>NC_137350.1:40015157-40615157 GCF_965287045.1 Carcharhinus amblyrhynchos | reverse complement strand
ACGCAGTGAATTTAATCAGAGCTGTCAGTGTTAATAACACCTGGACTCAGTCACATCCCCAGTATTCAGCCTCAGACAGGGAGCAGTGAATAGACAGGAACCCACAGCCTGCTGGAACATGTGTTACTGGAGTGAGCTCAGTCTGTTAAACTCATGGATATAGAGAGATTACTGCTTCAACAAAGAGAGTGTGAGACAAAAGTGAAGTTCGATTAGAAGTCGCTCTGTTTACAAATGGGTCACTGAGTTGTCCAGCATCTACTGCCCATGTTATACCAGCATCCTTCCTCAAAGCTGCACATAATATTCCACGTGTGGCCGCAGAAAGGCCGTGTATAGTTGCAGCAAAACATCTCTGGTTCTTGTACTCGAACCTTCTCACTATGAAAGTTGACATATCATCTGCCATTGGAACTGCCAGCTGTACCTGCGTACTTAATTTTAGCAACTGATGTACAAGGACACCAAAGAACAAAAACAAAGAACAACCCAGCACGGGAAACAGGCCCTTCGGCCCAACGAGCCCGCGCCGCCGCATCACCCTACACCTATTCTACCCTGCATGTCTACGAATGGGACCCTACTCAGTCAGATTCAGGGAAGAAATAGTGTCAATTTGGTGGAAACCAATTAGCCTAAGAGCACATCTTTGGGGTGTGGGAGGAAACCGGAGCGCCCGGAGGAAACCCACGCAACCACAGGGAGAATGCGCAAACTCCCACAGACACAGGCCCAAATCCATGTGTCTGCACAGCTAGCAGTGCTAGTCACCGAGCTGTTGTGGAGCCCGTCTATCGGTCCAGGATCAAGCACACACACCGACATGAAGTACTAGGCCACTCCTGGACTTCCAAGAGCAGCCCACGCACAACCCGCCGTGTGCATGCCCCTCGCTTGACACGAGGTGGACCTCCACCTGTGGAATAAAGACAAAACATATTAATCATACAGCCTGCCCTTCCGGTTTCTCCCGAGGTTTAACCCTATTTAATAGCCCCTACCATATCCCTCCATTCTCGTTTCACTCATGTGCCTATCTAACTGCATCTTAAACGAGTCCAACGTTCCTGCCTCCACCACCCTACTCGGTAGCGCATTCCAGACCCCCACAACTCTCTGTGTAAAGAACCTTCCTCTTACCTCCAAATTATACCTCCCCCCCCCTCACCCTTAAGTGATGACCTCTTGTGTTCGTACCCAGTCTAGGGAGCAGTCTCTCACTATTAACTCTATCTATTCCCTTCAGTATCTTATATACCTCTATCATGTCCCCTCTCAATCTCCTTCTTTCCAAGGAGAATAGCCCCAGTCTCTTCAGTCTCTCCTCGTAACTCAGTCCCCCCATGCCAGGCAACATCCTGGTAAACCTCCTCTGCACCCTTTCCAGAGACTCCACGTCCTTCCGGTAATAAGGTGACCAGAACTGGACGCAGTACTCCAAATGCGGTCTGACCAACGTTCTGTATAACTGAAGCATTAGACGGCAGCTTTTATACTCTAAGCCCCTTCCTATAAAGGCTAACATCCCATAAGCCTTCCTAACAACGTTCTCCACTTGTGACACAACCTTCATGGATTTGTGCACCTGCACTCCCAGGTCTCTCTGTACGTCTATACTCCTAATCGGCCTACCTTTTATCACATAGCTCCTCTCTGCATTATTCCTTCCAAAATGCATCACCTCGCATTTGTCAGGATTAAACGCCATCTGCCACCTATCTGCCCACTGCACCAACCTATCTATATCCTGTTGTATCACCTGACAATCCAGTTCTGTACCCGCCAACCCTGCCATCTTGGTGTCATCAGCAAACTTGCTGATCACACCACCTACTCCCTCTTCTAAGTCATTTATGTAGACTACAAAGAGGAGAGGTCCCAGTACCGAGCCCTGCGGCACACCACTGGTCACTGGCCTCCAGCCCGACAAGGTACCCTCCACAACTACCCTCTGTCTCCTATTTCCCAGGTCTCATTGCACATTTCCCTCTCTCAATCCATAGCCATTCAGATAATCTGCCTTCCTGTTTTTGCTACAAAGTGGATAACCTCACATTTACCCACGCTATGCTGCATCTGCCATGCATTTGCCCACTCACTCAACTTGTCCAAATCACACTGAAGGATCTCTGCAACCTCCTCACAGCTCACTCTCCCACTCAGATTTGTGTCATCTGCAAATCCTGGACTTCCTAATCCACGGACCATAATCATTAAAGATTGGCACCAACACCTCCTCCACGATCATCTTCAACACTGGTGCCCTGAAAGGCTGTGTCCTCAGCCCCTACTATACTCCACTTTGACTGTGGCCAAATTCCCTGCCGCACTGTCAGAGGGTCAGCGCCGAAGGAGTGCCGCACTGTCAGAGGGTCAGCGCCGAGGGAGCGCCGCACTGTCAGAGGGTCAGCGCCGAGGGAGCGCCGCACTGTCAGAGGGTCAGCGCCGAGGGAGCGCCGCACTGTAATAATCTAACTGTAGTTCAGTACAGTAATGCCAGTTGGTTATCACAGTGTGGGGAAGTTGCTGTTGTATCAGCGGGCGGGAGATTACAGTCTGGCTCGAGCGAGGTGGGGTGGGGCATTAGAATTCCGGCCTGTGTCTTTGTCATTTGGTGATTTGATCTCAGGGAACTGTCAGTTTTTGTGTCTGAGGTTTTGGTTCGGATTCTCTGGCCAATGCTGGTACATTCCGGACACATGTTTTTGTTGAGTAACCCAGACAGAATGTGTAAACTCCACATGGTCTCATGTCTTACCTGAAGACGTGATGCAGAATTGTGAAGGTGAGGAATTGGCTAAACCTGGGGCAGAGTGTGTCTGTCCAGCATTGAGAATGTTGCATCCAAGATTATTGGGCTGCAGAGAAAACACATTAGTTACAAGTAAATATTCAAATAGCTGGCAGTGTTGTGTGTGTTTGAACAGGAGATGATTTACCTGCTGTGATATCTGCTGAGTTAGTGCAAACAGAGCCAAGAGTGAGGTATCCTGTGATGTATAGAATAGTCCACATACTGGGTGCTGACTGGCATAGAGTGAGTGGAACCCAGGCACACAGACCAGAGTAACTTACTGAGGTGAAGTTTTGGATTTTCTGTTTCCAAGCCCCTCCTGTATAAGAGTGACTAGACTGGGAATACACATCAGTGGCTCTCAGGACTATGTGCTGAGGGATGCAGTAAAGTTTGTACTGAACCCCCACCCCACCCCCCGGATGTATGACTCACTGAACGAATATGGTGAATATCACATAAACCACAATGGTAGGGATGGCACAGTGGTCAGCATTGCTGACTCACAGCACCAGGGATCTGGGTTCGATTCCCAGCTTGGGTCACTATCTGTGCAGAGTCAGTACAGTCTCCCCATGTCTGCATGGGTTTCCTCAGGTGCCCTGGTTTTGTCCCATAGTCTGAAAGACGTGCTGATTAGGGGCTCTGACTCAAACAGGTGCCAGAGTGTGACAGCTTAGGGGAATTTCACAGTAACTTTGTTGCATTGTTAATGTAAGCCTTACTTGCGACGAATAAATAAACTTTATTGAGGCACCTCAGTAGGAATGCAGTGACGTGGACAATCAAAATAACATTTGTATTGATCACTTTGAAATGGAAGGAATTTAAACATGGAATTAGGAGGCTAAAAGGGGCATGAAATGTCCTTAGTGAACAGGGTCAAGGAGAATCTTAAGGTTTTTGTGCATATATTAGGCTCAAGAGGGTAACAAGAGAAAGAGTAGGCCCACTCAAGAACAATGGAGGGAAGTTAGGCGTGAAGCCACAGGAAGTGGGTGAAATCCTTAGCGAGTACTTTGTGTCAGTATTCACCAAGGAGAAGGATATGACAGAAGTTGCTTTGAGGTAGACAAGTCCCCAGGGCCAGATGGAATCTATCCCAGGTTACTGTGGGAGGCAAGGGGAGAAATAGCTGGGGTCTTAACAGATATCTTCACATCCTTTTTGAACACAGGTGAGATTCCAGAGGACTGGAGAATTTCCAGTGTTGTTTCCTTGTTTAAGAAAGGAAACAGGGATAATCCAGGAAATTATAGGCCAGTGAGCCTGACATCCGTGGTGGGGAAGTTTTTGGAGAAGATACTGAGGGACAGGATATAGGCACATTTGGAGGAAAATGGACTAGTTAGTGATAGGCAGCATGGTTTTGTATGGGAAAGGTCATGTCTTGCCAACTTGATTAAGTTTTTTGAAGAGGTGACAAAGATATTTGATGAGGGAAGGGCTGTGGATGTTTATATGGACTTCAGTAAGGCGTTTGATCAGGTCCCACATGGCAGACTGGTACAAAAACTAAATTCACATGGGATTCGGGGTGGGCTGGCTGGATGGATACAGAACCGGCTTGGAAGAAGCAGTGATTCGAAATCTAGTGGCTTTTGCTACCAAAAAAAACCTGTTGGACTTTAATCTGGTGTTGTGAGACTTCTTACTGTGTTATAGAAGACTGAGAGTAGTGATGAAAGGGTGTTTTTCAGAATGGAGGTCTGTAGCCAGTGGTGTTCCGCAGGGATCAGTGCTGGGACCTCTGTTGTTTGTAGTATATATAATGATCTGGAGGAAAATGTGAATGGTCTGATTAGTAAGTTTGCGGATGACACGAAGATTGGTGGAGTTGCTGATAGTGCCGGGGATTGTCAGAGGATACAACAGGATAGAGATAGATTGGAGACTCAGGCACAGAAATGGCAGATGGAGTTTAATCTGGATAAATGAGGTGTGATGCACTTTGGAGGATCAAATTTAGGTACGAATTAATATTGTAAATGGCAGAACCCTTAGGAACATTAACATACAGAGGGATCTGGGTGTGCAGGTCCACAGTTCCCTAAAAGTGGTAGCACAGGTGGCCAAGGTGATTAAGAAAGCCTATGGCATGTTGGCCTTCATTTGCCACGGCATTGAGTACAAGAGTTGGGAAGTCATGTTGCAGCTATATAAAACCTTGGTTAGGCTGCATCTGGAGTATTGCGTGCAGTTCTGGTCACCCACACTGCCAGAAGGACGTGGAAGCTTTGGAGAGAGAGCAAAGGAGGTTCACCAGGATGTTGCCTGATCTCGAGGGTGTTGGCTACGAGGAGAAGTTGCATAAACTTGGATTGTTTCCACTGGAAAAACAGAGACTGAGGAGAGACCTGATAGAGGTCTACAAAATTATGAGAGGCTCAGACAGGATGGATAGTCAGAGACATTTTCCCAGGGTGAAA
This sequence comes from Carcharhinus amblyrhynchos, assembly GCF_965287045.1. NCBI lineage: Eukaryota > Metazoa > Chordata > Chondrichthyes > Carcharhiniformes > Carcharhinidae > Carcharhinus > Carcharhinus amblyrhynchos. The sequence continues at coordinate 40,609,934 of NC_137350.1, read as the reverse complement.
GAGTCAATTACAAGGGGCACAGATTCAAGGTGAGAGAGGGAAAGTTTAAGGGAGATGTGCAGGGGAAGTTTTTCACGCAGAGAGTGGTGGGTGCCTGGAACGCGCTGCCAGTGGATGTGGTAGAGGCAGGGGGGCAGCAACATTTAACAGGCATCTGGATGGGTGCATAAATGGGGAGGGAATAGAGGGATACGGACTGAGTGAGGGCAGAAGGTTATTTTTAGTTCAGTTAGGACATCATGATCGGCACAGGCTTGTCCCTGTGCTGTACTCTGTTTGTCTGTAACGTCCTTTCAGATATTTTATAAGTAAGATATATCTTTGCAAATAGAGCAGTCTGGGATTGGACTGAGATAAAAGGTACTCGAGGACTGGGAGTCATTTTTAAAATAATTACTCCAGTTCCAGGATTAAAGGTGATTTGTTAGCAAGGGGAAAGTGTGTACTTGGTGGTGTATTGATGCGATTGAGCTGTGATTGTGTTCAAGGATTGACAGACACACACTGTACTGGAGGGGTTCCTACCATTCTGTGATTGGCACTGCTGTTTGGATTGGCAGGGGTTTGGATGGCCGCTGTTGGTAAGTTTGATTGGCGTTCTGCAATAATCGACGTGTTGTCGCCTTGCTGATTTCTTCCCATTCCTTTTGAATCCCACTCATCGTAGATCAGAATTCCTGCAGCAGAAATGCAGAGAAGTCAAACTCCCACCCGGTGAGAGGCAACGGAATGGAGACAAGCTGCTGGAGCGGGATCGCAGGGAGAGGGCAGCTCCGTGAGATGGACTGGGAATGGACATGGGAAAAGCGCGGATACATTCTCCATTCTCACACTGACCAGAATCAGAGCAGGTGCCCCTGATAGACACCTGATGAGCAGGACCCACATAAGGTGCCCAGATAAGTACAGCACGCAGAGAGGAGAGGGCCACCCTCCACTGGCCCAGGGCTGCCCCCCAATACAGCTACTTGAGATGGCCTCCCTGGCACTGTCTCCCCGACACAGGCACTCGACAAGGACCCCCGACACCATCACCCTGATACAGCCTCCCCACCCCCCCCCCCCCCCCCCCCCCCGACATTGTCCCCCCTGCTCTCCTGACACTGCCCCCTGGTGCCACCCCAGGCTCTGCCCAATGTTTTGAAAACCTACTTAACCACTTTGTCTAAGTGGTTAAAATACAGCGGAAGAAGCTGCACTTGAGGCCAATGGGATCCACCCTGTTTTCCCGCTCACTGTCACACTCCACAGAAAATATTCCACTCCTGCACTGGGATTGGAAATGGATTTGGGATTTGGACTGGGATGGGGATTGGGATTGGGATGGAGAATGGGGATTCTTCACCCCAGCCTTGTTTTCAGCCCCTCATCTTTACACAATACTTGTGTTGCTGTACACAGCCTAAACTGGTGTGTGCTTATCAAACAGGGTACACATAGTGTCAGTGTGTATTTATCACACTGAGTACACTCGGAGTTTGGTGTGTATTTATCACACTGTGTACACTCGGAGTTTGGTGTGTATTTATCACACTGTGTACACTCGGAGTTTGGTGTGTATTTATCACACTGAGTACACTCAGGGTTTGGTGTGTATTTGTCACACTGTGTACACTCGGAGTTTGGTGTGTGGAGAAATCTAGCACGAGGGGGCATGGCTTTAAATTAAGGGGTGGTAGTTATAGGACGGATGTCAGGGGTAGGTTCTTTACCCAGAGGGTGGTGAAGGATTGGAATGCCCTGCCTGCTGCAGTTGTAAATGTGCCTAGTTTGGGGGCGTTTAAGAGATCCGTGGATAGGTTTATGGGCGAGAAGGGATTGGTTTAGGTTAGTGGGTCATTGTTTTGTAACTGGTCGGCGCAACATCGTGGGCCGAAGGGCCTGTTCTGCGCTGTAATGTTCCATGTTCTATGTATTTATCACACTGAGTACACTCAGGGTTGGGCTATATTTGTTCTGTATATTCAATGCTTTACAGTGCAGACTGTCAGAGTAAACACTATTCTCTCTGAGCTGCACCCTGACGATATTTACCTTCCAAAGGGAGGGACAGGAAATCACTACAGAACAAAGACATCTCTACAGCTGCATGTGAGTGACTCGGGGGCAAACAGCTTCGAATGAGCAAGCTGACACTTGTGGACCTCCTGCAATCTCCCCACCCTGCTGTCTCCCAGCTGCTGACTGTGCAGGCATCGTCCTCTCCTCTAACCCTGCCTTGTGTCTCCATGCGGATAGCAAGAGTATCTCTTCCTCAGAGATTATCAGAGCGGAATCCATGCTGGCCCTTTCCCAGTGATGCACATTGTCCAGGAAAACTAACACTCAGCAATCCTGATCCCTGCCTGTTTATTGCTGCCCCACCCTGGGATTTAAGACTAAGTGCAGCCTCCAAAAACAGACCCAGTTATTGAGAACAGTTGATAAGATAGAACAAGAGAGAGGCTTGGTCTGTCAAACTGTGTGACTGACACAAATCTGAAAGAGAACCAAAATCTGCTCAATGCTGCTTATCCAGTCCTCCAGACTCAAAACGCTCACTCTGCTTCTCTCTCCACACAGGCTGCCAGACCTGCTGAGTTTATCCAACATTTTCTGTTTTTATTACAGTAATTCTTCAAGTGAACATGGATTCATTTGAACAATATTCCAACTCACTGAGTGAATCTATTAGAATGACACAGCAGTGCAGCCCGGAAGGAGGTCGATGAGCTTATTAAATTTATGTTGGTTCTTTCAAAGAGCCATCAGTTTTCCCACCTCTCCCCCAATTCCCCATCGCCCAGTCTGAGATCACCCAAACCAAACCAATCATTCTCATTGATGTAGCCCAGGAATCCACTACTCAAATAGCCAGAGCCTGAATACAACCCCTAAGCTGAGCATGACCTTTAACCTCAACATAGCTCAAATGTTGGATAATTAGTCTCAGTCCCAGGCCAGGAAGAATTAGGGATCCTGAAACATGGGCAGTGGCACAGTGGTCACACTGCTGCCTCACAGTGCCAGGGTCCCAAATCCCAGCATGGGTCATTGTGTGAAATTTGCACGTTCTCCTCATGTCTGGGTGGTTTCCTCCTACAATCCAAAGATGTGCAGGTTAGGTGGATTGGCCATGGTAAATTGTCCATTAGTGTTGGGGGTATTAGCAGGGTAAATATATCAAGTTGTGGGGCTAGGGCCTGGGGGAGACTGTTGTTGGTGCAGGCTCGATGGGCTGAATGGCCTCCTTCTGCACTGTAGGGATTCTATGAACTCCTGTAAGCTGCTTCATGGAGGCTGCCTGATGCATCAGGAACCGATCATTGGGACCTCCTCACCCAGCAAAGCACTCAATCTATAATCATAGAACAATCAGAATTATACGGTGCAGAAGAGACCATTTGGCCCATTGAGTCTGTACCAGCATGTGTGAACCACCTGACCTCCCAGCAGTAAAGATATTCCACTGCCCAGTCCAGCTGATACTGCATTGGGATGTTGGATATTTACCTGGGTTGTGTCCATCCAATGGGGGTTCCTCGCTCCTGTCTGGGAATCCATTGCTGCGGCTCGTGAGGTAGCTTTTCCTCTCAAAGTTGCCAATTGGCTGGAAGGTGGGGTCCAGTTCCAGAATTAGGTTGTTGAGGTTTTCAATTGTTGCATCTAAGCTGGGAGATAAGGGATCATCTGCAGCAGTGTTTGGTTTCGAGGTTTCCATCTTTCTCCTGTATTGCTCTGAGGTATTGGAGAGCTGGTGGGGACCGGGGTACGGTTTTACCTGAGCTGTGACTGGCTGCCGTGTTCGGTCATGGACCGGAGGTTTCTGATTGGTGAGGGACTTGACTGAGAAGGTTTGGGATCTGCCCAGTGCAGACTGACAGCTGCTCTGTGACTGGTAGCTGGGGAATGGGGGTGACACTGTGACCTCCCGACAGACCCATTGCTCAGTGGGACAGTGGCTGTAGGATTCTGTCCCCGGAACGGAGCCTGGCCCTGGGTAGGCTACTCTCGACTGACTGCAGTTGGCAGAAGTATTCAGGATGATGGCTTCCAGCTGAGGGGAGACACACTGGGTTTGGCTTCTGTCCGTGTGAATGGTGTGGGTCGACATGACATCAGGGAGGAGTGTACTGTCCTTCATCCGTGCCTGAGGATGGAAAGTGTCCTCACAAACTCTGATACCAGCTTCCTATCGCTGCCCTCGTGGGTGTTGGGAGTCGTTGACAAGTGTTTACCAATGAGGGATGTGTCCACAAACCTAGAAAATCAGATAACACCGTTAATAATTTGCAATCGATGTTAAACACAAGCTGTTAAAGAAGTTTTAGTAAATTACGGTGAGGCAATGGCGTAGTGGGATTGTCACTGGAGCCAAGGTGATGCTCCGGGGATCCGGGTTCAAATCCCACATGGCCTACATGTAATTCCAGATGGCTGACTCTGAAATGGCCCAGTGACCCAATCAGTTTAATTAGAAATGTGTAATGAGTACTGGCCCAGCCAGCAACACCCACATCAGCCGACATAAAACACTTAGGAATTCAACCCCTAGGCAATGCAACATTCTGGCAGAACCGCACCAGCCCCAGGAAAGGGAGTCAAACTCACAGCCTTGTAACTCAGGCACGGAAGCTACAATTCAACCACAGCCACCACCTTGAAATCAGCTCAAAGCCTAGACCAAAGACCCAATCAAATCTCTGCAAGAATCTGACCAGGTGAACCATACTGAATTGACTAGCAGAGTAAGGACAGAGTTAACTGGCCTCTTCCGCTTTCTATGTCTGGTGTCCTCTGGATTTGTCATTCCTGGAACAGTGGAAGTTATTCTCTATACTCTGGTGGTGTGGTGAGGTCTCAGTTAGCTGGATCTCAGTGTGGTAATTAACTACTAACTGCATTCAGGAGATGGACATGGAGGGAAACACAACAGGAGCTGCCCTGACCTCCAGCCAGTGAAAACTCCGACTCAGGAAGTAATGAATAAATCCTTCAGCAGATTTTAAGTAACCTACAGCTTTGTACAATTCACCAGTTACTCTCTTATTGTCATGTGGACACAGAGACACTGGCGGTTCTGAGATTACAGTAAAAAGTCTGACACCAGGTTTTAGTCTGACAACACCAGGTTTTCGCGAAGAGGCAGTCCCCTCGAAAGCTTGTGGGTATTACCAAATAAATCGGTTGGACTAAAACCTGGTGTTGTCAGACTTTTTACTGTGTTTACGCCAGTCCAACGCCGGCATTCCCACATCGGTTCTGAGATTAGGCAGGATACAGTGGAAGGATTAGATCACTGTTAGAGCATTCACTGTTCAGAACCCTGAGCCTCAGGGCATGGTTATGGTGTTAACAGCAACTTGGAATGACGGAGCTATTGATGTGACTCAGAATGAACTTGCTTACAAGACCCATCCCAGTTACTATGACTCTCAAATAAAACTCATGAATTCCTGGAGTAAATAAACCTTGTTGTGTGAGGGGAGGCTGAGCTGGGTGGGTCTTTACTCACTGCAGTTTCAGATTCAGATGGGCTGGACGCTGAGGAGACGTTTCCCTCTGGGGAGAATCTAAAACAAGCGGTCACTGTTTTAGAAGAAGTGGGTGTACTGTTTAAGATGAAGCAGAATTTCTTATGTCAGAGGGTGGTTAGTTTGGAATTCTCTCCCTGTGAGAGTGTTGGGGGTGGGGGAAGGGGAGGTGGGGGGGAGGTGCGGTGTGGTGGCTGGCTCACAGAGTCATAGAGGTTTACAGCATGGAAACAGGCCCTTCGGCCCAACTTGTCCATGCTGACTTTTTTTTAAACCCCTAAGCTAATCCCAATTGCCACATGTGGCCCATATCCCTCTATGCCCATCGTACCCATGTAACTGTCTAAATGTTTTTTGTCATTCATTGAGAATCTTCAAAGCTGAATTAGGTAGACAGTCACAGGTTATGGGGTAGGCAGCACGCTATCAGAGCAGCCATGGTCCTATTGACGGCACAGCAACTTTGAGGGGCCGAATGGCTGCCTCTTGCTCTTTATTTCTTAAGATCTTGTGTTGTAATGTGAAACTAAAACCTGTTTTTGTGAACACAGGAACAGAAGGAGACAACCCAGTCCCTCGGGTCAGTTTGGCCTTCACTCCGATTGTAGATCATTCACTATCTTCACTTTATCTACTCGCCTTCATTCGATAACTCCTCAAGTGTTTAACCAGCTAAACTTTACAATCTCAAACTTCAAATGGACCATTGACACTCTTTCCCCTCCCCCCAACAGCTATCTGGGGGAGGGGGAGAGCTGCAGGGGCTCCCAGATTTCCACCCGCCTTTGTGTGAGTCGCTTCCTGACTTCACCCATCGGCCCTCCCATCCGCCCCTCACCCCCCCGCCCCTCCCCACAACCCCCACGTGCACCCCCACGTACCCCCCACCCTCCCACACACCTCCCACCCCTCCCCACAATCCCCATGCACACCCCCACATACACCCCCATCCCCGCACCCACCCGAACACCTCCAAACCCCACGCACTCACCACCCCTCACCCCACCCCTCACCCTACACCCCTCACCCCACCCCATTCACCCCATCACCCCCCCATCCCAACTCCTGAATATCCCGGTTGGAATTGTGGCACTGGTGCTGACTCCCTCAATCTGAGAATGGAGTTTTGATCAATTCTATTAAATCCTTCAAACACCTTTAACCCCATCCTATACATCACCCCTTCATCTTCGCTTTTTAAATTCAGCGCCCGGTCTCCAGTTAACCGGACGTCAGTGCGCTCAGTTGCTGCATTTTAACTGATGTCCTTCCCCCCTCAACCCACTGCCCGAAACCAGCCCATTGGGTAAGAACAAGATGGAGCTGTGATGCCTCCACAGTCAAACAGCTTGATGCTATCCGGATGTACACAGATAAACTGATGACAAGAACAGCAGACCAAGGGTCAGGCAGCATCACAGCCAAACTCCCCTGTCCCCCACAGCACCACCCCCCACCACAGATCCAACCCCCCCCACCACACACACATAGTCATCCCCATCCCCACACAGCCACCTACCCCCCCCCACACACACACACACACACACACACACACACACACACACACAGTGGGCACTTTCAGTCAGGGTGTTGGGGGATGGGGGGGTGGGGGAGAGTGTGAGCCCCTCTGTCCCAGCTAACTCCTGCCCCTGAGCTCCTCAGCCAACTCCCTGATCCGAGCTCAGTTTATTGTTCTAATTTGAGATCACGCTTCATTCCTGAACTCACTCCATTATCTTCATGTCCTGAACAGAATCTGGAATCTCAGTTCCTCCCATTGGCCATCCTGTTTCCTTCCACAGAGAGAATGATTCATGCTCTCCTGTCAACAGGCTGTGAATAGACTCTGGGTGCGGGACAAGCTCTTTAATACTGTGCCCAGAATTGTTTTCTTGCTGCCGCACTCAGTCCCAGCCTCTCATTATTAAACCATCTGCCCACAGCATTCCAGCTCATCTCACTCACATTGTCCCCAGCAGCCAGTGGACAGCTGCTCACAATGACAGGAACTTAGCTTCTAACTGTAACTTCCTCATTGCAAAACGCCAAACAACAGCTGAAGAAATCACAGTTTCATGTCCCTTTATTCAACCCGAGAACTCGTGTGTCTTTCACTCTTCAAAATTAACATAGATTGTTGTAGCATTATCGATACAGAGTAAAGCTCCCTCTACACTGTCCCCCATCAAACACTCCCAGGACAGGTACAGCACGGGGTTAGATACAGAGTAAAGCTCCCTCTACACTGTCCCCCATCAAACACTCCCAGGACAGGTACAGCACGGGGTTAGATACAGAGTAAAGCTCCCTCTACACTGTCCCCCCATCAAACACTCCCAGGACAGGTACAGCACGGGGTTAGATACAGAGTAAAGCTCCCTCTACACTGTCCCCCCCATCAAACACTCCCAGGACAGGTACAGCACGGGGTTAGATACAGAGTAAAGCTCCCTCTACACTGTCCCCCATCAAACACTCCCAGGACAGGTACAGCACGGGGTTAGATACAGAGTAAAGCTCCCTCTACACTGTCCCCCCATCAAACACTCCCAGGACAGGTACAGCACGGGGTTAGATACAGAGTAAAGCTCCCTCTACACTGTCCCCATCAAACACTCCCAGGACAGGTACAGCATGGGGTTAGATACAGAGTAAAGCTCCCTCTACACTGTCCCCCATCAAACACTCCCAGGACAGGTACAGCACAGGGTTAGATACAGAGTAAAGCTCCCTCTACACTGTCCCCCATCAAACACTCCCAGGACAGGTACAGCACGGGGTTAGATACAGAGTAAAGCTCCCTCTACACTGTCCCCCCCATCAAACACTCCCAGGACAGGTACAGCACGGGGTTAGATACAGAGTAAAGCTCCCTCTACACTGTCCCCCCCATCAAACACTCCCAGGACAGGTACAGCACGGGGTTAGATACAGAGTAAAGCTCCCTCTACACTGTCCCCATCAAACACTCCCAGGACAGGTACAGCACGGGGTTAGATACAGAGTAAAGCTCCCTCTACACTGTCCCCCCCATCAAACACTCCCAGGACAGGTACAGCACGGAGTTAGATACAGAGTAAAGCTCCCTCTACACTGCCCCCATCAAACACTCCCAGGACAGGTACAGCACGGGGTTAGATACAGAGTAAAGCTCCCTCTACACTGTCCCCATCAAACACTCCCAGGACAGGTACAGCACGGGGTTCAATACAGAGTAAAGCTCCCTCTATACTGCCTCTCTCTTCCCTTCTCAACCTAGCTCAAGGGTGAGAACTTTTTCAGTTCCCCGTGTTCAGTCATTAGGCGACCACTGACCTAAAAGTTGTGCTGGGTGGGGAAAGACCCATCAGTGACCATTAAATGGCCTCCTGTCCAAGGCTCCTTCCACCTCCTTGTAAAATCGCATACAGTCCTAGGTGGGGGGGGGCTCTCCGGGTGGATCCCTCCAAGTGGGATTGCTCCCAGGGAGAATCCTGTTCATTGTATTTTCCACTCCTCATCCCTGTGACCACACTGGGTGGAGGGGCTGTGGGTCTGGCTTTGAGGCCCCCAACCCCCCACCTCCTCGCTGCTCATTCCTCTTTACACTTATATACAAGCCCTTCATTGCTGAACCCTCCCTGGGATCCTGCTGTGCCTGTGGACTGAACTCCCAGCTTGGGAAATGGATCACTGGGGAAAATCTCACCCTACTGGAGCTCCCAACCCCCTAGAGAGAGAGATATGTGGAGCTGCTGGTTAGCCTGTTGCTGGGAAATTGCTTCATTTAATGGTTCAATGTGTGGGGAGAGTTATTTCTAATCTGCAGACTCTGTACAGGAGATTTATTAACTTCATTCCTGTGTCCTTTACTTCACTGCTCACATTGAGATAAACCATTCCAGAATCTCTAACTGAAACTATATCGTGTTTCCCAGAAATCTCACAGGACAATAGCCGAACCCTTTTTTTTCTGTGAATTACCCACTCTGATATAAACTGACATTGGAACGGGTATACATTCCTATCTCTCCATTTATTCACCTGCGATTCCAGCTTCTGGTTCTGAGTTTTGAACTGTTTCAGATGCTGGAGCTTTGATTAAACACTTTGAACCCGGTTAGTTTGGTAATTGCTTGTTTAGAGTGTTTATCTGATGGAATAGTTTAGTGTTACTCACTGTACACACACAGTTTGGAAAGTCATAAACACATGTCTATCTCACCTGGAAAGTGCTAAATGAAAGGTGATTTTATCAACATATCCGCCGCATTTTTATTACGTTTTATTTCTCCCTTTGGCTCAGTTGATTTGGAACTCTGGCACAGGAGTGTGTGTCGGGAAGTGGACAGGGAATGTGCTGCTTTACTCGGTCCAGACTGAGAATCCCATCCAGTTTCCCAGACAGAAGCTGCTCCACTCAGTGCCCTTCTACCCTGACTGTGAGTAACCGACGGCTCACTGGAGATACTGTCCCCCTCCCCCATTCCTCCCCCCTCCACCCCCTCTGCCCCTGCACCCTGCCTTCCTCCCCCTTTACCCCCTTCCCTCACCACCCCACCCCCTCTCTCACCCACTTGCCACCCCACCCCACACACCCTGCCCCCCTACTCTCCTTGGCTCCACCCCACCCCCTCCCTCTCTACCCCATTCCCCTCCACCCCACCCTGCTCCCCCACCCTTGCTTCCCCCCCACCCCACCCCCTTCCCCACCCCCCCTGCCCTCTACCCCCTTCGCTCCACCCCCACACCCACCCCAACCCACCCACCCTGCCCTCTACCCCCTTCACTCCACCCGCACCCCATCCCACACCCCCTCCTACCCACCACCCACACAAACTCTCACACTGCCCCACTCCACCCACATGGGGGAGTCCTGTATTCATGGGGTGGTTCTGTGTCGGGGGCACGAGAGGGTACTGTGTCCATGGGGTGGTTGTTTGGGGGTGCTGGGGGAGGTACTGTGTCCAAGGTGGGGTTTTATGTCATGGGGGGGAGTTCTGTGCCCATGGGGGGGGTGGCGGCATTCTCTATTAGGGACAGGGATGGGGGGAGTGATCTGTGTTGGGGTCAGAAGGGTGGGGGTGATGTGTCCATTGGGGGTTGTGCTTTGTGTCAGGGATGAGGGGGTGGTACTGAGTCCATTGGGGGTGCTCTGTGCCAGGGACGGGGATGGGGGGCGGCGATGGTACTGTGTCCATGGTGGGGGGGTGGGGTGCTCTGTGCCAGGGACAGGGACGGGGCAGGGGGGGTGGGGGCGGCGGTGGTACTGTGTCCATGGTGGGGGGGGGGGTGCTCTGTGCCAGGGACAGGGATGGGGCGGGGGGGTGGGGGCGGGGGTGGTACTGTGTCTGTGGGGGGGTGGGGGGGGGGGCTCTGTGTCAGTTTTTATTGCTGGTGATCAGGAAGCCCCTCGTTAGAGGAAAGCCGTTGTTGCGGCTGGGGTGGGGCTATTTCTTCTGGAAATGCTGGAAAATCGGATGAGGAAAGTCAGCGGTGTAACTGGGAAGCTGCAGATTGTGGGAGGCAACACAAAAATACCCGGAAAATTCCATCCATGGAATCAGACAAAACCATTCATCCCTTCCATTTGTACTGGCTCTTTGGGAGAGCTTTCCCATTCATCCCAATGTTCCTGCTCCAACACCTACAAGGATTTCCCATTTTACTCTATCCAATTCCATTCTGAAAGGTACAATTCGATCTGGTCAGACAGAATGTTCTAGATAACAGTGACTCAGTGTAAAAAATCTCATCCCTCTCTCTGCTCATTCTGATAAGAATCTTCAGTCTGTATTTCACTGAGATTCCTGCTAAATATCATTTCAGAGACACTTTCTCCACAACTATTTGCCACAAAATGAGTAAAAGAAAATTTTAGATAAACCTCGTCCTGATGGAATTGTTAATGGATAGCGAGGGAACTGGATCCTGAATCCCGATGTGTGTCCTTGTCACCTCAATCTCAGTGTACGTACATCACTGACCCACGGTAAGCTCAGCGACCCTTCCCCCTTGTTCTGATCTCCATCCTTCCCTTTTTTCACTTGTTGTTCCTGTAAACCCGCCCTTTACTGATTCCTCTCTTTACCGGGATGAATCCCTGCCCTTCCCTGGCAGGATAATCCAATTACTCGCCTGCTTCCAGCACAGTGGGTTAGCACTGCTGCCTCACAGCACCAGGGACCCGGGTCCAATGCCTGGCTGGGGTCACTGTGCAGAGTCTGTACATTCTCCCCATGTCTGTGTGGGTTTACTCCGGGTGCTCCAGTTCCCCCCACAGTCTGAAAGATGTGCTGATTAGGGTGCATTGGCCATGCTAAACTGTCCCTTGTGTCAGGGGGACTAGCTAGGGTAAATGCATGGGGCTATAGGATAGGGCCTGGGTGGGATTGTGGTCGGGAACAGTCTCGATGGGCCAAGTGGCCTCCTTCTGCACTGTGGGATTCTGTGATTCTAATCAGGACCACACAGAAAGCTAACTTTCCAAAACATTTCATTGTAATTATCAACCAATCTCATCAGCAGAAAGCTGGCAGACGCCTTAACTCCCTTCTCCTTCAATAATCACTCTCCAGATCGCCAGGTTTATCACCCATTTCATCTCCCCTCACACGCCATTTACTGCTTTTTTTTTCTATGGATTTGAATCATTTCTGAGATTTTCTCATCTTATCTAAAAAGAGACAAACCTGCGGACACTCACCTCTGAAGTTTGCTGAGTTTCTGTGTTGTTGGAATGAGGGTCCCTTGCTGCTGTCAGTGTTTCAGTTTGACTCCACATTACTTTCCCCGTGTCCTGCAGATCTTTTAAAGGCTTCTCCCACCCACAGGAATGAGTGTAGTTGCTGCAGGAGGGGTGGGGCTGTTTGAAAGCAGCACACTCCAACTTTGAGAGCTGAGATCAGCCAAGCAACCACTCCCTCAGCGATTAACAGAGCAGACACATTGCAACACACATTGCCTACTGCAGCCCAGAACAAGCATCACAGAGCCAGCATCTCGTCATAGCAACCTACCCTTTCCAAATCAAACCATCACCCTGACTGGATGTTAAAAATTAGTGATTTCAATGATTTTTGGTGCATTTGATGGGGAAAATGCAGAGGGAGCTTTACTCTGTATCTAACCCCGTGTTGTGCCTGTCCTGGGAGTGTTTGATGGGGGGACAGTGTAGAGGGAGCTTTACTCTGTATCTAACCCCCGTGCTGTACCTGTCCTGGGAGTGTTTGACGGGGGACAGTGTAGAGGGAGCTTTACTCTGTATCTAACCCCGTGCTGTACCTGTCCTGGGAGTGTTTGATGGGGGACAGTGTAGAGGGAGCTTTACTCTGTATCTAACCCCCGTGCTGTACCTGTCCTGGGAGTGTTTGATGGGGGGACAGTGTAGAGGGAGCTTTACTCTGTATCTAACCCCGTGCTGTACCTGTCCTGGGAGTGTTTGATGGGGGACAGTGTAGAGGGAGCTTTACTCTGTATCTAACCCCCGTGCTGTACCTGTCCTGGGAGTGTTTGACGGGGGACAGTGTAGAGGGAGCTTTGCTCTGTATCTAACCCCCGTGCTGTACCTGTCCTGGGAGTGTTTGATGGGGGACAGTGTAGAGGGAGCTTTGCTCTGTATCTAACCCCCGTGCTGTACCTGTCCTGGGAGTGTTTGATGGGGGACAGTGTAGAGGGAGCTTTGCTCTGTATCTAACCCCCGTGCTGTACCTGTCCTGGGAGTGTTTGATGGGGGACAGTGTAGAGAGAGCTTTACTCTGTATCTAACCCCGTGCTGTACCTGTCCTGGGAGTGTTTGATGGGGGACAGTGTAGAGAGAGCTTTACTCTGTATCTAACCCCGTGCTGTACCTGTCCTGGGAGTGTTTGATGGGGGGACAGTGTAGAGGGAGCTTTACTCTGTGTCTAACCCCTTGCTGTACCTGTCCTGGGAGTGTTTGATGGGGGACAGTGTAGAGGGAGCTTTACTCTGTATCTAACCCCGTGCTGTACCTGTCCTGGGAGTGTTTGATGGGGACAGTGTAGAGGGAGCTTTACTCTGTATCTAACCCCATGCTGTACCTGTCCTGGGAGTGTTTGATGGGGACAGTGTAGAGGGAGCTTTACTCTGTATCTAACCCCGTGCTGTACCTGTCCTGGGAGTGTTTGATGGGGACAGTGTAGAGGGAGCTTTACTCTGTATCTAACCCCATGCTGTACCTGATCCAAATAGAAATATTTCAGTTGTATAATGAAACAATTTCTTCTGACTATTTGCCCTCAGTTGAAAATTTAATTTTCCTGCCGGAATTACATTCAAATCCAGGTCGAGATGGAAGTTCAGTTTCTAACTTCTGTACTTCGCTCTTGCCAATATTCAGAGCTTTATCCCATTCCAGTTTATGATTAACACCACACTGAATGCACCAATTATTTGAAATTGTGGACAGGAATGCAATGGAAAGCACGCTGTGGCTGGGATAATTGCAGTGTCGGTGTATAATCTGTATTGATGAAGAAATTATTGGAGCAAGTTTCTGTGTGAAATTAATCATTGTGACAAAGAGACAGCGGCTGGAGATTTGAGTTGCTGTTTGTGGAAGTCCAACTCCCTATCACACTTGCACTGATAAAACTCCTCATCAAACACTGAAATCCCTCAAACACCTTCGCAGCACAATGGCACGGACACTGAAGATCGAAGCCTCCACTCATTTAGCCTGTCATCAGCTTGGCTCAGAGAGTGAGCACACGTCCCTCGCTGGAAAGCAGGGTCAGTGTTGGTGTGCTTCAGGGCAAGCTTGTCTGATCCCCTGTCACTATGATGGGTTAGACATGATTTCCTTCACCTTGACATTAGCTCAATGATTATGTCATTGTCAGGAGAAAAGACAGGCAGGATGTCAAAGTGACCAAGGCTGTGTGTGGTGCTGACTGCTGGACAGATAACAGGCTCATTGTCTCCAAAATGAGGCTCTGCATCAGACCCATGAGGCGACCACAAGGAAGCAGGGTTATGAAAAGAATCAATGCGGCCAAGCTAAAGAACCCCAGCGTAGCTTCAGAAGTGGCTGAAGACTTAGAAATCAAGCTTTGGGAAGCAAGGATCCATTCCTCAGGAACGTAAAGATGCTTCCGTCATACACCTCTACGAGAGGAAGGGCAATCGGCAAGTATGCAACAACCACCGAGGAATCTCGCTGCTCTCCATCACAGGAAAAACCCTCACAAGAGTCCTGCTAAATCGTCTGGTCACTCATCTGGAGCTGGGCCTGCTTCCAGAGTCACAGTGTGGCTTCCATAAAGGTTGTGGGACTACTGACATGATTTTTGCTGCGCGCCAACTTCAGGAGAAGTGTCAGGAGCAGAATCGCGAGCTCTATACAACCTTTGTTGACCTTGTGAAAGCCTTTGATACTGTAAGCCGACAAGGCCTGTGGAGGATCATGTCAAAGTTCAGCTGCCCCCCCAAATTCATTCAGATGGCACGCCAGTTCCATGATGACATGATGTCCAGAATACTGGATGGCGGAGAATCCTCTGAGGCATTCCCAGTCACCAATGGCGTCAAACAGGGCTGTGTGCTCGCACCCACACTGCTCAGCATGATGTTTACTGCCATGCTGAATGATGCCTTCCAGGATAGTGTTGCTGGAATCAGCCTCAAGTACAGAGTGGGTGGAAGCTCTTCAACCTGAGGAGACTTCAAGCTATTACCAAAGTGAATGAGACTGTTCTGAGAGATTTCCTCTTTGCCGATGACGGCGCTCTGTTTGCTGGCTCAGAGCCAGAGATGCAAGTCAGTGTGGACAAATTTTCCATGGCTTGTGACAACTTTGGGCTCACCATCAACATTTAAAAGACTGAAGCCATGCACCAGCCTGCTCCTCATGCACCATACACAGAACCCATAATCACAATCAAAGGGCAGAAACTACAGGCAGTGGACCAGTTCACTTACCTTGGCAGCACCTTCTCTCAAGTAGTGACTATTGATGCAGAAGTTAACTGCAGAATAGCAAAGGCAAGTTCTGCTTTTGGTAGACTGCGCTCCATGGTATGGGAATGTTGAGGAATCAGCCCAGCAACAAAACTGAAGGTCTACATTGCTGCGGTACTCACTACCCTCCTGTATGCCTGTGAAACGTGGACTGTGTATCGAAGGCAAGCAAGACAGTTCAATCATTTCCACATGACTTGTCTTCGCAGAATATTACACATCAGATGGCAAGACAAAGCACCAGACACTGAAGTTCTCTCTAGAGCAAGTCTACCATTAGTCCACACACTGCTGATGAGAGCGCAGACCCGGTGGGCAGGTCATGTCATCCGTACGTCAGACGAGCGCATACCCAAGCAGCTCCTTTTTGGGGAACTCTCTGCTGGAAGACGCTCAAATGGAGGGCAGAAGAAATGTTTCAAAGACACAATCAAGGCCTCCCTGAAGTCACTTGACATTGACACGACCACCTGGGAAACACTGGCACAAAATCGCCCTACCTGGCACTGCCTCATCCACAAAGGCTGTCAAGCTTACAAAGCAAGGTGTATTGCTGAAGCACAACTTAAACGCAAGCTATACAAGTCCAGAGCCACCAGCGCAACAACTACAGCATCTACACAAGTCTGTCCAATATGTGCCAGGACATTCCGTGCCCAAATTGGCCTGATCAGTCATCTTCGGACACACCGCAACCAGCCTCAAAATGACTAATGGTGTTGAGGTTCTCAATGACGATGATGTAAGTTGATGTCACAAGTGGCTCCCTCTCTTCAGGTGTTTTTGTTTTCTCCGTCATCAATGGTCACCCTCTTCAGGAGGGAGGGGGAGAACAGCTGGTCACCCGGGGTCACCATTTAGCCAATGCATCCAACCTGCACGTCTTTGGACTGTGGGAGGAAACCGGAGCACCCAGAGGAAACCCACACAAACACGGGGAGAATGTGCAAACTCCACGCCCAAGGATGACCCGAGGCTGGAATAAAGAAGTTTTGATCAGTTTCCAGGTGAACAAATGACTGTCACATTCTAACCTCTGTAAATAAAACCACTTTCACCGCTTTAATGTCCGCTGTCCTATCTCAGTCTGGTTTTTAAAGCTTACTGATCGCACACCTTTCTCCCAAAGTATCTGTCCTCCAGACACCCGACACCCCTGAGTGCTTCTGCAGGGTGAAAGGTTAGTGGCAGAGCCTTTGTGAACCTTGTGCAAGCACAGCCCCACCTGTCAGACTCAATCCCAGGTCTCGAGCATGGTCGCGTCTGCCAGCTGTGCCTCCTTTCAGTTTCCCAGCTGCAATGACCTGCATCTCCACCTGACCCCTGACCCAACTCCCATGCTGCACCTGTCCCTGTCCAACTCCAGGCTCTGTTTACCTTCCATCTGACCAGTCTGGACGTTGTCACATTTTCTCAGCATTCCTCTGATACTTCCCCTTCCGCAGTCGCCCTCTCCCTGTCTCTATCACCATTAACTCCCCCAGCATCACATTCAACCTCCACACTGCAACCACCCCAAACTTCAACCTCTTCTCCTTTGAGGATATCCAGGTAAATGTACACACTGCCTCCCTACCCGAAAATCCCATCCCTGTGTACATTGATCTGTCTGACCTCCCCCTGTCCACCTTGGTCCATGTCTACTCCCATGTCCGTACCAATGATCCTCACCCACACCCTCACACCCTCACGTTCCCTCTTCCCCTGTAACTTTAACCATTCCCACCTACCATCCCATCTGACTTTTCAGCCCAGGAGTTAATACTGACTCTCCCTGTCAGCACATTCACCTGGATATTCCTCCTCCCCCCTTCACACCTCCAGACCTTTTCCCATTTTCCCTGCTGCTGCCATTGAAACCTTTTCCTGGATCCCATTTGTCACCCTCTTGGTGAACCCTGGTGTCTCTGAGGGCCTCAGCTTCGTCTGGTCTGCCTTGTTCTGAAGCCTCTTCCTAGTCGCCTCAGTTTCCTCAACCTCAATCCTTCCAATCTCCTCCTCATTGGAGGAGACCTCCACCTTGGAATCCGACAACTCCTCCCCGCCTTGCAGACTGTGCACCATGATCCATGAGACTGTCTGGGGAGTGCTCAGAACCACATCTTCACTCTGCCAATGTTTGTGTTGCGGAACCAACATTGTGACTGTTTCTCAGCTGGATATTGTGACTGCCATAGAACCATCATCAACCACATCACCTGTGAATACCCTTTGTCACCGAGGAGGCTCGACCTCTAGACACTGTGTGGCCCCTCAAAGATTTTCGAGATCTGTGATCTACTCAAGATGTGTGAATCATGGCAGCTTCCTGGATATTTCACACAAAGCTGCAAGATTCCTGTGGTCATAGACCTGCTGTACATTGAACGAGCCTTTCCCGTTGAGATGTTGGAGTGTTTTTTGCCGGGGAGATTTTATAGCCACATGAGTGCCGTTGATGGCACGTTGCGCCTGTGGAGATCCAGAGACGGTTCCCAGTGCTCTGGGTCGCAGCTGGTTTAATTTCTGACCAATTCAATGTCATTATTGGCCTTGGCGAAAGGGCATGGTGACCTCCTGAACGCACCTGCGTTTTCAGGATTACAAAGAGGTCCCAGTGGGTTCCTGAGAAGGATTTTCTGTGTAGAAGTTAAGAGCAGTGATGACTCTCAGAGTCACTGGGAATGGATTCTATCCCCCCACCCCACCCCGTATCCTGGCCTCATGGCATCAATTACTGTACCTGGACATTGGAGGTGTCGGCGACACTGTCTCTCACTCAGATTTATACATTCTCTACACCCTGGGTCCCCAGAGCCCCGGAAATACAATCTTTCTGTTGGTCTCATTCTGTGTGTGCAGAGGGGGCCCGGCTACCCTTTGACCATGTAGCTGAAGCTCCTTCCGGGCACTGGTGTCACCGCACTCCCTCCTGCCTGTCACTGGTCACTCAGACACTAATAAACCCAGCCACAATCTTCCTGAGCATCAATGAGCCAATCGGAGCCCCTTCAGGCTTTACCTGTGCTGGTGATTACCGAGTAACTGGGTTCAAGGCTTTGGTTCCAGTGTTGGTATCTAATCGGCAGCACTGAGGACATTTCACAGTGCCCCTCCCTACCCTCACCACCTTACCACAGAACCAAGTGGCACAAAATTGCTTTGACCAGGCACTGGGATCCTCAACAATCACAGGGAAGGAACTGAGTGTGGGGAGGAACTGAGATAGTTTGAGGGTGGGGGGTTGGGGATTGGTGGGGGGGGGCGGTGTTGGGGCTGAGGCTTCTCATCTGTGAATGTGCCAGGAGCAAGATTGCGAGTTCCTGTCTCTAACACACATCTGCAGTGGGACCAGTCACCCAGCTGCTCCCACCCTCCTTATACCTCTGGCAAATACCACACTGGGAACCAGGGGTTAACACAAGGGGAATGATTGGTGAATAACTTGTCTCAGTTGTGCATCCCTCCTCATTTGGGAATACACAGTTCAGTTCAGTGCCCCTCTAATCCCCATCCCCCACCCCCTGCCTCCAGCACAGCACGACTCCTCTCTGAATAACCTCAGCGCTCACCAGCTGAGCATTTCCTCAGTTTCATTTTGTCAGGTTGTAAGTTGCTGAGGTTTTCCCACCAGCTTGGGAAATCCCCTCCCCACATTCCGCAGGGGTTCACATTCCCCTCCAGCCTCCCCCCTCCTATCCGTGATCCTGTTGTGGTCGATATTCCCTGTGTTGATTGAGTTGGAGATGCCAATGCCCCACGTGGACCATCCTGAGGCCTATTGCACAGTGAAATATAGAAACCCCCCCCCCGGCAACTCCTCACTGCTCTGACTTCAGACCTTTGACTGCCCCCAGGCTACCCTTTCCCCATCTGTAGCTGCAGAGGCCCCCACTGTGAATGTGCCACCCGTGACCCTGTGTTATGTTGGCATCCCAGACAAACTGACATGCCTGATGGTCTGAACACGCTTACACACAACATGCTGAGTGTGGCTAACATGGGATTGTCATATCTTCCTCATGCCTGGACTGGGACAAGGACAGTCTTTGCAAGGTCAGCGAAAGTCACTCTGCCGTGTTCTCACTCGGGTCCCGGCCCTCCCCGCTCTGGCCCAAAGATCTGTCCCTGCGCCGTGCCCCCACTCACATGCCTGAGTTCAATTTCCCCACACCTCACTCTGTCCCAGTGACTCTCGCCCTGCACCACATCGCCAGCCCCTACCCCTGCCCCTGCCTTACTGCTGCTCCGCGAGGCAGAGCCTTATCACAGTCTCTGGAGGGTGCTGCACACACACCCAGCCACTGGTTCTGAGGCACTGTGCTCATTGGCCACTGGTTCTGAGGCACATTGCTCATTGGCCGCTGGTTCTGAGGCACTGTGCTCATTGGCCACTGGTTCTGAGGCACATTGCTCATTGGCCGCTGGTTCTGAGGCACTGTGCTCATTGGCCACTGGTTCTGAGGCACTGTGCTCATTGGTCGCTGGTTCTGAGGCACTGCGCTCATTGGCCGCTGGTTCTGAGGCACTGTGCTCATTGGTCGCTGGTTCTGAGGCACTGTGCCCATTGGCCGCTGGTTCTGAGGCACTGTGCCCATTGGTCGCTGGTTCTGAGGCACTGTGCTCATTGGTCGCTGGTTCTGAGGCACTGTGCCCATTGGCCGCTGGTTCTGAGGCACTGTGCCCATTGGCCGCTGGTTCTGAGGCACATTGCTCATTGGCCACTGGTTCTGAGGCACATTGCTCATTGGCCGCTGGTTCTGAGGCACTGTGCTCATTGGTCGCTGGTTCTGAGGCACTGTGCCCATTGGCCGCTGGTTCTGAGGCACTGTGCCCATTGGTCGCTGGTTCTGAGGCACTGTGCTCATTGGTCGCTGGTTCTGAGGCACTGTGCCCATTGGCCGCTGGTTCTGAGGCACTGTGCCCATTGGCCGCTGGTTCTGAGGCACATTGCTCATTGGCCGCTGGTTCTGAGGCACATTGCTCATTGGCCGCTGGTTCTGAGGCACTGTGCTCATTGGCCACTGGTTCTGAGGCACTGTGCCCATTGGTCGCTGGTTCTGAGGCACTGTGCTCATTGGTCGCTGGTTCTGAGGCACTGTGCCCATTGGCTGCTGGTTCTGAGGCACTGTGCCCATTGGCCGCTGGTTCTGAGGCACTGTGCCCATTGGCCGCTGGTTCTGAGGCACTGTGCCCATTGGCCGCTGGTTCTGAGGCACTGTGCCCATTGGCTGACCAGTGTTGGTGCCAGGTACAGATTGTTTATGTAGCAGTGTGACACACATCGTTCTGATTGGACACTGAACCGGCAGATCAATCCAGTGTTTAATTATTATAATGAGTATGCGTGATATTAAAATTACTTTGCCATCGGGTTAGCACTGCTGCCTCACAGCACCAGGGACGCGGGTTCGATTCCAGGCTCGGGTCACTGCCTGTGTGAAGTTTGCACATTCTCCCCGTGTCTGCATGGGTTTCCTCCGGGTTCTTCAGTTTCCTCCCACAGTCCAAAGATGTGTAGGTTTAGTGGATTAGCAGGGTAAATACGCGGCTGGAATAGTGGGTGGGCCTGGGTGGGATGCTCTGTCAGAGAGGCAGTGCAGACTCGATGGGCTGAATGGCCTCCTGCACTGTAGGGATTCTGTGATTTACAAGGCATGTAGGCACAGTAGGTGACAATTGAATGGGACTTGGTGTGATTGTGAGGGGCTGAAGTCTGGATGGACAGCGTTGAGAATAGCTGGTGGGAAAACCAGGATCGATTCACCTTTCTAACATTGTGTTTCGAACCAATGCAACGTTTTACGAGATATTAATTTGTTCAGTTTGTGATGCAGAACCGTACAGACTTTCTGGCTCCTGTGTTTATGAGCTGTTAGAAACTCCAGCAATAATGATCATTAGATTCAGTTTGACTCATTGCTGACATCCTCATTGGAAACTGGAGTCGCCTACAGGCTGAGCCTATTTGATGTGTACAGTAACCCCCCCCCCCCCCCTCATAACTAGAGATACATTCAATATCAAAAAATCCTGAGCACTAAATATAGCAAGTACCTGGGAGGGGGGTGAGTCAGTTTGTGAATAAACAGTCTCCCTTTTAAGACAGAGATGAGAAGAATGTGCTTTCCAAGAGGGTCATTAGTTTAGGGAACTCTGTCCCCGGAAACAACTGTGGACAAGGCCATTGAACGTGTTCAGGCACAATCAGACAGATTTCTGACTGACGAGAGGGTCCCGGGTTAGGGGAGACAGACAAGGTGGTCCCGGATTATGGAAGACTGACAACGGGATCCCAGGTTACGGGAGACAGACAGGAAGGTGAAGCTGAGACCACAGGCAGATTAACCACGATCTTATTGAATGGTGGAACAGGCACGAGGGGCTGAACAGCCTTCTGCTCCTAACAGCAATGTTCCAGGAGTGAGTTACAGACTGGAATCTAATCGAGGGGTTCGGGGTGGATTATATACAGAATAACAGATACCCGGGAGTGAGTTACAGACTGGAATCTAATCGAGGGGTGGTTTATATATAGAATAACAGATACCCGGGAGTGAGTTACAGACTGGAATCTAATCGAGGGGTGGTTTATATATAGAATAACAGATACCCGGGAGTGAGTTACAGACTGGAGTCTAATCGAGGGGTTCGGGGTGGTTTATATACAGAATAACAGATACCCGGGAGTGAGTTACAGACTGGAATCTAATCGAGGGGTGGTTTATATATAGAATAACAGATACCCGGGAGTGAGTTACACACTGGAATCTAATCGAGGGGTTCGGGGGGGTTTATATACAGAATAACAGATACCCGGGAGTGAGTTACAGACTGGAATCTAATCGAGGGGTTCGGGGTGGTTTATATACAGAATAACAGATACCCGGGAGTGAGTTACAGACTGGAATCTAATCGAGGGGTTCGGGGTGGTTTATATACAGAATAACAGATACCCGGGAGTGAGTTACAGACTGGAATCTAATCGAGGGGTTCGGGGTGGTTTATATATAGAATAACAGATACCCGGGAGTAAGTTACAGACTGGAATCTAATTGAGGTGTTCAGGGTGGTTTATATACAGAATAACAGATACCTGGGAGTGAGTTACAGACTGGAATCTAATCGAGGGGTTCGGGGTGGTTTATATACAGAATAACAGATACCCGGGAGTGAGTTACAGACTGGAATCTAATCGAGGGGTTCGGGGTGGTTTATATATAGAATAACAGATACCCGGGAGTAAGTTACAGACTAGAATCTAATTGAGGTGTTCAGGGTGGTTTATATACAGAATAACAGATACCCGGGAGTGAGTTACAGACTGGAATCTAATCGAGGGGTTCAGGGTGGTTTAAATACAGAATAACAGATACCTGGGAGTGAGTTACAGACTGGAATCTAATCAAGGGGTTCGGGTGGTTTATATATAGAATAACAGATACCCGGGAGTGAGTTACAGACTGGAATCTAATTGAGGTGTTCAGGGTGGTTTAGATATAGAATAACAGATACCCGGGAGTGAGTTACAGACTGGAATCTAATCGAGGGGTTCGGGGTGGTTTATATATAGAATAACAGATACCCGGGAGTGAGTTACAGACTGGAATCTAATCGAGGGGTTCGGGGTGGTTTATATATAGAATAACAGATACCCGGGAGTGAGTTACAGACTGGAATCTAATCGAGGGGTTCGGGGTGGTTTATATACAGAATAACAGATACCCGGGAGTGAGTTACAGACTGGAATCTAATTGAGGGGTTTGGGTGGTTTATATATAGAATAACAGATACCCGGGAGTGAGTTACAGACTGGAATCTAATCGAGGGGTTCGGGGGGGTTTATATACAGAATAACAGATACCCGGGAGTGAGTTACAGACTGGAATCTAATCGAGGGGTTCAGGTAGTTTATATATAGAGTAACAGATACCTGGGAGTGAGTTACAGACAGGAATTTAATCGAGGGGTTCGGGTGGGGTGGGTTTATATAGAGAATAACATATACACAGGATAGAAACAAATTACTGCAGATGCTAGAACCTGAAACCAAAAGAGAAAATGCTGGAAAATCTCAGCAGGTCTGGCAGCATCTGTAAGGAGAGAAAAGAGCTGACACTTTCAAGTCCAGGTGACCCTTTATCAAAGCTAAAAGGCAGAGAAAGTGGGGGATATTTCTAGTGCAGGGGGAGGGAATGAAAGATGAGTCATAGCCCCAGAAACCAGGAGAAAGGCTGCTAATGGCAGCCCATCGAGAGAATAAAGAGTGTGAATGGCCAAACGGCAGAGAAACTGTAAACTGTGAAAGATGGAGATGTGGGGTGGAGGATGGGGAGGGTGGTAGAGGGATAAAATTGAGAAAAAGGGGAAGCAAAGGTGGAGAAAAGGTAAGGAAAGAGGGATGGAGTAGGGGGAAAGAGTGGAGGGAAAGAAAAATGAAGAAAGACAAAAAAGAAATAAAAGATAGAGAACAGTAAAAAAATTAAACAAAGGGGTGGAGGTGGGGGACAGCAAATCATCTGAAGTTGTTGAATTCGATGTTGAGAGCGGGAGGATGTAAAGTGAGGAGCCGGAAGATTAGATCCTGTTCCTCCAGTTTGTGTTGAGCTTCACTGGAACATTGCCACAGGCCAGGGACAGACATGTGGGCATGGGAGCAGGACCGTGTGTTAAAATAGCAAGCACCAGAAGGTCAGGGTCCTGACTGCGCACAAAGCGATCACTCTGATTGACATTATAACAAGAAAACACAAGCTGCAGATGTGGAATTTACTGATTGATTTTGGACTAGACAGGGTAGATACAGGGAGGATGGCAGGGAGTCCAGAACCAGGGGGTCACAGTCTGAGGATTGCGGGTAGACCATTTAGGACGGAGGTGAGGAGACATTTCTTCACCCGGTGAGCCTGTGGAATTCATTCCCACAGGAAGAAGTTGATGCCAAAGCATTGAATGTATTCAAGAGGCAGCTGGATATAGCACTTGGGGCGAACGGGATCAAAGGTTACGGGGAGAAAGCAGGATTAGGCTATTGAGTTGGATGATTGGCCACGATTGTGATGATTGATGGAGCAGGCTCGAAGGGCCGAATGGCCTCCTCCTGTTCCTGTCTTCCATGTTTTTACATTTCTATGTTTCTATTTGAGAAAGCCAGTCTAATCACATTTCCCAGCTTATTCTCATTTCCCTTTTATATTGACCCTGAACATTCAATGCTAACACCAGATTTTTTCCAACATTTGCATAGAATAGCGTCATTTATTCAACAGTTAAGATATTACACAAGTCTGAACTTCCGAATGACTATTACTTATAGAGTTCCACCCCATGTTAAGTTCTGTTGCTATGGCAATGTTTTAGAGAAATGCCCTGTTTCCCTGATACTTCAAAATACAACGTAATGTTCCACCCGTGATCTAGATGCCCTAACAAACAAAACCTGGAAACATACATGCAACTAAACATTACAGTCCCTCTCCCCCTTGGCACAGGGCTGGCACTGCCAGCCTGTTACTGTGCCCTTGCCAGTTTACAGGCGGGCGGACCCCAGTAGGAGCCTTGTGGTAGAGTGTGGGAGTGACTCACGGTGGGGGGTTATTTGTAGCCCTGTTTGGGTCGCGCTGCCCTGATCTCGGTTCCGCCGGGCTTTACCAAAGTGTTTAGGGCCTGTGGAAGTTAAAGTGTTCAAATTAAACTTTCATGCTTTCTCTGCACCGTCACGGAAAATGTTTATCAGCTTACTGACCTTCAGAGTGAGTCAGTCACTGATATCTTCTCAGAGACCCCCCCCCCCTCCCGCCCCAACACTTTCCTTCCTTGGCTTCAGCAGAGGGTGAACAAGACCAGACTTTTCCATAACAGATATCAAACGTGAGATCTGCGGATATACTATGCAAATGAAGGATGAGCAGACGTCAATTCTTCATCGAATGAGAAAGGGTGAAAAACTGGGATTTCACTGGCAAATATGTATGTAAATGAGGGACGTGAGAAATCTCTTGTTGCTGATTTGCTGTAATTGATGATAATTGCTGAACTGTTTAACCTCAGAACTGCTCTGGAAATCCCGGTGGATGGAGGAAGATCGCTTTGTTCACAAGGAATTGAAGACCTTACATTGGATGCATGGCGACCAGCGTGGTTTGTGTTAAGGAGTCAATGTGTGCCTTCAGATTGCTGTTCCCCAAGAGAACTCTGACACCCCACCCCTCAGAACGGCAGTGTGGCACCTGCTTTCTCTTGGGCAAAGTGGTCAGAAGGTCTGTAGAGAATGCGGTCTATTTCTCAGTGCACAATCGTCCCCCCCTCCCAGAACATTCCCACCTCCCTGGTGGGAGATCACAGCAGAGCAATTGGTCTTCACTAGCAGTGACCTGGCACGATGGCCATGCCAGGGGATCGATGGACACTGAAACCCCTGGTGATCAGGCTATGGCTGGGCAGTGCTCACTAGACAACCTGATGGTGCCAGTTGGCCACTGCCAGTGTGCCAGGGCAGTGCCGAGAGAGTGGGGCCTGAGGGGGAGTTATGATGGGAGGAGTTGTAATGGGTGTGCTGTAATGGGGAAGCTGTAACATGGGAACTGTAATGGGGGAACTGTAATGGGAGAGTTGTAATGGGAAGCTGTAACACAGGAACTGTAACATGGGAGCTGTAATGTGGGAACTGTAATGGTGGAGATGTAATGGGGGAACTGTAAAGGGGGAGCTGTAATGGAGGATCTGTAACAGGGGAGCTGTAACAGGAAGGGTATACAGGGATGGGGGGCGTGCAGGGGGCATCGTGAAGGGATATGATGGGGTGGGGGGCAGGTTGGGAATCAGACAGGTGGAGCCATCAGAAGGGCCCCCATTGCCCTGATGCCAGAGAGCTGAGTTCAGGAGGAGGGGTGGGTGAGTATGCTGCTGAGGTGGCTGGAGGGGGATGTCCCGATGTGCGTGGAGGGAGTGAGGGGGGTTGCCCAGTGACAGACTGGGGGGCCCTTGTGAAATGACACCTGAGTGCTCTGAAGCCAGACTCACAGATGCATTTAAGAACATAAGAAATAGGAGCAGGAGTAGGCCATCTAGCCCTTCGAGCCTGCCCCACCATTCAATAAGATCATGGCTGATCTGTCGTGGCTCAGTTCCACTTTCCCGCCCTCTCCCCATAACCCTTAATCCCCTCTCTTATCAAAAACCCATCAACCCACGTCTTAAAAATATTTAGCGAGGCAGCCTCCACCACTTCAACGGGCAGAGAATTCCAGAGATTCACCACCCTTTGAGTGAAGAAGTTCCTCCTCAACTCCGTTCTAAACCGCCCCCCCTTTATCTTGAGGCTGTGCCCCCTAGTCCTACCATCCTTTCTGAGCGGGAAGAGCCTCTCCACCTCTATCCTATCCATCCCATTCATCATCTTATACGTCTCAATGAGATCTCCCCTCATTCTTCTAAACTCTAACGAGTACAAGCCTAGTTTATTCAGCCTCTCCTCATAGCTCAACCCCCTCAACTCCGGTATCAGCCGAGTAAACCTCCTCTGCACTCCCTCCAAGGCCAAAATATCCTTGCGTAAGTGCGGCGACCAAAACTGCACACAGTACTCCAGCTGCGGCCTCACCAATGCCCTATACAGCTGCAGCAAGACCTCCCTACTTTTATATTCAATCCCCCTCGCTATGAAGGCCAGCATCCCATTCGCCTTCCTGACCACCTGCTGCACCTGCAAGCTGGGTTTTTGCGACTCATGCACAAGGACCCCGAGGTCCCTCTGCACCGTCGCCTGCTGCAGTTTTTCTCCACGTAAGTAATAATCCTTCCTACCATTATTCCTACCAAAGTGGACCACCTCGCACTTGCCAACATTAAATTCCATTTAGACCGCCCCCCCCTGCAAACTGGTGTAAAACTCATGTCACAACATATATTGTGGTTTGTTGTTTTTGACGGAACATTCAGCAAGTGCAGGCAATCTCATTCTTTCAATGTTTTCTCCTGGAAAGATTTATCTTTGACTTTGACAGAAAGAGTTGATAGTTCAGCTGGGAGACACATTGCACCAATCCACAATCACTCTCAGTCCCACACACACACACACACACACACACACACACTCACACAGACACACACACTCACACACTCACACACACACATACATACACTCACACACACACTCACACACACACAGACGCACACACTCACACACACACACACTCACACTCACACACACACACACTCACACTCACACACACATACATACACACACTCACACACACACTCACACAGACACACACACTCACACAGACACACACACACTCACACACACACACTCACACAGACACACACCACACACACTCACACACACACACTCACACAGACACACACTCACACACACACACTCACACAGACGCACACACTCACACACACACACACTCACACTCACACACACACACACTCACACTCACACACACATACATACACACACTCACACACACACTCACACAGACACACACACTCACACAGACACACACACACTCACACACACACACTCACACAGACACACACCACACACACTCACACAGACACACACTCACACACACACACTCACACAGACACACACTCACACACACACACTCACACAGACACACACTCACACACACACACTCACACAGACACACACTCACACACACACACTCACACAGACACACACACACACACACACTCACACAGACACACACTCACACTCACACACACACACACTCACACACACACTCACACACTCACACAGACACACACACACACACACACTGCCATTACTGACTCTTCCTGCTTCAGACTGGAATGGATTGAGGATTTTTCTACAAAAGGTGAAGAGAATGCATTTACCTCAAACTGTTCTTACTGTTTGATGGGGGGAGCTTTAATCTGTATCTAACCCCGTGCTGTACCTGTCCTGGGAGTGTTTGATGGGGGGACAGTGTAGGGGGAGCTTTACTCTGTATCTAACCCCGTGCTGTACCTGTCCTGGGAGTGTTTGATGGGGGGACAGTGTAGGGGGAGCTTTACTCTGTATCTAACCCCATGCTGTACCTGTCCTGGGAGTGTTTGATGGGGGACAGTGTAGAGGGAGCTTTACTCTGTATCTAACCCCGTGCTGTACCTGTCCTGGGAGTGTTTGATGGGGGACAATGTAGAGGGAGCATTACTCTGTATCTAACCCCGTGCTGTACCTGTCCTGGGAGTGTTTGATGGGGGACAATCTAATACTGGATCATACACTTTCACTCTTGTGTTGGATGTGATTGGAATGCAGAGATGAAGTCTTGAAGCCATTGGCACAGAATTTCACCAGATGAGGCTAAGTGTCCACCCTGGGTCAGATCTCTCTCTGTGTGGCTCATTCTCCAGATGTTAGGCTGCAGACCAAGCTGCACTATTCAGCCAGGCAGAGACCCATGTCACATGACTTTACTCCTCCACCTTGTCTTCAACAAAGGATATTTAGTGGATGTCTACAGATTGCCTTTCTGTTCCAGGCTGAGAATGTTTCAGCCAGTATGGATTCAGAGAGAAGTTTGCAAGGCCATTTTCTTAGCAGATGTTCCACATTCACTGTCCAGTCCAGGATACAAATGGCCTACGTCTAGTACCCTTTAAACGTGGGCTGTGCAGTCTGCCGGTAGCTTTTAGCAGCTCCTCAGAGATAACGAGGTGTGAACTCTTCTGAAACCGCAGCATAGTTCCTCTTGTTCCGTGGTTACAGACTGTCAGTTTCAGACATTTTGCAGATCATTGTTCAGTTTGTAACATTTTAGAAAAAGTAATGAGGATATGTATATCCATATTATAAAAATGTGCATTGTGTGGTGTTAGTCTCTCACACTCAGGAGTAGGAATCTGGAGCTGATGGTGAAATGGGTGAAATAGTCATTTGTGAATTATGGGCCATTGTCAAGGGCCACATGGGTCTGGAATGCCCAATTCTGTTGCAAAGACTTCTTACAATGATGGAATGTCTGATTCTGTGGTTGTAAAGTGCAAGCATTTTATCTCAATCCACATGGAGAAGTATTTGACAATTATAATGTAACCAGATCTATTCACAGATATTCCCACCGACTCACAGGTAGTGTGTGGGTTGTATGTTGGTTGTGATTGGCTAAGGAACGGTTGTAGAGATATAGATATACCTGAACAATAACTGGTCCATTGGCCGTCTGTAACTATTCACAGGTATACCGGCTCAGAGTTACTCAGTCTAACCCACGGACATTCCCCTTCTCAGCATTTGGTCATCATGTGGGCAATCACATTAACCCTTTCAATCCTGAACATCCTCAGAGTTGACACTGATATCCAGTATGTTGCTGAATGCAAAAGTTATCTAGAAACATTAATGAAGCAGAAAGTAACCTTTACAAAGAATAACATTTCAGAGAAACCTTCCTACACGTTAACAATCACGGTATCGAGTTACATTGAGAGGGAATGCTTAGAGAGTTGACTGTAAACCTTGTTGGCTGGAGTTTTACTGCCTCACCTGTGTCAGAATCAGGCTGGATGAGGCTCGCTGAACAGCTTCCGGCGGGATCGTACAAACCTCGGGCGGGTGGTAAAATTCCAGATATTGTCTCTGAAATCTATCAGGGATCAGCTTCCACATCCAGAGGAACTGGAGGAGGCCATCCAGCCCCTCACTATCATTCGGGCTAGGTTATGATCTGTGTATAGAATGTGAAGGCATTAAACAGATTCACAGAAAGGTTCTGGCAATGAGGAACTTCAGTTGTGAGGGTAGATTGGAGACGTTGGGCGGGATTCTATTGGGGTGGCACAGTGGTTAGCACCAAGGACCCAGGTTCGATTCCGGCCTCAGGTCGCTGTCTGTGTGGGGTTTGCTCGTCCTCCCTGGGCTGTAATAATCACAGACCATTCCGCTGAATCAAGCTTCATGCAGTTACTCCTGTCTGCCAGGCAATCAGTGTCTATTCTTCATCAGAAATCAATTACACCGGAAGGTTCTACAGGTCCAGACACGCAGCAGACAGTGAATCAGCCTGGATGGATAAACAGAGCTCAGTTAAACTCTCCTGTGTTTTGAACACTTTCTGTTTGGGCAAGATTTCTGTCTCAGTGCGTAACGTTCTGGAAACAACGGGTCAGAAAGTTGTAGGTTTAAGACCCACTCCAACCACTCAGGCACATCGTCAGCCTGACGCCCTCACTGCAGTAGTGAGGGAGTGCCACACTGTCAGAGGGTCAGTACTGAGGGAGTGCCGCACTGTCAGAGGGTCAGTGCTGAGGGAGCGCCGCACTGTCAGAGGGTCAGTGCTGAGGGAGCGCCGCACTGTCAGAGGGTCAGTACTGAGGGAGTGCCGCACTGTCAGAGGGTCAGAGCTGAGGGAGTGCCGCACTGTCAGAGGGTCAGTGCTGAGGGAGTGCCGCACTGTCAGAGGGTCAGTACTGAGGGAGTGCCGCACTGTCAGAGGGTCAGTACTGAGGGAGTGCCGCACTGTCAGAGGGTCAGTGCTGAGGGAGTGCTGCACCGTCAGAGGGTCAGAGCTGAGGGAGTGCCGCACTGTCAGAGGGTCAGTACTGAGGGAGTGCCACACTGTCAGAGGGTCAGTGCTGAGGGAGTGCCGCACTGTCAGAGGGTCAGTACTGATGGAGTGCCGCACTGTCAGAGGGTCAGTACTGAGGGAGTGCCACACTGTCAGAGGGTCAGTACTGATGGAGTGCCGCACTGTCAGAGGGTCAGTACTGATGGAGTGCCGCACTGTCAGAGGGTCAGTGCTGAGGGAGTGCCGCACTGTCAGAGGGTCAGTGCTGAGGGAGTGCCGCACTGTCAGAGGGTCAGTGCTGAGGGAGTGCCGCACTGTCAGAGGGTCAGTACTGATGGAGTGCCGCACTGTCAGAGGGTCAGTGCTGAGGGAGTGCCGCACTGTCAGAGGGTCAGTACTGAGGGAGTGCCGCACTGTCAGAGGGTCAGTACTGATGGAGTGCCGCACTGTCAGAGGGTCAGTGCTGAGGGAGTGCCGCACTGTCAGAGGGTCAGTGCTGAGGGAGTGCCGCACTGTCAGAGGGTCAGTGCTGAGGGAGTGCCGCACTGTCAGAGGGTCAGTACTGATGGAGTGCCGCACTGTCAGAGGGTCAGTACTGATGGAGTGCCGCACTGTCAGAGGGTCAGTACTGAGGGAGTGCCGCACTGTCAGAGGGTCAGTACTGAGGGAGTGCCGCACTGTCAGAGGGTCAGTGCTGAGGGAGTGCCGCACTGTCAGAGGGTCAGTGCTGAGGGAGTGCCGCACTGTCAGAGGGTCAGTGCTGAGGGAGTGCCGCACTGTCAGAGGGTCAGTGCTGAGGGAGTGCCGCACCGTCAGAGGGTCAGTACTGAGGGAGTGCCGCACTGTCAGAGGGTCAGTACTGAGGGAGTGCCGCACTGTCAGAGGGTCAGTACTGAGGGAGTGGGATATGAAATGGGGGAGACTTTGTTCCATACACCGGTGTTTGATGCCATTCAGGAGATTGTATTTTGTTCTGGATATACTGCACTCCCATTACAGATACTTAAATCCCATGTCAGTAAAGGTCAGTACAGCAACCAGGGAGGATATTTGTCTCGTTAACACTGCGCTGGTTTTTTTCGAGTTACTGTTCCTCTGATCTCTCCGTTTTTCTCATTTCCACGGCATTTTCTCCTTTAAGAATTTGAACAATTTTCTTCTGAATATTTTTGAATTTATTTTCACCATCCAATCAGGTTGCACATTTCAAATCTTTAAAAGCTCCTTATGTCATCCCTGCCTCTATTCCCTGAAATTGGAATTCTCTGGATACCCACCCTCCTGCCACTGGAAACTTTCTGCTTATTTACTCCATCAAACCCCTCCTGATTTGGAACATCGCCATTCAGTCTCCTCATAACCTTCTCTGCTCCAAGGAGAACAATCCCAGATCCTCCAACCTCCCCACATTCCCTGAAGTCCCAAATCCCTGGGGACATTCTAGTAAATCTCCTCTGACCACTCTCTGGGAGTTCACACCTCTCCAAATGTGTGGAGCCCAGAATCAGACACAATTCCGGGGTCACAGCTGGAGGAGATTCCATCGCCGGCAGAAATTTCCCAAGCGTCTACATTGGGTTAATCGGGTTGGAATTTCTTGTTGCAGCTTTCCTCTTTCCAGACTAACATCAACCCAACACCTCATCAAGGGTTTCGTGAATCCTGCTTGTTTTTCTTCTCTCTGCCCCGACTCTCAAGTTCACCTGGATTATTAATTATTTTGTTATTCTGTCCCATCGTTTTTGATGGCTTGTGTACAAACAGCATTCCCCTGCCACCCCCACCATGGCCTCTGTCTCCACCAATTTATGATGTGGATGTGTCGGCATTGGACTGGGGTAAACACAGTAAAAACTCTGACAACACCAGGTTTAAGTCCAACCGATTTATTTGATAGTAAACTCACAAGCTTTCGGGTTTGCCCCCTCGTCAGGTGAATGGAGAGTTCTGGCCTCAGACAGAGCATATAAAGCACAGACAGTTTACAGATTACTGATTAGAATGCGAATCCTACACCTAACCTGCTGTTCAATTCCTAAAGTGGCCGACAATGCGTGTGGAAGGAGCACTGATCACAGGTTAAAGAGATGTGTATTGTCTCCAGACAGTACAGTAAGTGAGGTTTTGCAAACCCAGGCAAGTCACGGGGGTTACAGATGTCGCACTATCATGTCGCACTACCTGTAACCCCCGTGACTTGCCTGGGTTTGCAAAACCTCACTTACTGTACTGTCTGGAGACAATACACATCTCTTTAACCTGGCACAGTGGCCAGCACTGCTACCTCACAGCACCAGGGGCCCAGGTTCAATTCCAATTCTCCCCATGTCTGCGTGGGTTTCCTCCGGGTGCTCCGGTTTCCTCCCACAGTCCAAAGATGTGCGGGTTAGGTAGATTGGCCATGATAAAAATTGCCCCTTAGTGTTAGGAGGATTCGCAGGGTAAATGAGTGGGATTACGGGGATAGGTCCTAGGTGGGATTGTGGTCGATATAGACTCGATGGGCCGAGTCGCCTCCTTGTGCACTGTTGGGATTCTATGATCAGCCCAGTGATGATTTTTGGGATACTCCTGCAGAGTGAAAAAAAGAATCTCCTTCAACTGTAATATAAGAACATAAGAACATAAGAAATAGGAGCAGGAGTAGGCCATCTAGCCCTTCGAGCCTGCCCCGCCATTCAATAAGATCATGGCTGATCTGTCGTGGCTCAGTTCCACATTCCCGCCCTCTCCCCATAACCCTTAATCCCCTCTCTTATCAAAAACCCATCAATCCACGTCTTAAAGATATTTAGCGAGGCAGCCTCCACCACTTCAACGGGCAGAGAATTCCAGAGATTCACCACCCTTTGAGTGAAGAAGTTCCTCCTCAACTCCGTTCTAAACTGCCCCCCCCTTTATCTTGAGGCTGTGCCCCCTAGTCCTACTGTCCTTTCTGAGCGGGAAGAGTCTCTCCACCTCTATCCTATCCATCCCATTCATCATCTTATACGTCTCAATGAGATCTCCCCTCATTCTTCTAAACTCTAACGAGTACAAGCCTCGTTTATTCAGCCTCTCCTCATAGCTCAACCCCCTCAACTCCGGTATCAGCCTAGTAAACCTCCTCTGCACTCCCTCCAAGGCCAAAATATCCTTGCGTAAGTACGGCGACCAAAACTGCACACAGTACTCCAGCTGCGGCCTCACCAATGCCCTATACAGCTGCAGCAAGACCTCCCTACTTTTATATTCAATTTCCCTGGTTAAATAGCGGCTGTGTAGAGTAACACATCATGTGGAGATGCCGGTGTTGGACTGGGGTAAACACAGTAAGAAGTCTCACAACACCAGGTTAAAGTCCAACCAGTTGACTTGATAGTAAATCCTACTATCCGGCTACTAGGATTAATATCAAATAAATTGGTTGGACTTTAACCTGGTGTTGTGAGATTTCTTACTGGAGAATAATGCATGCAGACTGTGATCTTGTGCCTGTGGAAACTCTCTCTGTACTTTCAGAGCAGCAAACTGGGCTGTGTGAGACATAAACAGAATGAGCAAGTCCTGGAAACCAGGTCACCATCTCCAAACTCAGCTCACCCAAATCGCAGTGACCTTATCATTCTGAGTACACCACTCCCGAGATTCACTGTCATTTCATAGAATCTCTACAGTGCAGAAGGAGGCCACTTGGCCCATCAAGTCAGCACTGACCACAATCCCACCCAGTCCCTATTCCCGACACTAGTGTCAATTTAGCATGGCCAATCCACCTAACCCACACATCTTTGGGCTGTGGGAGGAAACTGAAGCACCTGGAGGAAACCCACGCAGACACGGGGAGAATGTGCAAACTCCACACAGACAGTGACCCAAGGCCGGAATTGAACCCAGGTCCCTGGGCACAGTGAGACAGCAGTGCTAACAACTATTGTGCCAAGGTGATGCCCTACACATTCAATATAAAATATTAAGGGGATCAATTTCCTCGCAGTCAGAAAGCTTTTGGGAAGCTGGCATCAAAATTTTAACATCAGATTCCACCCCACCCCCCCACCTGCTCCCCCAGCCCACCTCCCCCCACCCCCCCTCTCCGCCTCCTGGAATGAGTCTCACTGGGATAAACCTGTGAATAATCTGTGCTTCAAACACTCTAGAATCCTGGTCAACAGCTTAACAGCTAACCAGGAACTCCACCCTGTGGTGGGGCATATGTCAGTCGAGGCTCCAGTCTGCCTGTCTCCCTGTAAAAGTTTCATTTTTAATCACAGAATCTCCCTTGGTTCAGTCAGCTGAACAATGCCAGAATGGAACAGGCAGATCCAAATCCATTCCTTGCTTCAGAAACTAAAATCCAATTGAATCCAATTCACGGTCCCCACAGAGAGACAAACAAGATCCCAGATACAGCATTCCCTTCTCGGGCTTCACCTGATGTTTAATCCGAGCCGAGAGGTCGAGAAACTCAACAAACATGAAATCTGAGCTCTCAGACATCCAGTTTGCATGTCCTCATTCTCAACCCCACTAACACTCTCTCCGTCACCCTCACACCTTTCCCTACACTTGTTCCAGATTCTACTGTTCACATTACATATTAATGATTTGGTCAGAACATTGAATACAGGAGTTGGGACGTCTTGTTGAAGTTGTACAAGACATTGGTAAGGCCACACTTGGAATACTGTGTGCAATTCTCGTCACCCTATTATAGAAAGGATATTATTAAATTAGAAAGAGTGCAGAAAAGATTTACTAGGATGCTACCGGGACTTGATGGATTGAGTTATAAGGAGAGGCTGGATAGACTGGGACTTTT
Organism: Carcharhinus amblyrhynchos; assembly: GCF_965287045.1. Taxonomy (NCBI): domain Eukaryota; kingdom Metazoa; phylum Chordata; class Chondrichthyes; order Carcharhiniformes; family Carcharhinidae; genus Carcharhinus; species Carcharhinus amblyrhynchos. The sequence goes on along the minus strand of NC_137350.1, from coordinate 40,574,142 downwards.
TTCTCTGGAGCGTAGGAGGCTGAGGGGTGATCTTTTAGAAGTCTATAAAATAATGAGGGGCACAGATCAGTTAGATGGTCAATATCTTTTCCCAAAAGTAGGTGAGTCTAAAACTAGAGGGCATAGGTTTAAGGTGAGAGGGGAGAGATACAAAAGTGCCCAGAGGAGCAATTTTTTCACACAGAGGGTGGTGAGTGTCTGAAACAAGCTGCCAGAGGTAGTAATAGAGGTGGGTACAATTTTGTCTTTTAAAAAGCATTTAGACAGTTACATGGGTATAGAGGGATGTGGGCCAAATGCTTCAAGACATGCTTCAGTGTGATTTGGACAGGCTGAGTGTGTGGGTATCTGCATGGCAGATAAAGTATTATGTGGATAAATGTGAGGTTATCCACTTCGGTAGCAACAATAGGAAGACAGATTATTACTTGAATTGCTGTAAATTGAGAGAGGCGGATACTCAGCGAGACCTTGGAGTCCTCGTGCATCAGTCACTGTAAGTAAGCGCGCAGGTACAGCAGGCAGTAAAGAAGGTAAACCGTATGTTGGCCTTCAGAGCGAGAGGATTTGAGTATAGGGATAGGAATTTTATATTGAAATTGTATAGGGTGTTGGTGAGGCCACGCCTGGAATAATGTAAGCAGTTTTGGTGTACTTATCTGAGGAAGGATGTCCTTGCTATAGAGGGAGCACAGTGAAGGTTTACGGCTGATTCCTGGGATGGCAGGTCTGTCATACAAGGAGAGACTAAGTTGGTTAGGATTATATTCACTGGAGTTTAGAAGAGTGAGAGGGGATCTGATAGAAACTGATAAAACTCTAACAGGGTTAGACAGGGTAGATTCAGAAAGAATGTTCCAGATGGTGGGGGGTGTCCAGAACTAGGGGTCAGAGTTTGAGGATAAGGGGTAAACCTCTTAGAACTGAGGGGAGGAGAAATTTCTTCACCCAGAGGGTGGGGAATGTGTAGAATTCACTCCTGCGGAATGTAGTTGAGGCCAAAACGTTGTCTGATTTCAAGAAGAAATTAGATATAGTTCTTGGGGCTAAAGGGATCAAGGGATATGGGGGGAAGGGGGGGTTCAGGATATTGAATTCAATGATCAGCCACGATCAAAATGAATGGCGGAGCTGCTCAAAGGGCTGAATGGCCTCCTCCTGCTTTGAGATTTTACGTTTCTCCGCTCACATTGACACCTTCGATATATTTTTCTTTTTATTTCATTGATCAGGAGGTCAGTCTTGCCGTGAGTTCTCCTTATCATCAGTTTTGGGGGATAGAATGGGAGAGTGCGAATGGCTTAGTGCTCTACAAAGAACCAGCATCAACTGGATGGGCCAAATGGCCTCATCTCTTGCTGTAATCAGTACTCGTTAGAGTTTAGAAGAATGAGGTGAGATCTCATTGAGACGTATAAGATGATGAATGGGATGGATAGGATAGAGGTGGAGAGACTTTTCCTGCTCAGAAAGGACAGTAGGACTAGGGGGCACAGCCTCAAGATAAAGGGGGGGCGTTTTAGAATGGAGTTGAGGAGGAACTTCTTCACTCAAAGGGTGGTGAATCTCTGGAATTCTCTGCCCGTTGAAGTGGTGGAGGCTGCCTCGCTAAATATTTTTAAGACGCGGGTTGATGGGTTTTTGATAAGAGAGGGGATTAAGGGTTATGGGGAGAGGGCGGGAATGTGGAACTGAGCCACGACAGATCAGCCATGATGTTATTGAATGGCGGGGCAGGCTCGAAGGGCTAGATGGCCTACTCCTGCTCCTATTTCTTATGTTCTTATGTTCTGGCAATTCATTTGAGTGGCAGCAAGAGCTACAAATCAGAATGATTAAATTTGAGAAAGCGTGGGTTTTATCAGAGAGTGTAAGGTGGACATAAAACTAGGGAAAGTATCCTGGGATTGGATGTCTCAGGGAATTAAGAGATGCGGGGGATGGACAGGAAAATGGGGTTGAACCCCAAGATCAGCCGTGATCATATTGGATGCCGGAGCAGTCTTGACCTGGAAACCACCTGGTTTCTCCTTCCTACTGCATTCTTGTGAATGCCAAGCTCACATTTCCATCCGTTTTGTTCTGGGATTTTTATGGATATGTCCACGAGAGGATTGAGGCAGCTTCGGAAACAGGAAGACACATACATTCCACACCCACGGATACATTACTCACATTCCAGAGAATCCTCAGAAGTTTACACCGTGAGTTATCTCTGGAATGTGTTACGCGGATTGTGATTACTCAGCGACACTAAATTCTGTGGCAATTCAATTTTGCAACCAGGTCTGGCTTGGAATTGAAGAATATTTTAAATGGGAATACACCTTAATATTCTCAGCGAGTTACTCAGATCTGAACTTACATTCAGGGACCTGTAGAAATTGGAATAAACAAAGAAACAAAGAACAACCCAGCACGGGAAACAGGCCCTTCGGCCCAACAAGCCCGCGCCACTGCATCCTCCTACACCTACCCTGCCCTGTGTGTATGTGAGTGGAACCCCTAATGTAGCCAGATTCAGGGGAGAATAATGTCAATTTGGTACACCAATCAGCCTAAGAGCACATCTTTGGAGTGTGGGAGGTAACCGGAGCACCCGGAGGAAACCCACGCAACCACAGGGAGAATGCGCAAACTCCCACAGACACAGGCCCAAATCCATGTATCTGCATAGCCAGCAGTGCTAGTCACCGAGCTGTTGCGGTGCCCGTCTGCTGGTCCAGGATTAAGCACACACACTGACATGAAGTACTAGGCCACTCTCGAAACCTCCAAGAGCAGCCCACGCACGACCCACCGTGTGCATGCCCCTCGTTTGACAACAAGGTGGACCAACACCTGTGGAATAAAAAGACAAAACGTTAACATGTAATACTACATTTCCGGTGTCTCCCGAGGCTCTGACCCTATTTAATACCCTCTACTATAATCCTCCATCCTTGTTTCGCTCATGTGTCTATCTAAGTAAACCTTAAACAAGTCCAACGTGCCTGCCTCCACCACCCTACTCGGTAGCGCGTTCCATACCCCCACGACCCTCTGCATGAAAAACCTTCCTCTCATATCCAAATTATACTTCTCCCCCCTCACCCTTAGATTGTGACCTCTCGTAATTGTCCCCAATCTAGGGAAAAACCTACCACTGTTGACTCTATCTATTCCCTTCAGTATTTTATACACCTCTATCAGATCCCCCCTTAATCTCCGTCTTTCTAAGGAGAAGAGCCCCAGTTTCTCCAACCTTTCCTCGTAACTCAGTCCTTCCATGCCAGGCAACATCCTGGTAAACCTCCTCTGCACCATCTCCAGGGTCTCCACGTCCTTCCGGTAGTAAGGTGACCAGAACTGGACGCAGTACTCCAAATGCGGTCTAACCAACGTTCTGTACAACTGAAGAATTAGACGGCAGCTCCTATACTCTATACCCCTTCCTATAAAGGCTAGCATTCCATAAGCTTTCTTCACAACCTTCTCTAATAAAACCACAGCCCAGAGAGTTAGGTGCAGAATAGAGTGAGAGAGAGAAAAAAATCTAGTAATAGACAAGGAAGAAAGTAACTGAGAGAGAGGAGAGGACCCTGTGATGCCCAGAGACGGAATTAACCCTTTCAACATCTTTATGTTTTGCAATCTACACCTCAAGATTGTCGGCGCTAACATCTATCCAGCACTGACAATTCCTGCAGTGAGAGGATGTTGCAGGATGTTAGTGAGATGGTCAACCCTTCACAACCTCTGGTAAGTTTCAGAAACATGTTAGCGCTTCACAAGATACTGTAAAATTGTGTTGTGAACGTTGACTGAGCTTCACTGGCTACACTCACTCAAGACTGAACATCTACAAAGTGGCAAAGTCCCATACCTTAAAAAAATGGCACTGGAATCTCAAATCGTTTCACCAGCCCTGCTCAGGGTTTGAAGAGACACACATTTCTTTTAGGAATTTGCAGCTCACAGGCTTCTATTCCAGAGAGCAGTGGGATAGTGAGATCTCCCTCCTGTCCCACAGTGGCACTGGAAAAGATTCACTTCATCACAGTCAGGATGTCTAGACTTTGTTACCAGGACTGTCTAGGTCCTTTACACATTACTGTACATTATTTATGCTTAAATATTTAAATATTATATTTGTTGTGTACATGCAATTGTTTCTGACTGATTAGCCAAGGGAAAGGATTTCTGAGTGGCCACGCCTTGAGTGACTTAAACAAACTGATACAGCTTTACTTACAAGGTATTGCCTGATTGAAATCCAATGTGGAAGAGAGATAAAAACCTACAAATGCCTCTGGTGATGTCACAGCGCATCGTGTGACTAAACACACACTGAGATCCTTCTTTCCAATATATAACGTCCCACCCCCTTTACTTCAGTACAACAGTACATACAGCTAAACTTTTAAACTTAATGATCACCCACCATGAACATCGGTTACATGACCAAGTATTATCTACAAATGTACTATTAATACGAGAGCCTCTTTGGTGGATGTGATTTCATTTAGGTCGGATACAATGTTGTGGAGTCTGACATTTGACATCCTTGGTATCTTGTTTCTCACGATTACCAGCACCTTCATCCTGTGAAGTTGTTCTGTTGTCAGCTCCCAGAGATGTTGGTTGTTCTATTGGAGTCGAATCTGAACTTGGTTTTGTAGCAAAAGTTTAAAGTTTATTTATTAGTCACAAGTAAGGCTTACATTAACACTGCAATGAAGTTACTGTGAAATTCCCCTAGTCACCTGTTCTGGTTAATGCACCCTAACCAGCACGTCTTTCAGAGTGTGGGAGGAAACCGGAGCACCCGGAGGAAACCCGCACAGACACGGGGAGAATGTGCAAACTCCACACAGACAGTGACCCAAGCTGGAATTGAACCCAGGTCCCTGGCGCCGTGAGACAGCAGCGCTAACCACTGTGCCACCCAGGGTGGTAATCCTTGGTTCGGGAATTTCACAATCCTGGGTGTCTGACGTAAGCCTTTTTGATGCTGTCTCTGTTAATTCATATTTTGAAGTGAGAATTTGATTCCTTGTGTCTCTGTTATATTCTCTAGCCATTACTGTCTCAGAAATCAGGCCTGTTTTTGTTAGTTGTGCATGATTTTGTTCCGAGCTTGATAATGTTCAGGGTGTGAAAGCTATCGGCCGCTCTTCCAACTGTTACAATATGAGATACAACAACAGCCCCCTCCCATTGGCCGAGGATTCAGGTGCCAGGTGAGTTTTAAACTCTGGGTTAAAGTGGATTGGCTGCGATTCTCCCAAAGGTGCTGAATTAGCAGGAAAACAGTTCCCGGTCCCGACTGTTCTGTCAGTTCAGCTTCTCAGTTGAATCTCCAAACCCTGAGCACTGCAGAGGTCCCAGCTGTGAACCTCATTAAAAACCCGGGGCCTGGGGGGATGGGGGGTGGGTGCTATTCGCGCCGGAGTTTGACAGATCCAGGACTGTGTGCCCTCGCAGTGGTCCCGACCTGCCTGTCCCCCTGTTTGCTGCCAGCTTGATCTCTGGCCAGCCCGGGACCCCGGCAGTGCTGCCCCCCCAGCTCTTTCCCCCCACGCCCAATCAGAACCCCCAGGCATACCCAGGCATACCCCCCTCCACTGACTCCCCCTCCCCTGGGGTCAGATCCCCTGTAGAGGCAGCCAACCCCTCACCACATCCCCCCCATCCTCCTGGCAGACCAGCCCACCCCACCGCACCCAGCCTGCCCCAATCGCTGTCCTCCCTCCATCCCAGCCTAATCCTGTCTGAGGAGTGCCAGCGGGTCCCATCAACCCCCCCACCCATTGCCTGCAGGCCCTGCCCACAATGAGCCCCGCTGCCTTGACACTGCCCGATGCCTGATGGACAGTGCCAAGGTGCCCCCTGGACCTGGGCACTTTGTCCCTTGGGCAGTGCCAGGGAGCACGGCTGGCACTGCCAGAATACCCATGTCCAGGAGCGCCTGCCACTACCCGCTACCACTGACCCCTGGGGGGACCCAGTTGCCCCCCTTCATTCTGATGAAGTTTCCCCCTAATTCCCTGAATGTGGGGGGTGGGGGGGCGCCAGTGTAAACCTCGCTGAAATGAAGTACTCCTGGTGGGGTGGACGATTCAATCAGGACCGGAAAAGTCCCGATAATGACCTGCTAAACATATTTAAGATATATTTTAGAAAGTTTCAAATTACTTGCTTGCCTTCTGGCTGGTTTCCAGTGTGGTCTGACCGGTGACTGTTCACTGGCTCTGGGAGATGGGCTTGTGTTCCCAGCGCACGTGCAGATCCCGGAACAAGGCCAGCGACACGGATCTCCCACTGTGACCCACCAGAAAAGCTGTGGGTCGGGATGGGAGAATCACGGTCCATATCTCAGATTACTTGAGCACATCTTTAATTCACGTCCCTTCATTCAAATGGCATCGTCGGTTAGTGCGCAATACAGAATAAAGTGGCTTTAGGGAGTTAGGGATGAACTTCCCAAAATAACTGATTCATCCTAAAAATGATCGGACCTGTCACATGTTCTGTGGTCTTGTCGCACCATTTTCTTAGCTCCTTTGTGGAGGAAATCCTTGTCTGTTACGTGACCCGGATAATTGATGGATGATTTGGAAGGTTCGGTTTTCTTTCTTGACGCAGAGGTTATATTTCACTCAACGCTTCAGTGTTTCCTTTACATGGTGTAAGTGTTCAGCCTGGGGTTAGAATGGGGTCCAGATACCACTGGACGTGGCTGAGGACACAAAGATTTGGTCCATTGATTTCTGGGATGTGAGCAGTGCAATGTTATTCTGCACAATTGCAGCTAATATCGGAACAATGACTTGTGGGTAACAGTCATTAGCGTGGTTACAACTCAGTCGCACCCCCTCCCCTCCCCCCACCCCTCATCTGACGGTATGCTTTAGACAAGTCTATCGTACTGAACTGCTGATCAGCCAGTCCCGTGAACAGGTCATCCATCAGTGGCGAGGGGTCGATACACACACTACTGGATTTTTCATCACCTTGTAGTCCCAGCAGGTATGTACAGAGCTATCAGATTTAATCGCTGGGATGATAGGGGTTGCCCAATCACTCATTGTCACAGGTTCAATCACTCCAAACTTCTCCAGTTTCTCTAGTTCCCCTTTTACCTTCAGTTGAATTGCGTGAGGCACAGTCCTTGCCTTGAAGGGTTACAATCAGGTTTGATCTTGAACTTTGCCTCCACTCCATTCTTGCTGTCAATCAATTGTTTAATTGCTCCCCAGTTGAGTTTGATTTTGTGTAACCACACTCTTCCAAACAGTGCAGGAAAATTTCCCTTCACTGTGTGCGGAGACAGTTCTGCTAATTGGCCATTAGCTTTGACCTGGTTTATCCCACAGCAGAACTACCTCCTCGGTCTAAATTCACAGAATTACATTGAAAGGTTTTAGTGGTACCTGTTTAAGATTCACATTGTATATGTTTTCTGGGAGAAGTGACACGGCTCCTGCCACAATATCTGCTTCCATCAGTACTTCTTGTCTGTCTAACTTTGGACAAACCCAGAATCTCTGGGTATCCCCTTTCATCCACAGTTTCAGTTCTTGGGTCTTTCCTAGTTTGGTATTCTCTGGGAAATTTTCATCCACATCAGATATTTTGTAGACCCTTTTTTAGATCCTGGTGTGTTCTTGTAGATATGTGAAGGTTTTACACAGTACAATGCTTAAGAAAGTGGCTGGTTTAAGTCCATTCAGTATCTTGTTCACAGCCAAAGAACACTGAATCTCTCCGTAAGCATCTCACATTTCCATCAGCAAACTCTTCTTTTTCAAAGCTACTCATGGTTTTTCTTGCAGTGGAGGAATCTTCAACCTGTTTCAGAGTCAAAGTGCTGGATTTTTAAGTTTTTTTATTTATTAGTCACATTAGGCTTACAGTAACCCTGCAATGAAGTTACTGTGAAAATTCCCTAGTCACCACACTACAAAACCGGAGCATTCAGAGGAAACCCATGCAGATATGGGGAGAACGTGCAGACTCCACACAGACAGTGACCCAAGTCTGGGAATTGAACCCGGGTCCCTGGTGCTGTGAGGCAGTAGCGCTAACCACCGTGCCACCTCAGCTTCCATCCTCTCAACACCAATGATCTGTTTCACACCGAGGTCACGGTTTAAAATAAAAACTTCAAAATCCAGTCAGTTTTGGCTTGTTTCTTGCTGCCAATTAGTGTTTGTGGAATTGATCCTGACTGATTTGACAACAAGTAAAAAGGATTTCTGAGATGCCAGCAGTGGGTGACTTAAATAAACCAAAGCAGCTTTATTCATAAGCTGCTGACAGATGGAAGTCCAACGTGGAAGAGAGATAAAAACCCAGGAATGCCCCCGGCGATGTCATAGTGCATCGTGACTAATCACTGTTGTATCTGCCGCACAGTCTGTTTTAACCGTTAAACGGTGGACAAAGAATTGCGAGTAGACTTCTTGTTAGTACAACCGGTATTTATTTAAATACACAATCAATAATCACCCACCCAACCAACAATAAATTATCTTACAGAAAATGTTCAAGTCCAATACGAGACCTTGATTTAACTTTGTGTGACTGGCAAGTACCCAAGCAGACATTGGCCTCTATCTGTACGTTGGTCTCGGTTGTCCTCTGTGTAGTCTGGCCCTTTGGTCTGGTCTGGCTCTCTGGCTCTGGTCTTCCTTCCTTCTCGGGTGGGGTGGCTCTCCTCATGCTGGTCGTCGCTGGCGATGGTCACTGTTGTTGTAGCTTCTTCATGGGGTCAGAGAGAGAGAGAGAGAGAGCCTTGGCTGTGCAGCACCCTTTATACCCCAATGGGTTTCGCTCCCCGTTTACCCATGGCCAATCAATCAGTCAGGACTCGATCACCCTGATTGATAAAATCCAATCGGGTGCTGCCACACTAATCTCTGGCAGTGTGCCCAGTGGCCATGTGTGTAGGTGCTGGGGGAGTGTACCTCCCTCCCAAATAAGGGTTCACAGTGCCACTATGTCTGGTAAACAACCCAGTGTGATCAGAAAGTCCCTTTCATCCTGGAGGTGGCCCATATCCTGTTTATTCACTCATCTGGGTTGTCGCCAGTTTATCTCTGTGTTTTAGGCTGCAGCCTCCCAGTTTAATTCTTGCCCAGTTGTCCCAGCGTGCTTTACACATCGCCATTTTAGATAGCCCATTTGGTCACATCACAAGGGGATGAATTGCTACAACACAGCAGTACATCAGAATTCTATCCCTCAAAAAAAATCTTTGGCAGCCTCATTGTTTATATCGAGGGTTCAGGCTGAGCTGCTGCTTCACAGAAGAAGAATCCAGCGATTGTCTTTCTGGGCGACTCTCCTCATGATCCTTGAGGGACAGTGAGGATTTGAATGAGCCTCAGTGCAAGCTCCATGGCAGTCATTGTTGCCTCAGAACATGTGGTCCCCTCAACCCACAGTTTGGGAAGTCCTGACTTAGAACATTGCTTTATTTCATCTCACCACGGCTCCTGATGTCTGCCCATGGTGGATATTAGGCGAGTTGATGTGAAGGGTGTAAGAACAAAGGGGCAGGGGTTGGCATCTTGTTGCCATAGGGGTTATAAAGGGCAATGAGTGATTAGCCAAGAGTTGGCACTAATTTGGCATGGCAGATATGAGGGGCCATAGGAGATGGTTTGAGAGCATGAGGTGGCGTGGGTTGTGTGGATGTGACATGGAGAGTGTCGGGGGTGGGGAGGGGGGTGAGGGCTAACTGAGACAAAGTCCCAAAGTACCGGGCTGGGCTGTAGTGCCTGGCAGCCTCTGTGGCTGCCTCTGAGTGTTGGGGGGTGGTGGGGGGGGGTCCCATTCTAGTTATTATCCAACCATCACCCTGGGGATGTGGGCGGAATTCTCCCATCCGGCCCTCACCGAATTCCACTCCCAGCCACCAGTGAAACTGTTGGTGGGTCTTTGGGGGAATTCTGTGCTGTGTGAGAACAGGAATCTGGGATTTGGTTCCACCTGGGTTGATTGGCTGGCTCCCTAACTGTTTTATTGTGTTTTTTTATTTCACTCTCGGTCGGGGGTTGAGATCTGTAACTTTGCAGAAAGAAAAGCAACGGCTTAAAGTTGAAAATAAATGGCCCTGTCAAAGCCTGTGGGGTTTTTTTTTAAAACTTTAGTGCAGTGAAACTGAGAGAGGCACAGGACGGAGAGAGAAAGCAAAACTGTAGCTGCCTCATTACTGGATTGGTGCAGAGTCTGAATAAAAACCCCCGTAATCTGAAAATCACATTGCAACCTGTTAGAAATAACTCAGACATCAGAAACCATTTCCTGTGGAGGAACAGCCCAGAATAATGGGGCAACACCTGAGACTGGATACTGGGGTAAGGAAGCAGGAAATGGAAATCTGGAACTCTGCCCAAACACACACACACCCTCCCCAGACACATCTCCTGATACTGGGGATGATCCCAGGCTGAGGTTAATCGAATGTTGTGGGGTAAGGGGCATTAAGGGAACTAAAAGGATTAAAGGGATATGGAATCAAACTGTCCGGAAAGCGTTAAGATACAGATCAGTCATGATTCAACTTAATGACCTCTTCCTGTTCAGGTGAGGGGCTAATTTAAGAAAAAGCCTGACTGGTTTGCCTAACTAACGCTGACAGCTGTGTAGTCACTTACTCTGCTTTTATCATCAATTTTCTAACAGCCTTACACGTCCCCTTCGCTTTGAGAATCACAAGGTCAGACAGTGGGATACATCACTGGATCTTTTACCTTTCTCCTGGCATTGCCTGCTGGTGACACACTGGCACAGTGGGTTAGCCCTGCTACCTCACAACGCCAAGGACCCGGGTTCGATTCCTGGCGTGGGTGACTGTCTGTGTGGAGTCTGCATGTTCTCCCCGTGTCTGCAGGGGTTTCCTTCGGGTGTTCCGGTTTCCTCCCACAGTCTGAAAGACATGCTGATTAAGTGCATTGACCCGTACAGGTGCTGGAGCGTGGCGACTAGGGGAATTTCACAGTAACTTCATTGCAGTGTTAATGTAAGCCTTACTTGTGACTGACAAATAAACTTTATGATGTCAGCAAACTGGAGTAAAGTTTAACCCAACACTGTCCCAATCCCTTTCCCAAATATCTCCAACCTCGGGGTGTCTGTTATTCACATCCTCTCACACTTGTGCTTGTGGGCGAGTGTTTGAACTTACTCGGCGAGATTGAAACATTAAAACCTTATAACTCAGGATCTGGCCAAGGGTCATAACAACAGAAAAATAGGTAAGATCCACAGAGAAAGTGAGAGAGGGGCGGAGAGAGAGAGGGATGGAGAGAGGGACAGGGCAGGCGGAGAGAGGGAAAGAGAAAAAGGGGTGGAGAAGGGAGAGAGAGAGATTAAAACAAACACCCAATAATTTTTCTTCTATTCATTTGTAGAATATGGGTGTCTCTGGCTGGCCAGCATTTATTGCCCATCCCTAGTTGCCCCTTGGAGGGCAGCTGAGAGTCACCCACATTGCTGTGGCTCTGGAGTCACATGTAGGCCAGACCGGGGTAAGGACGGCAGATTTCCTTCCCTAAAGGACATTAATGAACCAGATGGGTTTTTCTCACAACACCAAGTTAAAGTCCAACAAGTTTATTTGATAGTAAAGCGGGATCACTATCAAATAAACCTGTTGAACTTTAACCTGGTGTTGTGAGGCTTCTTACTATGTTTACCCCAGTCCAACGCCGGCATCTCCACATCATCATTACATATCAGCAGGGAGACAGGACAGTCAGTGTAACAGCTCCGTGCCCACCTCCCCTGAAACATTTCTCTACGTTTCAGCCTGTCTCTTTTTCACTCGATTTCTCCTGATGGGGTTTAGTTAATGAGCATGTCACCAGCTGCCTAGTTTTGATCTCTTCCACAAATAGAAACACCTTCTTTACGTCCACACTCTGTTAAACCCTTTATTGATCTTAAAGATCTGCATCTGGTCATTTCTCTGTATTGCAGGGTTAGAGTCCCAGTCTGTCAGGGTCATTGTGCTCATACAATCTGGGCTGTCTGTTAACGTTGATCACTGGGAGGGCTCTGTAACAGCCACACAGAGGTTTGTGATCTGCCAACACCACTCCCACCCAGAGTGACAGATTCCTCCCACGGATATTACACCTCCAACATCCTGCCACAGAATGACCTCATTCGACCAACCCCATTCATTGAAGTCTTTGATTCTTTCCTCAGGAAGTCACACACTGTGACCCCAAGGCTGAGGCGATTGAAAGGTTTCTCTTTTCCTGTGGCCCCTTCCCCTGGGTCTGTGCCCACCCCTGCACTGGCCCTGGGGGAGGTTGTGTGACCCAGTTTGGTCTCCCCCTGTCTCACGGTGCAGTTTGGAATCTCCCTGCAGTTTGATTCTGGACTGAGTGAATGTCCAGTTCTGTGTCTCTGTCCTCCTGTGTGTATCTGTGCACTCTCCTCTTCCCTCCCCCTCTCTCTCTCTGTGTCCTATCCTCCCCATGTCCTCACAAAGCCCCCCCCAGAGGCTGGAGCTCAGAGCTGGACCCCCTGCCGCAGGCTGGATGTGTGGACACTGGGAGGGTCCCTCTGTATACTCACAGTCACTATGTTGCCTTTGATGCGGTCGAGTGTGAGAGACACTGGGCTGACGTGTTGTTTGAACTGACAGAATTGATTCCAATATTTATTCTGGAGCAAACCACCTGCCCCAACAACTCAGTTTTTTATGTAACAGGATGTGGGTGTCGCTGGCTGGGCCAGTATTTATTGCCCATCCCTAATTGCCCCTTGAGAAGGGGGTGGTGAGCTGCCTTCTTGAACCCGCTGCAGTCCATGTGGTGTAGGTACACCCACAGTGCTGTTAGGGAGGGAGTTCCAGGATTTTGACCCAGTGACATTGAAGGAACGATGATATATTTCCAAGTCAGAATGGTGAGTGACTCGGAGGGGAACCTCCGGGTGGTGGTAGTTCCCAGGTATCTGCTGCCCCTGTCCTTCTAGACAGCAGTGATGATGGGTTTGGAAGGTGCTGCCAGCCACGGGTCCCAGAAGGGGATTCAGCAGGAGTTTTAACCCTTTGGGGTGTGGAGGGGTGTGCAGGTGAGGCTGGAGCTGGAGCTTGTTCCCAGGGTGAATGGGTTTGGATCGGATCAGGTTGGGGGGGACAGATGGAGAGTGAATCATTCCCCCTCCCCTCTCCTCACGGAGAAACCCACAATTCCAGAAATGATTCTGGGACGAGAGCGCGTTCTGGCTGAGTGTGTATCAACGTTCTGACTGACATTATCCCATCCCCACACCAGGTGAAGTGGATTGCAAAGGGAATAAGGAGTTGATAGAACCCCAGTCAGACCCCAGCTGTTGGTACAGTCCCTTAGAAAGCCGCTATTGACGGGATCTTACTGACCGGTCACCCACACTCCCGCTGCAGCGAGGTCAGTGAACTTGGAACACAGCCAAATCTCCGTTCACTGCAGCAGGATGGAAACGCCTGCCAGTGTGAACAACCGGAACATTCCAGAGACACCGTGTGTTCCATTGAGTAGGAAAGATTACTGGGCAATTAATCTGCGGCATTTTTAATGTAATTAAAGAAATAGATTGGATAAACAAAGAGGAATCATTTCCTTTGATGGGGGAGGTCCAGAACAAGGGAGCTGGACCTTAAGTTTCACGCCTGGGTATTGCGGGATGATTCCTTCCATACAGAGGAGCAGAAAGCTGAAACTTCCTCCCCTGCGTCTCCCTGGGGCTAACTGAGCATCTCAAACTAAGAGTGATTAGTATTTACTGGGGAAAATTATCATGGAACTGAGATGCAGATCAGCTAAAGTCTGACAGAATGGGGAACAGCTTGGAGGGGCTGAATGGCCTCCAGTTCCTATGCTCCCAGAGCAGGTGTGTTTCAATATAACGTGTTGTCTTTAAGAATCCATGTTTTTGACCATCTTACCTCCAACAAGAGAGAATCTAAACATCTCCCCTCAACATTCAATCATTGCTGAATCCCCCACTACCAACACCCTGGGGGTTACCATTGGGCACATACTGAACTGGGACCCAGACATATAAATACTGTGCCTACCAGGGTATGTCAGAGGTTAGGAATCGTGTGCTGAGTAATGCACCTCCTTACTCCCCCAACAGGTCCTACTCCAGGCTGCGTATTATCTTCCCAAAGGCCCCCCAATAGCTGTAGATAAGATTGGGGCACCTCCAGGCTGGGAGCAGAGAGAGGGCAGGAGTCAGGAATGTGATGGAATATTCCCCCCTTGCCTGGGTGAGTGCAGCTCCAATAACACTCAAGAAGCTCAACACCATCCTGGACAAAGCAGCCCCGCTGGACTGGAACCCCATCCACCTCGAAAATATTAATTCCCCCCACCACCACTGACAGTGGCAGCTCTGTGCACCCACTTACTGTTGGGGGGGGTGGGGGGTTAGGGGGGTGGTGATTAAGACAGTCTAATTTCTCCTCTCTCACCAGCCCATTCACTGAAAAGAGTTTTTAGTTCACTTCCCTCTTTCATAAGAAATGGTGAATCCCCCAACCCCTCAGTTATTTCCATAAATTATCCCACTGCAAACTCAAAGGTCGGATAAACTCAATCATTAGTTTATTTGCATGCACTCAAAATGTGGGGAGGTGGCTGAAGAGGGGGTGGGGGAGGGGGGAAGAAAGATTCCAAGGCAAATAACACAAAGAAAAGAATTCTTGTTTTACTTGTATTCAGGGTTGAGAATCAAAGTCTGAATCCCTTCACAGGGTTAATGGGTTGAAAATTGATGCTGGATAATTCACTTTTCCAGCAGAACTGAAGGGCAGGACAGGAGAGGCGCACGGAGAAATATCAGTCTTGTCAGTGATGATACTGACATCCTGAACGAAACATTGTGGGTGAGTCCATCCTGGGAACAGCACCTCGTTTCTGCTGCTGTTCCTGTTCCAACCATTAAGTCTTAAAGGAAGGTTGAGGGGTCCTTTGTCCTAGCAGATCAGCCTGCTCCACTTGGTCAGGCCTGGCTTATGAAATGCAGATGGCCTTTGTATAGTTTTCTTTGAATTTGATCTCTGCAGCTGTTAATATCTTCAGAGATAACGAGGTGCAAATTCTTTGAGACGATGAAACTTTTATTCAGGGTCAGACAGACGTGGCTTCCACCATTTTAAAAGGTCAAAATGCAATTTTTAAAACTTTAGACGCTGGCCATGAAAATTATATTTTTTATTAAAATGTAGAATGTAAGATCCTAGCCCCAGACAACCATCTACAAGATGCACTGCAGGAACTCACTAAACCTTGTGGGATAGCACCTTCCACATCCACTTCCTCTATCGTCTATCGGACAGGGGCAGCAGAGGCCTGGGAACACCCCCACCTGGAGGTTCCCCTCCAAGTCACTCACCATCCTGACTTGGAAATAAATCGACCGTTCCTTCAGTGTCGCTGAGTCAAGATCCTGGAACTTCCTCCCTAACAGCACTGTGGGTGTACCTACACCGCATGGACTGCAGTGTTTCAAGAAGGCAGCTCACCACTGCCTTCTCAAGGGGAAATTAGGGAGAAGTAGTAAATACTAGCCCAGCCAGCAACACCCACATCCTTGTTATGAGCCGCATGCCTTTTTTAAACGATGTGATTACCTGGCACCGTTTGGTGAGTTCATTGCCGAACTCAATCTCAGGCTGCTTGCCTCTGGTGTGCCTGGAGAGGCGGGGGGAGGTGGGGGGGGTGAGGGGGTGGAGCGCAGGCATGAGGGCAGTGGGGGAGGGGTGCAGATGGACGGGGGTGGAATTGTGAGCCTGACAAAACCCCTCAGAACTTCACTTTTGTCCCTCCATCACTCCGAGGACCAAGAGGCCATAACCCCCAGAGGGACAAGGGCGAATTACATCTGATAACTTCAGCAATGTCTGGATCACTCACTCACATTGAGCTGTCAAACATCCCCAGTTCTCACAAAATTCATTGGCAGGAAAGTCTTTTGGGTCTTGCAGCTCTGGAAGGCGCTAGAGAAATGAAACTCAGACCCTTGAATCCTAAATACCTTTGCTCTTTGTCATTGTGCACAGTTTCCTTCTCAAACTCAATCCCCCCAGGATTTCACACACAAGAAACTAACCTCAGCCTCGATCTTGGTTCCTCCTCACATGACACACCTTGTTAAAGCCTAAACGGAACACTCAGGGGGACGGTATCCACTGCAGCCATTACACCTCAACACTGAGAGAGTCCAACCTCCTTCACTTCCTCACTCTTCAGCCAGCCTTTCTAGATGAGGAATCTCTTTCCCCAACGTTCCTTGTGGAATGGGGAATTTGAGAGAGATGTTTCGGAGCTGGCTGTGTGCATTGGCACACGGATTCTGCCCTTTTGCCAGTGCGAGGAACCACATGACCATGGCAGAGCAGTAGATAGCCCACAAGTGGCTGGATGTCGGTTAATGTTTGTGTTCTAGATTGTGTTCAACATTGAGGGCCGAAGGGCCTGTACTGTTCTATGTTCTATCTTCTAGATGGGAGTTGACAGGGAGAATGTTCTAGATTAGAGTTGATGGGGAAAATGCTCTAGATTGGAGTTGACGGAGAGAATGTTGTTTCTGAGCTCAGGGAGTAATCATCCTGACCATATTGAGGAACAGCCTGGGCACAGGGATGGGTAAACGCACTGGTAGCCCGAGAACAGTAAGGGTAGGAAAGTGTGAAGTGAATTCAGGAGCAAGTTAGGAGATTGGGAGGTAAATGTCAGAGGAAATGGGACATGGAAAAGCCGGGTGATAAGGAGAAAGAATCAGAGATAAGAACAAAGAACAACACAGCACAGGAAACAGGCCCTTTGGCCCCACAAGCCCGTGCTGCCCATTTTAACACTCAGTGAATGCCTCATTCCAATCCTTCTACCCGTGACTTTTGTCTACATCTCGTGGACTCCAATCTAAAATAGAAACTAAATAGACAAACATTACAAATGAAAGCAGTGGAGATCTTCATAAATCTTCTATCAAGATGCAACTTAAAGCACAGAATGAGACCATTCTGCCCAACCAGTCAATACTGGTATTTATGCTCCAAATGAGCCTCCTTCCCCTCTCGCCATCTCCTCTGTTCCTTCTCCCCCATGTGTTTATCCAGCTTCTATTCTATCAATTCTATTCGCCTGCACCCTCTGCAGCTGCACCTTCCACATTCTCTCCAACCCTGGGTAAAGAAGATAAAGATTTATTAGTGACTTATTGACGTGAGTCAGTCACTTACTCTGGACTTACCCACAATTGCAAACATCTCCACATCCACTCTGTTCTTTCTTCTTTTCCTTGAAAGAAACATGAAGAAGCCTATTAACTCCCAGCTCCCCAACAACACCCACCCTGGCCCTTGAATCTTTCCC
Source organism: Carcharhinus amblyrhynchos (assembly GCF_965287045.1). Classification (NCBI taxonomy): domain Eukaryota; kingdom Metazoa; phylum Chordata; class Chondrichthyes; order Carcharhiniformes; family Carcharhinidae; genus Carcharhinus; species Carcharhinus amblyrhynchos. The sequence continues at coordinate 40,556,776 of NC_137350.1, read as the reverse complement.
ATTCGTTCTAATTTCCCAGGAAAGAGGACAAGTGGATAAAAGTGGAAAGGAAAAAGTGTAGATTTAATAAATTGACACAAAGAATGCAAACAGAGCTCATGTTAAACCCGTACAGTCATTGGCTGGTGAACAGTTTAAATTGTGTATCTGGTTATGAGGGTAATACCATCAGGAAGATGTCAAAGAGAGAGTGCGGAGAAGATATTCACTGAGTTTGTAGCATGAATGAGAATTATAATGGGTCCTGAGTTTGGGGAGAGCTGTAAGAAGCAGTGTGATTTTGTAGAAGTTGATTCTCGGACCCAGAACAAGCTTTAGTCTGCCTGCTTAATGTGGCTTCAGGGCTCATCCAATGTGATTCTTCCGCCATTTACAACTCCACACTCAGATCAAAGAATGTATCTGAAGAAAGGTGTCGCCTTTAGATTGGGATTGTTATGACGAAAGTTTCGATTTGAAATGTTAATCTGCCGTTACTTCTTGCTGAGTTTATGATGTATTCACAGGCGTTTCTGGCTGCACTTTTGGGAGATTCTGGTTTTGCAAGTTGGAACAGTTTGGTTTAGTTTTCAGACTGGCCTGCAAGAAACTGAGACAGCCTCTGACATTCAGTAAGAAATTCTAATTCTAATCAGGCATTCTAATCAGTAATCTCTAAACTGTCTGTGCTTTATATGCGCTGTCTGAGGCCAGAACTCTCCATTCACCTGACAAAGGGACTAACCCCAAAAGCTTGTGAGTCAATTATCAAATAAATCGGTTGGACTAAAACCTGGTGTTGTCAGACTTTTTACTGTATTCAGTAAGAAAGTCAGAGAAAGAACAGGAAGCAGCAGACCAAGACCCTTAAACTACAAAAGGAAACTTTAAATAAGAAAATTAAGTTTGACCCTTTTTTGCTTCATTGCAGCTTTCACTGAATTTTCCTGTTCCTTTTTACAGTGAATTCTCTATATTTACATAGCTAATGTTTGAACAGGAGTAACAACTACACCATCTTTCAATTCTGGCTCCTTCAGCATTTTGACGGCTCTCCCCCACATGGAGAGCTTCCCCTCTCATCTCTCTCTCTCTCTAATGGAGGGAAATAGTGATGTTCTTCATGGTGAGTTACTGAATATCCCTGAGTTTAATCTGTCAGTGGCAGCTGTGCCTTCAGCTGCGAAATCCCAAATACTGGAATTCCTTCACTAAAACCTTTCTACTTCTCTTCCCCACTGTAAACTGTTCCTTAATCTTTGACGAAGCTTTTGGTCGTGACCTTGATTGCAGAGGAGGAGGTTCCCGTGTCAGCTGTTATTTGATAATTGTTCCAACAAAGGACCTTGGGATGTTCCAGAATCATAGAATCCCTACAGTGCAGAAAGAGACCATTCGGTCCATTGAGTCTGCACTGCCTCAGCATCTTCCCCAGGCAGGTTCTATCCCCTGCCCTGCTCTGTACAGACAGTCACCCAAAGCTGGAATTGAACCCAGGTCCCTGGCGCTGTGAGGCAGCAGTGCTAACCACTGTGTTTTACTGTGAGAAAGGAGCTATTTCAATGCAAATTATTCTTGTTACCAGTTCATGCTGTATCATTCTCATCCGTTCCATTGAAAACAGTAGTTGTGACCAACCTGGGAGAGAGGAATGAAGGGAAGCAAACATCAGACAGGCTACTAATGGCATCTGTGTCAGATTGTCCCAAAGGCTTTTCCTGGTGGTTTTCAACATTTGGAATATTGAAGTTCCTTTTTATTCCCAAAGCTGTGGTGGTATTGGCTGCAGACTGTCTGATTCCCCAATCACTCGAAGACCCAACTGAACTGATTTGATTTATTATTGTCACATGTATTAGTATACAGTGAGAGGTATTGTTTCTTGCATGCCATACAGACAAAGCTTACTCTTCATAGAGAAGGAAAGGAGACAGTGCAGAATGTAGTGTTACAGTCATAGCTAGGGTGTAGAGAAAGATCAACTTAATGTGAGGTAGGTCCATTCAATGGCCTGACAGCAGCAGGGAAGAAACTGTTCTTGGGTTGGTCACTACGTGACCTCAGACTTTTGTATCTTTTTCCCGATAGAAGAAGGTGGAAGAGAGAGAATGTCTGGGGCACGTGGGGTCCTTAGTTAAGCTGGCTGCTTTGCCGGAGCAGCAGGAAATGTAGACAGAGTCAATGGATGGGAGGCTGGTTTGTGTGATGGATTGGGCTACATTCACGACCTTTTGTAATTCCTTGGGCAGAGCAGGAGCCCAGACCAAGCTGTGATACAACCAGAAAGAATGCTTTCTATGGTACATCTGTAAAAGTTGGTCAGAGTTGTAGCTGTCATGCCAAATTTCCATAGTCTTCTGAGAAAGTAGAGGCATTGGTGGGGCTTTCTTAACTATGGTGTCGGCATGGGGGGGACCAGGACAGGTTGTTGGTGATCTGGACACCTAAAAACTTGAAGCTCTGGACTCTTTCTACTTCACCCCCGTTGATGTTCTCCTTTATGCTTCCTGAAGCTGATGACAATCTCCTTCATTTTGATATTGAGGGAGAGATTATTGTTGCCGCACCAGTTCACCAGATTCTCTATCTCATTCCTGTACTCTGTCTCATCATTGTTTGAGATCCGACCCATTATGGTGGTGTCATCAGCAAACTTGAAAATCGCATTGGAGAGGAATTTGGCCGCACAGTCAGAGGTGTATAAGGAGTATGATAGGGGGCTGAGAACACAGCCTTGTGGGGCACCGGTGTTGAGGATGATGGTGTGTAACTCTGTTTCTCTGCACATGCGCTGCCAAAGTTACTGGGCATTGCCAGAATTTTCTGTCTTCATTTACCCAGAACAAGCTGTTAGATCAATTGGACATCACCTGCTCCCCCCATTCCCCCATCCAAACCTCTGCGTTCTCTGAACACAGAAACCTCCTGCCCAGCACAAGCTGCTGTCTCGATGGTTCAGGTTAAGGAGGAGCCGGGTCACTCAATTGGTGACTGAACCCTCTAACAAACTGCAACCCCCAAATCAAGGCAGACTCCAACCCGGTCACTGAACACATCCCTCCTCATACCTGACACATTATCACTCACATCCTTCTTCTAAAGGTTTGAGATTCACACACCAGGTGGATCAGAGGCTATTTGGGTTGTGAGGCAGGTGGAGCCCCTAGATTACAGGCTGAGCAATTACCTGTCTGAATGTAGGTAAAAATGGGACAAACAGACTGGTATTAGCTTAGTCCAGCTTAGAACCGAGAATTACTGTTACTGTGTTAGCAGAATCGGGGATGAAATTACCAGGAAAGATTTAACAGGCTGGGGTTCTGTCAAAGAAAACTGAGAGACTGAGAACTTTCACAGAAAGATAGAAACTGGAGCAGGAGGAGGCCATTTGGCCCTTCGAGCCTGCTCCACTGTTCAATATGATCATGGCTGATCATCCAATTCTATAGCCTGATCTCACCTACCTCCATATCCTTTACTCCCCTTCGCCCTGAGTGCTCTATCTAACTCATTCTTGAAAACATTCAATGTTTTGTATTTTCTGTGGTAGTGAATTCCACAGTCTCACCACTCTCTGCGTGAAGAAATATCTCCTCAACTCTGTCCTAAGTCATCTACCCTGTATCCTCAGACTGTCAGCTCTGGTTCTGGACATCCCCATCATCAGGAACATCCTTTTTGCATTTACCCCATCTAGCTCTGTTAGAATTTTATAGATCTCAATGAGATCCCTCCTTCATTCTTCTGAGCTCAAGCAAATACAATCCTGGGTATAAGTGTTTTAGGCATGACAGGGGAGGGTCGAAAAGAGGAGGGGGAGTGGGGCTGTTAGTTAGAGAGCACATCACAGCGGTGCAGAGGGAGGATAATATAGAAGGGTTAGGAATTGAGTCTCTGTGGGTGGAGTTGAGGAATAGGAAGGGAGCGATTACGATGCTAGGGCTGTACTACAGGCCACCCAACAGCCCGCGGGCAGTGGAAGAGGGTATATGTAGAGACATTTTGGATAAGTGTAGGAAGAACAGGGTTGTTGTAGTGGGGGATTTTAATCTCCTTGGGGTGGATTGGAAGGTGCCTAGAGCTGGGGGGATGGGGAGAAATTCGTAAGATGTGTATTGGATGGGTCCTTGGAGCAGTATGTAGATAGCCCGACTAGAGAGGGGGCGATACTGGATTTAGTTCTGGGCAATGAGCCGGGTCAGGTGGTTGAGGTTGCGGTAGGTGAACATGTGGCTAATAGTGACCACAACTCTGTCTACTTTAGGATACGAATGGAAAAAGATGAGTGCTGTCCTAAGGGGAGGGTGCTAAATTGGGGGAGGGCTAGATACAGCCGGATTAGGCAGGAGCTTAGGGATACAGACTGGGATAGGCTGTTGGAAGGCAAGACCACGTTAGGCACTGGGAGTCTTTCAAGGGAAAACTGCAATAGGTGCGGGAAAGGCATGTGCCGGTTAGGAGGAAGGATGGGAAAGGTAGGATTAGAGAGCCGTGGATTACTAGAGATATTGAGGACCTGGTCAGGAAGAAACGAGAGGCGTATGTCAGGTCTAAGCAACTGGGAGCGGACAGAGCGGTGGAGGAGTACAGAGTGAATAGGAGGGATCTCAAAAGGGGAGTTAGGAGAGCAAAAAGGGGGCATGAAATGGCTTTGGCAGGTAGGATTAAGGAAAATCCAAAGGCATTTTACTCCTATGTTAGGAACAAAAGGGTGGCTAGGGGAAAAATCGGTCCCCTCAGGGACAGAGGAGGGGAATTGTGCTTAGAGTCCAAGGGAATGGGGGAGATCCTGAATGAATACTGTGCGTCGGTATTCAGGAAGGAGAGGGGCTTGATATCTGATACTGTCTTCAAGGGAGCTTTAGACCAATTGAAGGAACTATCCATTACGAGGGAAGAAGTGTTAGGGCTTTTAGGTAGCATTAAAACTGATAAATCTCCGGGGCCTGATGGCATTTATCCTAGGCTGCTTAGGGAGGCGAGAGATGAGATTGCTGGGCCTCTGACACAAATCTTTGTCTCTTCTTTGGACACAGGTGAGGTCCCAGAGGATTGGAGGATAGCGATCGTGGTACCGTTGTTTAAAAAGGGTAGGAGGGATAACCCTGGTAACTATAGGCCGGTGAGTTTGACGTCAGTGGTAGGCAAGTTGATGGAGAGGATTCTTAGGGATAGGATGTATGAGCACTTAGAGCGTTGCGATCTGATTAAGGATACGCAGCATGGCTTTGTAAAGGGGAAGTCTTGCCTTACGCATCTGGTAGAATTTTTTGAGGAGGTGAAAGAAACCGTCGACGAAGGACGAGCCATTGATGTCGTCTATATGGATTTCAGTAAGGCATTTGACAAAGTCTTTCATGGTCGGTTGGTAGAAAAGATTAAGGCTCATGGGATACAAGGCCAGGTGTCTAGATGGGTAGAGAACTGGCTTGCTAAGAGGAGTCAGAGAGTAGTAGTGGAGGGGTCCTTTTCTAGCTGGAGGTCTGTCACTAGTGGTGTGCTGCAGGGCTCAGTACTGGGACCTCTTCTTTTTGTAGTGTATATAAATGACTTGGAAGAGGGAGTAGGTGGTGTGATCAGCAATTTGCAGATGACACTAAGATGGCTGGATTGGCGGGCAGTGAGGAGCAGTGTCTGGCAATACAACGGGATATTGATAGGCTGGTATATTGGGCAGATATATGGCACATGCAGTTTAATCCTGATAAATGTGAGGTGATGCATTTTGGCTGGAATAATGTAGGGGGGAGTTATATGATAAAGGGTAGACCTATAAAGAGTATAGAAACGCAGCGAGACCTTGTACAAGTGCACAAGTCTTTAAAGGTGGCAGTACAAGTGGAGAGTGTGGTGAAGAAAGCCTATGGTATGTTAGCCTTTATAGGAAGGGGTATAGAATATAAGAGCTGGAGTCTAATGTTGCAGTTGTATAGAACGTTGGTTAGGCCACATTTGGAGTACTGCGTCCAGTTCTGGTCGCCTTACTACCGGAAGGACGTGGAGACTCTGGAGAGAGTGCAGAGGAGGTTTACCAGGATGTTGCCTGGTATGGAAGGACTGGGTTTTGAGGAAAGATTGAGCAAATTGGGGCTGTTTTCCCTTGAAAGACGGCGACTGAGGGGGGATCTAATAGAGGTATATAAGATTATGAAGGGTATAGATAGAGTAAACAGAGGTAAGCTATTTCCTATGTTAGAGACACACAGTACGAGGGGCCATGGGCTTAAGGTGAGGGGGGGAGAGGTATAACACGGATATTAGAGGGAAGTTTTTCACACAGAGGGTAGTGGGGGTATGGAATGCTCTGCCAAGTAAGGTGGTGGAGGCAGGCATGCTGGAGTTGTTTAAGAGTAACTTAGACAGGCACATGAGTGGGTTGGAGATGGGAGCATATAGGGGATTGTTTTAAATAAGGTTCTTAGCATTGGGACGTCCCTGGTAATGTAAAAGGATGAGGTATGATAATAATGTTTTTCTCTTTTAATTCACAGGTTTTAAGTTGGTCCGCCTTGTTGTCCAACGAGGGGCATACATGCGATGGGTCGTACTGGGGCTGCTCTTGGTTGTTCGAGATTGGCCTAGTGCTTCATGTGGTTAGTGTGTGCCTAAACTGGACCAGATACTGGGCAAGACGACAGCTCAGTGACTATCACTGATTGCTGTGCAGACACATGGATTTGGGCCGGTGTCTGTGGGAGTTTGCGCATTCTCCCCGTGCTTGCGTGGGTTTTCTCCAGGTGCTCTGGTTTCCTCCCACACCCCAAAGATGTGCTGTTAGGCTGATTGGAGGTAATAAATTGTCCCTAAATTAGTTTCCCTCAATGTGGATGGCCATAAAACAATAGATAAGGGTCATGGGTGGAGGGGGGGACTGGTAATGTTAAAATGGCGGCGCAGGCTCGTTGGGCCGAAGGGCCTGTTTCCCGGGCTGTTTTTGTTCTTTGTTCTTTGTTCAACTGACTGAATCTCTCCTCATACATCTCAGCCCCGCCACCCCCAGAATCAGACTGGTAAACCCTCACTGCACCCCCTCCAGAGCAAGAACATCCTTCCTCAGAGAAGGAGACCAAAAACTGTACATAATATTCAGGTGTGGCTTCACCAAGGCCCTGTATAATTGTAACAACACATCCCTGCTCCTGTACTCGAAACCTCTCACAATGAAGGCCAACATACCATTTACCTCCTTTCCCACCTGCTGCACCTGCGTGCTTACCTTCAGTGAGTGGTGCACAAGGACACCCAGGTCCCTCTGCACACCCCCCTCTCCCAATTTACAGCCATTCAGGTAGTAATCTGAATGATGAGAGGGTGGAGAACAGAGGGTGGCTGTTTTCACTTGTGGGGGAGTCTAGAAAACATGGGCTAATTGCTGATTGGTCAAATAAAGAATTTAGGCAGAATTTCTTCAGCCACAGAACGTGGAGCTCACTGCCACGGGGAGGGGCTAATACTGAGACTGGGGGGGCAGGTCGATGTGTACAAGTTGGAGGAGTGAATGTAGATGGTCTCCAATAACCAGCTGGTTTCAATGGACCATTTAGTTGCTGACGTCCCTCTGTGAGGCCCCACTTTCTAGGGCAGAGCCTGGGGCTGGATTTTACCGAGGGCCGGCTGGGGATATACTCCTCACCCTGCCCTTTGGAAAAGTTAGTTCCAAACCCACAACGTTAGGAAAGACCAACCCAGAGCAGTGAGGCAGTCCGGACAGAGGGTGGGATTTCAGCCCCTTTCTGGGGGGGGTGGGGGGGGTCCCTTCCTCATGTGCTGCCAGTCAATCTGATTGGCTGACAGCCCCAGCAACGCCAGTGCCCCATAGTGGTCACTGCCGGGACTGCAGGCAGGGTCAAGGTGAAGAGGTGATTGGATCCCAGAGTCAGGTAAGTTTGGGATTTTTTTGGGGAGGGGGGTGGAAATCAGGCACCATCGGGAGGGTGAGGGGTATGGGGGTCAGGTGGGGAGGCATAGGGCGGGGGGGGGTGGGGAATGATAAATTTGGGGGGTGTGCCCAATGCAGACAGGCACCCCTGAAAGGACAGAGACCCACCTCCTTCCTGCTCTTGTTAATCACAGTATCTCATAGCAGTGTCATATTTACAAGCTGATCCCCCTCCCATTCATGGGTTTTTACATGTGGGTGATCTCAAAATACTGCAGACACTGGAAAGCTGAAATAAAATCCAAGAAAGCTGAACAACACTCAGTGGTCTGGCAGTGTCTGTGGAGAGAGAAACAGAATGAACGTTTGGAGATTAACGTGAGCAGTCACACAGTCTGAAATGTCACCTCTGTTTCTCTGTCTACAGACACTGCCAGATCCGCTGTGTTTTCCAGCACCCCCTGCTGTTATTGCTGATTTCCATGACTGTGGAAAAGCAGTGTGTTAAAGCTGGCTTCACAACCAGAGGCTAACAGGCTGCTTTTACACAGGGACAGGAGGATAGCAATCCTGGTTTGTAAATGTATTATCACACAGCTGATAAAGCTCGCTGACCGAGGGAGGAGACTGCGGCCTTTTCCATTCTTCCTCTCTCTTACTCTGATTCTCCTCTCTTCCAGTCAGCCCAGGGGCATGAGAATTGTCCGGAAACATTACAACTCTGGAGACTCTCCAATCCAGGAGAAGGAGAAAGCCGGCACGGATGTGGAGAGCAGCAGGTGAGGATCACTGGGGTTTAGAAACTCAGCCCCAATCCAGTCATTCAGCCAACTGATAGCAAGAGGAATGCAAACGCTGACCCTGACCCTAACGCTGACCCTAACCCTGACCCTAATGCTGACCCTGACCCTAACCCTGACCCTGACCCTAACGCTGACCCTAACCCTGACCCTAATGATGACCCTGACCCTAACCCTAACCCTGACCCTAACCCTGACCCTGACCCTAACGCTGACCCTAACCCTGACCCTGACCCTAACGCTGACCCTAACCCTGACCCTGACCCTAATGCTGACCCTGACCCTAACCCTGACCCTGACCCTAACCCTGACCCTGACCCTAACGCTGACCCTAACCCTGACCCTAATGATGACCCTGACCCTAACCCTAACCCTGACCCTAACCCTGACCCTAATGCTGACCCTGACCCTAACCCTGACCCTGACCCTAACCCTGACCCTGACCCTAACGCTGACCCTAACCCTGACCCTAATGATGACCCTGGCCCTAACCCTGACCCTGACCCTAAATCTGACTCTAATCCCTGGCCTGTGCCCTGTCCATGTTCCTGTTCACTATCTGGTGATCTCAGCTGCAAGGAATTTGCTCCTGGGCGGTGGGGCAGAGGCAGAGAGCTCTTCCATAGTTAAATATCCTCTGCAATCTCTCCCCCTCCACTCCCCTTCCCATCCCTTCACTCTCCTCTCCCCCCTTTTGTCACTCCTATTTTTCCCCCGCTCTAATCCCTTCCCTCACTTCAATCCTTTCCCCCTCTAATCTGCTCCCTCACTCCTCCTCCTGAATCCCCCGCCTGTCCCTCACACTCTGAGTTACCGGGTAGATGAAAACCAGTGCAGACCTCAGTCTATGGTTTGAGGCTCATTTTGACAAACTTCTGCCTCTCCTTGAGGAGCTGCTTTCCTCCTCTGTCTCTGTCCGTCTCTTCCTGAGCGGAGCGGGGTGGTGTGAGCCTTTGCTGAGGGCCCCAGGTCTCGAAAACAGAGCCTGGTGTCAGTACCCCTGGTTGTGAAGGCAGTGGACTGCATTGGGGCTCCTGTAAACTGCTCTTGGTGTAGATAACACCTTCGCCTGCTGTGCGGGTGGGAGGGGCAGGGAGTGTGTGTGTAGGGCGTGGGGTTTGGGAATGTAGGTGTGTGGGGGAAATGAGGATGCAAAGTTGGAGAACAGACATCCCGTATCTATCTCAGTGGTGACATCTGGGACTAAATCCTTTTCCTCCCGAACTGTGGGTTGGGTTTATCCAGAAAGCAGCAAGGGGGTAGACAGAGGGGTGATAAATGCCAGTCCGGTTCATGGGGCTCACGTTCCAGGAATGTTTGTAACCCGAAAGAAGCAGAGAGTGACGTGTTGTTCAGTTTAGTATCTCCAGGGGCTGCTGTTCACCTGCTGGAAGCCCGTGTACCTGCTGAGTCTGCCAGAGAGAACCAGCTTTTACAGCTGGCGGTTTCCTGGCACCACGAACACTGCACTCGGTAAAGGTTATCACAATTCAGGCTTTCACTGGCACTGGGACACGTTTGACATTTGGCAGCAGAGAGATAATTTACAGTAAGACTGGAGACACAATGTTCCGAGTGACATTGTGTCTCAGGTATTAAATACCACATCTTTTTGACAATCATTTTGACAAACAATGTTTGTCAAGATTTTACAACAAAGGCTGACTCTTTCTGAGGAAGTGTTGTTAATCTCACTGGGGAACATGTGGCTGCTCTAACCCCCCTCCCCCTCCACTGGTGGGGGTGAGGGTGGGGGCGGGGGATGGGGGTAGGGTGGGGATGGGGATGGGGGTGGGGTGGGGGTGGGGATGGGGGTGGGGTGGGGATGGGGGTGGGGTGGGGGTGGGGTGGGGATGGGGGTGGGGTGGGGGTGGGGATGGGGGTGGGGTGGGGGTGGGATGGGGGTGGGGTGGGGGTGGGATGGGGGTGGGGTGGGGATGGGGGTGGGGTGGGGTGGGGGTGGGGATGGGGGTGGGGGTGGGGTGGGGTGGGGGTGGGGTTGGGGGTGGGGATGGGGGTGGGGGTGGTGTGGGGATGGGGGTGGGGTGGGGGTGGGGATGGGGGTGGGGGATGGGGATGGGGGCGGGGATGGGGGTGGGGTGGGGATGGGGGTGGGGGTGGGGGTGGGGTGGGGTGGGGGTGGGGTGGGGTATCAGTGTGCAGCTCCAGAATGAAGCCACTCTCCCAGACAGGGTGCCGTGCTAGTTAACTCCCAAGATCTCCTGAAGACCCTGACTCTTCCGGGAAGATATCTGCTGCCTTCTCAGATCGACAGAGTGATTCACACATCGAGGATCCATCCTGAGGCAGTCTGCAGATGCCAAACACGGGAAAAGAATCTCATCATGAAAGGGGAATGAGCGAGAGTCAAAAAGCCAAAGTTTGATCAAAGAGAGATTCACCTGGAGTTCATCAGCAATCAGCTGCTCTCCTTTCCACCATTCCTGTTCCAGGGGCTCATTCCCAGCATCACCCACTCCGGGCCCATTCCCAGCGTCACTCACTCCAGGCCCATTCCCAGTGTCACTTACTCCGGGCCCATTCCCAGCATCACCCACTCCGGGCCCATTCCCGGTTTCACTCACTCCGGGCCCATTCCCAGTGTCACTCACTCCGGGCCCATTCCCAGCATCACCCACTCCGGGCCCATTCCCGGTGTCACCCACTCCGGGCCCATTCCCGGTGTCACTCACTCCGGGCCCATTCCCAGTGTCATGGGTTATGAGGAAAGATTGAGCAAATTGGGGCTGTTTTCCCTTGAAAGAAGGTGATTGAGGGGGGATCTAATAGAGATATATAAGATTATGAAGGGTATAGATAGAGTAAACAGAGGTAAGCTATTTCCCATGTTAGAGACACACAGTACGAGGGGCCATGGGCTTAAGGTGAGGGGGGTGAGGTATAACACAGATATTAGAGGGAGGTTTTTCACACAGAGGGTAGTGGGGGTATGGAATGCTCTGCCAAGTAAGGTGGTGGAGGCAGGCACGCTGGAGTTGTTTAAGAGTAACTTAGACAGGCACATGAGTGGGTTGGAGATGGGAGGATATAGGAGATTGTTTTAAATAAGGTTCATTAGCATTGGGACGTCCCTGGTAATGTGAAAGGATGTGGTATGATAATAATGTTTTTTCTCTTTTAATTCACAGGTTTTAAGTCGGTCCGCCTTGTTGTCCAATGAGGGTCATACACGCGATGGGTCGTACTGGGGCTGCTCTTGAATGCTCGAGATTGGCCTAGTGCTTCATGTCGTTAGTGTACGCTTAAACTGGACCAGATACTGGGCAAGACGACAGCTCAGTGACTATCACTGATTGCTGTGTAGACACATGGATTTGGGCCGGTGTCTGTGGGAGTTTGCGCATTCTCCCCGTGTCTGCGTGGGTTTTCTCCGGGTGCTCCGGTTTCCTCCCACACCCCAAAGATGTGCTGTTAGGCTGATTGGAGGTAATAAATTGTCCCTAAATTAGTTTCCCTCAATGTGGAATGCCATAAACCATAGATAAGGGTCATGGGTGGAGGGGGGGACTGGTGGTGTTGGGATGGCGGTGCGGGCTCAGAGAACAAAGAACAAAAACAGCCCGGGAAGCAGGCCCTTCGGCCCAACGAGCCCGCACCGCCATCGTTGTTCTTTATTCATTCCAGGTCCATTCCCAGTGTCACACACTCCGGGTCCATTCCCGGTGTCTCTCACTCCAGTTCCATTCCCAGTGTCTCTCACTCCGGGTCCATTCCCGGTATCACACACTCCGGGTCCATTCCCAGTGTCACACACTCCGGGTCCATTCCCAGTGTCTCTCACTCCGGGTCCATTCCCAGTGTCACACACTCCGGGTCCATTCCCGGTGTCACACACTCCGGGTCCATTCCCGGTGTCACACACTCCGGGTCCATTCCCAGTGTCTCTCACTCCGGGTCCATTCCCAGTGTCACACACTCCGGGTCCATTCCCGGTGTCACACACTCCAGGTCCATTCCCGGTGTCACACACTCCGGGTCCATTCCCAGTGTCACACACTCCAGGTCCATTCCCGGTGTCACACACTCCGGGTCCATTCCCAGTGTCACACACTCCGGGTCCATTCCCGGTGTCACACACTCCGGGTCCATTCCCAGTGTCACACACTCCGGGTCCATTCCCAGTGTCTCTCACTCCGGGTCCATTCCCGGTGTCACACACTCCGGGTCCATTCCCGGTGTCACACACTCCGGGTCCATTCCCGGTGTCACACACTCCGGGTCCATTCCCAGTGTCACACACTCCGGGTCCATTCCCAGTGTCTCTCACTCCGGGTCCATTCCCAGTGTCACACACTCCGGGTCCATTCCCGGTGTCACACACTCCGGGTCCATTCCCGGTGTCACACACTCCGGGTCCATTCCCAGTGTCTCTCACTCCGGGTCCATTCCCAGTGTCACACACTCCGGGTCCATTCCCGGTGTCACACACTCCAGGTCCATTCCCGGTGTCACACACTCCGGGTCCATTCCCAGTGTCTCTCACTCCGGGTCCATTCCTGGTGTCACACACTCCGGGTCCATTCCCAGTGTCACACACTCCGGGTCCATTCCCGGTGTCACACACTCCGGGTCCATTCCCAGTGTCACACACTCCGGGTCCATTCCCGGTGTCACACACTCCGGGTCCATTCCCAGTGTCACACACTCCGGGTCCATTCCCAGTGTCACACACTCCGGGTCCATTCCCGGTGTCACACACTCCGGGTCCATTCCCAGTGTCTCTCACTCCGGGTCCATTCCCGGTGTCACACACTCCAGGTCCATTCCCAGTGTCTCTCACTCCGGGTCCATTCCCAGTGTCTCTCACTCACGTGCATTCCTACTGTCTCTCACTCTCTCCAGGTTCATTCCAGGTGTCTCTCACTCCGGATCCGATCCCGGTGTCTCTCACTGGGTGAATTTTCTCTGTGTAATTACTCTGAAGGAAGCTGGTTGGTTTAATGTTGGAAGGGGTTTATTATCAGTGATAAACAGACATTTACAAACAGGGCTTTGACGGATCTGACTTCCCAGCTCCTCCCTGACTCCAACTCAGGATCCTTCCGGAACCAGAGACGCGGCCTTGCTCCTGAGTGGCTCAGCTTCCGGCTGAGGGTCCAGCCTGATCACATGCTCTTGGCATTGCCTGCTTAAAGGGGTCATGCCACCACACTCCTTCCCGCCAAATCCGGAATTCATCTGCGGGATGACACAAAAAGAACATCACTAACATTACCCAGAGGGTGGTGAGGGTCTGGAATGTGCTGCCTGGGAGGGGGGTGGAAGAGGGATGCCTCACATCCTTTAAAAAGTATCTGGATGAGTACTTGGCACATCATCACATTCAGGGCTATGGGCCAAGGGCTGGCAGGTGGGATTAGGTGGGCAGGGCAGGGATCTGGGCGTGCAGGTCCACAGTTCCCTAAAAGTGGCAGAACAGGTGGCTAAGGTGATTAAGAAGGCATATTGAATGCTTGCTTTCATTGGCCACGGCACTGAGTACAGGAGTTGGGAAATCATGGTGCAGCTATATAAAACCTTGGTTAGGCTGCATCTGGAGTATTGCGTGCAGTTCTGGTCACCCACACTGCCAGAAGGATGTGGAAGCTTTGGAGAGAGAGCAAAGGTGATTCACCAGGATGTTGCCTGGTCTCGAGGGTGTTGACTATGGGGAGAGGTTGAATAAACTAGGATTGTTTTCAGTGGAAAAACGGAGGCTGAGGGGAGACTGAGGGTCTACAAAATTATAGGCAGCTTGGGTAGGGTGGATAGTCAGAGGTCTTTTCCCCAGAGTAGAAGTGCCAATTACAAGGGGCACAGATTGAAGGTAAGAGAGGGGAAAGTTTAAGGGAGATGTGCGGGGGAAGTTTTTCATGCAGAGAGTGGTGGGTGCCTGGTACGCGCTGCCAGAGGAGGAAGTGGAAATGGGCACCTTAGCAACATTTAAGAGGCATCTGGATGGATACATGAACAGGGAGGGAATAGAGGGATACGGACTGAGTGAGGGCAGAAGGTTTTTTAGTTTAGTTAGGGCATCATGATCGGCACAGGCTTTGTGGGTGGAAGGGGCTGTTCCTGAACTGTTCTTTCCTCTTTGTTCTCATGTCTGGCGTGTTATTCAATGTTTGATTCCTCAGTAAGCTGTTAGTTTGTGGGCCACAGACCTTCTTGTTTTTCTCTGCTTTGATCTCATTAGCTATAAAGAAATAATGCAGCCTTCTAACATATTATCCCCAGTTTATCATTTCTGAATCAAACGGCTCAATGTTTCCAATTAAAGACTTTTCAGTGTGGTGTAAGTACATTGTTTCTTCATAGTTTTGACATCCACTCCCCTCCCCCACACTGTGATCCCCCAACTAGTAACTAAAGATTTCCTCGTTGCCAGTGTAATAATTTCAAAAGCGCCTCGTTGTGATTTGCAGCTAGAAAGGATTTATTGCCAATGCTATTTAAATACTTCAGAAAAAAAACACAGTCCACTCTTCTCCCTGGACCTGGTTCCTCTCTGACCCAGGACATGGGCCCTTGCACCAAATGGGTTTGGCCCAATTCTGTGGCCCCCAGAGATTGTCCCCTTAAAGGGGCCACACTCTGATCACCTTGTCCCAGTTTGTGTTGTACTTCTGGATAATATTTCACTGCGTGCCTTCAACATTCCTTCTCCTTAAAAGAATGGAACAATCAAGAGAAACAGAGGTGCTAATTCCATGCTGGATCTCTGACTGAGAGATGATGACAGTGCCCCTCTCCCTCCACCCTCTGAGATTTTACCAGTCCCTGCCAAGCTCTCAGCAGTATCGACTGGCCAGTGAAGTGATTGGATACTCGTACACTCCATCAAATCCCCAGAATTTCCCACTGAAAGTGACCTCCAGGCTCAGGATGCAGGGCACAGGGTTCAGGGTTCAAAGATCAGTGTTCTGGGTGCAGGGTTCATTATCAATGAATAGCTTACAAATCTGTTGATTGATTTTTATAATGAGAATTTCTGTATCAAAGACCCCAATGTGGAGTGCCGTAGGTGTAGACAAAGGTCAAGGGTGGAAGAGGGAACTCACAATGTTAAAATGGCAGCGTGGGCTTGTTGGGCCGAAGGGCCTGTTTCCCGTGCTGTGTTGTTCTTTGTTCTTTGTACCCCAGGAATCCGGAGTGTGTTTATCAAACCTGATTAATGGCGACCTGGGGCTCAGTAAACAGACTGGCTCCCAAAGGGCAGCACTGAGTCAAAGACCATGATTTCACTCTCTCTCTCTCCCCTCCTGTCTCTCCTCTCTCTATCCCTCTCTTACTCACTCTCTTTCCTGCTTGCTCTCTCATACCCTCTCTCTGCCTTTCTTTCTCTCTCTGACTCTCTCTTTCTTTTCCTCTTTCTCTCTCTGTCCCTTTCTTTTTTTCATTTCCAAAGTCCCTCACTGAGTATAAAATGCTCATTCTGAAGATGTGAAAGGTAGATGATAATGTTTTACTCTTTTGTTTTACTTAGATAATACAACACATCTCCTCATCTTTGTTCATTTGCTCTTCCCAGACCTTTCAAACAAACAATCATTATCTCTGGACCTGTCACCAGGGCAAGTGTCTGCTGCTTTCGAACATTATTTAGAAAAATACCCACTGCTTCTTATCCAATTGCAGACAGAGCCAAACGGGTGCCCATCTGTGACCCAACCCAATAAAGAGGCTCTGTGAATATTTGCAATGGGTCCGAGTAGATGAGAGCTCACTTAATATTCAGCACTGACCCTCTGACAGTGCGGCACTCCCTCAGTACTGACCCTCTGACAGTGCGGCGCTCCCTCAGTACTGACCCTCTGACAGTGCGGCGCTCCCTCAGTACTGACCCTCTGACAGTGCGGCACTCCCTCAGTACTGACCCTCTGACAGTGCGGCACTCCCTCAGTACTGACCCTCTGACAGTGCGGCACTCCCTCAGTACTGACCCTCTGACAGTGCGGCACTCCCTCAGTGTTGCACAGGGTGTGTGATTCTGGATTTTTTCTTGTATCTGCAGCAGGATTTGAACACACAATTGCTTGGCTCTGAGGTGAGATGGATGCACATTGACCACAGTGACTATATTATTTCTATATTGAAAAAGTGAAAGATTTACAGAGATGATTTAGTGGCAGTGCTGATGGATCTAATCCTGTTGGTTTGTACTGCTGTGATGATACTGTGCCTTTAAGAGTTGTATTTCAGTTATGTTTCTGTGCTGAATGGGTTTACCCGTCCCTTCCATTTTATTGGAGCTGTCTGCCTGGATCCAGCAGCTCTCGCTGGATTGTTACTGCAGCAACACAATTGATCTTAATTATTTGATGCAACGTTTGTATTAATCTGAACTAATGCGCTGTGGGTGGCACGGTGGTACGGTGGCACAATGGTTAGCACTGCTGCCTCACAGCATCAGAAACCGGGCTCGATCTCCGCCCTTGGGTCACTGTCTGTGTGGAGTCTGCACGTACTCCCCTTGTCTGCATGGGTTTCCTCCGGGCTCTCCTGTTTCCTTACACAGTCTGAAAGATGTGCTGGTTAGATGCATTGGTCATGTTAAATCCTCCCTCAGTGTATTCAAACAGATGCCAGAGTGTGGTGACGAGTGGATTTTCACAGTAACTTCATGGCAATGTTGATATAAGCCAACTTGTGACACTGAAAATAGACTTAAACTTAATAAAGGGTTGTGTTATTTTCCCCCTGGGATTGCAGAGTCAGCCTTGATTAGGTTGATTGACAGATTAGATCATATGACTGGATAAAGCTTGGCTTTCACAGAGAGCTCCAGGCTTTCTGTTTTGGGGACTTTTGGACAGAGGTTGTTTTTTCTGTATCTCTTGCTCTGTCTGAAGTGGAGATTGGAAGCTGCCAGTAAATAAGGCTTTCTCCTGAGATTTTATTGTTTGGGGCTGGCACTTTCTCTGGAAGTTATTGCATGAAAATTCGAAGGCAGGAGTTTTTCTGGATCACTCTCCAGAAATGTTGAGAAGTTGGAAATCTAGCATCCAAGTAAACACCTTTGGTTTCTGTGCTAATTGGTTCTAAAGAAGGGGTACATATCTATGGGGGAGCCTACTACATTGGAACAGTCGAGATAACTAGCTGTTAAGAATTATACTTTGTTTAAATAGTTAATTGGAAAAAGCTATGCTAATTATTTTTGTTATATTTTAACTGTGTTCTTAAATAATGTTTGTTTTGATAAAAGCTTCCTAGTGGGTCACTGGAATCATACCTGGAGGAAACACTTTACGCTCACCCTAATGCCAAAATCAAGTGTAAACATTAGGGTGCAGGCTAACTTTATAAAATACCTTGGAGTTCCTGCTGTGCTCTTTAACAGTCTGCTTCTCCCTCTCTACCCCGACAGGGTGACAAAGACCTCCCTCCAGCGGCTGCTTGTGTCGCTCATCACAAACCACAGCCTCACATTGAGAACATTCCCGCTTCACATCAGATTGACTGCATCATACATCCGCCACGTTATTGAAGGGACAGCGAGGGTTGGGCAGAGGGAGCACTCACACACCAACCAGTAACACATCCTCAGTGAAACCTCCTCTTCCTCACACCTTGGGGAACGGGAACTGGTTTTGTAGGAATGGGGTTTTGGCTTTGATTGATTCCTGGTGTCCTCCATATCAGCTGCATTCTCATTGGATGAATGCTCAATGTCTTTTATTCCCAACCCTTTGGCTAATGGTTTTGATTGGAGGAACTAATTCAGCATAGTAACAAATTGCCCCATTTCCTGCAAACCTGACCCCTTTGAGGATGAAGTTAATGCTTGTTGAGGGAGCTGGTGAGGAAGATTCCCAATTTTGCTTTGAATTGACAGGAGATTCTCGCTGGGCATGGAACAGGAATCATTTCACTCTCTCCACCTGCTGTCTTATTGCTAAAAGCCCAGCACCCCCCCCAACCCCAGCCCCCCCCCCCCCCCCCCACCCCACCCCCACCCCCGCCCCCACCCCCACCTTGTTTTGTCAGGACAGATTTCCGAGTTGAGTTTTCTATAGGAACATGGACAAGTGACAGGTCATTGCTGAGATCAGCTCACAATCCAAAGCCCAGGGGGAGATCTCTAACTCAGATAGAAATCCTGTTTGCTGCAACAAACTGAAAAACATTTGTCAGAATTTTATATTCTTAAATCCTTACCACCAATTATTGCTACATATTTAAACCGCACCACCCCCACCCACACCACCCCTTCCACCGCCGCCGCCCACACAGAGGTGCCTCACCATCACAAGGACATAATAGTTCAAGGCAGCCCCACAACCCCCTCCTCAGGGCAGGACGAAAGGCAGTTAAAAGCCACACTTACCCACAACACTCACATCCCCAGAAAGAAAAAATCTGTTAATGTGAACACCAGAAAAACATTTTGTTCTCTTATGTACAATGTACCATGTTGGAATATAAACCTGCGAAGGTACACCTTTATGTGTACCCCTGTGAATGAGTGAACCTCTGTGACTGTACCGCTCTGTGAATGCCTGTCAGTGTACCCCTGTCAGTGTACCCCTGTCCATGTACCCCTGTCCATGTACCCCTGTTGCACATGAGTGGGTTGGAGATGGGAGGATATAGGAGATTGTTTTAAATAAGGTTCATTAGCATTGGGACGTCCCTGGTAATGTAAAAGGATGTGGTATGATAAGAATGTTTTTCTCTTTTAATTCACAGGTTTTAAGTTGGTCCGCCTTGTTGTCCAACGAGGGGCATACACACGATGGGTCGTACTGGGGCTGCTCTTGGATGTTCGAGATTGGCCTAGTGCTTCATGTGGTTAGTGTGTGCCTAAACTGGACTAGATACTGGGCAAGACGACAGCTCAGTGACTATCACTAATTGCTGTGCAGACACATGGATTTGGGCCAGTGTCTGTGGGAGTTTGCACATTCTCCCCGTGCTTGCGTGGGTTTTCTCCGGATGCTCCGGTTTCCTCCCACACCCCAAAGATGTGCTGTTAGGCTGATTGGAGGTAATAAATTGTCCCTAAATTAGTTTCCCTCAATGTGGAATGCCATAAACAATAGATAAGGGTCATGGGTGGAGGGGGGACTGGTAATGTTAGAATAGCAGTGCGGGCTCGTTGGGCCGAAGGGCCTGTTTCCCTGGCTGTTTTTGTTCTTTGTTAATGACGTGACAGAACTGAGAGGTGAATCAACCTTATTTTGAGGGAGTGTTGTTGGAGGGATGGAGGGAGTGTTGTTGGAGGGATGGAGGGAGTGTTGTTGGAGGGATGGAGGGAGTGTTGTTGGAGGGATGGAGGGAGTGTTGTTGGAGAGATGGAGGGAGTGTTGTTGGAGGGATGGAGGGAGTGTTGTTGGAGAGATGGAGGGAGTGTTGTTGGAGGGATGGAGGGAGTGTTGTTGGAGGGAGACAGAGAGTTTGAATCTATGGCCTAAGATTCCCCGTCTCGCCAGCCGTGATATTTGTAACAGGTGAGAGGGAATATTGGGTGGACCGTTTATTGATCCTTGGAGCTGGGGTGGGGATTTCCTGCCCTGGGGTGTTGCATGGCCAGAGAATCCAGAGCCACAGCAACGTCACTGTCCCCTGTGGGGTTGGAGTTAGATTCTGAGGGCTCGAGCTGGGTTATCAAGAACTCACCGTGTTACCAACATCTTAAAATAAATAGACAAAATGAGAAAATGTCAGAAGCTGCAGCAGGAAAGATAATCTTTTATTCCAGAAAAAGCAATTCTTTACAATAAAGATGAAATTGATTTTTATAAAAATATTTATTGTCTCCAAATCTTTTCTCAATACAATCAGGATACTATAGACTCAGAAACTAAATGATATGTTTGCTTAACTCTACTGAAAAATCCAACAGAAACAAGATGAGCAGCTTGGTGATAAACTGTTCTACATTCATGGAGAAGGAGCCAAACACAAGCATCTTTATCACAGAGGGCCCATTATAACTACAATTTCTACAAATTACAACAGTTAAAGAACAACTTGCATTTACAAAGGGCAGTAATACACTAAACCTAAACAAGGCACATCACAGCAGCACAACAAAATAACATCCCACACAAAGCCACATTTGGTGATACTCAGAGTGATGAGCAGAAGATTGTTAAAGAGGTAGGTTTTGAGAGTATCTTAAAGGTGGAGAGTGAGGTAGAGAGGGTGGAGAAGCTTGGTGGGGTGGTGGGGAGGGGCTCCAGTGCTCAGGACCCCAAGATGCTGAAGACTGCCAACGAACGCTCAAGAGATCGCGGAAAGAGATGAGCAGAGATCGCAGAGAAAGTAGGCGGAGA
Source organism: Carcharhinus amblyrhynchos (assembly GCF_965287045.1). Classification (NCBI taxonomy): domain Eukaryota; kingdom Metazoa; phylum Chordata; class Chondrichthyes; order Carcharhiniformes; family Carcharhinidae; genus Carcharhinus; species Carcharhinus amblyrhynchos. The sequence goes on along the minus strand of NC_137350.1, from coordinate 40,535,837 downwards.
TTGCGGACAGAGATGGGCAGAGATCACGGAGAGAGATACGCAGAAATCGTGGGCAGAGAACGCAGAGAGAGATGGCCCTTGGATACAGTTCCACACACACTGACTCTCACTGGGATACAGTTCCACACACACTGACTCTCACTGGGGTACGGGTCCCACACACACTGACTCTCACTGGGGTACGGGTCCCACACACACTGACTCTCACTGGGGTACGGGTCCCACACACACTGACTCTCACTGGGGTACGGGTCCCACACACACTGACTCTCACTGGGGTACGGGTCCCACACACACTGACTCTCACTGGGATACAGTTCCACGTACACTGACTCTCACTGGGGTACGGGTCCCACACACACTGACTCTCACTGGGGGTCCCACACACACTGACTCTCACTGGGGGTCCCACACACACTGACTCTCACTGGGGTACAGGTCCCACACACACTGACTCTCACTGGGGTACGGGGTCCCACACACACTGCCTCTCACTGGGGTACGGGTCCCACACACACTGACTCTCACTGGGGGTCCCACACACACTGACTCTCACTGGGGTACAGGGTCCCACACACACTGACTCTCACTGGGGGTCCCACACACACTGACTCTCACTGGGGTACAGGGTCCCACACACACTGACTCTCACTGGGGGTCCCACACACACTGACTCTCACTGGGATACAGTCCCACACACACTGACTCTCACTGGGGGTCCCACACACACTGACTCTCACTGGGGGTCTCACACACACTGATTCTCACTGGGGGTCCCACACACTCTGACTCTCACTGGGGGTCCCACACACACTGACTCTCACTGGGGGTCCCACACACACTGACTCTCACTGGGGGTCCCACACACACTGACTCTCACTGGGGGTCCCACACACACTGGCTCAGGTTAAGCACTCACTCACAGTTGAGTTGATAATTGTTGGATCAGACTGTGCCAATATCACTGAATCACAGAATGGTGCAGCTTGAGGGGAGGGGCTGTTTTTTATGATTGCTGACACAATACAGCAGCTATCTGGAACAAGGAAGACACATAATATATTTGACAAAGTGTGTTGGGAAATATTTGATGAAGGATATTATTAATTGGTAAGGATATTGGACTAGATTTGTGGCCAGGATGCGGATACTGGATTGTTAGGCAGGGCAGTGAGAGGGAGATTCAGTGTCTGTCGCAGGAAATAGGCGGAGTGTGTAACACCAGCAAGTTGCCAAATCTGTTAACCCCACAGCCAGCCTGTGAAAGCTGACAAAGTGTATAGAGACACTGAGATTAAATCTGGAGTTAATGAGAGTGATGAATCCTCCTGCGTGTTCAGGGAGGTTTAGAATCGGAAGTGATGGGTCAGTGAGTACAGCAGGGATTTGTGGACATGGTGCTGGTGGGATTACTGTCTCAATGAGAGAGGAAGCTAAAGTTAGGCTGCTTCCAGGACATGTTCACATTTCAGGGAAAGCTCTCCCTGTTTTGGAAGGATTTTGTCCCACTCTGTGTGACTGTCCAGGTGAGGAGAGGCTGGAGTGAGTTGGTGGTGAGCCCTCAGGGTGAGAAGGTGGTGGTGCTGTCAGTGTCAGTAGCAACGGAGCCTCTCTTGCTGTTCCAAGCTTTAACACTGGTGTATTTCAATAGCTTCTCACTGCTCATACAGCCCAATTCCTTCATCAGCTTCAGCAAATCGTGGCGGAACTTCACCCCAATAAAAGCGTACAGGAAAGGGTTGAGGCAGCACCTCACATAGGCCAAACTCTTGGTCACATCGATGGCAACATTCATCTGTTTACTGAAGTTGCAGTTGGTGACAGTGGCATTCACATCATTGATGGTGTCTATCAGCATTACACTGTTATAGGGCAATTGGAACAAGAGAAAGACCAGCACCACTGCAATAATCACCTTGATGGCTTTGTTCTTCTCAAAATTCCTGGCCAGCAGTAGGGTTTTGATGATCACACAATAGCAGAAAAGCATCACCACCAGAGGGATGAAGAACCCGACCGCCAACTGTGTGCCCGCCGTGAACACAATCGTGCTGTTGTCCAGGTTCATTTTACACAGCATCCCGCTGCCACTGGGCTTCTGGTCACTGTAGAGGAGCTCAGGCACGGACAGGAGCAGAGAGAAGACCCAGACACACACCGACACTATCTTACTGCAGTAAACTGCCTTGGAGCGGTGTCTGTGAGCTGAGGCCGCACGCACAATGGAGAAGTATCTGTCAATGCTGATACACATCAGCAAGAGCATCCCACTGAAGAAACTGAGCCTGTACAGCACATAGACAGCCTTACACATCACCTGGCCAAAGATCCACTGCTTGACCACACTCACCGCCCAGAAAGGCAGGGTGAAGAGGAACAGGAGGTCAGCTAAAGCCAGGTTCAGCAGGTAAACATCAGTCATTGTCCTCAGCCGCTTGAAGTAGATGTAGGTGATGACAACCAGGCTGTTTCCCAGAAGGCCCAGCACGGTGATGACTGCGTACACGGGAGGAAGGAAGGCTTGGCGGAAAGATCGAACATCCTCTTTCTGACACTGCTCAACAAAATCGGTATAGTCCACCTCAGGCATCTCCACAGACGAGTAGTCATAATCAGAGGTAGTGCTCAAGGGGGCAGTCATCCCTAACATTGGCTCCTCAGTGCACAAACTCAGCTGGAAGAGAAAACACAGACTCTTCAAAATATTCATACATCAGATTAATTAACACCCACAGAAAGCACAACCCTCCCGCTCAATGTGACAGGCCAAGATCAAAATCCACCAATCAGAGCCAACAACAATATCTCAAAGAATTTCATCAACTTCCCATAGACTTACGCAAGGTACTTACACAGGGATATTTTGGCCCTGGAGGGAGTGCAGAGGAGGTTTACTAGGCTGATACCGGAGTTGAGGGGGTTGAGCTATGAGGAGAGGCTGAATAAACTAGGCTTGTACTCGTTAGAGTTTAGAAGAATGAGGGGAGATCTCATTGAGACGTATAAGATGATGAATGGGATGGATAGGATAGAGGTGAAGAGACTCTTCCCGCTCAGAAAGGACAGTAGGACTAGGGGGCACAGCCTCGAGATAAAGTGGGGGCGGTTTAGAACGGAGTTGAGGAGGAACTTCTTCACTCAAAGGGTGGTGAATCTCTGGAATTCTCTGCCCATTGAAGTGGTGGAGGCTGCCTCACTAAATATTTTTAAGACGCAGGTTGATGGGTTTTTGATAAGCGAGGGGATTAAGGGTTATAGGGAGAGGGCGGGAATGTGGAACTGAGACACGACAGATCAGCCATGATCTTATTGAATGGCGGGGCAGGCTTGAAGGGCTAGATGGCCTACTCCTGCTCCTATTTCTTATGTTCTTATGACGTACAGACCAGTGAGAGTCAGTGTGTGTGGAACTGTATCCCAATCAGAGTCAGTGTGTGTAGAACTGTATCCCAGTCAGAGTCAGTGTGTGTGGGACTGTATCCCAATCAGAGTCAGTGTGTGTGGGACTGTATCCCAGTGAGAGTCAGTGTGTGTGGAACTGTATCCCAGTGAGAGTCAGTGTGTGTGGGACTGTATCCCAGTGAGAGTCAGTGTGTGTGGAACTGTATCCCAGTGAGAGTCAGTGTGTGTGGGACTGTATCCCAGTGAGAGTCAGTGTGTGTGGAACTGTATCCCAGTGAGAGCCAGTGTGTGTGGGACTGTATCCCAGTGAGAGTCAGTGTGTGTGGAACTGTATCCCAATCAGAGTCAGTGTGTGTGGAACTGTATCCCAGTCAGAGTCAGTGTGTGTGGGACTGTATCCCAGTGAGAGTCAGTGTGTGTGGAACTGTATCCCAGTGAGAGTCAGTGTGTGTGGGACTGTATCCCAGTGAGAGTCAGTGTGTGTGGGACTGTATCCCCGTGAGAGTCAGTGTGTGTGGAACTGTATCCCAGTGAGAGTCAGTGTGTGTGGGACTGTATCCCAGTGAGAGTCAGTGTGTGTGGGACTGTATCCCAGTGAGAGTCAGTGTGTGTGGGACTGTATCCCCGTGAGAGTCAGTGTGTGTGGAACTGTACCCCAGTGAGAGTCAGTGTGTGTGGAACTGTATCCCAGAGAGAGTCAGTGTGTGTGGGACTGTATCCCAGTAAGAGTCAGTGTGTGTGGGACTGTATCCCAGTAAGAGTCAGTGTGTGTGGGACTGTATCCCAGTCAGAATTCATGGACAGAATTCTCCAAAAAAAAAGCTAAGTGTTGAATCTGTGTGAAAACTGAAGAATTCAGAGTGAGTTCAGGAACGAATCTCCCACACTCTGTGCACTGCAGACACAACTAGGCCGAATGTCATTAAATTTGAGGGGTCAGGGCCTAAACACTGGAGAGTATGAAACCAGCACGCTGAGCGGAGCACTGCGCACGCGCCGATCCGTCGGTGCCGATCCGTCGGTGCCGATCCGTCGGTGCCGATCTGTCGGTGCCGATATTGGCACATGCACAGTGACCGCTATCTGCTGACCTCCTGAGCACAGGCCAGCCCCACGGCTCCTGCATTGCCGTTTCTCCGCACCCCCCCATGGCCTGATCGCTGTTATCCCCACCATTCCCAGGCCCAACCCCAACCTCTCCTTCTGACCCAGCCTGAAGTTTGCCCCCTCCCCAAATCCCCCTCCTCGATAGTTACCGCTGGCGGACCCTCCGCCTCCCCTCGCAGTGCCGGCACCCCCTCAGCAGCCATCCCCAGCTTAGCTCAGCAGAGTCCCCCCCCCCCCCGAGCCTGCCCCAATCGCTGGCCTCCCCCCCCCCGCCCGATGATTCTGACTGCAGAGAGGCAGTGGGATCCCCTCGCCCCCACCGATTGCCCTCTAGGCCCTGCCCCCATTAGGCCCCACCCACCAGACCCTATATGCCCCCCCGCCCCTTGGCATTGCCCCATGCCCGCTGCTTCTCCCCAGCAATGGGGGTGGGGGCATCACCCCCTGTGTGTTTAAACTGACCTTTCACTCCCATCTTAAACACTCTCCCTCCCACAACACTCAGTGATCTGTGTTTTGTTCCAGTTGCTGCTTGTTGCAATCTCTCACAGCTCCAACATATTCTCCCTTCCTTTAGTCCTGACAAATGACTCAAAACATTAACCCTGTTTTCACTCCGAATAGATCTTACTTGCCCTGAGATTTTCCAGCACCTTCTGTGTTTGTTTCAGATTTCAGCATCTGCAGTATTTTGGGGCTTTTTTTTGCAAAATGATATTTGGAGCTGATTTTCTTTTGGGAAGTTTTGAATGGAGCCCTCTCCTCACCAGCCCTGCCTCTATCCACCCTCCTTCATTCCTCCCTCCTGCACAGCTCCCCAGTTTCTGAGTTGCAGCCTGTGTTGTGAAGGTGTCTCTCGTTCTAGAATCTCAGCATCACTTCCTGCCTCACTTTTCAATTTAAACCACGGACTACAGAGAAAAGCCGAGTTCACACAGCTGAAACTGTCCCAGTGCGACTGCCAAACTCCCCCCCAAAACTCCCCTCACTGGAAGATCTCCTGATCTATTGAGACTGATCCGCCTCTGGGGTAGACTCACCACCAGTGCACTCTGCCCATCGCTGCCGCCTCATTCACATCAATCCCTCTGCCCTCCTCCCTCCCAATAATGAGTACCTCCATCTATCGCAAATCCACATCCAATATTCCCAGGCAAGGTGCCAGTGCCTCTGCCCACTGCCGTGCACAATCCCAATCTTTCCCCTGACATCTCCTCTGTACCTACTCCCCAGCGCTCTAAACCTGTGTCCTTTTGTGGCAGCCATTTCAGCCCTGGGAAAAAGCCTCTGAGAATCCACTCGATCAATACCTCTCATCATCTTATACGCCTCTGTCAGGTCACCCCTCATCCTTCGTCTCTCTAAGGAGAAAAGACCGAGCTCTCTCAAGCTATCCTCATAAGGCATGCCTCCCAATCCAAGCAACATCCTTGTAAATCTCCTCTGCACCCTTTCTATGGCTTCCACATCCTTCCTGTAATGAGGCGATCAGAACTGAGCACAGTACTCCAAGTGGGGTCTGATCAGGGTCTTATACAGAGGCAGCATTATCTCCTCCACATCTTTCTTATAATGCGGCGACCAGAACTGTACGCAATACTCCAAGTGCGGCCGCACCAGAGTTTTGTACAGTTGTAACATGAAATATCTCACATACTCACACACACACGATTTCACACCCTCACACACACTATTGCACATATGCACACACACTATCTCACACCCTCCTAAACTCAATTCCTCGATTGATGAAGGCTAGTACACCATACGCCTTCTTAACCACATCCTCTACCTGCGAGGCCAATTTGAGAATCCTATGAACCCAGGCCCCAAGATCCTTCTGATCTTCCACACTGCTAAGAGTCTTACCCTGAATATTATATTCCTTCATCCCATTGGTCCTGCCAAAATGAACCACCACACATTTATCTGGGTTGAGGTCCACCTGCACTTCTCGGCCCAGTCTTGTATCCTATCTATGTCTTGTTGCAACTTCTGACATCCCTCCACGCTATCCACAACACCTCCAACCTTCGTGTCATCGGCAAACTTACCAATCCATCCCTCCACTTCCTCATCCAGGTCATTTATAAAAATCACAAAGAGCAAGGATCCCAGAACAGATCCCTGGGGCACTCCACTGGTGACCGACCTCCAAGCAGAAAAAGACCCATCTACAACTACTCTTTGCCTTTTGTGGGCAAGCCAGTTCTGGATCCACAAAGCAATGACCCCTTAGATCCCATGCCCCCTCACTTTCTCAATAAGCCTTGCATGGGAGACTTTATTGAATGTCTTGCAGAAGTCCATATAAACCACATCTACCGTTCTTTCTTCGTCAATGTGTTTAGTCACATCTTCAAAAAATTCAGCCAGGCTCATGAGGCATGATCTGCCTTTGACAAAACCGTGCTGACTATTTTTGATCATACTATACCTCTCCAAATGTTCATAAATCCTGTCTCTCGGTATCTTCTCCATCAACTTACCAACCACTGAAGTTAGACTCACTAGTCTATAATTTCCTGGGCTATCTCTGTTCCCTTTCTTGAATATAGGAACCACATCCGCAATCCTCCAATCCTTTGGAACCTCTCCCATCTCCATCGATGATGCAAAGATCATCGCCAGAGGTTCTGCAATCTCTTCCCTCGCCTCCCACAGTAACCTGGGGTACATCCCATCTGGTCCCGGCGAATTATCTATCTTGATGCTATTCAAAATTTCCAACACATCCTCTTTCTTAATGTCCACATACTCAATCTTTTCAGTCCGCCGCAAGCCTGCAGTACAACCACCCAGATCATTTTCCACCATGAATACCGAGGTAAAGTATTCATTAAGCACCTCTGCTATTTCTGCCAGTTCTGTACAAACTTTCCCACCTTCACATTTTATAGTTCCTATTCCTTCACATCTCATCCTTTTACTCTTCATATATTTGTAGAATGCCCTAGGGCTCTCCTTAATCTTACCTGCCAAGGCCTTCTCATGACCCCTTCTGGCTCTCCTAGTTTCCTTCTTAAGTTCCTTCCTACAACCCGTACACTCCTCCAGATCCCTAACATCTCCTAGCTCTCTGAACCTTTTGTACACTTTACTTTTCATTTTGACTAGGTTCATTACAACTTTTGAGCACCACGGTTCCCGTAACCTACCAAAACCTCCCTGTCTCATCGGAACGTTGTCGTGCAGAACTCTAGACAAACATTCCTTGAAAATCTGCAACCTTACTTCGGTACTTTTTCCTGAGAATACCTCCTTCCAATTTACTCATCTAATTTCCTGCCTGATGGCTTCGTATTTCCCCTTACTCCAGATAAACGCTTTCCTAACTTGCCTGATCCTATCTCTCTCCAATGCTAGCGTAAAGGAGATACAGTTATGATCACTATCCCCAAGATGTTCTCCCACTGAGAGATCCAACACCTGTCCAGGTTCATTACCCAATACCAGATCAAGTACAGCCTCTCCTCTTGTAGGTTTATCCAAATACTGTGTCAGGAAACCCTCCTGAACACACCTAACAAACTCCTCCCCATCCAAACCCCTTACCCTAGGGATATTCCAATCAATGTTTGGGAAATTAAAGTCTCCCATCACGACAACTCTGTTATTACTACATCTCTCCAGGACCTGTTTCCCTATCCGTTCTTCAACTTCCCTGTCACTATTGGGCGGCCTATAGAAAATACCCAGCAAAGTTTTCGACCCTTTCCTATTCTGAACTTCCACCCACAGAGACTCCGTAGACAATCCCCCCATGGCCTCCACCTTTTCTACAGCCGTGACACTATCCCTGATCAACAGTGCCACTCCCCCACTGAGTAAAACTCCCTCTACACTGTTCCCCCATCAAACACTCCCAGGACAGGTACAGCACGGGGTTAGATACAGAGTAAAGCTCCCTCTACACTGTCACCCATCAAACACTCCCAGGACAGGTACAGCACGGGGTTAGATACAGAGTAAAGCTCCCTCTACACTGTCCCCCATCAAACACTCCCAGGACAGGTACAGCACAGGGTTAGATACAGAGTAAAGCTCCCTCTACACTGTCCCCCATCAAACACTCCCAGGACAGGTACAGCACGGGGTTAGATACAGAGTAAAGCTCCCTCTACACTGTCCCCATCAAACACTCCCAGGACAGGTACAGCACAGGGTTAGATACAGAGTAAAGCTCCCTCTACACTGTCCCCCATCAAACACTCCCAGGACAGGTACAGCACAGGGTTAGATACAGAGTAAAGCTCCCTCTACACTGTCCCCCATCAAACACTCCCAGGACAGGTACAGCATGGGGTTAGATACAGAGTAAAGTCCCCCCATTGCAGTTTTGACCCATACTGGGATCAGTCGCTATCTTATCTCTGTCACTATTTAAACATCAAAAAAAAACTCGTTACTCACCTGACACACGATGCCCAGACTGAGGAAGGTTTGCAGAATGGAAGCTGAATGAAGAGAAGCAGAGTGAGAGGGGTTAACTGTCTGGTTAACTCATCAATTTGTTCCTGTCCTGATCTCCCTGAGTTATCAGAGGCAGCACAGCCCCTCTGCTCTTTAGTATTTGGAACAAAAAAAGACCAAAGACTTCTCCACTGTGTCTGAAATATATCAAAGTGAATGTTGTATTGATTGCCCTGGACTCTACAGTTTTCTCTGCAGCCTTGAGCAGTGTCTAAATCTCAGCCGGGATTCCCAGTCATAGTTGGACACATTGCTAAAGGGTTTATCTCACTGGCCTCCATCTCAGTGCGCTCCAGCAAGGTATTCAAGCAAATAAATAATGTGAAGAAAAAGCGAGAGAGGGGGCAGAATCTTATTGGAACCAGGCGCTTGAGAGGTGTTAAGAACATAAGAACTAGGAGCAGAAGCAGGCTATGCGCTGACAGGAGACAGAGGACACTGCGAATCTACAGAATGCTGCCGAGAGTGGCACCTTGAAAGTTTCAGAACTGAAATTGACAAGTTTTTTTTGGTAAAGCTTTTAAAAATTGTAGAACAAGACAAGTTGGTGCGGTGAAGACACATCAGGGAGGGTCACCTGTCCACCAACCTGTCCTGGGACTACTCTGCTTGTGTCTGGCCTTTGATATGGCACAGTGGTGAGCACTGCTGTCTCGCAATGCCAGGACCTGGGTTCAATCTCCAGCTTGGGTCACTGCATGTGTGCCGTTTGCATGTTCTCCCTGTGTCTGCATGGGTTTCCTCCCATAATCCAGATGACATGCCGGTTAGCTGCATTGGCCACGCTAAATTCTCCCTCAGTGTACCTGAATGGGTGCTGGAGTGTGGCGACTAGGGGATTTTCACAATAACTTAAATGCAGTGTTAATGTAAGCCTTGCTTGTGACACTAAATAAACTTTAAATTTTCAAAGAGTTCAAACCTTTCCTTGACTCCCCCACAAGCGAACCGCAGACTGGAAGAGAAATGTGCAGGTGTACGCACTAAGATAGCGGTTCAAGTTAGATGCTTATCTGATCACCAGCAAATCCAGACATTAGCGAGGTTTGTGTGGGGGATGCAGAACAAAGTCCTGAAGTGTGTTGAGTAATCACACTGAAGAAATCTGACAGTATTCGCAACGTGTTTGAGCTATGTTACTGATGGAGAGAGATGGCTGTCAGGATAAAGCCATGTTTCTCCCTCTGAATGGAATGATGATGATCGGATAGTTTCCTTTCACAAACGTACACTTTCTTGAAATGTCTTTGAGATGGAATCAGCAGTAACTTTGCTGTTTCCCTGTCACTGTTTTCATTAATGCTTTTGAAAGAAAGTCCTGCATTTATAAAGCACCTTTCACAGCAGTGTGGACAGAACCTGATCATTCTTGTTTGTTTAGGCACCAGTTTCAGAAATTGGAAGCTGGCCCAGGGTTTTCCAGTCCCTCCTGCCCACTGGGATATCACTCTCCACTGGATGGAGGTTTACATAGCGCTGTACCAACCAGGTGTGGGGGTGGGGGGGGTGGGGGGGGGGGGGGGTTGGTGGAAAAGCACCGAGGGGGGGAACCGCAGAATTCCAGCTGTGGACTGGATAAGGAGAAGCTGTTGCTGACCAGAGGACACTGATTTAGGCCAGCAGCAAAAGAACCAGAAGCTTCACAAGGGAATATTGGGCTGAATTTTACCTCCAATCAGGAAATCCCAGTCAGTATCAGAAGGGGATCCTGGTCTCGGACAGGCCATGGTGCTGTTGGCATCCGAGTGGCGGTCCACCCCTCCAAACTGCTGGCCCAGTCAGAGGGCCAATAACTCAGCAGCTTTGACAAGGTCACCCACTGAGGTGGGCATGGCAGAGAGGGTGCCACCCCTTGGCAGACAGGAGCTGGCATTGAAGGGTGAACCCTCCAGCTGCACTGCCAGTATGGCCAGGGTGGCAGCCTTGATGGCTGGGATGGTTTGTGGTGATTAGAGTCACAGAGGTTTACAGCATGGAAACAGGCCCTTTGGTCTAACTGGGGTGACCCTTTAAGGTAAAATAAGGGTCACCTGGCTTGGAGGGCCCAGCTAGGAGTTAGAGAAGGGAATCACCTCTGGGGTGGTGCTCTCTCTTGGGCAGGAGATGTGCAGGGAGCAGCGGGTAGCCTGCTGGTCTCTGTACAGTTTTCTCCTATTAATTAATTTTAATACTCATTAATATTTTTGATGGTTTGAACAGAGTCTGTGCATCATCATAGGGGCCAAGGAGATTCCCTCCCCCAGGAACACACAGACTGACTGTTCTCCACACCTTGTGATCTCCACACAGTGGGGCCACTTGCCAATGGCAGTAAAATCCTGGCTTCATTGTAAAACGGCCATTATTTGTCCAGTTCAGTGAAAGAATTGGCCATTTGGCTGTGGGCAGTGGGTGGCCACACATTGTCCTTCCTGCTTCTGCAAGTTTCCCGTAGAGGCAGGCAGACATCGCACTTCCCTTCCAACACCCTCCAGCACCATCTTAACACCCTCACCACCTCCCCACAATGCTCGAGTTCCTAACATCTGCTTCTTTGCTTCAGGGAGTGAGTTGCTGCAATTTGAAAGGCAAGAGATTCAATAGGAACTTTCAAAAGAGAATTGGGAAAATATTTGAAAGGAAACCTTGCAGGATTTGCAGCAAAGTGCTGGGGAGTGGGATTAATTGGGTCACTCTTTCCAGAGGTCAGCACTAATGCAATGGGCCAAATGGCCTCAGTGCTGTCTGATGATGCTATGAATTGGGAGCAGAACATTTGGGTTTTCCATCAGTCATACAGAGAAAGTCTTAAACAAGTCATGTTCTTGTTATTGAGAATTGTTTTTAACTGTTTTGATGACAGTTTTATCAGAAATGACCTTGAGCTGAGTTATTATGATATTGTCGGGTAGTGGGGAATCAGGGCACGGCAGGATGCTGTAACAAGAATAACTGAGTTGTGAGATTGGCAACAAGAATTAAACAGCAACACACCCAAGCTCACAATTTAGCATTTTCCAGCAAATATTACAACAAAGGTTTAACCTGGAGGTTTCTGTAAGGAGAATTGTTCCTCTCTTTCTGCGTAAATATGAGTATATAAAATCCATAAATTCTACAGAATCCCTACAGTGCACAGGGAGGCCATTCGGCCCATCAAGTCTGCACCAACCACAATCCCACCCAGGTTCAGTTCCTGTAACTTCACATATTTACCCTGCTAGTTCCCCTAAGTTGACACTAGGATCAATTTAGTGTGGGTAATCCACCTAACCCACACATCTTTGGAGTGTGGGAGGAAACAGGAGCACCCAGAGGAAACCCATGCAGATTTGGGGTGAACATGCAGACTCCACACAGACAGTAACCTGAAGCCAGAATTGAACCTGGATCCCTGGTGCTGTGGGGCAGCAGTGCTAACCACTGTGCCACCCTCAAGAATGCATAAAATAAGATTAGATTGTAGAATTGAGAGAAGGAGAAAAGCTGGGCAGAGAGGAGGGGAGAGAGGATGTGACCAGGAATCTGTTCTGGTCAACTGCCATAACCTTTGTTCAAGAAACTCTGAGGCAAAAAAATATTTTGCATTCATATAGTGTCTATCACATCCTAAAGAAAGTGCCTCACAGCTAATGAAGCACTTCTGATGTGCTGGAAGATAAGAAATATAACCAGTTTACTTAGCAAGCCCCACAAATAACAGTTACCCAAATGCTCAGTTAAAGTGCGTACTGATGACATTGAGGGATAAATATTAACTCCAGGACACCAGGGAGAGTTCCCGGGCTTTTCACGGTCATATCACTGGGTGCCCCATTCCAGTGGGCACAAAGAGCCTCAGTTTAAAAGTTCATCCAAAGGCTGTGCCTCTGACAGTGGCCTCAGCACTGGATCACTGGATCACTGGATCAACCTCCACCTGTGCCCACCTGCTGGAGAGAGGGTGGGGGGGGAGTGAAGTGCAGCCCACTGATCCAGAGCACAGAAACATGGAGAGGGAAACTAATGAGAGAGGAATTGGCAATTTTAACCCAACAATTAATCTTTCTGAAATCTGTAAGGTCAATTGCAAGACCAAACTACGAGTGACATCTGTGAAAATCAATGCGTGCTTGCACTTTGGAACTGGCAGTGTCAGAGGGTTAGACCAGATAGAATGAAGGGTCAGAGCCAACCATCCTCAGTGTTGGAGTTAGACTGAAACTGAGGAGCTCAGAAAAGCCAGCCAGCAGCAAGGGCAATACTGAGGGTCCTTTGCTGTGATTCAGCAGGCAAAGAGCGGCTTGCTGACAGTTTAAATCTTTAAACGCTGGTGATTTTATCAATCAAGTTGCTTTGAAACTCAAAGCACCAATCTCCTTACAAATTTAGCAATAATGCCTGCAATATTTATCAGTTTGTCATTCTGAATCCTGACCCACAGAATGTCCTTGGGTTTTATTTGGGACTTGTGTAAATTCAGGCAAAATTCCCGGTTTAGCCAAAGTTTCCAAACAGAAGATTTAGATCCTGGTGAGTGAGTGATAGTGCAGAGACTGCATCTCTGCGGGAAATCCAAAACCTTGGCTATCTCTTCACCTAGAAAGATTTCTGGCTGAAAGAGAAATGTGGTAAAGAAAAGGAAGGAGAAAATGATAGAGGGAGACAAAGAGAGGGAAAGACTAAGAGAGAGGGAATGAAAGAGATAGCAGCAAAACAATGGGAGGGAGTGGCAGAGAGACATAAAGAATTGAAGCACTCATGAAGACATTAGGTGATTATTTGAATGGAACCAATGTGCAGGGGAGAGGGAAAAGGCAGGGGGATGACACTAAGTCATAATGTCCATTTGGAGAGTTAGTGCAGACACAATGGGCCGGATGGCTTCCTTCTGGACTGTAACAATTTTGTGATTCTGTGAAGGGAACAGGAGAGAAGAGAAAAACAGAATAAGCAATATTAACAAAGAAACAGAGAATGAGAAATGGGGACAGAATGAGAATGAGTCAAAGGCAGAACCAAAGAATGAAAATAAAACATTGAGTGGAAATAGAAAATGTAAGCGATTGAAAGATGGAAAATGATTGAGAAAAATAGAGATTCAGGGCATGAGAAAGGCAGGGGTGAGGGAGAGACAAACTGACATTGAGGGGCAAGGAGAGAGCGAGAGACTCAATCACAGATAGAAATAAAAACTGAGGAGGCGATTGAGAAAGAAATCAGAGACCATAAGACATAGGACCAGAATTAGGCCACTCAGCCCATTGAATCCACTCTGCTATACAATCATGGCTGATTTTTTTCTCATCCTCATTCTCCTGCCTTTTCCCCATAACTCCGATCCCCTTATTAATCAAGAACCTATCTATCTCTTTCTTAAAACATCCTGACTACTGCGAGGGGGCGTGGACATAACATCAGGGTCTTTTTACCTTTGAGTAACTTAGACAGGCACATGAGTGGGTTGGAGATGGGTGGATATAGGAGATTGTTTTAAATAAGGTTCATTAGCATTGGGGTGTCCCTGGTAATGTAAAAGGATGTGGTATGATAATAATGTTTTTCTCTTTTCATTCACAGGTTTTAAGTCGGTCCGTCTTGTTGTCCAACGAGGGGCATACACGCGATGGGTCGTACTGGGGCTGCTCTTGGTTGTTCGAGATTGGCCTAGTGCTTCATGTGGTTAGTGTGTGCCTAAACTGGACCAGATACTGGGCAAGACGACAGCTCAGTGACTATCACTGATTGCTGTGCAGACACATGGATTTGGGCCAGTGTCTGTGGGAGTTTGCGCATTCTCCCCGTGCTTGCGTGGGTTTTCTCCAGGTGCTCCGGTTTCCTCCCACACCCCAAAGATGTGCTGTTAGGCTGATTGGCAGGAATAAATTGTCCCTAAATCAGATTCCCTCAATCTGGATGGCCATAAAACATTAGACAGGGGTCGCGGGTGGAGAGGGGGACTGGTGGTGTTGAGATGGCGGCGTGGGCTCGTTGGGCCGAAGGGCCTGTTTCCCGGGCTGATTTTGTTCTTTGTGATTCCTCAATTCTGTGAGATTCTGTGCCTTCTGATCCTATGTCACTTCTTGCTATCGATTTAACTTCATTCCTTCCTAACAATGCTCCCTTTGCCCATCTGCCTGTCCGTCCGATAGGACACATATCCTTGGATATTTAGATCCCAGCCCTGATCCCTTTGCAGCCACGTCTCTGCGATGCCCACATGTGTACAACAAGCTGATTTATCTTGTTCTGTATACTGTGCACATTTCGGTACAACATTCTTAATCCTGCATTGACCACTTCCCGCCTCATACATGTCACCTTTTTTGCTCTGCCTGAGGTTAGATTCCTGTCACTTTCTATAGTCTCTGTTTTATTATGTGGTCTAGAAACGTTACTAACCTCTCCTGAGCCCTCAGCTCCGTTAACCTGCACTTCCACCCTCCTTTTATTTTGATTTTCTAATTCTCCATACAGCTGAACCCTCCCCACTATTTGGAGGTGAGGGGAACTCTGAAATGGAGGAGATAAAATGAGAGACAAGTAGAACGAACTAGATACGAGAGAAGAATCGATAAAAGAGAGAATGAGAGAAAGGGAACAAGAATAGAGTAAAATATTACAGAGTTCTTTGTCAATAATGGGAAACTCTCTCTTGTTGGTCAATGGATACACTTTCTCACACCTTTCACACTGACTTTACCCCATGGAGAGAGAAGGATTGAATGCAGCCCTCTGACCTAAATTCTCCATTTACTATCTGAGTGTGGGCTGTGAATAAATGGGATTCAAATGTGTATGAGGAGATTAAAGGAGGGAAACGGTGTAGCGAGGCAGAGGAGTCTAGCGTAGGGTGACAGAGTGTAGGAACTAGCTGGTGACCTACGCTGGGTGAAGGGTTTGGATGGAGAGTGGGGGGAAATGGACTAGAAGCTGGTATCAGGTTCCAGAGCTGCAGGAAATCAGAGATGAGGAGAGGTGAGACCATGGAGGGACCTGGGAGCATGAACTAGAATTTTGAAATCGAGGGGTTGCTCGACAAAGCTCAGTGTGGGTCACTGACCACAGGGATTGATGGATGAGCTGGAGTGAGCTAGGAGAGAGGCAGTAGTGTTTTAAATGAGTCTGGTTTACACAGAGAGGAGGATGGAGCCTGGCCAGCTGTCCATTCACAGTCAAATCTAAAGGTTGGATCAGAATGTCAGCAGCAGGTGAATTGAGGCAGGGAGGGGGGGCAGGGAGGGGGGGTGCGGGGAGGGGGGGCGGGGAGGAGGGGCGGGGAGGAGGGTAGGGAGGGGGCGGGGGGGCGGGGAGGGGGGCAGGGAGGGGGGGGCGGGGAGGAGGGGCAGGAGGTGGGCGGGGGGGGCAGGGAGGGGGGGGGCGGGGGGGAGGGGCGGGAGGTGGGGCGGGAGGTGGGCAGGGAGGTGGGGGCAGGGAGGTGGGGGGCAGGGAGGGGGGCAGGGAGGGGGGTGGGGAGGAGGGGCAGGGAGGGGGGGCAGGGAGGGGGGGGCGGGGAGATGGGGGCGGGGGGGCGGGGAGGTGGGCAGGGAGGGGGGGGCGGGGAGATGGGGGCGGGGGGCGGGGAGGTGGGCAGGGAGGAGGGGCGGGGAGGAGGGGAGGGAGAGGGTGGGCAGGGAGAGGGTGGGGAGAGGAGCAGAAGCAGGGGCAGGGAGGGGCAGAGCAGGGGCAGGGGCTGAGAAAAGGCAGGGGGGGGCAGGAACAGGGGCAATGGCAGGGGCAGGGTTACAGGAGGGGAATAGATGGGCCTTGCTGATTAAGGGGATATGAGATCAGAAATTGAATTCATTGCAAAGAGGGCACCAAGGTTCTGGTTCTATGTCACAGACAGTCTGATCCAGTGTCACGCTGTGACTGAGAGGGATGGAGTTGGTGAAGGATTGGATTTTATTCCCATAAATAAAGAAATGGCTTCAGTTTCTCCAATATTTCACTGAAGAAAGGTATAAGACATCCGGATTGGGTGTCAGATAAAAGCTATTGGATCATTCTTCCCACTGTGCCAGGCCCCGGGCCTCCCTTCCAGTCTAAGCCGAAAGGTTTTGGTCCCTTTTCCATTTAATATTTGTTCTTCTACACTAGGGAGGCCAATGCTGATTGGCTGACCGCTTGGTGTAGCACCTCCGTTCAGTCCAATGACCCCGAGTATCTGATTATCCAGCGTTTTCATTCGCTGTCGCACTCAGACTCTGATATCTGCATCCTCCACTTTCCACTGAACCTCCACATAAATTGTGAGACATCAGCTCACCTTTCGAAGAAGCACCTTGTAACCTTCTGACTCCACAGTGAGTTCGATCAGATTGCATCATCACCCTGAGTTTCTTCAGACAGCTGTTTGTAACAATAATAACACCTCCTCTCAAACCACTGGTTGTTTTTGGATTTGACCCATTACCATTTCCTTTTGCTTTTCATCATCTCCCTTTTGACCTTTAACCTCTGCTGTGTTTCACCCTATCGTTAACCTTCCCCTTTTGTTCTCTCCTCCCCATTTCCCCCTTCCAATTTGTTCAAACCCGCCCATCACATCTCTAACCTGTCCTGGATGGACACCATCAGCCCAATTCAACTCTGCTTCTCTCTCCACACAAACCGCCCGACCTGCTGGCCATTCATCTTCTATCTCTGATGGACAGTTGGACAACTCAGAGCTGACAGAGATGATGTGGCTGAATGTAGACAGGGAGAAGGCAGAGGGATTCAGAGGTAATGGTCCAGCAACAGAAAGCGAAGCCAATTCAGGTCCTGCTATGGCTATAACTGAGTGGTGGACCAATGGGGAGGACAGTTCTCTTCAATCTCAAAGTGGTGGTGAGATATTGGAGGGTTATCTAGAAACAGTTAAAAACTTACAGCTAGAGACATCACTTGGGAATTGCTGAGGCGAGCTGTACTCAAGAGGCAGCTGGATATAGAACTTGGAGTGAACGGGATCAAAGGTTATGGGGAGAAAGCTGGATTAGGCTATTGAGTTGGATGATCAGCCACGATTGTAATGAATGGTAGAGCAGGCTCAAAGGGCTGAATGGCCTCCTCCTGCTCCTATCTTCTGTGTTTCTATGAGATTCGAGGTTGAACAGTAGCTAGAGCAGTGAGTAGAGGTGGAAGCTTGAGGCTGGATCGGGGGTTTGCAGGATTGGTCTGCAGTTTGAGGTTCAGGGTTCAGATCAATACTGGGCCAGAGAGTTTGGTTATTATTCATATTTGTATTTCTGGGACTCTCCCAGTTGAGGATTTATAAGAATTTTTCAGATAAATACCATGACTGAGAATCAGGCGACACTCTCACTTTCATCAGCGCGCGCCGTCCCTGACTAAAGATCAGGCAAGGTGTAGAGAGCAATTAGTCATTCATGTTGCTTACTTTCTGCTACAAAGCCATGCAAACTGTCTAACCACAAAGTCAAGTTTCATTATCTACTCAGTCGATACAAAATGCCTGGAGAATTTACCAATTAACAGCACAGGCTCCCTCTTTGCACGTGCGGAGTGTTAGGATATAATGAATAAAAGCTCCGTGACTGGGAATGAGCAGCTGTCGCTCAGGAATTCCCAGGTTCCTAGGAAAAGTTCCCCAGAAGAAACTCGTCCAGCCTTTCTCACTGCAGCTCTGAAATGTTGTGGATGTTTGACCTCCTGTTTGATTGAATATTCCTTTCAATTCCATTCTCAATGCTGAGGAAGCATAAATCATCAAAGTGCCATTCAGACCATAAGACATAGGAGCAGAATGAGGCCACTCGGTCCATCGAGTCTGCTCCATCATTCACTCATGGCTGATATTTTTCTCATCCCCATTCTCCTGCCTTTTCCACATAACTCCTGATCCCCTTTTTATCTATCTCTGTCTATCTCTATCTCACTCAATGACTTTGCATGTGTGTGGGCACTTCTTTGAATTTGTTATCTGACAGATATTTCTAGAAAGGTCGATATGACTGAATGTTTTATGAATCACTGATTCACTGCTGCTAACTTTTATGTCCCTCACTCAGTGAGACAGTTTATCATTCCTGGTAGCTGCAAACGGCCTGAGCTGGTCTTCAGGAGACACACTGCGATATCCAGAGAATCCCTTCTGTTCATCCCATTTCTCTAAGTGTTCTGAAGTGGCACACACAGCCAGTCACATCACACTTTGAAGAAAATAACAAAAAGATTTAAAAGAATTCACCGGGATAAGCCTGGAACCAGAATATCTCTGAATTGACCTATGAGTGAACTTAGGTTTTCACTTAACAGCAAGTAAAATTTGATGCCTTAGAACAGAAATAGATGGTTGTGGTTGTGGCAAGTCAGTCGTCTCAGTTCCAGGACATCACCAGAGGAGTCTCTCAGGGCAGTGTCCTAGATCCAACCATCTTCAGCTGCTTCATCAATGACCTTCCCTCCATCATAAGGTCAGAAGTGGGGATGTTCGCCGATGATTGCACAATGTTCAGCACCATTCACAATCCTCAGATACTGAAGCACTCCATGTCCAAATGCAGCAAGATCTGGACAATACTCTGAATGAGGCTGATACATATTAAATAACATTCACACCACAGAAGTACCAGGCCTTGACCATCTCCAACAAGAGAGAATCCAACTACCACCCATTCACACTCAGTGGCATTAACATCACAGAATCCCCCACTATCAATAGGTAGGGAATTAACATTGACCAGAAGCTGAACCAGACCAGTCGAAGTACTGTGGCTCTGAAAGCAGGTCAGAGATTCAGAGCCAGATTTTTGTACTAAGGTGTTTAGCTCAACTTGGTAAGCCTCCCTACTAGCAGATACTCCTTCGTTTAAAGGGTCCAAATAGACCTACTTTTCACCTCATTAGGGGAGGGGATGGGTGGTAGTTGAGGTGGGATTGAGTTGGGCATGCTGATTCGAAACCTTATTGTAGGCAGCTACAGGGGCAGGCGAGAGTCAAGGCGAACAAAACAAACAAGTCCTTTAATAGCGTGTTTAAACTGTCAATTAAACTGTGAATTCAGAACCCCCTGCTATGATAATTATATTTTGAAACTCAGCCAAACATTTATAACAACATATGCATAGCCCTTGGGAAATCTCAACATAGATTTTTATTAAAATTGAGGAAATGGTGTGTCATGTTTTTTCTAACCTACATTCGATGGCCTGTCAATCAAAATAATCTAACAGATGGTGTTTTCTTCAATGCTCTTTTCAATAAGTCTGTTTTTTTTTCAAAGTTTAAAGAGCAGGAGATTTAGAAGACTTCAGATTGGGACACTTAAACAGACCTAATCCAACCTTCATAAACGTTTACAATTACTCAGTCAAGGCTCCCTCACCGGAGCTTAGAATCCCTGAAGCAGTGAAAATAGAGTCTGTGGGATGTCAGAACCAGGATCTTCAGTTTCCATTCAGACGGAGGAGTTTCAGCAAGAAAATATTGTGAGAAGTCCAAAGCTGCATTTTACAACAAAGTGAAAGCCTGATGCGATTGTCCCCTTGTCAGTGTCAGGCTGCAATTCCAAATGGTCCATGTTAGGGACCTTATCATCATAAATTATTATGCAGTTATCAGACCCATACGCTGGAATCATCACCCTCGTCCATCCCCCCGCCTTCATCCCACCCCCCTTCCAAACTACCACCACCCCCCCAACCCAAATCCATGGCAGCATGCTGTTAGAACAGTATAAAGCATGCCTGGTCTCCAAAGGCATGTGCCTGGAGAACAGACATCCCTGTGAGTGCAGTGCTCAGAGGAGAGGGCCATGCACAGCTAATGCCAGCTTAATGCAGGGTAGTGCCAGGGTGGGGCGGGGGGAAGGAGGGGGTAGCTGGGTGAACCGGATTGCTGGCTGTGTGGCTGGGTTTTCAAAGGCCTGATTGACTGTTGGAGTTGGTGAATCAGAGTCAGTCTCTCCGGTAGTACGCAGGGGGCCCGTGACTTGAAGATTTTTTCATTGTAACTGAACATGGTGGAGAAAGCCAGCACTGCCATCAGCTGTTTCAGTACCGCTTCTCCTGACCTTTCCAATATCGGAGAATATCCCATAACCAAGACAAAGTTAAAACTGCCAAGTTTGTGTGAATCATACTTCCCCTCTTCCACACATTGGCAAAAAATGGGATCTGTTGGGAATGGAGGCAGGATCACTGTATCCAGATTCCATCTTCCATTTTTATAATCTGCAGTGTCTTCCCGAATCCACAACAATCCAGCCTGACACTTCTGTAGTGAGTAACTCACCTCCTGACTCCCCGAAACCTGTCCACCATGTCAGGAATATGCCCCACTTGCCTGGATGGACGCAGCTCCAACAATTCGAGAAGCTCAACACCATCCAGCCCTCTTGATTGGAACCCCACCCACCCCTTTCAACATTCACTCTCTTCTACACAATAACGGCCGTGTGCACCATCTACAAGATGCATTTCAGGAACTCACCAAAGCTTCCTTAACAGCATTTTCCAAACTTACAAGTTTGACCATCCAGAAGGACAACAGCAGCAGATACCTGGGAACACCCCCACCTGCCAGTTCCCCTCCAAGTCACTCGCCATCCTGACTTGGAAATATATCGCCGTTCCTTCCCTGTCATGGGTCAAAAATCCGGGAATTTCCTCCCTAACAGCACTATGGGTGTACCCACACCACATGGACTGCAGTGTTTCAAGAATGCAGCTCACCATCACCTTCTCAAGGGGAAATTAGGGACAGGTAATAAATGCTGGCCCAGCCAGCAAAAAAGGAAAGCTTGCCATTATTTACTGATCTCCAGTGACAAACACTGAGAATCCAGAACAAATGTAACATTCAGCTGGGTAAGGAGTTAGGACATGTTGAGGAAATTCTAATTTAATTCCCATTTTAAAGTGATGCATTTTGTCCACACTTTATTTCACATTTGATTTGAACATCAGTCAACATAATTTATAACAATATTAACAATCAAAGTTCTGCACAGGTTTGCTGTCAATATTTTCCAGTTATAACTTCCTATGTTGACATTTACAATGCTGGTTTTCCATGTAGACAGAACATCCTGAGGTTACGCCTCCCATAACTGGTGGTCACATAACAACAACAAAACCTTTGACAAAAGGTCATCTGAACTCAAAATGTCAGCTCTTTTCTCTCCTTACAGATGCTGCCAGACCTGCTGAGATTTTCCAGCATTTTCTCTTTTGATTTCAGATTCCAGCATCTGCAGTAATTTGCTTTTAATAATGAAATCACATCTCGACCTTCCCTCCCAGCTTGCCTCTCCTCCTGTTGTCTATATCCTGTGCTTGAGAATTTATAGGTATTTTCTAATAAGACTCTCCCAATGAGACAGACAGGTCAAATATCTGCTCACACTCAGAGAAACGACAGTGTGTACTTACCCCTGGGTCCAGCCATGGTTATTTCAGTAAAAGCTGCAAAATGTCAGTGAAGTCTCGGTCACACGGAGGAAGTCTCAGTTTCTGTCCTTAGATGTGATCTGGTGAAATCTGGTGAAAACACGTCAGGAAATGTAAGAATGTTGATTTCTCTCCGTCTGTCACTTTTCAAGTGCAGGCTGTGGAACGTAGCTTCTGCTGTGAGCTGTTCACCACGTGTGTGAACTCAGCACTGTCATCCTCTGACAAGCTGAAGGTTAATGAAATGAGGCAGAGCGAGTGAGGGAGGGAGATAGGGAGGGAGGTGAGCGATTCGAGGGACTTCCCGATCAGCTGATGAAAAAGGCAATGCGATATCTGAAGTTTACACATGGCTGAGTGATACGGTTAGGAATATAACTGACGTCAAAGTAAAAGTAAACTTTATTTATTCGTCACAAGTAAGGCTTACATTAACACTGCAATGAAGGGTCATTAAAACACTTATGTAATAATACTGCATTGGGTGGTACGGTGGCAGAGTGGTTAGTGCTGCTGCCTCACAGCGCCGGGGACCCGGGTTCAAATCTGGTCTCGGGTCACTGTCAGTGTGGAGTTTGCATGTTCTCTCCGTGTCTGCGTGGGTTTCCTCCAAGCGCTCCGAGTCCCTCCCACACTCCACACTTGGGTTGATTGGCCATGCTAAATTAACCCTAATGTCAGGGGCACTTGGAGGGTAAATGCATGGGGTTATGGGGATACGGCCTGGGGATTGTGGCCAGTGCAGACTCGATGGGCCGAATGGCCTCCCTTTGCGCTGTAGTGATTTATGGACTTTATGGAAGTTACTGTGAAATTAGTTGGGGACAGTTGCAGATTTCCTCACCTGGGTGACACACAATCGCTGGGAATGTCACACACTGGGGATTTACTGGAAATTCAGTGCGTGTTAGAACTTTACCACAAACACAAAGAGGGAGTTTTACCCTGCTTTAACTTTGCTTTGGCGAATCATAGAATCAGACAGTGCAGAAGAGGCCCTTCGGCCCATTGAGTCTGTACTGACACATGAGAAACACTTGAACTCCCAGTTAATTCCATCTGCCAGCATAACCCTGAACATGACCACCAAACTGGCACTTCCTCAGATAAGACCATTTATCCATAAATAATGTTTCCTGAACAGGTTCACAAAAGGCTGATGTCATTGTGAAGTCCTGTCCTCGAGCTCAGCTCATCAGCTCAATGAGCCACAGACCAGACCCTGCTAATCAATCCCAGATCCCTCTCCCTCATCACCCCTCTGCTTGCTGACCAATCGACACCTTGATTTGCAAATACTCATCCTTGTCCCTCCCGATCTCCGTAACCTCCTTCTGGCTCCATACCTCCAAGATCTTCCATCACATTCTGGTCACATGAGCTTCCTTGGTTAAATTGCTCTGTAACTGGCTGTTTTCTCCTTGTCCGCCTGGCCTCTAAGCTCTGGAATTCCCTCCTGAAATCTCTCCACCTCACAAACCGACTGGCCGGAATTCTACCACCCCTCCCGCCATGGGAATTGGAGTGGGTGAGGGGCAGACAAGGGGAAGGTCCGTTAACCTCAGCAGGATTTTCTGATCTGAGGTCAGGCAAAGCGGTAAAGTCCCACTGACTCTTTTTCTTGGGCTCATCCTCAGACCTACCTTTCGGAGAAAGCTTTTAGCCAACTTTCTTAATATAATCTGATGTGGCTAAGCATCTAATATTCCTTTATAACTCACCTGTGAATCAACTTTCAATGTTTTAATATATTAAAGATGCTATATAAATAAAGGTTGTTGTTGTTGCTTACATGCAGAATCTGGACCACTGGGTGATCAACTGGCTGTTGATCGCTGTCCAATGGGATTCCTGCTGTTGATCATCTCCAATGGGGATCTCGCTGTGGATCACTGTCCAATAGGATTCTTGCTGTTACTCACTTCAGTTTTCCTAAGACATGCATTGTGTTCCAATTCCCTGCTTGTTTGGACTTTATCTGGTTCTTTGGGAAGTGTGTCTTTTTGTTGCTGCCCCCATGCCCTGTCCAGCTTGTCTTCTCAGTAAAAAGTCTGACAACATCAGGTTTTAGTCCAACCGATTTATTTGATAGTAAACGCACAAGCTTTCGGGGTTAGCCCCTTCGTCAGGCGAATGGAGAGTTCTGGCCTCAGACAGAGCATATAAAGCACAGACAGTTTACAGATTACTGATTAGAATGCGAATCTTTACACCTAACCTGCTGTTCAAGTCCTGAAGTGGCCGACAATCTGAGTGGAAGGAGAACTAGATTGTGATCAGTGCTCCTTCCACTCACATTATCAGCCACTTTAGGTCTTGAACAGCAGGTTAGGTGTAAAGATTCGCATTCTAATCAGTAATCTGTAAACTGTCTGTGCTTTATATGCTCTGTCTGAGGCCAGAACTCTCCATTCACCTGACGAAGAGGGAAACCTCGAAAGCTCGTGCGTTCACTATCAAATAAATCGGTTGGACTAAAACCTGGTGTTGTCAGATTTTTTACTGTGTTTACCCCAGTCCAATGCTGGCACATCCACAGCCTGTCTTCTGGCAGAGTTGAAAGATGTTTACATTCTGGCTTTGTATCTTCACCTGCTAATGACCTCAGTTAAAACACAATCACAGAAATCTTCCGACCTTCAAGATGTCCCTGGTTGCTAAGCAATGACTTTATGTTTCTGCCAGCTTGTTTACTTTTCATGCCGTCACCCTATCTCAGCACAATAGAGATGTGATTCTCTCTGAAACCAACCATCCCCCCCACCGCCGTTCCAGCAATGCAGCACTCCCTCAGCGTCACATTGGGAACCATAGCCGAGAGCTTGTGTGGGGTTTGAACCCACAGTATATTGCCTCCAGACTGCCTAATCCAAACCTGGAGTTATCTGCTTACACACATTTCTGTCCACAGCCCATGTGGTTTTTGGGTCAGTTTATGGTAGTTTCGGGAGTTTAGCTGCAGTTTCTGACCTACATTTGGGTGGGTTGTTTCATTGTAACCACATTGGTTGGGAATTTGATGCCTTCCTTCATTCTGCTGCGTCTAGTGAAACACCAGGGAAATCCCAGGGTGATTTTACACAATTAATCAACGCTTTCAGCTTGGGGATGACATTTAAGAATTAAACTGGCCTCAGGTTGTTTACAGCCCTCTTCATCCCGTTTTGTTTGATGATGTGTTTAATGTTAGAGCTAACATGTTTTTTAGAAACTGTTCCTTCACTGATAGCTGGTCCGCTCTCCCATCACACGCTCAGCCTGTACCCCTTCCGACAACACCGTCCTGTAAAGAGCAAAGAACAAAGAACAAAAACAGCTTAGAAACAGGCCCTTCGGCCCAACGAGCCAGCGCTGCCATCTCAACACCACCAGTCCCCCTCTCCACCCACGACCCCTGTCTAATGTTTTATGGCCATCCAGATTGAGGGAATCTGATTTAGGGACAATTTATTCCTGCCAATCAGCCTAACAGCACATCTTTGGGGGTGTGGGAGGAAACCGGAGCACCCGGAGAAAACCCACGCAAGCATGGGGAGAATGCGCAAACTCCCACAGACACCGGCCCAAATCCATGTGTCTGCACAGCAAACAGTGATAGTCACTGAGCTGTCGTCTTGCCCAGTATCTGGTCCAGTTTAGGCACACACTAACCACATGAAGCACTAGGCCAATCTCGAACAACCAAGAGCAGCCCCAGTACGACCCATCGCGTGTATGCCCCTCGTTGGACACGAGGTGGACTGACTTAAAGCCTGTGAATGAAAAGGAAAAAAAAACATTATTATCATACCATATCCATTTACCTTACCAGGGACGCCCCAATGCTAATGACCCTTATTTAAAACAATCCCCTATATCCTCCCATCTCCAACCCACTCATGTGCCTGTCTAAGTTACTCTTAAATGACTCTCGCATGTTTGCCTCCACCACCTTACTTGGCAGAGCATTCCATACCCCCACTACCCTCTGTGTGAAAAACCTCCCTCTAATATCTGTGTTGTACCGTTCCCCCCTCACCTTAAGTCCATGGCCCCTTGTCCTATGTGTCTCTATTATAGGAAATAGCTTACCTCTGTTTACTCTATCTAATACCCTTCATAATCTTATATACCTCTATTAGATCTCCCCTCAGTCGGCGTCTTTCAAGGGAAAAGAGCCCCAATTTCTTCAATCTTTCCTCATACCCCAGTCCTTCCATACCAGGCAACATTCTGGTAAACCTCCTCTGCACTCTCTCCAGAGTCTCCACATCCTTCCGGTAGTAAGGCGACCAGAACTGGACGCAGTACTCCAAATGTGGCCTAACCAACGTACAGCTAAACAAGCTACAGCTTGGGGCCTCATAATCCACGGGGGCCTCATAAAATCTCAGAAGATTTACAATGAAGAGAGCATTTAAGAGCAGATACTAGAAAAGAAAAAGAAAGCACCAGCTTGAAGAGCAACTCAAAAAATTACCAAAAGTTGACACTTACTTTACTCCAGAAACAGATAATCAGGTGATCAGCAAGGTCTAAAACAACCACAGCCCAGTGCCTCTGTTACTGAGTCAAGAGTCTGGAATCTCAGTGAGGAAAACACTGGAAGTGACGGAAATGTGAGCGTTGCAGAACCGACATCCACAGGTGACCAACAAAATTCACGAAACTGAGTGTTGTCGGTCAATGGGGTGTCTTAACCGAGGATGAACTCTCATACTGGGTCCTAAAGTGTCCTTCAGATTGTCAACACTGGAACGGCCCATTTGAAAACTCAAAGCGGTCTTTCAGAAATCAAGATAGATATTGTTCAAAAGGTCTTTTTCAGTCCAGGAAAGTTAATGGTGAAATGTACGATTGGGAATGGCTCGTGTCCTCTCCAACAACTGGCTGTGTTTACTGCTTTGTCTGCAAGCTCTTTTCAACATCAACTGCAGCACCAGGTTCTGGTGGGTTTCCTGACTGGTGAAATCCCCTTGCAATTAAAAGTCATGAAAACTCACTTTAAATACCTTGTCACTTTAATGAAGTGACACAAGTCACTTTAAATACCTTGCTATTAAATAATTAAAAGGCATAATTATGTTTTCAATTTTTTTATGGTGATCCAAGCTCCTGTTTTGGTACGCACCTTTTGGTGTAACTTTTTAACAAGGGGCCTCTAAACTTTATACAGCTCAGGGCCTCAACAAGTCTAAATCCGACACTGCCCTTCGGCCCTCCAAGCCTGTACCGATCACAATGTGCTAACTAATAAAAACACCTTCTGCCCTCAGTCCATGTCCCATTATTTCCTCCCTATTCCTGCACCCATCCAGGTGCCTCTTAAATGTTGCTAATGTACCTGCTTCCACCACCTTCTCTGGCAGCGCGTTCCAGACACCCACCACCCTCTGTGTGAGAAACTTCCCCCGCACACCTGCCTTAAACTTTCCCTCTCTCACCTTGAACCTGTGCCCCCTTGTAATTGACACTTCCACTCTGAGAAAAAGCCTCTGACTATCCACTTTGTCTGCACCTCTCAGAATTTTGTAGACCTTTATCAAGTCTCCCCTCAGCCTTCTCTTTCCAGTGAAAACAATCCTAGTTTATTCAACTTCTCCTCGTAGCCAACACCCTCGAGACCAGGCAACATCCTGGTGAACCTCCTTTGCTCTCTCTCCAAAGCTTCCACGTCCTTCTGGCAGTGTGGGTGACCAGAACTGCACGCAATACTCCAGATGCAGCCTAACCAAGGTTTTATATAGCTGCACCATGATTTCCCAACTCCTGTACTCAGTGCCGTGCCTGATGAAGGCCAACATGCCATAGGCTTTCTTAATCATCTGTGTTGCCACTGTTAGGGAACTGTGGACTTGCACACCCAGATCCCTCTGTATGTTAGTGTCCCTAAGGGTTGTTCCTATGGAAACAAGGAAATGCAACACCTTCTCTTTTAACATCCACAGATCAAACACACCAGCAGTGAGTTTCTTCAACTCTATCAGTAAGCTGGAATCTCTGCTCAAAATGCAGTCCCAGTTCATAGATACCGAATCCCTACAGTGTATTCAGCCCATCTAGTCTGCACCAACTCTTTGACAGAGCATCTTATCCAGGCCCCACGTATTTACCGTGCTAATACCCTTAACCTACCAATCGGTGGACACTAAGGGGCAATTTAGAATGGTCAATCCACCTTACCTGCACATCTTTCAGACTGTGGGAAGAAATTGGAGCACCCGGAGGAAACCCACACAGACATGGGAAGAACGTGCAAATTTCACACAGACAATCGCCTGAGGCTGGAATCGAACCTGGGTTCCCGGTGCTGTGAGGCAGGAGTGCTAACCACTGTGCCACCATGCACTCTCTACATTGAGGCTGGGTTATATTTTATATGAAATGTTCAGTCCACACGCAAAATGCTCTGCTTCCAGTTGCTAATCTTTTTAATTCTACACCTAACTCCCACACAACATCCCCTTCCTTCGCCTTCCACAACATTCCAGTGAAGTTCAAGAAGCATTTAAGAACAGCATCTCACTCTTTGATGAAGCATTTTACAGACTCCTTGACTGAACATTGAGTTCAACAACATCAGATCATAACCTTTACCAGTTCCAAGTCTGCTGATGGCAACAACCTGTGGCAAAAAGGGACTGGCTTCCTTTTTATTAATGTCCTCCTTTTTATTGATGTCCTCCTTTTTATTGATGTCCTCCTTAGGTGAGGAGGACATTAGTAAACTTACAGAATGGGCAAATAACACAAGAAATAGTTATATCCATAACATAAATATGAGGTGGTATATTTTGGTCAGAAGAATAGGGAGGTTGGTTATTACTGAGGTGTGAGTCTAACTGGAAGAGGAACAAGGTGACCTTGTGGTATAAACATTCCAAATCACTAATGCTTATGTCATCGTTGAGCAAAACCTTCAAAAACAAAGCAAGGAATAGATTTGAAAAATGTGCTAAATCTGTATAAAACCTCAGTTAGACCACACTTAAATTCCTGTGTCGCATTCTAGTCACTATATTATAGAAAGGGCAGCATGATGGCACAGTGGTTAGCACTGCTGACACACAGCTCCAGGGACCTGGGTTCGATTCCCGACTTGGGTCACTGTCTGTGTGGAGTTTGCACATTCTCCCCGTGTCTGCGTGAGTTTCCTCCGGGTGATCTGGTTTCCTCCCACAGTCCAAAGATATGCAGGTTACATGCATTGGCCAGGCTAAGTTGCCTCTTAGTGTCGGGGGGTTTAATTAAGGTAAATGCATGAGGTTATGGGGATAAGGCCTGGGTGGGATTGTGGTTGGTGCAGGTCCGATGGGCTAACTTGCCTCCTCCTGCACTGTTGGTCTCTATGATTGAAAGAAGGCTGGAGGGGTGAACTATTGGAGATATTATAAAGAATGGGAAGTTTCGGCAGAGTGGATCCAAAGAGAATGTTCCCTCTTGCGGGGAAGAGGCTGTTGGAATCAGATAGTCACCCAGAAATCCAATTAGGAAATCAGGAGAAATTCCTTTACCCAGAGAGGAACGTGGGACTCGCACCCACAGAGGGTAGCTGAGATAGTTTAGATATATTTAAGCTGAATCTAGTTAAATATATGAAAGAGAGGGAATGGAGGATTACACTGATAGATTTTGATAAGGAGAGTTAGGAGTAGGTTCGAGCACAGACTCAACACCAGCATAGATGGTTGGGCCGAATGGCCTGTTTCTGTGCTGTATATCTCACGTCATTCTGTGCCTCTGTCCCTGTTATTTCAGACAGCAGCTCTTAATGAGGATTCTGATATTTTCCTTGTATCTTCTCTAAACCCAGCTGTTCTTTCACCATCATCCCTTCTGTTGTTTAATCTCTCCTACCTTCCATCCTATCTCAGACCTTCCCAACCCAACCAGCCTCGTTCCTTGTTTAAAAGCTGTCGGAGCTCGAATCCTCTCCAGCTCCTACTGAAAGGCAATGGCCTTTAACACCCACAGCTGCTGCCTGACCAGCTGAATATTTTCACCAATCTCTGTTTTTCCTTAATTCAGTTCACAATTAAACCAATCAAATCTTAAAGAGTGGCTGCAAAATATCAGGAGAAACCTCATTGCGTACAGGAGCCAATAACCAGCTGGGTTCAAAGTTTTCCAACAGCTGCTCCTACCTATAATCAAATCATAGAA
Organism: Carcharhinus amblyrhynchos; assembly: GCF_965287045.1. NCBI lineage: Eukaryota > Metazoa > Chordata > Chondrichthyes > Carcharhiniformes > Carcharhinidae > Carcharhinus > Carcharhinus amblyrhynchos. Next base: position 40,505,358 of record NC_137350.1, on the reverse strand, counting down.
TCATAGAAACCCTACAGTGCAAGAGGAGGCCATTCAGCCCATCGAGTCTGCATTGACTGCAATCTCACCCAGGTTCTATTCCCATAACCCCACCTATTTACCCTGCTAATCCACCTGACACTAAGGGACAATTTAGCATGGCCAATGCACCTACACATCTTTGATGTGTGGAAGGAAACTGGAGCACCCAGAGAAAACCCATGCAGACACGGGGAGAATGTGCAGACTCCACACAGACAGTGACCCGAGGCTGGAATTGAACGCAGATCTATGGCGCTGTGAAGCCTGATTGGTCTAATTTTTTATTCATTCGCGGTACGTGGGTATTGCTGGCTAGACCGACATTTATTGCCCATTCTTAATTTCCCCTTGAACTGAGGGGTTACCAGCCCATTTCAGAGGGCATTTTAAGTGTCAGCCACGTTACTGTGCCTCTGGAGTCACGTGTCGGCCAGACCAGATAAGGATGGCAGATTTCCTCCCTAAAGGGCAGTAGTGAACCAGATGACAACAATCGACAATGGTTCCATGGGTCTATACCCGCTGGAGTTTAGAAGGGTGAGGGAGGATCTCATTGAAACTTACAGAGTGCTGCAAGACCTGGATAGAGTGGAGGCAGAGAGGATGTTTCCACTCGTAGCATAGGTTTAAGGTGAGAGGGGAGAGATACAAAAATGTCCAGAGGGGCAATCTTCTCACACAGAGGGTGGTGAGTGGCTGAAACAAGCTGCCAGAGGTAGTAGTAGAGGCGGGTACAATTTTATCTTTTAAAAAGCATTTAGATAGTTACATGGGTGTGATGGGTATAGAGGGAAATGGGCCAAATGCGGGCAATTGGGATTAGGTTAGAGGTTTCAAAAAGAAGGGCGGTATGGACAAGGTGGGCCGAAGGGTCTGTTTCCATGCTGTAAACCTCTATGATTCTATGAGTAGGAAAAACTAGAACCCAAGGGCACAATCTCACATTAAAGGGATGATCCCTTAAAACAGATGAGGAGGAATTTCTTCAGCCAGAGAGTGGTGAACCTGTGGAACTCTTTACCACAGAAGGCTGTAGAGGCCAGGTCATTGAGTGTCTTTAAGATAGCGATAGATAGGTTCCTGATTAATAAGGGGATCAGGGGTTATGGGGAAAAAGCAGGAGAATGGGGATGAGAAAAATATCAGCCATGATAGAATGGTGGAGCAGACTCGATGGGCCGAATGGTCTAATCCTGCTCCTATGTCTTATGATCTTATAGTAGACTTTTGATTGAATTCTAATTTCACCATCTGCTGTGGTGGGATTCGAACCTGGGTCCCCAGAACATTACCTGGATTACTAAATCTCTGGATTGCAAATCCAGTGATGAATATACCAGCCTCTCCCCCAAATTCTAAGACTTAATAAGTGCGAGGTGATTCATTTTGGTAGGATAAACTTGAATGTGGATTACAGGGTCAACAGCAGAGTTCTGAGGAATGTGGAGGAACAGAGAGATCTTGGGGTTCATATCCACAGATCTCTGAAGGTTGCCACTCAAGTGGAAAGAACAGTGAAGAAATAGTGTGTTAGCGTTTATTAACAGGGGGTTTGAGTTTAAGAGCTGTGGGGTTATGCTGCAACTATACCGGACCTTGGTGAGACCACATTTGGAATATTGTGTTCAGTTCTGGTCACCTCACTATAAGAAGGATGTGGAAGCATTGGAGAGAGTGCACAGGAGATTTACCAGGATGCTGCCTGGTTTGGAGGGTAGGTCTTATGAGGAAAGGTTGAGGGAGCTGGGGCTTTTCTCTTTAGAGCGGAGGAGAATGAGAGGGGACTCAATAGAGGTTTATAAGATGATGAGGGGGATAGATAGAGTGGACGTGCAGAGACTATTTCCTCGAGTGGATGTAGCTGTTACTAGGGGGCAGAACTATAAGGTTCATGGTGGGAGATATAGGAGGGATGTCCGAGGTAGATTCTTTACTGCTGTGATAGTGGAGTCGGACACTTTAGGAACTTTCAAGTGGTTATTGGATAGGCACATGGAGCACTCCAGAATGATAGGGAGTGGGATAGCTTGATCTTGGGTTTGGACATAGCTCAGCACAACATTGAGGGCCGAACGGCCTGTACTGTGCTGTACTGTTCTATATGAATCAAAGTGTATAATGTTTGGTAAGCGATTAAAATCTCTTAAGGAGTTGTGAGCTCTGGGGATTCAAACACAGAAATCACACAAAGATCACCAACCAGGTGTTCAGAACTGATTGAAAATATGAGCAGAAATGTGTTCTTTGCCTCGAGGGGTTTGGAGCAGTGGTTGGGGTGATATAAAACCCAGTCAGACTGTTTCAGTGTGTTCCATTCTGAGCACAGCAGGAAGTCAATATTGGAGGGGTTAAAGTGATGGTCCAGCAGGGGTAAACAGGGTTTAATTCTGGGGATAGTTTGCATAACTTGATTCTGTTGAGTTTAGTAGATTAGAGGGGGGGGGGTATAACTGAAGGGTTTAACTTGTTCAATGAGTCAATAAGATGGATAGAGAAAAATTATTTGCTATGGAGGTGAGGAAAGCATTGAATTTGAACCCAACCATTCAGGGTGATAGAATCATCGAATCCTACAGTGCAGAAGGATGCCATTTGGCCCATTGATTTAATTTGATTTGCTTTGAATTATTATTGTCACTTGTATTAGCATACAGGAAAAGTATTGTTTCTTACATGCTATACAGACAAAGCATACCTTTCACAGAGAAATGATGTAATAAGGTTGAAAGAGCGCAGAGAAGGTTCACAAGGATGTTGCCGGGACTTGAGAAGCTGAGTTACAGAAAGAGATTGAATAGGTTAGGACTTGATTCCTTGGAGTGTAGAAGAATGAGGGGAGATTTGATAGAGGTGTATAAGATTTTGATGGGTATAGATAGAGTGAATGCAAGCAGGCTTTTTCCACTGAGGCTAGGGGAGAAAAAAACCAGAGGGCATGGGTTAAGGGTGAAAGGAGAAAAGTTTAAAGAGAATATTAGGGGGGATTCTTCACACAGAGAGTGGTGGGAGTGTGGAATGAGCTGCCGGATAAAGTGGTAAATGTGGGGTCACTGTTAACATTTAAGAAAAGCTTGGACAGGTCCATGCATGAGAGGGGTGTGGAGGGATATGGTCCAGGTGCAGGTCAGTGGCACTAGGCAAAAAATGATTTGGCACAGACAAGAAGGACCAAAGGGCCTGTTTCTGAGCTGTAAATTTTCTATGGTTTCTAGAAGGAAAGGAGAGAGTGCAGAATGTAGTGTTACAGTCACAGCTGGGGTGTAGAGAAAGATCAACTTAATGCAAGGTGACCCCTCCAATACTGACTTCCCGCTGTGCTCAGAATGCAAGAATCAAAAACCTGACAGCAGCAGGAAAGAAGCTATTCTTGATTCGGTTGGTACGTGACCTCAGACTTTTGTATCTTTTTCCCGATGGAAGAAGGTGGAAGAGAGAATGTCCAGGGTGCGTGGGGTCCTTAATTATGCTGGCTGCTTTTCCCCAAGGCAGCAGGAAGTGTAAACAGAGTCAATGGATGGGAGGCTGGTTTGCGTGATGGATTGGGTTACATTCATGATCTTCGTAGTTTCTTGCGGTCTTGGGCAGAGCAGGAGCCCAGACCAAGCTGTGATACAACCAGAAAGAATGCTTTCTATGGTACATCTGTAAAAGTTGGTGAGAGTTGTAGCTGACGTGCCAAATTTCCTCAGTCTTCTGAGAAAGTAGAGGTGTTGGGGGGCTTTCTTAACTATTGTGTTGGAATGGGGGGGACCAGGACAGGTTGCTGGTGATCTGGACACCTAAAAACTTGAAGCTCTCGAACCTTTCTATTTTGTCCCCGTTGATGTAGACAGGGGTGTGTTCTCCTCTGCGCTTCCTGAAGTCGATGACAATCCCTTTCATTTTGTTGACATTGAAAGAGAGATTATTGTTGCCGCACCAGTTCACCAGATTCTCTATCTCATTCCTGTACTCTGTCTCATCATTGTTTGAGATCCAAACCACGACAGTGATATTGTCAGTAAACTTGAAAATTGAATTGGAGAGGAATTTGGCCGCACAGTCAGAGGTGTATAAGGAGTATAATAAGGGGAACACAGCCTTGTGGGGCACCGGTGTTGAGGATGATCGTGGAGGAGGTGTTGTTGCCGATCCTTACTGGTTGTGGTGTGTGGGTGAGGAAGTTCAGGATCCAGTCACAGAGGGAAAGACTGAGGCTCAGACCACAGAGTTTGGAGATGAGTTTTGAGGGAAGAATGGTGTTGAAGGCTGAGCTGTTGTCAATAAATAGGAGTCTGACATTGGTGTCCTTGTTATCTAGGTGTTCAAGGGTTGGGTGCAGGGCCAGGGAGATGGTGTCTGCTGTGGACCTGTTGTGGCAATCAGCAAACTGTACTGGATCTAGGTAGTCCGGGAGGCTGGAATTGATTAACATTTCAAAGCACCTCATAATGATGGATGTCAGAGCCACCGGCCAATAGTCAGTAAGACACACTGCTTGGCTTTTCTCAGGTACCGGGATAATGGTCGTCTTCTTGAAGCAGATAGGGACCTCAGATTGGTGTAAAGAGAGATTGAAGGTGTCTGTGAATATCCCCCTCCAGCTGATCCACACAGGATCTGAGTGCCCGTCGGGGGTCCCCATCCAGGCCACTCACCTTCCGTGGGCTGACCTTTGAGAAATCTGCTCTGACACCTGCAATGGGGACATTCAGGGTGGGGGGAGCGTGCTCTCACCGACCTCTTGCTCAAAATGGGTGTAGAATTCATTAAGCTCATCAGTGAGGAGTGCATTGGAACTGGCGATTTTACATGTCTTCATCTTATAGCCTGTAATGTCTGGCAGACCTTGCAATAGTCAGCAGTGATCGATGTGGCTAGCCTGGGACTCTAGCTTGGTTCTGTACTGCCTTTTGGCATCTTTGTTGGATTTCCTTAGATTGTATCTGGCGTTCTTGTATAGGTCAGTGTCGCCTGACTTGAACGCCTCAGATCTGGACTTCAGCAAGCAGTGGATATCCCTGTTCATCCATGGTTTCCAGTTGGTGAACACATGGATTTGCGTCTTTGGCACACAGTCTTCTACACACCTACTAATGAAGTCAGTTACTGTCGTGGCATACTCGTTCAGACTTGTCGCAGAGTTTTTAAATACTGACCAATCCACTGACTCCAAGCAGCCCTGTAGGAGATCATCTGACTCCTCGGACCAACATTGCACGACTCTCTTTGACGGATTCTCCCACTTCCGTTTTTGTTTGTAAGCCGGGAGCAGGCGCACAGCCTTGTGGTCTGATTTATCAAAGTGTGAGCGGGCAATAGAGCAGTAGGCATGTTTGATATTTGTGTAGCAGTGGTCTAGGATGTTTGGGCCTCTGGTGGAGAAGGAGATGTATTGGTGGTAATTTGGTAGGACGCGCTTGAGCTTGGCCTGATTGAAGTCCCTGGCCACGATGAACAAGGCCTCGGGATGTTTCATCTCACGGCTATTGGTAGTGGTGTATATTTCATCCAGCGCGATCTTCATGTCTGCAAGGACTGGGATGTAAACTGCTTCGGGAAAACAGAGCTGAACTCCTGCAGGAGATAGTAGGGGCAGCATTTTAGCATCAGGTATTCTAGGTCTGTGGTGCAGAAATATATCAGTGTTGCTATGTGTGGGCACCATGAGGTGTGGGTTAGGAAGGAGACCCCACCTCCCCCAGCCTTGCCTGAGGCTGCTGCGTGGTCCATTCGATGGATTGAGAAGCCCTCTGGGTGTAGGGCACTGACCGGTGAAGCAGGAGTGATCCACGTCTCCGTGAAACAGAGTTCGCAGCAGCCCCTCAGTTCTCTCTGGAAAGTGCCTCTGGCTCGAAGTTGTGGTCTGCTTCGACACAACCCCACCGAGGCTCTACCCCATAACCCCATGCATTTACCCTAGTTAGTCTCCTTGACATTAAGGGGCAATTCAGCGTGGCCAATCCACCTAACCCCCACACCTTTGGAGTGCGGGGGAAACCGGGGCACCCGGAAGGAACCCACGCAAACACGGGGAGAATGTGCAAACTCCACACAGACAGTGACCTGAGGCTGGAATTGAACCTGGATCCCTGGCGCTGTGAGGCAGCAGTGCTAACCACCGTGTCACCATGCTGTGGATAGAGCATTTTGTTACTCATCAGATAAGGAAAACCTGGATTCCTCTCCCCCTGTTGCTAAGGCTGGAGATCAATTGAAAATCTCACAACTAAAATTGATAGGTTTTAATGACAAGGACAGTGATGAAATGAAGCCAGGATAGGTGGATGGAGCTAAGATCCAGACCAGTGATGATCAAATTGAGTAGCAGGAAAAGCTCAAAGGGCTGAATGGTCTCCTTCTGCTTCTATATTTCTCTTTCCATATCTCTTTGTTCCTGGAATGGACATTGTGCTTCAAACATTAGCAGTTTGCGAATAAAGGACTCACTTTTGTGATGGATTTGATGTGACAACTCTGCTGGTGTCAAACACAGGGGCCAAAGTGAACAGGAACCAGAGTGAACAGGAACCAGAGTGAACAGGGGCCAGAGTGAACAGGGGCCAGAGTGAACAGGAACCAGAGTGAACAGGGGCCAGAGTGAACAGGAACCAGAGCGAACAGGGGCCAGAGTGAACAGGAACCAGAGCGAACAGGAGCCAGAGCGAACAGGAGCCAGAGTGAACAGGAACCAGAGTGAACAGGAGCCAGAGTGAACAGGGGCCAGAGTGAACAGGAACCAGAGCGAACAGGGGCCAGAGTGAACAGGAACCAGAGCGAACAGGAGCCAGAGCGAACAGGAGCCAGAGTGAACAGGAACCAGAGTGAACAGGAGCCAGAGTGAACAGGGGCCAGAGTGAACAGGGGCCAGAGTGAACAGGAGCCAGAGCGAACAGGAACCAGAGCGAACAGGAGCCAGAGTGAACAGGAGCCAGAGCGAACAGGAGCCAGAGCGAACAGGAGCCAGAGTGAACAGGATCCAGAGCGAACAGGAGCCAGAGTGAACAGGAGCCAGAGCGAACAGGAGCCAGAGTGAACAGGAACCAGAGTGAACAGGAGCCAGAGTGAACAGGGGCCAGAGTGAACAGGGGCCAGAGTGAACAGGAGCCAGAGCGAACAGGAACCAGAGCGAACAGGAGCCAGAGCGAACAGGAGCCAGAGCGAACAGGAGCCAGAGCGAACAGGAGCCAGAGTGAACAGGATCCAGAGCGAACAGGAGCCAGAGTGAACAGGAGCCAGAGCGAACAGGAGCCAGAGTGAACAGGAACCAGAGTGAACAGGAGCCAGAGTGAACAGGGGCCAGAGTGAACAGGGGCCAGAGTGAACAGGAGCCAGAGCGAACAGGAGCCAGAGTGAACAGGAGCCAGAGCGAACAGGAGCCAGAGCGAACAGGAGCCAGAGTGAACAGGATCCAGAGCGAATAGGAGCCAGAGCGAACAGGAGCCAGAGCGAACAGGAGCCAGAGCGAACAGGAGCCAGAGCGAACAGGAGCCAGAGTGAACAGGAGCCAGAGCGAACTGGAGCCAGAGCGAACAGGAGCCAGAGCGAACAGGAGCCGGAGTGCACAGGAGCCGGAGTGAACAGGATCCAGAGCGAACAGGAGCCAGAGCGAACAGGAGCCAGAGTGAACAGGAGCCAGAGCGAACAGGAGCCAGAGCGAACAGGAGCCAGAGCGAACAGGAGCCAGAGCGAACAGGAGCCAGAGTGAACAGGGGCCAGAGTGAACAGGAGCTGGAGTGCACAGGAGCCGGAGTGAACAGGAGCCGGAGTGCACAGGAGCCAGAGCGAACTGGAGCCAGAGCGAACAGGAGCCAGAGTGAACAGGGGCCAGAGTGAACAGGAGCTGGAGTGCACAGGAGCCAGAGCGAACTGGAGCCAGAGTGCACAGGAGCCAGAGTGAACAGGAGCTGGAGTGCACAGGAGCCAGAGCGAACTGGAGCCAGAGTGCACAGGAGCCAGAGTGAACAGGAGCTGGAGTGCACAGGAGCCAGAGCGAACTGGAGCCAGAGTGCACAGGAGCCAGAGTGAACAGGAGCTGGAGTGCACAGGAGCCAGAGCGAACTGGAGCCAGAGCGAACAGGAGCCAGAGTGAACAGGAGCCAGAGCGAACAGGAGCCAGAGTGAACAGGAGCCAGAGTGAACAGGAGCCAGAGCGAACTGGAGCCAGAGCGAACAGGTCAGCACATAGTCCCGGTCTTTGCGAACCAGAGAAACCCTACAGTGTAGAGCGAGGCCATTCAGCCCATTGAGTCTGCATCAATTGTGTCAGTCTGCAACTCTCAGTTGGGGAGAACTCCTTGCATTGGAAGACCAACAGGTTTTGTGCAGACCAAAGAGCATCTTTCATCGTATCGATGACCGGACAGCAACAACTGATGTTTGTCTCAGTGTGTGTCCCTGGGAACAGCCTGGAGAGCAGAGTCCCTGTCCTGGGGAACAGCCCGTACAACAGAGTCCCCATCCCTGGGAACAGCCCATAGAGCACAGAGTCCCTGTCCCTGGGAACAGTCCGGAGAGCACAGAGTCCCGTGTCCCTGGGAACAGTCCGTAGAGCACAGAGTCCCTGTCCTTGGGAACAGTCCGTAGAGCACAGAGTCCCCGTCCCTGGGAACAGTCCGTAGAGCACAGAGTCCCTGTCCTTGGGAACAGTCCATAGAGCACAGAGTCCCGTGTCCCTGGGAACAGTCCGTAGAGCACAGAGTCCCTGTCCTTGGGAACAGTCCGTAGAGCACAGAGTCCCCGTCCTTGGGAACAGTCCGTAGAGCACAGAGTCCCCGTCCCTGGGAACAGTCCGTAGAGCACAGAGTCCCTGTCCTTGGGAACAGTCCGTAGAGCACAGAGTCCCCGTCCCTGGGAACAGTCCGTAGAGCACAGAGTCCCTGTCCTTGGGAACAGTCCGTAGAGCACAGAGTCCCCGTCCTTGGGAACAGTCCATAGAGCACAGAGTCCCCGTCCCTGGGAATAGCCCATAGAGCACAGAGTCCCCGTCCCTGGGAATAGCCCATAGAGCACAGAGTCCCCGTCCCTGGGAACAGTCCGTAGAGCACAGAGTCCCTGTCCTTGGGAACAGTCCGTAGAGCACAGAGTCCCCGTCCCTGGGAACAGTCCGGAGAGCACAGAGTCCCCGTCCCTGGGAACAGCCCGGAGAGCACAGAGTCCCGTGTCCCTGGGAACAGTCCGTAGAGCACAGAGTCCCGTGTCCCTGGGAACAGCCCGTAGAGCACAGAGTCCCCGTCCCTGGGAATAGCCCATAGAGCACAGAGTCCCCGTCCCTGGGAACAGTCCGTAGAGCACAGAGTCCCCGTCCCTGGGAACAGCCCGTAGAGCACAGAGTCCCCGTCCCTGGGAACAGCCCGTAGAGCACAGAGTCCCTGTCCCTGGGAACAGTCCGTAGAGCACAGAGTCCCCGTCCCTGGGAACAGCCCGGAGAGCACAGAGTCCCGTGTCCCTGGGAACAGCCCGTAGAGCACAGAGTCCCCGTCCCTGGGAACAGCCCGGAGAGCACAGAGTCCCTGTCCCTGGGAACAGTCCGTAGAGCACAGAGTCCCTGTCCCTGGGAACAGCCCATAGAGCACAGAGTCCCGTGTCCCTGGGAACAGCCCGGAGAGCACAGAGTCCCCATCCCTGGGAACAGCCCGTAGAGCACAGAGTCCCCATCCCTGGGAACAGCCCGTAGAGCACAGAGTCCCTGTCCCTGGGAACAGTCCGTAGAGCACAGAGTCCCCGTCCCTGGGAACAGCCCGTAGAGCACAGAGTCCCTGTCACTGGGAACAGTCCGTAGAGCACAGAGTCCCCGTCCCTGGGAACAGCCCGGAGAGCACAGAGTCCCTGTCCCTGGGAACAGTCCGTAGAGCACAGAGTCCCCATCCCTGGGAACAGCCCGTAGAGCACAGAGTCCCTGTCACTGGGAACAGTCCGTAGAGCACAGAGTCCCCGTCCCTGGGAACAGCCCGTAGAGCACAGAGTCCCCGTCCCTGGGAACAGCCCGGAGAGCACAGAGTCCCTGTCCCTGGGAACAGTCCGTAGAGCACAGAGTCCCCATCCCTGGGAACAGCCCGTAGAGCACAGAGTCCCTGTCCCTGGGAACAGTCCGTAGAGCACAGAGTCCCCATCCCTGGGAACAGCCCGGAGAGCACAGAGTCCCCGTCCCTGGGAACAGTCCGTAGAGCACAGAGTCCCCGTCCCTGGGAACAGCCCATAGAGCACAGAGTCCCTGTCACTGGGAACAGTCCGTAGAGCACAGAGTCCCCGTCCCTGGGAACAGCCCGGAGAGCACAGAGTCCCTGTCCCTGGGAACAGTCCGTAGAGCACAGAGTCCCCATCCCTGGGAACAGCCCGTAGAGCACAGAGTCCCTGTCACTGGGAACAGTCCGTAGAGCACAGAGTCCCCGTCCCTGGGAACAGCCCGTAGAGCACAGAGTCCCCGTCCCTGGGAACAGCCCGGAGAGCACAGAGTCCCTGTCCCTGGGAACAGTCCGTAGAGCACAGAGTCCCCATCCCTGGGAACAGCCCGTAGAGCACAGAGTCCCTGTCCCTGGGAACAGTCCGTAGAGCACAGAGTCCCCATCCCTGGGAACAGCCCGGAGAGCACAGAGTCCCTGTCCCTGGGAACAGTCCGTAGAGCACAGAGTCCCCGTCCCTGGGAACAGTCCGTAGAGCACAGAGTCCCCGTCCCTGGGAACAGCCCATAGAGCACAGAGTCCCGTGTCCCTGGGAACAGCCCGTAGAGCACAGAGTCCCCGTCCCTGGGAACAGCCGAGAGAGCACAGAGTCCCGTGTCCCTGGGAACAGTCCGGAGAGCACAGAGTCCCCGTCCCTAGGAACAGCCTGTAGAGCACAGAGTCCCCGTCCCTGGGAACAGTCCGGAGAGCACAGAGTCCCGTGTCCCTGGGAACAGTCCGGAGAGCACAGAGTCCCTGTCCCTGGGAACAGTCCGTAGAGCACAGAGTCCCCGTCCCTGGGAACAGCCCGTAGAGCACAGAGTCCCCGTCCCTGGGAACAGCCCGGAGAGCACAGAGTCCCCGTCCCTGGGAACAGTCCGGAGAGCACAGAGTCCCCGTCCCTGGGAACAGTCCGGAGAGCACAGAGTCCCCGTCCCTGGGAACAGTCCGTAGAGCACAGAGTCCCCGTCCCTGGGAACAGTCCGGAGAGCACAGAGTTCTGCTCACAGAGCTGCTCGAGACGAACCTCGACAAATACTGCCTCGGGCACTGCCTGTGTGGAGTTTGCACATACCCATTGTGTCTGGGTGGGTTTCCCCTGGGTACTCCAGTTTCCTCCCACTGTCCAAAGATGTGTGGGTTAGGTTGATTCCTCTTAGGTCATGAGGTTAGACGGATTAGTGAGTAAATATGTAGGAATATGGGGAATGGCCTGGGTGGGATTGTGGTTGGTGCAGACGCGATGAGCCGAATGGCCTCCTTCTGCACTGTAGGGATTCTATGATTCTATGAAACACCACCTCATCTCTCTTCAGAACCTTCTTAGCAAAGACACGTTACACATCCCTTCCCCACCCCACTGTCTGGATGGGGTAAGGTTCTACTCGTGTAGGAGGGAGCTGACAGAGATGTGCCTTCCTGGCCAGCAGCCAGCCTCAGGCTTTGTGCTTCTTTGAAGGTTCTCACGCAATGCACTGCCTGGTTGATTTACATCTTCAGCAGGAACAGGAAGCAGTTACTGCCCCTTTCAAGACATCTGCCTGTACTGAGGCTGGCTTCATGCCCATCTGAACTTTGCATATTTCTTCCGATTCGAAAGATTCTCTCTCCTCAGAAGAAAGTGCAAATTCTGCAGCACAAAAAAACTCTGACCACCAAAGCACAAAGAAGCAGCTGAGGAAACAACAGAGGAGACAGAAATGCTTCCTCTGTCAAACATGCTAAATTGCTTCAGGCTGAAACCATGTTGGTGTTGTACCGAGCGTTGGTGAGGCCATAGCCTGGAGCACTGGGTGCAGTTCTGGTCGCCACATTATAGGAAGGATGTGGAGGGGATGCAGAGGAGATCCACCAGGGTGCTGCCTGGGATGGAACATTCCAGTTATGAAGAGAGGTTACGCAAGCTTGAGTTGTTTTCATTGGAGCAGAGAAGACTGAGGGGTGACCTGATCGAGGTGTACAAGATTACGAGGGACACGGACAGAGTGGATCAGGATCAGCTGGTCCCTTTAGTTGACACAAGTTTAGAGGACACAAGTTTAAAGTGAGGGGTGGCAGATTTCGAGGGGATTTGAGGAAAAGCCTTTTTACCCAGAGGGTGGTGAGGGTCTGGGATGCACTGCCTGGGAGGGTTGTGGGGGCGGAATGCCTCACATCCTTTAAAAAGTACCTGGATCAACACTTGGCACATCAGGGCTATGGGCCAAGTGAGGGCAGATGGGAATAGGTGGGAATTCAGGTGTTTCCAATGTGTCAGTGTGGACTCGATGGGCTGAAGGGCCTCTTCTGTGCTGTATGATTCTATGCTTCTGTGATTCTGTTTTTAACACTTCCTTGATGAGCTGCTGTAAATCTGGCTCTGTGTGGTCCAGTGTTCATGGCCCATCAAACCATAAAACATAAAACATAGGGGCAGAACTAGGCCATCCAGCCCATCACGGTCTGCTCCACTATTCAATGAGAATCATTACTGATCTGAAATGATAATCCTGCCATCCCATCAAACACTCCCAGGACAGGTACAGCACAGGGTTAGATACAGAGTAAAGCTCCCTCTACACTGTCCCCCATCAAACACTCCCAGGACAGGGACAGCACGGGGTTAGATGCAGAGTAAAGCTCCCTCTACACTGTCCCCATCAAAAACTCCCAGGATAGGTACAGCACGGGGTTAGATACAGAGTAAAGCTCCCTCAACACTGTCCCCATCAAACACAGTAAGAAGTCTCACAACACCAGGTTAGAGTCCAACCAGTTTATTTGATAGTAAACCCACAAGCTTTCGGAAACGCTGTTCCTTCGTCAGATGTGTGGAAGGTTCTGATCAGAAAAGGGCATGTAAAGTCACACACAGTTTACTGAATACTAGTTCAAACACGAGTCTTTACAGCTAACCTGCTATTCAAGTCCTAAAGATGCAGATAATGTGAGTGGAGAGAGCATTAGCATAGGTTAAAGAGATGTGTATTGTCTCCAGACAGGACAGAAAGTGAGATATAACTAGCCCAGGCAAGTCATGGGGGTACAGATAGTGTGACATGAACCCAAGATCCCTGTTGAGACCGTCCTCATGTGTGTGGAACTTGGTTATCAGTCTCTGCTCAGCGACTCTGCGCTGTCGTGTGTCGTGAAGGCCGCCTTGGAGAATGCTTACCCGAAGGTCAGAGGCCAAATGCCCGTGACCACTGAAGTGATCCCCAACAGGAAGGGAACAGTCTTGCCTGGTGATTGTCGAGCGATGTTCATTCATCCGTTTGTCGTAGTGTCTGCATGGTCTCCCCAATGTACCAGGCCTCAGGACATCCTTTCCTGCAGCGTATCAGGTAGACAACGTTGGCCGAGTTGCAGGAGTATGTACCGTGTACTTGGTGGATGGTGTTGTCACGCGTGATGATGTCATCCGAGTCAATGATCTGGCATGTCTTGCAGATTCTCGGTGCTCTACACCAACATCTCCCACGACGATGGCATTGCTGCAACTGCCTCAACGCCAGTCTCCAGATGCAATTTTACAACTCATCCACTTCATCCTGGACCACAATGTCTTCACCTTCAACAAACAGTTCTTCATCCAGACACACGGGAAGCCATGGGGACCAAATTCACACCTCAATATGCCAACATCTTCATGCACAGGTTCGAACAAGACTTCTTCATCACACAGGACCTTCAACCGATGCTATACACTAGATACATCGATGACATTTTCTTCCTGTAGACTCATGGTGAACAATCACTGAAACAACTATATGATGATATCAACAAGTTCCACCCCAGCATCAGACTCACCATGGACTATTCCCCAGAATCAGTTGCATTCTTGGACACACGCATCTCCATCAAGGACGGTCACCTCAGCACCTCATTGTACCGCAAGCCCACAGATAACCTCACAATGCTCCACTTCTCCAGCTTCCACCCTAAACATGTTAAAGAAGCCATTCCCTATGGACAAGCCCTCTGTATACACAGGATTTGCTCAGATGAGGAGGATCACAACAGGCACCTCCAGACGCTGAAAGATGCCCTCATAAGAACAGGATATGGCACTCAACTCATCAATCGATAGTTCCAATGCCACAGCGAAAAACCACACCGACCTCCTCAGAAGACAAACACGGGACACGGTGGACAGAGTACCCTTCGTCGTCCAGTACTTCCCCGGAGCGGAGAAGCTACAACATCTTCTCTGGAGTCTTCAACACATCATTGATGAAGGTGAACATCTCGCCAAGTCCATCCCCACACCCTCACTTCTTGCCTTCAAACAACCGCACAACCTCAAAAAGACCATTTTCCGCAGCAAACTACCCGGTCTTCAGGAGAACAGTGACCACAACACCACACAACCCTGCCACAGCAACCTCTTCAAGACATGCCGGATCATCGACATGGATGACATCATCACACGTGAGAACACCATCCACCAGGTACACGGTACATACTCTTGCAACTCGGCCAACGTTGTCTACCCGATACGCTGCAGGAAAGGATGTCTTGAGGCATGGTACATTGGGAAGACCATGCAGATGCTACAACAACGGATGAATGAACATTGCTCGACAATCACCCTTCCTGTTGGTGAACACTTCAGTGGTCACAGGCATTCGGCCTCTGATCTTCGGGTAAGCGTCCTCCAAGGCAGTCTTCATGACACACGACAGCGCAGAGTCGCTGAGCAGAGACTGATAGCCAAGTTCCGCACACATGAGGACGGTCTCAACCGGGATCTTGGGTTCATGTCACACTATCTGTAACCCCCATGGCTTGCCTGGGCTTGCAAAACCTCACTTACCGTACTGTCTGGAGACAAATCACATCTCTTTAACCTGTGCTAATGCTATCTCCACTCACAGGACAGGTACAGCACAGGGTTAGATACAGAGTAAAGCTCCCTCTACACTGTCCCCCATCAAACACTCCCAGGACAGGTACAGCATGGGGTTAGATACAGAGTAAAGCTCCCTCTACACTGTCCCCATCAAACACTCCCAGGACAGGTACAGCACGGGGTTAGATACAGAGTAAAGCTCCCTCTACACTGTCCCCCATCAAACACTCCCAGGACAGGTACAGCACGGGGTTAGATACAGAGTAAAGCTCCCTCTACACTGTCCCCCATCAAACACTCCCAGGACAGGTACAGCATGGGGTTAGATACAGAGTAAAGCTCCCTCTACACTGTCCCCATCAAACACTCCCAGGACAGGTACAGCACGGGGTTAGATACAGAGTAAAGCTCCCTCTACACTGTCCCCATCAAACACTCCCAGGACAGGTACAGCACGGGGTTAGATACAGAGTAAAGCTCCCTCTACACTGTTCCCCCATCAAACACTCCCAGGACAAGTACAGCATGGGGTTAGATACAGAGTAAAGCTCCCTCTACACTGAGCTGGGGTTAAATGTGCACAGGGCGTGTTTCTCCATTGTTCCGCTGACTTTTATTCTAACTCTGTTTGCGAGAATTTGAGAGACATTTTTATCTTTGATGTAACATCTGCAGTCTTTGTTTTTCACAAACCCAGTGACCACAGAGTGTAAAGTGGAGCTGGAGCTGAGAATGAAAGGTTTCAACTTAGGTATCTGCTCCTCTCACCTTCAGCTGTGCTGCACTGACTGCACCAGCTGACCTGAATCTGATTTCAGGCTGTGTGTGTGTGTGTGTGTGTGTGTGTGTGTGTGTGTGTGTGTGTGTGTGTGTGTGTGTGTGTGTGTGTGTGTGTGTGTGTGTGTGTGTGTGTGTGTGTGTGTGTCAGTCTGTCTGTCTGTGGGGGGTGGCGGGGGGGGGGGGGGGGGGGGTGGGCCGACCAGCTCATACCATTCCTTCCTACACTCAACATAAAATGGCTTTTTTGTTCCTAGTTTTTGTCAACTTTGCCTTATGGGGACAACTGTTCCAAATAGATTTTCGCACCAAACACTGGTGTCTCTGCACTCACAAACACATCTCCCTTTCTTCATGTGAGTAGCCCAAGATTAACCCCGTGCTGTACCTGTCCTGGGACTGTTTGATGGGGGACAGTGTAGAGGGAGCTTTACTCTGTATCTAACCCCGTGCTGTACCTGTCCTGGGAGTGTTTGATGGGGTAAGTGTAGAGGGAGCTTTACTCTGTATCTAACCCCGTGCTGTACCTGTCCTGGGAGTGTTTGATGGGGACAGTGTAGAGGGAGCTTTACTCTGTATCTAACCCCGTGCTGTACCTGTCCTGGGAGTGTTTGATGGGGTAAGTGTAGAGGGAGCTTTACTCTGTATCTAACCCCGTGCTGTACCTGTCCTGGGAGTGTTTGATGGGGACAGTGTAGAGGGAGCTTTACTCTGTATCTAACCCCGTGCTGTACCTGTCCTGGGAGTGTTTGATGGGGTAAGTGTAGAGGGAGCTTTACTCTGTATCTAACCCCGTGCTGTACCTGTCCTGGGAGTGTTTGATGGGGTAAGTGTAGAGGGAGCTTTACTCTGTATCTAACCCCGTGCTGTACCTGTCCTGGGAGTGTTTGATGCGGGATAGTGTAGAGGGAGCTTTACTCTGTATCTAACCCCATGCTGTACCTGTCCTGGGAGTGTTTGATGCGGGACAGTGTACAGGGAGCTTTTTTCTGAATCTAAGCCAGTGGTAGTACCCAGGGAATTTTTTTGATGTGGATACAGATGCAGACAGGGTAACTTTGTGCTTTTCCCAGCAATATCTACAGTTAGCATGACGAATTCAGATGCTGAACTAACAGTGGACATATGCAAAACAAAGAGCAGACGGAAACATGTAAAATGTGACGCACTTCACCTCAGAGCAAAGCATTGCACCAGTCATCAGTTCCCTTTTTGGGTCACCTTGTGAAAAGAGAGGAAGACGGACTTCCTCTTTTCATTTGACCCTGACCCTGTGCACATTCAAACTGACTTCAAAACAATAACAACAAAAAAGCCAGAATGGATTTGCTGAGAATCCGATCTTAATACGGAGCGCCCACAGATCACTCAGTGTTTGACATTAGGATTGGCAGCTGGGGCATTTGGGCTCATTCTTGTAAAATACTTCCCCACTTTTACACTGAGTGTTTGGCTAGTGTCAGTGTGTTCAGTGTATGGGAGAACCTGCCACCCAGAGATCTAGGGCCACATTGTAGACAGAAACGACATAATGTTAATGTGTACCTATCGTACGCCAAGGTGAGATACTGTCTGTCTGCCTTGATGTTGTTTATTCAGGGAGATATCTCAAACAGGAGGTGAAATTCATGCCCCACATCAACTCCAGCTACAGAATCTTCAACAAAGAGCTGAATCTGTGTGAGAGTGTGTGTTGGAACGATAACACAAAATCTATCCACACTGGCATCATTTACACTGATTCAGATTGTAGGCCCCTTCCTCCTCTCCATCTCTGAAGCCTCCTTCAGCTTCTTTCTTGTCTCTGAATGTCCTTATCCTGAGCTCTGACACGCACATCCCTTCACCATGAACAGCCTTACCCACAACTGCCCAATCATCAGCTCTGAAATCCCCTCACTACCAACTCCGTAGTTCTCCTTCCTTCTTTAAGATCCTCCAAGGAACCAGCTTCTTCCACCAAGTATTTAGTCACCTGTTCAAACAACCTGTGACAATAATGATTAATATTCTGCCACAAAACCAGAGAATGCTAGAAAGTGTCAGCATCTGTGGAGAGAGAATACACAACACCAGGTTAAATGCCAAGTTGAACTCCCACCCACCTGACAAAGGAACAGCCAGTTCCAAAAGCTAGTAGCATTTGCTACAAATAAACCTGTTGGACTTTAACCTGGCGTTGTGAGACTTCTTACTTTAGTTACCCCAGTCCAACACCGGCATCTTCATATCAAGAGAGGATACAGCCAACGTTTCCAGTCAAGGTGACCCTTCGTCAGAACTGAAAGCAAAGAAAATCAGACAAGATTTAAACTATGGGGGGTTGGCGGGCTCTAACTGGACAAAGGGAGATGGTGCTGAAAGTTCCTTCGCTTCCATTGCATCCGTTCTGATGAATTCACTTTCCAAAATAGTCTACAGATATCTTTTCCTCTCCCCTAAATCATGATTTTCCGCCCACTGTGGCTGACAGGATTCTCAATCACGTCCACACCACCCTCCGGCCACAGCTCTCACCCCCTCTCCTCCCTCCCAGAACCAGGATAGGGACCCCCTGGCCCTCTCTTTTC
The DNA here is from genome assembly GCF_965287045.1 of Carcharhinus amblyrhynchos. Taxonomy (NCBI): domain Eukaryota; kingdom Metazoa; phylum Chordata; class Chondrichthyes; order Carcharhiniformes; family Carcharhinidae; genus Carcharhinus; species Carcharhinus amblyrhynchos. The sequence continues at coordinate 40,487,020 of NC_137350.1, read as the reverse complement.
TTTTTTTGAAGGGGATGGATAGGGTAGAGGTAGAGAGATTCTTCCCGCTCAGAAAGGACAGTAGGACTAGGGGGCACAGCCTCAAGATAAGGGAGGGGCAGTTTAGATCGGAGTTGAGGAGGAACTTCTTCACTCAAAGGGTGGTGAATCTCTGGAATTCTCTGCCCGTTGAAGTGGTGGAGGCTGCCTCGCTAAATATATTTAAGACGCGGGTAGATAGGTTTTTGGTAGGCAAGGGGATTAAGGGTTATGGGGAGAAAGTGGGAAAGTGGAACTGATCCACTTCAGATCAGCCATGATCTTATTGAATGGCGGGGCAGGCTCGAAGGGCTGGATGGCCGACTCCTGCTCCTATTTCTTATGTTTCTTATGTTCTTACCCCACAACGCTCGACATTCCAAAGATCATCCTCCACCATTTCCACTAACTCCAGCATGATGCCACCACTCAACACATCCTCCCCTCACTCCCCTGTCAGTATCCCACAGGGACTGTTCTCTCTGGGACCCTAGTCCATTCCTCCACCACCCTCAACATATCACCCCCTGCTCACAACACCTGCCCCTTTACCTCCTCCCTGCTGACCACCCTGGGTCCCAAACACCCCTTTCAGGTGAAGCAGTTCTTCAAATGCCCCTCCTTCAATCTGGTCTATTGCATTTGCTGCTGGTTTAGTCTACGTCGCAGAAACCAAACGCAGACTGGGTGACCGCTTTACTGAACATCTTCAGTCCGTCTGCAAACAGGACCCAGACCTTTCTGTCGCTTGCCACTCCAACACCACCCTGCTGTTCTGTCCACATGTCCGTCCTGGGCCTGTTGCAATGTTCCAGTGAATCCCAACACAAACTGGAGGAACAGCACCTCATCTTCCGACTGGGCACTTTACAGCCTTCCAGACTGAACACTGAGTTCAACAACTTCAGAGGTTGAACTCTCCCCTCCACCTTCACCCCAGTCCCATTTATTTTATTTCATTTTGTTTCATCTCATTCACCCATTTTATCACTTTTTATTCTTATTTTGATTTTTTCACTTCTGAAATCTCACTCTCCACCTTGTCTCCAAACCCCATTCCCTCCCCTGGGGCTAACAGCCACATTCCTCAGTTAGCCCACTGCCAGTCTCTACTTCTGTTCTGTCATTCACACATTCTGATCTGCGAATGGACGCTTTTCACACCTTTCTCAGCCTTTATCATCACCATTTACAACCCCTTTGTCCAATTACAGCTCCTCTTACCCTTACAGTCTAAACCTCGTCTGATTTTCCTTGCTCTCAGCTCTGACAAAGGGTCACGCAGACTCGAAACGTTGGCTCTATTCTCTCCCCACAGATGCTGTCAGACCTGCTGAGATTTTCCAGCATTTTGTTTCAGGTTCCAGCATCCGCAGTATTTTGCCTTTATATTAATGCTGTGCCATTGGACAAACCATCTCTGAATAAAGCCATTGGAAACTGAACGCAATCTTCCAGCATCCAAAGATCCTCCATTGAACCCAAACCCCCTCCTTACCCCCAGAGGTTCACAGGCAAAGATCGCTGGGTAATTACCTGGAAGTGCAAACCCTGTGAGATCATTGTCAATGGCATCCTGGTTTGTAAGAACATCAAATACATCTTTGGCTCTCCTTGACAGAATCGGAACATAACAAGAACATATGAACCAGGAGTAGGAGTGGGCCCTCGAGCCTGCTCCGCCATTCAATAAGATCATGGCTGATATTTTTGTGGACTCAGCTCCATTTACCCGCCCACTCACCATAACCCTTAATTCCTTCACTGTTCAAAAATTTATCCATCCTTGTCTTAAAAACATTCAATGAGATCTAGAGCAATAGTTATAGGGGATTCTAAAGTTCAGGGTGCAGATAGACGTTTCTGTGGACGTGAAAGAGACTCCAGGATGGTATGTTGCCTCCCTGGTGCTAGGGTCCAGGATGTCTCTGAATGGACAGAAGGCATTCTGGAGAGAGAGGGTGAACAGCCAGAGGTCGTGGTACATATTGGTACTGACGACATAGGCAGGAAGAGTGATGAAGTCCTGCGGCAGCAGTTTAGGGAGTTAGGTAGAAAGTTAAAAAGCAGAACCTCTCGGGTTGTAATCTCAGGATTATTCCCTGTGCCACGTGCTGGTGAGACCAGGAATAGGAAGATAGTGCAGCTCAACACGTGGCTAAACAGCTGGACTAGGAGAGAGGGTTTCAGATATCTGGACCATTGGGGTCTCTTTCAGGGCAGGTGGGACCTGTACAAGAAGGACAGGTTGCATCTAAACTGGAAAGGCATAAATATTCTGGCCAGGAGTGTTGCTAGTGTCACATGGGTGGATTTAAACGAGTTTGGCAGGGGGGTGGGAGCCAAAGCAAAGGTGAATGAGCTGAAGGGGAACCAGAGAGTAGGGTCAGTGAGATTCAGAGAAAGAGCAGGCAGGGTGGGGTTGCTAATCAGAGAGAGTCTGGTGCATTGAAGTGCATTTGTTTCAATGTGAGAAGTGTAACAGGTAAGGCAGATGAACTTAGAGCTCGGATTAGTACTAGGAACCATGTTGTTACCATTACAGAGACTTTGTTAAGGCAAGGACAGGATTGGCAGCTTAACATTCCAGGATACAGATGTTTCAGATGGGATAGAGGGGGATGTAAAAGGGGGTGGGGGGGAGTTGCACTGCTGGTTAAGGAGAATATCACAGCTGTACTGCAGGAGGACAGCTCGGGGGGTTCATACAGCGAGGCAGTACAGGTAGAGTTCAGGGATAGGAAGGGTGTAGTCACAATGTTGGAGGTTTACTCACGGCCACCCACTGCCAGCAGGAAATAGAGGAACGGACGTGTCGGCAGATTTTGGCAAGGTGTAAAAGTAACATGGTTGTTATGGTGGGAGATTTTAATTTCCCCGATATTGACTGGGAGTCACTTAGTGTTGGGGTGTGGATGGGGCAGAGTTTGTAAGGAGCATCCAGGAGGGCTTCCTGAAACAGTATGTAGATAGTCCAACTAGGGGAAGAGCCATACTGGACCTGGTATTGGGGAATGAGCTCGGCAAGGTTGTCGATGTTTCAGTAGGGGAGCAGTTCAGAAACAGTGACCACAATTCAGTAAGCGTTATAAGGCACTGATGGATAAAGGTAAGTGGAGCCCTCAAGTTAAGGTGCTAAACTGGGGGAAGGCTAATTACAACAATATTAGGCAGGAACTGAAGAATGAAGATTGGGGGCAGATGTTTGAGGCATGTGGGAGGCTTTCAAGTGTAAGTTGATAGGCATTCAGGACCGGCACATTCCTGTAAGGATGAAGGATAAGTATGGCAAGTTTTGGGAACCTTGGATAACAAGAGATATTGTGAGCCTAGTCAAAGGAAAAAAGGAAGAAGTTGTCAAAGCTAGGAAACTGGGAACACACGAAGCAAGTGTGGAATACAAGGAAAGTAGAAAGAAACTTAAGCAAGGAGTAAGAAGAGCAAAGGTTCACTCGGCTGATACCGGAGATGAGGGGGTTGGACCATGAAGAGAGACTAAATAGACTGGGTCTGTACTCGTTGGAGTTTAGAAGGGTGAGGGGGGGGATCTTATAGAGACGTATAAGATAATGAAGGGGATGGATAGGGTAGAGGTAGAGAGATTCTTCCCACTTAGAAAGGACAGCAGGACTAGGGGGCACAGCCTCAAGATAAGTGGGGGGCAGTTTAGAACGGAGTTGAGGAGGAACTTCTTCACTCAAAGGGTGGTGAATCTCTGGAATTCTCTGCCCGTTGAAGTGGTGGAGGCTACCTCGCTGAATATATTTAAGTCACGGGTAGATAGGTTTCTGGTAGACAAGGGAATTGAGGGTTATGGGGAGAAAGCAGGAAAGTGGAACTGATCCACTTCAGATCAGCCATGATCTTATTGAATGGCGGGGCAGGCTCGAAGGGCTAGATGGCCTACTCCTGCTCCTATTTCTTATGTTCTTATGTTCTTCTGCTCTAAAGGGGGTCATGAAAAGTCATTGGCCAACAGGATTAAGGAAAATCCCAAGGCTTTTTATACATTTATAAACAGCAAGAAGATAGCCAGGGAGAGGGTTGACCCACTCAAGGATGGAGGAGGGAATCTATGTGTGGAGCCAGAAGAAATAGGCGAGGTATTAAATGAGTATTTTGCGTCAGTATTCACTAAGAGAAGGACTTGCTGGATGATGAGTCTGGGGAAGGGTGTGTAGATAGTTTGAGTCACATTGAGATCAAGGAGGAGGAGGTATTGGGATTCTTGAGAAACATTGAGGTAGACAAGTCTCCAGAGTCTGATGGGATATACCCCAAAATACTGAGAAAGGCAAGGGAGGAGATTGCTGGGGCCTTGAGAGAAATCTTTGCATCCTCACTGGCTACAGGGGAGGCCCCAGAGGATTGGAGAATAGCCAATTTTGTTGCTTTGTTTAAGAAGGTTCACCAGGTCGATACCAGAGATGAGGGGGTTAGCTTATGAGGAGAGATTGAGTAGATTGGGCCTGTATTCGTTGGAGTTCAGAAGGCTGAGGGGAGATCTTATAGAGACATATAAGATAATGAAGGGGCTAGACAGGGTAGAAGCAGAGAGATTATTTCCACTTAGAAAGGAAACAAGAACTAGAGGGCACAGCCTCAAAATACGGGGGAGTCAATTTAGAACAGAGTTGAGGAGGAACTTCTTCTCCCAGAGGGTAGTGAATCTTTGGAATTCTCTGCCCATTGAAGCAGTGGAGGCTACCTCGTTAAATGTGTTTAAGTCACAGGTAGATAGATTTCTGACCAATAAGGGAATTAAGAGTTATGGGGAGCAGGTGTTGGAAGCGGATACGGTAGTGACTTTTAAGGGGCATTTTGACAAGTACATGAATAGGATGGGAATAGAGGGATACGGTCTCTGAAAGGATAGGGGGCTTTAGTTCAGTCAGGCACATGGTTGGTGCAGGCTTGGAGGGCCGAAGGGCCTGTTCCTGTGATGTAAGTTTCTTTGTTCTTTGTTCTTTGAGGTACCCTCAACTGCTTCACTGGGCAGGGAATTCCACAGATTCACAACCCTTTGTGTGAAGAAGTTCCTCCTCAACTCAGTCCTAAATCTGCTCCCCCTTATTTTGAGTTCTAGTTTCACCCGCCAGTGGAAACAGCTTCCCTGCTTCTATCTTATCTTTTCCCTTCATAATCTTATATGTTTCTATAAGATCTCCCCTCATTCCTCTGAATTCCAATGAGTATAGCTCCAGTCTATTCAGTGTCTCCTCATAAGCCAACCCTCTCAACTCTGGAATCAACCTAGTGAATCTCCTCTGCACCCCCTCCAGTGCCAGTATATCCTTTCTCAAGTAAGGAGACCAAAACTGTACACAGTAACTCCAGGTGTGGTTTCACCAGCACCTTATACAGCTGCAACATAACCTCGCTGTTATTGAACTCCATCCCTCTGGCAATGAAGGACAAAATTCCATTTGCCTTCTTAATTACCTGCTGCACCTGCAAACAAACTCCTTGAGATTCCTGCACAAGGACAACCAGGTCCCTCTGCACAGCAGCATGCTGCAATTTTTTACTATTTAAATAATAGTCCATTTTGCTGTTATTCCAACCAAAATGGATGACCTCACATTTACCAACATTGTACTCCATCTGCCAGACCCTTGCCCACTCACTTAGACTATCTATATCCCTTTGCAGACTTTCAGCATCCTCTGCACACTTTGCTTTGCCACTCACCTTAGTGTCATCTGTGAATTTTGACACACTACACTTGGTCCCCAACTCCAAATCATATTTATAAATTGTAAACAATTGCAATCCCAACACTGATCTCTGAGGCACACCACTAGTCCCTGATCGCCAACCAGAAAAACACCCAATTACCCCCACTCTTTGCTTTCTGTTAGTTAACCAATCCTCTATCCATGCTAATACATTACCCGTAACACTGTGCACCTTTATCTTATATAGCAGTCTTTGGTGCGGCACCTTGTCAAATGCCTTCTGGAGATCCAGATACACCACATCCACAGGTCCCCATTGTGCACTGAACATGTAATGTTCTCATAAGTTCCACCAAATTAGTCAAACATGATCTTCTCTTCATGAACCCATGCTGGTCTTACCAATGGGACCATTTATATCCTGATGTCTTGCTATTTCTTCCTTGATGATAGATTCAAGCTTTTTCCCTACTACAAAAGTTAAGCTAATCAGTCTATAGTTACCTGCCTCTTGTTTACTTTCTTTTTAAACAGTGATGTTACATTTGCTGTTTTTCAATCTGCGGGAACCACCCCAGAGTCCAGCAAATTTTGGTAAATTACCACTAGTGCATTTGCTATTTCTCCCGCCATCTCTTTTAGTACCCTGGGATACATTCCATCAGGGCCAGCATCCAATTCAATGTTAACCCTGTGAAATGCAGATTCAGAGTCAGCCAGGCTCCTTACGAGGGTCATTTACTCAGGGCAATGTAATCACATACTCAGTGTAATCACACACACAGGATAATCACACACAGGGTAATCTCACACTCAGTGTAATCACACACACAGGATAATCACACACAGGGTAATCTCACACTTAGTGTAATCACACACTCAGGGTAATCTCACACTCAGGGTAATCTCACACTCAGTGCAATCACACTCAGGGTAATCTCACACTCAGGGTAATCTCACACTCAGTGCAATCACACTCAGGGTAATCACACACTCAGGGTAATCTCACACTCAGTGAAATCACACTCAGGGTAATCACACTCAGGGTAATCACACACTCAGTGTAATCAGACACACAGGATAATCACACACAGGGTAATCACACACTCAGGGTAATCTCACACTCAGTGCAATCACACTCAGGGTAATCTCACACTCAGGGTAATCTCACACTCAGTGTAATCACACACTCAGGGTAATCACACTCAGGGTAATCACACACTCAGTGTAATCGCACACTCAGGGTAATCACACTCAGTGTAATCTCACACTCAGTGTAATCACACACTCAGTGTAATCACACACTCAGGGTAATCTCACACTCAGTGTAATCTCACAGTCAGTGTAATCACACACTCAGTGTAATCACACTCAGTGTAATCTCACACTCAGTGTAATCACACACTCAGTGTAATCTCACACTCAGGGTAATCTCACACTCAGTGTAATCTCACACTCAGGGTAATCACACACTCAGTGTAATCACACTCAGGGTAATCTCACACTCAGTGTAATCACACACTCAGTGTAAACACACTCAGGGTAATCTCACACTCAGTGTAATGACACACTCAGTGTAATCACACTCAGTGTAATCTCACACTCAGTGTAATCTCACACTCAGGGTAATCACACACTCAGTGTAATCACACTCAGGGTAATCTCACGCTCAGTGTAATGACACACTCAGTGTAATCTCACACTCAGGGTAATCACACACTCAGTGTAATCACACTCAGGGTAATCTCACACTCAGTGTAATCACACACTCAGTGTAATCACACTCAGTGTAATCTCACATACAGGGTAATCTCACACTCAGGGTAATCTCACACTCAGTGTAATCACACTCAGGGTAATCTCACACTCAGTGTAATCACACTCAGGGTAATCTCACACTCAGTGTAATCACACACTCAGTGTAATCACACTCAGGGTAATCTCACACTCAGGGTAATCTCACACTCAGGGTAATCTCACACTCAGTGTAATCACATTCAGTGTAATCTCACACACAGGGTAATCTCACACTCAGGGTAATCTCACACTCAGTATAATCACATTCAGTGTAATCTCACACTCAGTGTAATCTCACACTCAGGGTAATCTCACACTTAGGGTAATCACACACTCAGGGTAATCTCACACTCAGTGTAATCACACTCAGGGTAATCTCACACTCAGTGTAATCACACTCAGGGTAATCTCACACTCAGTATAATCACACTCAGGGTAATCTCACACTCAGTGTAATCACACTCAGGGTAATCTCACACTCAGGGTAATCTCACACTCAGTGTAATCACACTCAGGGTAATCTCACACTCAGTGTAATCACACACTCAGTGTAATCACACTCAGGGTAATCTCACACTCAGTGTAATCACACACTCAATGTAATCACACTCAGGGTAATCTCACACTCAGTGTAATCACACTCAGGGTAATCTCACACTCAGTGTAATCACACTCAGGGTAATCTCACACTCAGTGTAATCACACTCAGGGTAATCTCACACTCAGTGTAATCACATTCAGTGTAATCTCACACTCAGGGTAATCTCACACAGTGTAATCACACTCAGGGTAATCTCACACTCAGGGTAATCACACACTCAGTGTAATCACACTGAGGGTAATCTCACACTCAGTGTAATGACACACTCAGTGTAATCACACTCAGGGTAATCTCACACTCAGGGTAATCACACACTCAGGGTAATCACACACTTCGTGTAATCACACTCAGGGTAATCTCACACTCAGTGTAATCACACACTCAGTGTAATCACACTCAGGGTAATCTCACACTCAGTGTAATCACACACTCAGTGTAATCACACTCAGGGTAATCTCACACTCAGGGTAATCTCACACTCAGTGTAATCACACACTCAGTGTAATCACACTCAGGGTAATCTCACACTCAGTGTAATCACATTCAGTGTAATCTCACACACAGGGTAATCTCACACTCAGTGTAATCTCACACTCAGTGTAATCACACACTCAGTGTAATCACACTCAGGGTAATCTCACACTCAGGGTAATCTCACACTCAGTGTAATCACACACTCAGTGTAATCACACTCAGGGTAATCTCACACTCAGTGTAATCACACACTCAGTGTAATCACACTCAGGGTAATCTCACACTCAGTGTAATCACACACTCAGTGTAATCACACTCAGGGTAATCTCACACTCAGTGTAATCACACTCAGGGTAATTTCACACTCAGTGTAATCACACTCAGGGTAATCTCACACTCAGTGTAATCACACTCAGGGTAATTTCACACTCAGTGTAATCACACTCAGGGTAATCTCACACTCAGTGTAATCACACTCAGGGTAATCTCACACTCAGTGTAATCACACACTCAGTGTAATCACACTCAGGGTAATCTCACACTTAGTGTAATCACACACTCAGTGTAATCACACTCAGTGTAATCTCACATACAGGGTAATCTCACACTCAGGGTAATCTCACACTCAGTGTAATCACACTCAGGGTAATCTCGCACTCAGTGTAATCACACTCAGGGTAATCTCACACTCAGTGTAATCACACACTCAGTGTAATCACACTCAGGGTAATCTCACACTCAGTGTAATCACACACTCAGTGTAATCACACTCAGGGTAATCTCACACTCAGGGTAATCTCACACTCAGTGTAATCACATTCAGTGTAATCTCACACACAGGGTAATCTCACACTCAGGGTAATCTCACACTTAGGGTAATCACACACTCAGGGTACTCTCACACTCAGTGTAATCACACTCAGGGTAATCTCACACTCAGTGTAATCACACTCAGGGTAATCTCACACTCAGTATAATCACACTCAGGGTAATCTCACACTCAGTGTAATCACACTCAGGGTAATCTCACACTCAGGGTAATCTCACACTCAGTGTAATCACACTCAGGGTAATCTCACACTCAGTGTAATCACACACTCAGTGTAATCACACTCAGGGTAATCTCACACTCAGTGTAATCACACACTCAGTGTAATCACACTCAGTGTAATCTCACACTCAGTGTAATCACACTCAGGGTAATCTCACACTCAGTGTAATCACACTCAGGTTAATTTCACACTCAGTGTAATCACACTCAGGGTAATCTCACACTCAGTGTAATCACACTCAGGGTAATCTCACACTCAGTGTAATCACACTCAGGTTAATTTCACACTCAGTGTAATCACACTCAGGGTAATCTCACACTCAGTGTAATCACACTCAGGGTAATCTCACACTCAGTGTAATCACACTCAGGTTAATTTCACACTCAGTGTAATCACACTCAGGGTAATCTCACACTCAGTGTAATCACACTCAGGGTAATTTCACACTCAGTGTAATCACACTCAGGGTAATCTCACACTCAGGGTAATCTCACACTCAGTGTAATCACACACTCAGTGTAATCACACTCAGGGTAATCTCACACTCAGTGTAATCACACTCAGGGTAATTTCACACTCAGTGTAATCACACTCAGGGTAATCTCACACTCAGTGTAATCACACTCAGGGTAATTTCACACTCAGTGTAATCACACTCAGGGTAATCTCACACTCAGTGTAATCTCACACTCAGTGTAATCACACTCAGGGTAATTTCACACTCAGTGTAATCACACTCAGGGTAATCTCACACTCAGTGTAATCACACTCAGGGTAATCTCACACTCAGTGTAATCACACTCAGGGTGATCTCACACTCAGGGTAATCTCACACTCAGTGTAATCACACTCAGGGTAATTTCACACTCAGTGTAATCACACTCAGGGTAATCTCACACTCAGTGTAATCACACTCAGTGTAATCACACTCAGGGTAATCTCACACTCAGTGTAATCACACTCAGGGTAATTTCACACTCAGTGTAATCACACTCAGGGTAATTTCACACTCAGTGTAATCACACTCAGGGTAATTTCACACTCAGTGTAATCACACTCAGGGTAATCTCACACTCAGTGTAGTCACACTCAGTGTAATCACACTCAGGGTAATCTCACACTCAGTGTAGTCACACTCAGTGTAATCACACTCAGTGTAATCCCACATTCAGGGAATCGCACATCCAGGGAACCAGACCAAGTCAAACACAAATTTCTCTTGGAAGTCCCATGAGTGTCAATTGCTCCTGGACCTGGTGCCATGGACTCCCGGGGGAGGTGGAGGGAGCAGGGAGTGAACCACAGCTTCCAACTATGCCCCTCTTCCACTGCCAGGCTGCAGATGGGAGGGGTAGGTGGGGGGGTTTGGGGCCCTCAAGGGTCCTGGGGAGGGGGATCGTGGCTGTTGCTGGATTTTGGTTGGATATCCAAAGATCGGGTGAACCAATCTGCTGCTGCAGTGAGATTTGCCAGATAAGCACAGTCAAGGGGAGGCTGGCAGTGAGCGGTGAGATACCTGGCAGTGAGCGGTGAGATACCTGGCAGTGAGCGGTGAGATACCTGGCAGTAGAATACTGCAGCAGGATCTCCTCTCTGCAACATCCAGCAATGACAAAGCTTCTCATGTCCAGACACTCTGCTACAAAGCCACACAAAGATCTGCTGCAGAGCCTGAACTTGGACACCAAAGATACTCGACAGAGGGACTTTATCCATCCTGGGGTCTGAGCCGGCACAAACACTGAGGAATATACAGTACAACATCCCTGTGACCTCAGTGGCAACTGCTTTTCCCACTGGACAAACACCACTGATGATATGCTTGCAGGAGGTAAAACTGTGTTTTGGAGAAAGTGTAAGAGAAATTGAGATTGTCATTAACAAAACCTGGGTGCTGAAATCAACAATGACAAAATCTGTGGGGAAACTGGCATGAAGACCATACTCGGAGCAGAGGAAGGTGAATCATTGACTCTTGTCCAGTCACCATGATGGTGGCTTCTGATCTCATTAGAAGAAGGGGTGAATGCAGCAATCCCTGTTGCCCTAGTGATGGTGCAGGGTGTCAGGATATTATTGTGAGGTTGGTTACAGGATAAGGTTTAAGCTGGCAGGCAGTACACACAGTGTGAAAGATGCCGGTGTCACTGATCACTGGCGGAGGGGCAGATTTGTTCTGATTGGGTGCTAGTACCTAACTTTCTGCCATTGAAAGACAGATCATGTGACAGGAAGCAGCATGGCAGCTCATGAATTGGTGATGGTTTAAATGGAGTAACTACCTGCCCAAGAAACAGGGTGAATTTTTATTCTCTGAATCCTTTCTCCATCTAGAAAATAGAACATAGAAAAACAACAACACAAACAGGTCCTTCAGTCCACAAGTTGCGCCAAACATGCCCCTACCTACTAGGCTTACCTATAACCCTCTATCTTACTAAGTCCCATGTACTTATCCAAAAGTCTCTTAAAAGACACTATCAAATCCACCTCCACCACCACTGCAAGCAGCCGATTCCACTCACCCACCACCCTCTGAGTGAACAACTTACCCCTGATATCTCCTCTGTACCTACTCCCCAGCACCTTAAACCTGTGTCCTCTTGTAGCAGCCATTTCAGCCCTGGGAAAAAGCCTCTGAGAATCCACTCGATCAATACCTTTCATCATCTTATACACCTCTATCAGGTCACCTCTCATCCTTCGTCTCTCTAAGGAGAAATGACCGAGCTCTCTCAACCTATCATCTCTGTGCACCTTACATTTGCGGGAGTTTTGAAAATGAGTTTGAGAGTCCTAGAATCCTACAGTGCAGAAAGAGGCCATTCAGCCCATCGAATCTGTACCGACCACAATCCCATCCAGGCCCTATTCCTATAACCCCATGCATTTATCCTAGCTAGACTGCCTGACACTAAGGAACAATTTATCATGGCCAATCCACCTAATCTGCACATCTTTTGACTGTGGGAGGAAACCGGAGCATCCAGAGGAAACCCATGCAGACACGGGGAGAATGTACAGACTCTACACAGACATGACCCAAGCCAGGAATTGAACCCAGGTCCCTGGCGCTGTGAGGCAGCCCGTAATCACAGAATTAATTTTATCACTTTTACCTCAACATTAATAGTTTCCATATTCTGAGTATATCTTGTTGAATTGTTAAAACATAAACGTTTAAAATATAATTTGAATCTGGAAAGATTCACAATTTCATTTTGATTTTTGTATTAAAAATATTAAAATTGAGTTCCTTTAGGTCTGGTTGAAGAGTAACCACAGGAAATATAGTTCAGTTCAAAGAGAAAATCAGTGAGTGTTCTTGACTATCCAGCCAGCTGATTCCTGACTCCAGCGAACCACAGGCCTGGGGAGTTGGGGACAGTGTGGGGACAGAGATTGTTCATGTATATAAGGTGAATAGGAACTGGGAAGCATTGCTGATGTCAGTGGGAAAGTCGGAGAGATTCCTGCTGGAGGCAGCGCTTTATCTTTGAGCAGGAACACCTTGTGCCCTGTCCTGGGGGAGAGAGGCTACCGGAATTTCTGAATGCTTAGAAGCAAAACTCAGGCCTGACCAGATTTCACCTTCTGACAGAGTGGCTGCCAGTATTGTGCCCAATGTGAAGATTACAGAGATCCATTCGCTGGAATCTTACCGCCCCGTCCACCATGGGAATCGGACAGGGCGAGGGGCAGACCGAGGGGGGGTCTGCTGTCCTTGGGCGGGATTTTACAGTTTCGGGATGAGTGAAGCTGTAAAATCCTGCCCATTATCCCATGTGACCACAGCAAGAATCTGCATTCCCAGTCAATAATACAGCAACACCTAATCCGGTAAAATGCAGGGAGGCTTCAATAAGGTGCATGAGGTCTGGGAATGCTGAACCCTCACTGGTCACTGCTGGGGGCTGACCAATCACCCCTGCTTCTGTCAGCGCACTGCTACCAATCAGGGCACGCCTCCGCAAAGTGTCCAGGAACAAAGAACAAAGATCAGTCCAGGACCGGAGCAGGCCCTTCGCCCTCCAAGCCTGCACCGATCACAATGCCCTAACGAAACTAAAACTGTAAGCACGTACAGAATCCATATTCTTCCAGTCCCACCTTATTCGTGTACTTGTCTAGATGCCCCGTAAATGCTGCTATCATACCTGCTCTCACCCCCTGCCCAGGCAGCGCATTCCAGACATTCACCACCCTCTGTATAAAAAAACTTGCCTATCACATCTCCTCTAAACTTTTCACTGCGCATTTTGAACTTACGTCTCCTAGTAGCACAGTGGTTAGTGCTGCTGCTTCACAGCTCCAGGGACCTGCGTTCGATTCCCGGCTCGGGTCACTGTCTGTGTGGAGTTTGCACATTCTCCTTGTGTCTGTGTGGGTTTCCTCCGGGTGCTCCGATTTCCTCCCACAGTCCAAAGAAGTGCAGGTTAGGTTGATGGGCCATGATAAAATTGCCCCTTAGTGTCCTAAGGTGCTTAGGCTAGAGGGATTAGTGGGTAAAATATGTAGGAAAAGGGGGGTAGGGCCTGGATGGATATGATTCTAATACTTGACTTTTCTACCCTAGGAAAGAGCATCTGACTATCCACTCTGTCCAGGTCTACATAATCTTGTAGACCGCTATCAGGTCACCCCTCAACCTCTGTGGTTCCATCAGAACAATCCAAGTTTCTCCAACCTCTCCTCATAGCTAATACCCTCCATACCAGGCAACATCCTGGTAAACCTCTTCTCCAAAGCCTCCATGAAAAACAATGTGAAAACATGGTTTGGTTTGGAGAGACAGCTCATTCAGAGAGGGCTATGTGCAAAGGGACATTTCCTTCAACCTGATTCACTTTGTGTCTGACTCTGGAAAGCCCCAAGGATTCCAAACACATCACAAGATTTATAAATAAAAGCAGAAATTTCTGGAAACACTCAGCAGATTTGGTAGCTTTGGTGGAGAGAAGAAAGGGGTCAGTGTCCTTTAACCTTTTACCTCCCTACACACACACTGCCAGACCTGCTGAACATTTCTGGAATGTTCTGTTTCTGGGTGGGATTTTCCAGCGTGGTGCCCCAAGACTGGAAATTTCTGCCTGAGGTCAGTAGACCTTCAATCAGTCCATTGAATTTCCAGTCCCGCCTGTAACAATTCCCGAGGCCAAGCCAGAAATTCTCACCCTTGTTTTTCAGATTTTCCAGCATCCGCAGTATTTTGCTTTGTACAAGATTTCAGTAACTTGGAAACACCCTAAATGTCACAGAAAAGGTCACGGTGCCATCACCACAGCAACAGGACTGTCTGGAAATTATTCGGTTCAGCAGCTAAACTGGAATCACTTCTAAATAATTATTTCAATAGACCTGTTTTAACCAGAAGCCAGGGGATATTGATTGGACCAGTGTTAATGTTAAAGTTCATGGGTTCCCTGGTTAGTGACCCCAGCACTCCAGAACAATCCTAAATTCTCCAGAAATTGAAGATTAGTTTCCAGTTCTCAGTCACAGACAAAAACCCAGCGAGAAAAATAATAGAGACTTTTAAAATAATTGTGAGTATGACTGGGATTCTTTGGCCCTGACCTCAGTTAGAATTCTCCAGCCTCATTGCAGGGAATAGATTTTTGGCTGAGTGCCAAATTGCCCATTCTCACTGGCAGCAGTTGTGGGATGAACGGGAGCAGGGAATCCTGGCCCTTGTCTTAATTCTCATTGAATATTTAGGATTCTTAGTTACAAAATATCTTGGTGACAAATAGCCCAGCATTATCTAAGTGCAGGTGGTGCAATAGGATTGTTGCTGGGTGAATAATCCAGACCCAGAATGATTCTCTGGGGACCCAGGTTCAAATCCCACCACAGCAGATGGTGAAACTGAACTTCAATCTGCAACCTATTGCTGACCAGGAAAGTATTGTCAATTGTAGTAAAAACCCATTTGATTCAAGGAAACCTGCTGTCGTGGTCTGGACAACACGTGACTCCTGACCCACAGAAATGTGGTTGAGGTTTTAAAGATGTTCTGAAAAGGTCGAGCGAGACACATAAGAACATAAGAAATAGGAGCAGGAGTAGGCCATCTAGCCCTTCGAGCCTGCCCCGCCATTCAATAAGATCATGGCTGATCTGTCATGGCTCAGTTCCACATTCCCGCCCTCTCCCCATAACCCTTAATCCCCTCTCTTATCAAAAACCCATCAACTCGCGTCTTAAAAATATTTAGCGAGGCAGCCTCCACCAGTTCAACGGGCAGAGAATTCCAGAGATTCACCACCCTTTGAGTGAAGAAGTTCCTCCTCAACTCCGTTCTAAACCGCCCCCACTTTATCTTGAGGCTGTGCCCCCTAGTCCTACTGTCCTTTCTGAGCGGGAAGAGTCTCTCCACCTCTATCCTATCCATCCCATTCATCATCTTATACGTCTCAATGAGATCTCCCCTCATTCTTCTAAACTCTAACGAGTACAAGCCCAGTCTATTCAGCCTCTCCTCATAGCTCAACCCCCTCAACTCCGGAATCAGCCTAGTAAACCTCCTCTGCACTCCCTCCAAGGCCAAAATATCCTTGCGTAAGTACGGCGCCCAAAACTGCACACAGTACTCCAGCTGCGGCCTCACCAATGCCCTATACAGCCGCAGCAAGACCTCCCTACTTTTATATTCAATCCCCCTCGAGATGAAGGCCAGCATCCCATTCGCCTTCCTGATCACTTGCTGCACCTGCAAGCTGGGTTTTTATGACTCATGCACAAGGACCCCGAGGTCCCTCTG
This sequence comes from Carcharhinus amblyrhynchos, assembly GCF_965287045.1. NCBI lineage: Eukaryota > Metazoa > Chordata > Chondrichthyes > Carcharhiniformes > Carcharhinidae > Carcharhinus > Carcharhinus amblyrhynchos. The sequence goes on along the minus strand of NC_137350.1, from coordinate 40,470,637 downwards.
CACCGTCGCCTGCTGCAGTTTTTCTCCACGTAAGTAATAATCCTTCCTACCATTATTCCTACCAAAGTGGACCACCTCGCACTTGCCAACATTAAATTCCATTTGCCATTTCCTGGCCCATTCGCCCAGCCTATCTAGATCCTTCTGCAGACTCTCCACACCCTCCGCACAATTTGCCGTTCCACCAATCTTGGTGTCATCAGCAAATTTCGACACCCTACACTCGGTTCCCTCCTCCAGATCATCTATATAAATGGTAAATAGCTGAGGCCCCAGCACCGACCCCTGGGGCACTCCACTCAATTGTATTAAACCGCAAACAACGAATAAAATAAAAAGGAACGATAGCAACAGAAACCAGGAATACATTGTTAAACTCTCCTCTGTCGCTCCTACAAACCTTTTTTTACTAATATCCTGTACTCAAGAAACTGGACAAATCTAACCCGGCCAGTTACCACCCCAGCAATCTACTCTCCATCATCAGTAAAGTGATGGAAGGGGTGATAGATTAATGCAATGTGATGCATTTTGGTAGATTGAACCAAAGAACAAAGAACAAAAACAGCCCGGGAAACAGGCCCTTCGGCCCAACGAGCCCGCGCCGCCATTTTAACATTACCAGTCCCCCCCTCCACCCATGACCCTTATCTAATGTTTTATGGCCATCCACATTGAGGGAAACTAATTTAGGGACAATTTATTACCTCCAATCAGCCTAATAGCACATCTTTGGGGTGTGGGAGGAAACCGGAGCACCCGGAGAAAACCCACGCAAGCACAGGGAGAATGCGCAAACTCCCACAGACACCGGCCCAAATCCATGTTTCTGCACAGCAATCAGTGATAGTCACTGAGCTGTCGTCTTGCCCAGTATCTTGTCCAGTTTAGGCACACACTAACGACATGAAGCACTAGGCCAATCTCGAACATCCAAGAGCAGCCCCAGTACGACCCATCGCGTGTATGCCCCTCGTTGGACAACAAGGCAGACCGACTTAAAACCTGTGAATTAAAAGAGAAAAACATTATTATCATACCACATCCTTTTACATTACCAGGGACGTCCCAATGCTAATGAACATTATTTAAAACAATCCCCTATATCCTCCCATCTCCAACCCACTCATGTGCCTGTCTAAGTTACTCTTAAACAACTCCAGCGTGCCTGCCTCCACCACCTTACTTGGCAGAGCATTCCATACCCCCACTACCCTCTGTGTGAAAAACTTCCCTCTAATATCTGTGTTATACCTCTCCCCCCTCACCTTAAGCCCGTGGCCCCTCGTACTGTGTGTCTCTAACATAGGAAATAGCTTACCTCTGTTTACTCTATCTATACCCTTCATAATCTTATATACCTCTATTAGATCCCCCCTCAGTTGCCGTCTTTCAAGGGAAAACAGCCCCAATTTGCTCAATCTTTCCTCATAACCCAGTCCTTCCATACCAGGCAACATCCTGGTAAACCTCCTCTGCACTCTCTCCAGAGTCTCCACGTCCTTCCGGTAGTAAGGCGACCAGAACTGGACGCAGTACTCCAAATGCGGCCTAACCAACGTCCTATACAACTGCAACATTAGACTCCAGTTCTTATATTCTGTACCCCTTCCTATAAAGGCTAACATACCATAGGCTTTCTTCACAACCTTCTCCACTTGTACTGCCACCTTTAAAGACTTGTGCACTTGCACCCCCAGGTCTCGCTGCATTTCTATACTCTTTATAGGTCTACCCTTTATCATATAACTCCCCCTTACATTATTTCGGCCAAAATGCATCACCTCACATTTATCAGGATTAAACTCCATTTGCCATGTATCTGCCCAATATACCAGCCTATCAATATCCCGTTGTATTGCCAGACACTGCTCCTCACTGCCCGCCAATCCAGCCATCTTAGTGTCGTCTGCAAATTGCTAATCACACCACCTACTCCCTCTTCCAAGTCCAGTTGGCAGAACCAACGGGATGAACGAGTACACTATCAAGGGCAGGAGTCTTAGTAGTGTTGAAGAGCAGAAGGATCTTGGGATCCGGGTCCACAGGACTCTTAAATCGGCCTCGCAGGTGGAGGAGGTGGTCAAGAAGGCGTATGGTGTACTGGCCTTCATTAATCGAAGGATTGAGTTTAGGAGTCGGGAGGTAATGCTGCAACTTTATAAGACCCTAGTCAGGCCCCATTTGGAGTACTGTGCACAGTTCTGGTCGCCTCACTATAGGAAAGACGTGGAAGCTATTGAAAGAGTACAGAGGAGATTTACAAGGATGTTGCCTGGACTGGGAGGCATGCCTTATGAAGATAGGTTGAGGGAGCTGGGACTCTTTTCCCTGGAGAGACGAAGGTTGAGAGGCGACCTGATAGAAGTTTATAAAATGTTGAGAGGAATAGATAGGGTGGATTCTCAGAGGCTATTTCCCCGGGTTGAAATGGTCGCTATGAAAGGGCACAGATTTAAGGTGCGGGGAGGAAAGTACAGAAGTGATGTTAGGGGTAAGTTTTTCACTCAGAGGGTGGTGAGTGAATGGAATCGGCTGCCGTCAGTGGTGGTGGAGGCGAACTCGCTGGGGTCTTTTAAAAGACTTCTGGATGAGTATATGGGGTTTAATGGGATTGGGGGTTAGAGATAGGTCTATAGATTGGTAGGTGTTGATGTGATCGGCGCAACTCGTGGGCCGAAGGGCCTGTTTGTGCTGTAGTGTTCTATGTTCTATGTTCTAAATCCCACCACAGCAGATGGTGAAACTGAACTTCAATCTGCAACCTATTGCTGACCAGGAAAGTGTTGTCGATTGTAGTAAAAACCCATTTGATTCAAGGAAACCTGCTGTCGTGGTCTGGACAACACGTGACTCCTGACCCACAGAAATGTGGTTGAGGTTTTAAAGATGTTCTGAAAAGGTCGAGCGAGACACATAAGAACATAAGAAATAGGAGCAGGAGTAGGTCATCTAGCCCTTCGAGCCTGCCCCGCCATTCAATAAGATCATGGCTGATCTGTCGTGGCTCAGTTCCACATTCCCGCCCTCTCCCCATAACCCTTAATCCCCTCGCTTATCAAAAACCCATCAACCCACGTCTTAAAAATATTTAGCGAGGCAGCCTCCACCAGTTCAACGGGCAGAGAATTCCAGAGATTCACCACCCTTTGAGTGAAGAAGTTCCTCCTCAACTCCGTTCTAAACCGCCCCCCTTTATCTTGAGGCTGTGCCCCCTAGTCCTACTGTCCTTTCTGAGTGGGAAGAGTCTCTCCACCTCTATCCTATCCATCCCATTCATCATCTTATACGTCTCAATGAGATCTCCCCTCATTCTTCTAAACTCTAACGAGTGCAAGCCTAGTTTATTCAGCCTCTCCTCATAGCTCAACCCCCTCAACTCCGGTATCAGCCTAGTAAACCTCCTCTGCACTCCCTCCAAGGCCAAAATATCCTTGCGTAAGTACGGCGCCCAAAACTGCACACAGTACTCCAGCTGCGGCCTCACCAATGCCCTATACAGCTGCAGCAAGACCTCCCTACTTTTATATTCAATCCCCCTCGCGATGAAGGCCAGCATCCCATTCGCCTTCCTGACCACCTGCTGCACCTGCAGGCTGGGTTTTTGCGACTCATGCACAAGGACCCCGAGGTCCCTCTGCACCGTCGCCTGCTGCAGTTTTTCTCCACGTAAGTAATAATCCTCCCTACCATTATTCCTACCAAAGTGGACCACCTCACACTTGCCAACATTAAATTCCATTTGCCAGTTCCTGGCCCATTCGCCCAGCCTATCTAGATCCTTCTGCAGACTCTCCACACCCTCCGCACAATTTGCCGTTCCACCAATCTTGGTGTCATCAGCAAATTTCGACACCATACACTCGGTTCCCTCCTCCAGATCATCTATATAAATGGTAAATAGCTGAGGCCCCAGCACCGACCCCTGGGGCACTCCACTCAATTGTATTTAACCGCAAACAACGAATAAAATAAAAAGGAACGATAGCAACAGAAACCAGGAATACATTGTTAAACTCTCCTCTGTCGCTCCTACAAACCTTTTTTTACTAATATCCTGTACTCAAGAAACTGGACAAATCTAACCCGGCCAGTTACCACCCCAGCAATCTACTCTCCATCATCAGTAAAGTGATGGAAGGGGTGATAGATTAATGCAATGTGATGCATTTTGGTAGATTGAACCAAAGAACAAAGAACAAAAACAGCCCGGGAAACAGGCCCTTCGGCCCAACGAGCCCGCGCCGCCATTTTAACATTACCAGTCCCCCCCTCCACCCATGACCCTTATCTATTGTTTATGGCATTCCACATTGAGGGAAACTAATTTAGGGACAATTTATTACCTCCAATCAGCCTAATAGCACATCTTTGGGGTGTGGGAGGAAACCGGAGCACCCGGAGAAAACCCACGCAAGCACGGGGAGAATGCGCAAACTCCCATAGATCCCGGCCCAAATCCATGTGTCTGCACAGCAACCAGCGATAGTCACTGAGCTGTCGTCTTGCCCAGTATCTGGTCCAGTTTAGGCACACACTAATGACATGAAGCACTAGGCCAATCTCGAACAACCAAGAGCAGCCCCAGTACGACCCATCGCGTGTATGCCCCTCGTTGGACAACAAGGCGAACTGACTTAAAACCTGTGAATTAAAAGAGAAAAACATTAGTATCATTCCTCATCCTTTTACATTACCAGGGACGTCCCAATGCTAATGAACCTTATTTAAAACAATCTCCTATATCCACCCATCTCCAACCCACTCATGTGCCTGTCTAAGTTACTCTTAAACAACTCCAGCATGCCTGCCTCCACCACCTTACTTGGCAGAGCATTCCATACCCCCACTACCCTCTGTGTGAAAAACCTCTCTCTAATATCCGTGTTATACCTCTCCCCCCTCACCTTAAGCCCATGGCCCCTTGTACTGTGTGTCTCTAACATAGGAAATAGCTTACCACTGTTTACTCTATCTATATCCTTCATAATCTTATATACCTCTATTAGATCCCCCCTCAGTCGATGGCTTTCAAGCGAAAACAGCCCCAATTTGCTCAACCTTTCCTCATACCCCAGTCCTTCCATACCAGGCAACATCCTGGTAAACCTCCTCTGCACTCTCTCCAGAGTCTCCACGTCCTTCCGGTAGTAAGGTGACCAGAACTGGACGCAGTACTCCAAATGCGGCCTAACCAACGTTCTATACAACTGCAACATTAGACTCCAGTTCTTATATTCTATACCCCTTCCTATAAAGGCTAACATACCATAGGCTTTCTTCACAACCTTCTCCACTTGTACTGCCACCTTTAAAGACTTGTGCACTTGCACCCCCAGGTCTCGCTGCGTTTCTATACTCTTTATAGGTCTACCCTTTATCATATAACTCCCCCCTACATTATTTCGGCCAAAATGCATCACCTCACATTTATCCGGATTAAACTCCATTTGCCATATATCTGCCCAATATACCAGCCTATCAATATCCCGTTGTATTGCCAGACACTGCTCCTCACTGCCCGCCAATCCAGCCATCTTAGTGTCATCTGCAAATTTGCTGATCACACCACCTACTCCCTCTTCCAAGTCATTTATATACGCTACAAAAAGAAGAGGTCCCAGTACTGAGCCCTGCGGCACACCACTAGTGACAGACCTCCAGCTAGAAAAGGACCCCTCCACTACTACTCTCTATCTCCTCTTAGCAAGCCAGTTCTCTACCCATCTAGATACCTGGCCTTGTATCCCATGAGCCTTAATCTTTTCAACCAACCTACCATGAGAGACTTTGTCAAATGCCTTACTGAAATCCATATAGACGACATCAACGGCTCGTCCTTCGTCGACCGTTTTTGTCACCTCCTCAAAAAATTCTACCAGATTCGTAAGGCAAGACTTCCCCTTTACAAAGCCATGCTGCGTATCCTTAATCAGATCGCAACGCTCTAAGTGCTCACACATCCTATCCCTAAGAATCCTCTCCATCAACTTGCCTAGCACTGACGTCAAACTCACCGGCCTATAGTTACCAGGGTTATCCCTCCTACCCTTTTTAAACAGCGGTACCACGTTCGCTATCCTCCAGTCCTCTGGGACCTGACCTGTGTCCAAAGAAGAGACAAAGATTTGTGTCAGAGGCCCAGCAATTTCATCTCTCACCTCCCTAAGCAGCCTAGGATAAATGCCATCAGGCCCCGGAGATTTATCAGTTTTAATGCTACCTAAAAGCCCTAACACTTCTTCCCTCATAATGGATAGTTCCTTCAATTGGTCTACAGCTCCCTCAAGCAGGACTTACCTAGTTAAAATGATAGGACGTTGGGGAGAGTTACAGAATAAGAGACCTAGGGGTACAGGTTCATAGCTCCTTGAAAGTGGAGTCATGGGTGGACAGAGTGGTGAAGAAGGCATTCGGCATGCTTGGTTTAATTGGTCAGAACATTGAATACAGGAGTTGGGACGTCTTGTTGAAGTTGTACAAGACATTGGTAAGGCCACACTTGGAATACTGTGTACAGTTCTGGTCACCCTATTATAGAGAGGATATCATTAAACTAGAAAGAGTGCAGAAAAGATTTACTAGGATGTTACCGGGACTTGATGGTTTGAGTTATAAGGAGAGGCTGGATAAACTGGGACTTTTTCTCAGGAGCGTAGAAGGCTGAGGGGTGATCATATAGAGGTCTATAAAATAATGGGGCATAGATCAGCTACATAGTCAATATCTTTTCCAAAGGTAGGGGAGCCTAAAACTACAGGGCAGAGGTTTATGGTGAGAAGGGAGAGATACAAAAGTGGCCACAGGGGCAATTTTTTCACACAAGGGTGATGAGTGTCTGGAATGAGCTGCCAGAGGTAGTAGTAGGGACGGGTACAATTTTATTTCTTAAAAAGCATTGAGACAGTTACATGGGTGAGATCTCATTGAGACGTATAGGAGATCTCATTGAGACATATAAAATGTTGAATGGGATGGATAGGATAGAGGTGGAGAAGCTCTTCCCACTCAGAAAGGACAGTAGGACTAGAGGGCACAGCCTCAAGATAAAGGGGGGGGCGGTTTAGAACGTTTTGAGGAGGAACTTCTTCACTCAAAGGGTGGTGAATCTCCGGAATTCTCTGCCCGTTGAAGTGGTGGAGGCTACCTCGCTCAATATTTTTAAGACGTGGGTTGATGGGTTTTTGATAAGCGAGGGGATTGAGGGTTATGGGGAGAGGGCGGGAATGTGGAACTGAGCCACGACAGATCAGCCATGATCTTATTGAATGGCGGGGCAGGCTCGAAGGGCTGGATGGCCTACTCCTGCTCCTATTTCTTATGTTATGTTAAGATGGGTATAGAGGGATATGGGCTAAATGCGGGCAATTGGGATTAACATAGGGGTTTCAAATAAAAGGGTGGCATGGACAAGTTGGGCCGAAGGGCCTGGTTCTATGCTGTAAACCTCTATGATTCTGTCAGCAGCGCTATCAAGCAGAACCTGCTCAACAATAACCTGCTCAGTGATGCCCAGTTTGGGTTTCACCAGGGGGTCACTCAGCTTCTAACCTATTTACAGCCTTGGTTTAAACATGGACAAAAGAGCTGGACTGCGGAGGTGAGGTGGGAGTGACAGCCCCTGACATTAAGCCTGCATTCGATTGAGTGCGGCATCAAGGAGCCCGAGCAAAACTGGAGTCAGTGGGAGTCAGGGGCAAACTCTCTGCTGGTTGGAGTATTCCTGGCACAAAGGAAGATGGTTGTGGTGGTTGGAGGTCAGTCATCTCAGTCCCAGGCCATCTCTGTAGGAGTCCCTCAGGGCAGTGTCCTCGGCCCAAACATCTTCAGCTGCTTCATCAATGACCTTTGCTAGACAGAGGGAGTCAAGGAATTTGCAGGACCAATAGAAACTGGGATTAAGGTAACAATCTGACCAGCCATAATCATATTGAACAGCACAGTAGGCTTGAGGGGCCTAATGGCCTCCTGCTTCTGATCCTTGCGACACAATGCCCAGACTCTCCATGGTCAGATCCTAGGCATGATGTGGATGTGCCGGTGTTGGACTGGGGTAAACACAGTAAAAAGTCTGACAACACCAGGTTTAAGTCCAACCGATTTATTTGATAGTAAGTTCACTAGCTTTCGGAAAGCTTGTGAGTTTACTATCAAATAAATCAGTTGGACTTAAACCTGGTGTTGTCAGACTTTTTACTGTGCAGATCCTAGGCTCCAGCCCAGATCAGACTGGCCTTGGAATGAGTTCATCAGGCAGAGATTGTGTCCCTGTTCCAATAATTCCCACACAAATATCACATATACACTATTCAGCAATGTTCTGGGATCAGTTTTCAGTCATTGATTCTATGGGGACGACACTAACGCAGCAATGTGTGATCCACTCACCCACCAGCACTGGTATAGCTACAGATGATGCAGAGACAGTAGCGTGGTGTATAATAGGAAAACTGGATTTCAGAGTGGGAGCAGGCCATTCAGCCCTTCCAGCCTGTGCCACCATTCAATAAGGTCATGGCTGATTTCCACGTTGCTGCCTGTCCCCTCTAAGTCTTGACTCCCTGTCATTCAGAAATCTGACTAACTCACCCTTGAATAAATGCAATGAGACAGTCCCACTGCTCTCTGCAGGACAGAATTCCACAAATCAACCACCCTCGGAGAGAAAAAACCTTCTCCCCATCTCCGTCTTCAAGTCGATCTCTTATTGTTAAACTGCCAACTGCTTCTAGTTTCTCCCAAAAGGTGGAAACATCTTCCTCTGTCAAGTTCCCTCAGGATCTTATACATTTCAAAGAGCTTACCTTCATTCTTCTGAAGTCTAAAGGTTCTTGGCCCAACCTGTTCAACCTTTCCTTGGAATGTAAACCTTTTATCCTAGGAAGGAATCGAGCGAACTTTCTCTGAACCTCTTCGAAAGCAATTACTTCTTTTTTCAAAGAAAGAGACCAATTCTGTGCAGAGTATTCCAGCTGTTGTCCCAGCAACACCCTGCACAGCTGCAGTAAAATTTCCTTCTTTTATATTTCATTCCCCTTGCAATAAACACCAACATTCTATTTACCTCCCCAATCACTTGCTGTACCAGCAGACTACCTTTTTCACACAGAGGGTGGTGAGTGTCTGGAACATTCTGCCAGAGGTAGTAGTAGAGGTGGGTACAATTTAAAAAGCATTTAAGCAGTTACATGGTCCCGTATACATTGATATAGAGAGATATGGAGCAAACACAGGCAATTGGGACTAGCTGAGGAGTTTAAAAAAAGGGGGCATGGATAAGTTGGGCTGAAGGGCCTGTTTCCACACTGTAAACCTCTCTGACTCTATGATTCTATCTTTATATGATTAAATAACACGACACTCAAATCCCTCTGTGCCCATAAGTTCGGCAATCACTCTACATTTAAATAGTCCTCTGCTCTTTTATACTTCCAGCCAAAGTGAACTTCACATTTTCCCACATTAATACTCCACCTGCCACATTTTTGCCCACTCACTTAATTTATTTAAATTTCTTTGCAAACTCTCTCTCCTCTGAATAACTTACTTTCCTTTCTATCTTGATGCCATTGTCAAATTTAACTACCATACATTCACTCCCTTCACCCAAGTTTGTGATGCAGGTTGTGACTAGTTGAGGCCCCAGCACTGATCCCTGCGATACTCCACTAGTTACAGCTTGCCAACCCAAAATAAACCCATTTAACCCTAAACTCAGTTTCCTGTCAGCTAACCAATGCTAACATGTTACCCTGGACTCTGTGTGCTCTTACCTTGTGTAGTAATCTTTGGTATGGTGCCTTAACAATTTGGAAATCTAACTACACCACATCTACAGGCTCTCCTTTATCCACCTTGCTTTTTACTTCCTCAAAGAGGTAATAAATTAGTTAAACACAATTTCCCTTTCATAAAGCCATGTTGACTCAGTCTGATCCTATTATGATTTTCTAAGTTTCTTACTATCACCTCCTTAACAATGGAATTTCAGCAATTCCTTCTGACCGGTATTGGGCGAACTGGCTTTCTGTTTCGCTCCTTTTCTTAATAAAGGTCTCACATTTGCTATTTCCCAATTTGTGGGGAGCCTTCCAGAATCTAAGGAATTTTAGAAGATTATAACCAATGCCTCCACTGTCTCTGCAGCGACTTCTGTTCAGATGCTCGGATACAGGCCATCTGCTCCTGGGGACTTGTCGGCCCTTGGGTTTAATAGTTTTCCCATCCTTTTCCCTGGTGATGGTGATTGTTTTAAGTTCCTCCTTCCTGAACACCTCTTGATTTTCCAGTATATTTGGAAAGTTTTCTAAGTTTCTACAATGAAAACAGTCACAAAATATCTGTTCAACATCTCTGATATTTCCTTGTTTCTCATTACCAATCCCCAGACTCACTCTCTAGAGGACCAACGCCAATGTTAATTATTCTTTTGTGATTTAAATACAGCAGGAACTCAACATAGCGTAATGGTTTTGTTATTATTCAGGTAATCCAGAGAGAATCCCATTAAAACAGTTTGATAAATAAATAGAAATTGAATTAATCAAAAATGGAATTGGTTCGAGATTTGGGATAACTTTGCAGTGTCTGAAGAAGGCTTTCTTTCAGAGATGAGGTGAACAGAATTATACTTAAATGAAGGGTCTTCAGTTATGAGGATAGGTTGCAGATGTTACTGAAGAAATAGGGTCAGGAAATGGCCCTTCAGCCCTTCAACTCTACCCCACCATTCAATACTATCATGGCTGATCTCGTATCTAACATTGCTTTCTTTCTCTATTCTCTTCATTCTCTTAGGATCCAAAAATGAACAAATCAATTTTTAATATACTCAGTGACTGAGCCTCCACAGCCCTTTGGGATGGAGAATTCCAGAGATTCAACACCTTCTGAGTGAAGAAATTCCTCCCAATCTCAGTCCAAAATGGTTGATCTTTTACTCTGAGCGCTGCTCCTTCTTCAGGGTGTCTTTTTGACTTTGCGGTGTTGGTGGTAGCCATGATGTGAAGATGCTGGCGTTGGACTGGGGTGGGCACAGTAAGAAGTCTCACAACACTAGGTTAAAGTCCAACAGGTTTATTTGGAGTCACAAGCTTTTGGAGCACTGCTCCTTCATCAGATGAGTGACATCAGGAGTTACTGTGGCCACCCCAGTCTAACGCTGGCACTTCTATATCTTACTCTGAGACTGTGACATCTTGCTCTAGATTCTCCAGCCAGTGAGGAACAACCTTTCAGTAATCTACTCCATCAGGTTCTCCCTGTAGAAACTTTATATGTTACCATGGGAGCACCTGTCGCCCATTTAACAATCCCCTCCTCAGCCGAGTGATCTTCTAAGGTAAGTACAACCTTCAGTAGGTAATAAACCCAAAACCGAATGATATTCAGCAACGCCTTGTATAACTGCAGCAAGTGGTCAGATTCTAACTGAGACCCACAAGCTGCAAGTTTATGAATGGGAGCTGAGGATGATGAGGGGATTGATTGAGTGAGATGGAGAGAGATGCTACAGAGAAAGGAGGATCTTTCTGGAGGTGTCTTTTGCAGAATCGATTGTCCTGGTTATGACAGAGAATTCTCTGCAGTACAATCTCTCTGAGATTGAAAAGTCTCAGAAAATGATGTCTCAGTGTTTATTGGACTTGAGTATTTGTTTTGCACAGAGCAAAAAGTTTAATAAGGTTGAGTTCACAAAACATGGGTAGCTAGAGCAATGAGGCTGTCATTCTCAGTCACAAACTGTTGTTCAAATTATGTCAAGTAAATGTCACAGTTTGCCACAAACTGTTATTTTTGGGAGTAAAATGATATAACTTCTCTGATCTTAACTCTAACCTCTGTTCAAATGTGACTTCAGTCTTTTGCTTTTTGTCATTTTCCAATTTGAGTAGCTTGTGCAATGGAAATGTAAACCGCACAGTTCTCACCTGTCAGAGATGCAATGTGCGTGTCAGGCTGTGTTTGAAGCTGTCTGCTAGCCACCTTTGATCAAACAAGGAGCTGTCAACCACTGGGTAAGGGCTGGGAGCTCAGAACAGCATTGAGTAACAGAAAACAAGCTCAACTCGAAGAAATGAAAACAAGTTTTGCACAGATTCTGGGACGGGAGTTACACAACCACATTCAGAGACAGGACAAAGAGAAAACATCTTGGCCCAAAGGTTACTGAGCCTCGCCTCGCCACATTCTTTCATCCAACCAGAATACCCTCCTGGTCCTTTCTTCCACATTGTCCTACATGAGGTTCCCGTTAATTGCAAAGAGGGAATGTGCGGGGCTGTGTGGGAACCCCCCGCCCCAGAGTTCTCAGTCTAGACTGTGTGCTCAAACCTGACAAGTGTGACATTTCTTTGTTATTTTAATGGTGTAGCAGTTGTTAATGAGATTATTTTAAATATTTCACACTTTCTTTAAATAGCAAAGCAATCATATGGCCTCCATTTCAAATTTTGCTGAATCCCCCCCAATCTAATTGTACAGAAATGCTACATCAACCATTCCAATTCCAATCCTATTCCCAGCAGAACAGACCCCGGAATTCCACTACAGCCTGTTCTTGGGCCCATTTCAGCTGATTTTCAGGTCCCTGGGTAAGGAACAGTGTAGGGGTTGGAAAGGGAATGGTAGGGCGGAGTAGGGGGGAGTAGGGGGGTTTCGAATCTAAACCAGCCATTGTCCTCAGGTGTTGCTCTGGGTAAGGCAGAGAGAGTCAGTGTCTTCCTTGTCCATGGGTCTGATTGTAGAGTAGATAAACTCTGAACTATTGAACATAGAACATAGAACATTACAGCGCAGAACAGGCCCTTCGGCCCACGATGTTGCGCCGACCAGTTAAAAAACAATGACCCTCTAACCTAAACCAATCCCTTTTCGTCCATAAACCTATCCACGGATCTCTTAAACGCCCCCAAACTAGGCGCATTTACAACTGCAGCAGGCAGGGCATTCCAATCCCTCACCACCCTCTGGGTAAAGAACCTACCCCTGACATCCGTCCTATAACTACCACCCCTTAATTTAAAGCCATGACCCTCGTGCTAGCTTTCTCCATCCGAGGAAAGAGGCTATCACTATCCACCCTATCTAAACCTCTAATCATCTTATATGTTTCAATAAGGTCCCCTCGTAGCCACCTTCTTTCTAGCGAAAACAACCCCAAATCCCTCAGTCTCTCCTCATAGGACCTCCCCTCCATACCAGGCAACATCCTGGTAAACCTCCTCTGCACCCTCTCCAAAGCCTCCACATCCTTCCTGTAATGTGGGGACCAGAACTGCACACAATACTCCAAGTGCGGCTGCACCAGAGTTGTGTACAGTTGCAACATGACGCTGCGACTCCTAAATTCAATCCCCCTACCAATAAACGCCAAGACACCGTACGCCTTCTTAACAACCCTATCTACTTGATTCCCAACTTTCAGGGATCTATGTACACATACACCTAGATCCCTCTGTTCATCCACACTATTCAAAGTCCTCCCGTTAGCCCTATACTCGACACATCTGTTATTCCTACCAAAGTGAATTACCTCACACTTCTCCGCATTAAACTCCATCCGCCACCTCTCGGCCCAGCTCTGCAACCTGTCTAAGTCTCCCTGCAAACTATGACACCCTTCCTCACAATCTACCACACCTCCGACTTTGGTGTCATCAGCAAATTTACTAATCCACCCAACTATACCCTCATCCATTATTGAGGAAGATGATTGAAGGCAGTTCTCAATATTGGGCATAATTCTTCCCTTGCCTCCGCTGGCGAGGTCAATAGCAGGTGAGGGGTGAAAATTTTGAGGGACATTCAGTAATAAGTTTCAGTTTGGCATGCAATGTCAGTGGAATCTTGCACTGCCATCACAGTGGATCATTATTCGTACTCAAGGCCTCATTCTACACTTTGACCTGGACATTGTCCAAGGAAAAGGGCTTGTGTTGGCAGTATCAGTGAACATAGTGCCAGGGAACGGCCAATGATTATAGGGGGAATGGCGTGGGTGACGGGGGGGTGGGGGGGGGAGGTGGTGGAGTGGGTAATGCTGCTGAGACACAGAGAAAGTGTCTCACACCCAGCATGCCGCGCTGGCCAAAGGTAAACAGAGCCTGGAGTTGGACAGGGACAGGTGCAGCATGGGAGTTGGGTCAGGGGTCAGGTGGAGATGCAGGTCATTGCAGCTGGGAAACTGAAAGGAGGCACAGCTGGCAGACGCGACCATGCTCGAGACCTGGGATTGAGTCTGACAGGTGGGGCTGTGCTTGCACAAGGTTCACAAAGGCCCTGCCACTAACCTTTCACCCTGCAGAAGCACTCAGGGGTGTCGGGTGTCTGGGGGAAGGGGAGGGGGGGGCTGTTGGAGTGGGGGGGGGGGTGGAGGAGGTGGGGGGTGGAGGGGGCTGTTCAGAAAGATCTAAGAGTCACATTGAAAGAAGAGAGTAAAAATTATTGAAGTGAAGGTGATTTTATTGACTTAACTTCGATTGATGAGAATTGTTTATTTATCTGGCAATGAGTTATTATGAAAATGTATTTCTTCTCCATGGCCTCCCACTGCTTTTCGATGCTTCCCTGATATCTGCAGCATGGGTAGGGCAGCTGGTGGACCTGTTTGCTCTGTTTCCTTGGGTGACCCTGGCACCTGTCCTCTGGAGACCCTCAGCCTGGAGGGTCCCGAATTCCTTTGCGCCAGCTGCTGCCCGCGCAATGTCAGGGGCCGAGGGGGACACGGACAAGGTGGATCCAGAGGGTGTGGGGTGTCTCTGGTTCCTGAGTGGGTGACCCAGGCGTGACCAGCTGCTACTCCCTTGGGTGCCCAAGTTCTGACTCTGTAAGAAGCGACATCTGGAGAGAGGTCAAAGTGCATCGTCCCCTCGTGCAGAAACTCCCCCATGGCAGCCGGGGAGAATGCAGGACTGTGCGTATCTCCAGCTCAACCTGCTGGACTCGGACCCCAGAGAGCCCACTTTCCTCTCCATGGAGACTTGATTCACACACAGGACAGCAGCACCGCACCGGGCAGCCGATGGACACCCTCTGACGCGCCTGCCATCCTGCTGTCACGTTCCAACAGCTCTGCCTCTTCCTGACGCTCCAACAACTGGAAGGAAATTCCAAATGTTTCCCTTCCAACAGTTCTTGGGGAGAGGTGGGGGATGGGGGGGGGGGGGGGGGGGGGGGTGGGGGGGGGCTCGTCTGACTCCGCCTCTTCCCCTAGTGGACCATCTGCGTGGTGACCAGTGTCAGACTACACCAGAGCACATTCTCATTGAGATACGTATCCTGGGCCGGTAGAGTGTGCAGGTGTCTGCTGTGACCTCTCTACAGGTGGATATCTCTCCCCCTGTGCTCTCCCTGGGCTAAGCCTGAGAGGGAGAACATAGAACATTCCAGCACAGTACAGGCCCTTCAGCCCTCGATGTTGTGCTGACCTGTGAAACCAATCTAAAGCCCATCTAACCTACACTATTCCAATATCATCCATGTTTTTATCCAATGACCATGTAAATGCCCTTAATGTTGGCAAATCCACTACTGTTGCAGGCAGGGCATTCCACACCCTTACTGCTCTCTGAGTAAAGAACCTACCTCTGACATCTGTCCTATATCTATCACTCCTCAATTTAAAGCTATATCCCCTCATGCTAGCCATCTCCATCCGAGGAAAAAGCCTCTCACTGTCCACCACATCTAATCCTCTGATCATCTTATATGCTTCTATTAAGTCACCTCTTAACCTTCTTCTCTCCAATGAAAACAACCTCAAGTCCCTCAGCCTTTCCTCATAAGACCTTCCCACCATATCAGGCAACATCCTGATAAATCTCCTCTGCACCCTTTCCAATGCTTCCACATCCTTCCTATAATATGGCGACCAGAACTGTACGCAATACTCCAAGTGCAGCCACACCAGAGTTTTGTACAGGTGCACATGACCTCATGGCTCCTCAACTCAATCCCTCTACCAATAAAAGCTAACACACCGTACCCCTTCTTAACAATCCTATCAACCTGGGTGCCAACTTTCAGGGATTTATGCACCTGGACACCGAGATCTCTGCTTATCCACACTACCAGGTATCTTACCATTAGCCCAGTACTCTGTAATCTTGTTACTCCTTCCAAAGTGAATCACCTCACACTTTTCCTCATTAAACTCCATTTGTCACCTCTCAGCCCAGCTCTGCAGCTTATCTATGTCCATCTGTAACCTGCAACATCCTTCCACACTGTCCACAACTCCACCGACTTTAGTGTCATCCGCAAATTTACTAACCTATCCTTTTATACCCTCATTCAGGTCATTTATAAAAATGACAAACAGCAGTGGCCCCAAAACAGATCCCTGCGATACACCACTAGTAACTGAACTGCAGGATGAACATTTCCCATCAACCACCACCCTCTGTCTTCTTACAGCTAGCCAATTTCTGATCCAAACCGCTAAATCACCCTCAATCCCATGCCTCCGTATCTTCTGCAATAGCTTACTGTGGGGAACCTTATCAAACACTTTACTGAAATCCATGTACACCATGTCAACTGCTTTACCCTCATCCAACTCTTCGGTCACCTTCTCAAAGAACTCACTAAGGTTTGTGAGGCACGACCTGCCCTTCACAAAACCATGTTGACTATCCCTAATCAAATTATTCCTTTCTAGTTGATTATAAATCCGATCTCTTATAATTCTTTCCAAAACTTTGCCCACAACAGAAATAAGGCTCACCGGTCTATAATTACCAGGGTTGTCTCTACTCCCCTTCTTGAACAAGGGGACAACATTTGCTATCCTCCAGTCTTCTGGCACTATTTCTGTAGACAATGACGACCTAAAGATCAAAGCCAAAGGCTCTGCAATCTCCTCCCTAGCCTCCCAGAGAATCCTTGGATAAATCCCATCCGGCCCAGGGGACTTATCTATTTTCACACTTTCTAGAATTGCAAACACCTCCTCCTTATAAACCTCAATCCCATCTAGTCTAATAGCCTGTATCTCAGTATTCTCCTCGACAACATTCTCTTTTTCCTGTGTGAATAGTGATGAAAAATATTCATTTAGTGCCTCTCCTATCTCTTTGGACTCCATGCACAACTTCTCACTGCTGTCCTTGACTGGCCCTAATCTTACCCTAGTCATTCTTTTATTCCTGACATACCTATAGAAAGCTTTAGGGTTTTCCTTGATCCTACCTGTCAAAGACTTCTCATATCCCCTCCTGGTTCTTCTTAGCTCTCTCTTTAGTCCTTTCTCGCTAACTTGTAACTCTCAAGCACCCTAACTGAGCCTTCACATCTTATCTTGCCATAAGTCTCCTTCTTCCTCTTCACGAGCGATTCAACTTCTTTAGTAAACCACAGTTCTCTCACTCAACCACTTCCTCCCTGCCTGACAGGTACATACTTATCAAGGACATGAGGTAGCAGGTCTTTGAACAAGCTCCACATTTCAATTGTGCCCATCCCCTGCAGTTTCCTTCTATATCCTATACATCCTAAATCTCGCCTAATCGCATCATAATTTCCTTTCCCCCAGCTATAACTCTTGCCCTGCGGTATATACCTTTCCCTTTCCATCGCTAATGTAAATGTAACTGAATTGTGGTCACTATCACCAAAGTGCTCACCTACCTCCAAATCTAACACCTGGTTCATTCCCAGTACCAAATCCAATGTGCCCTCGCTTCTTGTTGGCCTATCTACATACTGTGTCAGGAAACCTTCCCGTACACATTGGACAAAAACTGACCCATTTGACTTGAACTATAGTTTTTCCAATCAATATTTGTAAAGTTAAAGTCCCCCATAACAACTACCCTGTTACTTTCGCTCCGATCCAGAATCATCTTTGCAATCCTTTCCTCTACATCTCTGGAACTTTTCGGAAGCCTATAGAAAACTCCCAACAGGGTGACCTCTCCTTTCCTGTTTCTAATCTCAGCCCAAACTACCTCAGTAGATGAGTCCTCATCAAACATCCTTTCTGCCACCGTAATACTATCCCTGACCAACAATGCCAGACTTCCCCCTCTTTTACCATCTTCCCTGATCTTACTGAAACATTTAAACCCTGGAACCTGCAACAACCATTCCTGTTCCTACTCTATCCATGTCTCCGAAACAGCCTTGCCCTCTTCCTGGTGGCACCAGTCGGTGAGGGAGAAGAGACTGAGTGACAGCAGGAGTGGAGGCACATTCCACCCTCAAGTTCCAATCCAATGGCTGGAGTCCCAAGCCCATGCCTGACACACACAAAAGTTCCAGAGAGCTCTGGTGTGGGCGTGTCCCTCCTGTTTTCTCCCATTCTCACTGGCAGTCCCCCTCCTGCTCAGAGACATGAAGAAAGTCGGGTCTGAGAGGAATTGTACAGCGCCTTCTCATCCTCATTTCTCAGATTTCCATTGGTTGGGGCCAGCTCCCTCCAGAGTGCCAAGTCCATCCACGTACAAGGATAAGGCTCAGAGATGCACCTGATTTGCTGAGGTTGCTGTATCCATTTCCCTGGCCCTCTCTGTGTGGAAGGATGGAAGAGGCATGGTTCTCACCGATTGCAGCAGGGCTGTGAGGTACTTCTCATTTGGTTTGATTTGATTTATTATTATCACATGTATTAACATACAGTGAAAAGTATTGTTTCTTGTGCGCTGTACAGACAAAGCATACCGTTCATAGAAAAGGAAAGGAAACAGTGCAGAATGTAGTGTTACAGTCATAACCAGGGTGTAGAGAAAGATCAACTTAATGCGCAGTAGGTCCATTCAAAAGTCTGACAGCAGCAGGGAAGAAGCTGCTCTTGAGTGGGTTGGTACGTGACCTCCGACTTTTATATCTTTTCTTTGACGGAAGGAAGTGGAAGAGAAATGTCCGGGGTGCATGGGGTCCTTAACTGCGTTGGCTGCTTTGCCGAGGCAGCGGGAAGTGTAGACAGAGTCAAAGGACGGGAGGCTGGTTTGCGTAATGGATTGGGCTACATTCACCAACTTTTTATAGTTTCTTACAGACTTGGACAGAGCAGAAGCCCAGACCAATCTGTGATTCAACCAGAAAGAATGCTTTCTATGGGGCACCTGTAAAAGTTGGTGCACAACTGTGAACAGACAACTGACACCCACAGACCGTCCATTACCTTTGTTCCATCTTTCAAAGGCTCTCTCACTGCACTTCCACTACACTACACCTCCAAACCTTTGAGGAGGCTTTTGACAAGAACTCCACAGGAGGTTAGTAAATAAAATTAGAGCGCATGGGATTGGAGGAATTCTACTCGTATGGATTGAGAATTGGCTAATGCACAGAAAGCACAGAGTAGGAATAAACGGATCATTCTCAGTAGGAGCAGGAGGAGGCTCCTCCAGTCTGCCCTGCCATTCAATACAATCATGGCTGACCTCATCCTGACCTCATCTCCAGTTTCCCGTCCATTCCTCGTAACCCCTCATCCTGCTGCTGGTTAAAAACCTCTCTATTTCCTTCTTCAATGTGTTTAGTATTGCAGCCTCCACTGCACTCTGTGGTAGAGAATTCCACAGATTCACAACCCCTTGAGCGAAGTAACTCCTCAGCATTTCTGTTTTAAATCTGTCACACCTTCGCCTCTTGTTCTAGAATGTCCAACAAGGGGAAACATCCGCTCAACTTCCAACCTCACAGTCCCCTTTTAGTCTCTAACAAACTTCAGTTCGATCCCCCTCATTTTTCTGAATATGAATGAGTATCAGCCTAAACTGCTCAATCTCAAGTCACAAGACAATTCATTCATCTCTGGAATTAATCTAATGAACCCTCTGGGAACTGCCGCTAATGCATTTACATCCTCCCTCAAGTAAAACTATGTGCAGTTGTGGTTTCACCCATGCCTTACACCGTTGCCATGATGTTGCCATTACTGTGTTTACACAGTTGCAGCAGCATTTTCCTATTTTTATAATCTATTCCATTAGCAATGAATGCCAAAATTCTTTTATTACCTACTGCCCCTTCATACATTGTACCCTTCATTCTCAAGGACACCCAGATCCCTCTTCACCGAACCATTCAAAGTTTCTCTTGACTTAGATAATAAGTTGCCTTTTTATTCCTCCAATCTTGCACTTCTCCACGTTAAACTCCATCTACCAGATTTTGGCCCATTCACCCGGCCTATCCATATTAATTTGTAAGTTTCTGATTTCCACATTGCAACTTGCTTTCCCGCCAATTGTAGTGCCTATAAATTTGCCCATAGTACATCTATCCCCAAATCCAAATCATTAATATAGATTGTAAATAGTTGGGGCCACACTCGTTACAGCTCGCCAACCAGAGAAAAGATTTTTTAAAATTTATTAGTCACAGTGGGCTTTACATTAACACTGCAATGAAGTTACTGTGAAAATCCCCTAGTTGCCACACTCCAGCACCTGTTCAGGTACACTGAGGGAGAATTTAGAATGGCCAATCCACCTAACCAGCACATCTTTGGACAGTAGGAAGAAGTCAGAGCACTTGGAGGAAACCCACATTGACCCGGGGAGAATGTGCAAACTCCACACAGACAGTGACCCAAGCCGGGAATCAAACCTAGTTCTCTGGCGCTGCGAGGCAGCAGTGCTAACCACTGTGCCACCCATTTATCTCAACTCTCTGCTTTCTGTTGGCTGGCCAATCCTCTATCCAAGCTAATAAATTACCCCTAATCCTATGTGATCGAACCTTGTGTATTAACTTTTGTGTGGCACCTTATCAAAAGTCCAGGAATACTACACCTACAGGATCCCAATTATCCACCTTGCTTGTTACCACTTTGTAGAACTGTCTAAGTTGGTGGTTGAGGCTGAAACACTCAAACCATTTAAAACGTTCCTGGATCTGCACCTGCAACCTGTGAGGCCACAGACCAGGTGCTGGAAACTAGGATTAAAATGAGTAGCTTGTTTCTATTTTTTGGTCAGCGTAAACACAATGGGCTGAATGGCTTCTTCCTGCCATGTAACATTTCTATGGTTTTATTCTCTCTACAACTGTCTTCCCTCCACCACAGCGACCTCAAGCCGGCTTCAATCGAAAGGCTGAGATTTCACAAACATCGATGCTGCAGCCGGTCTGCAGACTTATCCCTGTATAATCAATCAAAACACAGGAAGAAATCTCACAATACCAGGTTAAAGCCCAACAAGTTTATTTGGTAGTAAATGTCACAAGCTTTCGGAACACTGCTCCTTCGTCAGGTGAGTGGAGAGTTCTCATCAGAAACAGGGCATATAAAGGCACACACAGTTTACAGAATACTGATTAGAATGCGAGTCTTTACAGCTTGCGTTCTAAGATTCACATTCTAATCAGTATTCTGTAAACGGTATGTGCTTTTATATGCCCTGTTTCTGATGAGAACTCTCCACTCACCTGACGAAGGAACAGTGTTCCGAAAGCTTGTGGCGTTTACTATCAAATAAACTTGTTGGACTTTAACCTGGTGTTGTGAGACTTCTTACTGTGTTTACCCCAGTCCAACGCCGGCATCTCCACATCATAATCAATCAAATAACAGGGAAATTGTTAACAAGATACTTCAAAAGATGAGTGCATCAGTCCATTGAAATTAGGTCTTCTCTCCAAGATAATGCCTGTCCCTGGTTGCACCAAGTCTAAAGTTAAAGGTTTACATTAACACTGCCGTGAAAATCTCCTTGGCGCCTGTTCGGGTTCACTGAGGGAGAATTCAGCATGGCGAATGCACCTAACCAGCACACCTTTCAAACTGTGGGAGGAAACTGGAGCACCGGAGGAAACCCATGCAGACATGGGGAGAACATACAGACTCCACACAGACAGTGGCCCAAGCTGGGAATCAAACCCGGGTCCCTGGCGCCGTGAGGCAGCAGTGCCAACCACTGTGCCACCGTGCCACCCAAAGTCTAATTTAATGATGCGATGCCACATCCAAGGGAGAGTAAAACCCAAAGCAACACAGCCAGGATGAAGAATGCAAATAGCCAGATTTTCACCAGCAGGGGGACACGCTGTCATTTTCCCAT
Source organism: Carcharhinus amblyrhynchos (assembly GCF_965287045.1). Classification (NCBI taxonomy): domain Eukaryota; kingdom Metazoa; phylum Chordata; class Chondrichthyes; order Carcharhiniformes; family Carcharhinidae; genus Carcharhinus; species Carcharhinus amblyrhynchos. The sequence continues at coordinate 40,448,627 of NC_137350.1, read as the reverse complement.
TCCAACTTTCCCAGATTCCACTGGAATTGGATGCTCAGCCACTGGAGCTCCAGGAGACTTGGGAAAGGAGGTGAAGTTGATTGAAACTCAGATCTAACTTTGCGAATTGTTGGGAATTGGCAGTAAAAACTCGAATCGAGTGTCAGGTCATACAGGCACTAAACTAAAACCGTCAGACTCTCTAACATAGAGAATGGGACAGGACAAGAGGCCATGTGGCCCACTACACCTGTACTGACTCTTTAGCAAAGCTATTCTATTAGTCTCACACCCCAAGATTTTTTCCCATATCTTTGGAACCTTTTTAATTCCTTTTCAAGTATTTTTCCAATTCCCTTCTGAAAATTTTTATTGAATTCAGTTCCAACCTTTTCAGACTGAACATTCAGGAATGCATCAACTCTGTGTAAAGGAAATGCTTCACTATGTTTCCTCGGGCTCTGTCACTAATCATCTTTAACCTCTGACTCCTCTGGTTACCGACCTGCCACTGGAAACTCTTTCTCTTTATTTACTCTAGGCAACAATTCAATTAAATCTCCTCTTAACCTTCTCTCCTCTAAGGAGAACAATTCCAGATTCTCCAGTCTCTCCACATTAGCTGAAGTCCCGAATTATAGCCAATCTCCTCCACACTTTCTCCCAGATCCTGACATCCTTTCGAAAGGGCGTGATCGGAATTCAACACAACATTCCCTCTGTGGTCACATCGATCTTCATAAAACATCCTCATTATCTACCCTGCTGTCTGATAGGGCAATGTAAACAGATTTAACCAAAAAGCAATTTGATGAATTCTTCAAACAGGAAAAATGACTGGGATTGGGGAAAGTAGGGACAGCAAGCATTAACTTGATGGACTGAATGGTTGTATTATTTTATGATTCCAATCCTCTGTTAATAAAGCCCAGGATCCCATGCTTTTTCAACACCTTTCCCTAATTGCTTTAGTGATTTGTGTGTACGCTCCTCTCTGTCCCTTTTGATCATTATTGCCTCTCCTGATCTTTCCATTATCATTATTATGTCACGTTTCTCTGCATTAAAGCCCACGTGTCAGCCCATTTCATCCGTCCATCAATGTCCTTCTGAAGTTGTAGGTGGTTTCTTTCAGATAAGACACTAAACCAAGGATCACACTGCTTTATTTTGTAAAGGGGAGAGACTTCTCCCAGGAATCATGCCCAGCATTTATCCCTCACTCAATATCATTAAAAACAGATTATTTGCAAAGATACATATTCACCAGTTTGGGAAAAACTCGCTTATTTACAGTTTGAACTATACAGAGGCTCACAGCTGCTTTCAACTCCTGACAGGACTCAGTCCAGAAGCCTATGTTTATTTGGGTGATTAGAGTCATAGAGGTTTACAGCACGGAAACAGTCCTTTCAGCCCAACTTGTCCATGCCACCCCTTTTTTAACCCCTAAGCTAATCCCAATTGCCCGCATTTGGCCCATATCCCTCTATACCCATCTTACCCATCTAACTGTCTAAACGCTTTTTAAAAGGCAAAATTGTACCCGCCTCTACTACTACCTCTGGCAGCTCATTCCAGACACTCACCACCCTCTGTATGGAAAAATTGCCCCTCTGGACACTTTTGTATCTCCCGCCTCTCATCTAAACCTAAACCCTCTAGTTTGAGACTCACCTACCTATGGGAAAAGATATTGATTATCTAGCTGATCTATGCCTCTCATTATTTTATAGACCTCTATAAGATCACCCCTCAGCTTCCTACGGTCCAGAGAAAAAAGTCCCAGTCTATCCAGCCCCTCCGTATAACTCAATCCATTAAGTCTCACTAGCATTGTAGTAAATCTCTTCTACACTCTTTCTAGTTTAATAATACCCTTTCTATAATAGGGTGACCAGAATTGTACGCAGTATTCCAAGTGTGGCCTTACCAATGTGTTGTACAACTTCAACAAGACATCCCAACTCCGGTATTCGGTGTTCGGACCAATGAAACCAAGCATGCCAAATGTCTTCTTCACAGCCCTGTCCACCTGGGACTCCACTTTCAAGGAGCTATGAACCTGTACCCCTCGATCTCTTTGTTCTGTAACTCTCCCCAACGCCCTACCATTAACTGAGTAAATCCTGTCTTGGTTCAATCTAAGAACACCTCGCATCACCTCGCATTTATCTAAATTAAACTCCATCTGCCATTTATAGATTCCCCCACCTTGCTCCCCAATTGCTTTCCCAGGTCATGTTGCACTTACTCTGCAGATTCATCCTGAGAGGGACAGTCACCACGTTAGTCATTATCACTTTGTTGTTTGTGGGATCTTGCTGTGCAAAATTGGCTGTCAGTTTTCCTACATTACAACAGGGACTGCACATCAGAAAGCATTTCGCTGGTTGTCAAGCACTGTGGGTGCAGAGATTTTCAATGGTGAGATATAAATGTAAATATTTCTTCCTCTGTGGCCTTTGTGCTTTACAGTTGGGGGGCAGTTTTGTCACTTTTTTACAATTTAAAGTGGTAGAAACACCTTGAATCTCTGACCTTCATTTGCTCCTTTGGGTTGGTCATTACCTCAAACTGTCAATCCTTAGTGCACGTTCTGCTTCTATTTCACTGCAGGAGTTGATTCATTGTCCAAACACCAGATTGTGTGTGAGGGCGTGTGTCTAAATTGTAATGTCTGAGAGTGGGGGCACGGTTATATCGAGTGTGCACCAACTCATATAGAATGTGCAAAAACAGCAACTTTTTCATGAATTGTTTTTGATTTCTCACCAAACATTCTCATGAAATGATAGTGAGAGTCCAACTAATTACTGACATTTTCTTACAAATCAGCAGGTTTTACAGAATGTGGTTTTCTGCTTTTATAGAAATTTAACCCAAACATCTGACTTGGTTTCTCTCCCTGTGTCTCTCGTGGGAATCTCTGATGCCTCTCACTGACCCCCCATTCCTTCCCTTGCAGTCCAGGTTTGCAGTGTGGACAGAACAGAAGCAATTCGGTATTGGGAAAATATCAAGTTGGATATTTTGGGGGAAAATACAAAAACAGCGCTCAGAGAAGAGAGGTTTTTGGGGGCAACAAAATCTGGGAGAAGAGCCAGAATAAACTGCAAATAGTAAAAAGGACATTGGGCTTTATAGAGAGAGAGAGACACGGAGAGAAAGGATGTTTAACTCTGTGCACCGTGTGGAGGTTTAGTTTGGAACAGTGCGTGCAGTTTTGTAAACTCCGTTTTTGGGAGATTAATCAGACACAACGAACACTCACCCACAAGATTCTGTTGAAGAACTTCAAACATTTGGAAGGTTTTAAGAGGATGTATAATTGTTTCTGCTGATTGTCAAAGTGCTAACAAGACACAAACTGTGGATGATCATTAAAGACAAAGAATTATTACTGGAACAGAGAATTTTACGCCTCAAGATGTTACTGAGTTTTCTGGAACATCATTCAAATGGATATTGCACAGAAAAAAATGCAGGGAAATGCGATTAGAGAAGCGAGCTCTGGTTGAAGAGCTGTCACCATCATATGATGGGCCGACTGGTCTCACACTGTGCCGCACACTCTGATTTCAATGTTAAGAGCCCTGTATTAAATTAAACAAGGATGTTGTGCTGGTGTGGATGCTATCTGCTTCAGGCATTTAGTGATAGCAATTCTGACACCAATCCACTCCCAATGAAGTTTTTTTGACAGTTGCAAGTTTTTTAAACGGTATGTAAACTATTGACAGGATATCAGAAAAAGATGAACCACATTATACAACTGCAAGTCTGTTCTTAACCTCAAGACATCCATCAACACTCCCTTACTGCTCTGCAAGTGTTTCAGCCGAATACCAACTGTGCTGTGAAGATGTTTCCAGCTGTGACTGTGACACAAACAAGAATATATGCAACATATTGTTTTATAAGAAACAACGGAGAGAGAGCAAGGGACATAGGTCAGAACATGATCAACCAAAGGAGCAAAAGTAGGTCAATGCACAGTGACTTGGCAATGACCTTTGTAAGGAAAAGGTTTATTTGACAGTTAGTGACTTCGCCTCATATTAACCTTCATCTTCTGCGTGTTTGAGGTTTTTTGCTTTACTTTGGATCATTTTGTGCTCACAAAATGCTGTGAAGGGGATTTGAACAGGATAACATCATTAAAAACGAGAGCTGGGATTTTCCCAAAAAAATCCTGAGCCTTGAATTTTGTGTAAAAACTGGAGTAAATCCTATTGGCTTATTCAGCAGGATTACATAAGAACATAAGAAATAGGAGCAGGAGTAGGCCATCCAGCCCTTCGAGCCTGCCCCGCCATTCAATAAGATCATGGCTGATCTGTCGTGTTTCAGTTCCACATTCCCGCCCTCTCCCCATAACCCTTAATCCCCTCGCTTATCAAAAACCCATCAACCCGCGTCTTAAATATACTTAGGGAGGCAGCCTCCACCATTTCAACGGGCAGAGAATTCCAGAGATTCACCACCCTTTGAGTGAAGAAGTTCCTCCTCAACTCTGTTCTAAACCACCCCCCCTTTATCTTGAGGCTGTGCCCCCAGTCCTACTGTCCTTTCTGAGCGGGAAGAGCCTCTCCACCTCTATCCTATCCATCCCATTCATCATCTTGTACGTCTCAATGAGATCTCCCCTCATTCTTCTAAACTCTAACAAGTACAAGCCTAGTTTATTCAGCCTCTCCTCATAGCTCAACCCCCTCAACTCCGGTATCAGCCTAGTAAACCTCCTCTGCACTCCCTCCAAGGCCAAAATATCTTTGCGCAGGTGCGGCGCCCAAAACTGCACACAGTACTCCAGCTGCGGCCTCACCAGTGCCCTGTACAGTTGCAGCAAGACCTCCCTACTTTTATATTCTATCCCCCTCGCTATGAAGGCCAGCATCCCATTTGCCTTCCTGACCACCTGCTGCACCTGTAGGCTGGGTTTTTGCGACTCATGCACAAGGACCCCGAGGTCCCTCTGCACCGTCGCCTGCTGCAGTTTTTCGCCATGTAAGTAATAATCCTTCCTACCATTATTCCTACCAAAGTGGACCACCTCACACTTGCCAACATTAAATTCCATTTGCCATTTCCTGGCCCATTCACCCAGCCTATCTAGATCCTTCTGCAGACTTTCCACACCCTCCGCACAATTTGCCGTTCCACCAATCTTTGTGTCGTCAGCAAATTTCGACACCCTACACTCGATTCCCTCCTCCAGATCATCTATATAAATGGTAAATAGCTGAGGCCCCAGCACCGACCCCTGGGGCACTCCACTAGTCACCATCCGCCAATCCGAATAGCACCCGTTGACCCCCACTCTCTGCCTCCTATTTGACAACCAATCCTCTATCCACGCTAACACCCTACCCCCAACTCCATGCCCCCTTACCTTCTGCAGTAACCTCTTGTGAGGTACCTTATCAAACGCCTTCTGAAAATCAAGAAACACCACATCCACCGGCTCTCCTCTATCCACCGCACTAGACACATCCTCATAGAATTCCAATAAGTTCGTCAGACACGACTTCCCCTTAACGAAACCGTGCTGCGTCTGCTCTATCAAACAATTCTCCTCAAGATGCCTCGCTATTTTCTCCTTGATTACGGATTCAAGCATTTTACCCACAACAGACGTTAAACTAACCGGCCTGTAATTCCCTGCCTTTTGCCTGCTACCCTTTTTAAACAATGGCGTAACATTAGCCGTTTTCCAATCTTCCGGCACTTCCCTGGAATCCAGCGAGGTTTGGAAAATAATCATCAAGGCATCCACTATCATCTCCGCCATTTCTTTCAGAACCCTTGGATGCATTCCATCCGGTCCTGGTGACTTGTCCACCATCAGTCCCTCTAGTCTGTCGAGCACCGCCTCTCTAGTAACAATAATGTCATTCAGGCCCTCCACTCCTGCCATCTTTCCATCATTAACACCCGGCAAACTATTCACGTCCTCCTTCGTGAAGAGGACATGATTTTCAAAATGAATCTCCCACATTCTGTGCATCGCAGAGTGGACGAGCATGAATCTGGTGGAAGCTCAGTGGGCAGGGCCTGTTCCCGCTGGAGAGGCCGGCAGCATCGCACTGAGAGCACCACTGCACATGCGCAGATCTGTCATAGCGGAGTTCAGCACACGCGCTGTGGCCCCACACTGCTTGCCTCCTGATCATTGGCCAGTTCAATCCCCCATCACTGGCCTTGCCAACCCCCCATCACCCCATCACTGGCCCCCTTGACTTATCTGGGCCATCATCAACACCCCCCGCAGTCCTGATCTCCCCCCACTACCCCCCAACTCGGCAGCCTGAACCCTTCCCCTGCACCCCACCCCCACCAATCCCGACCCTCCACCCTCCTCCCACAGCTTCAAACACCACCCCCCACAACACCCAGCAGGCCGATACACGTCACCCACCCCAATGGCCAGCCCCAGTTGCTGCTCTTCCTAACTCTGTCGCTGATCCTGAATGCAGAGTGGTAGCAATGCCTGATGCCCAATGGGCAGTGCCGAGATGCCCCCGGTCTTTGCCACTTTGCCCAATTTGGGCAGCGAGAGGAAAAGCAGCCGGCATAATTAAGGACCCCGTGCACCCCGGACATTCTCTCTTCCACCTTATTCCATCGGGAAAAAGATACAAAAGTCTGAGGTCACGTACCAACCAACTCAAGAACAGCTTCTTCACTGTCAGACTTTTGAATGGATCTATCTCGCATTAAGTTGATCTTTCTCTACACCCTCGCAATGACTGTAACACTACATTCTGCACCCTCTCCTTTCCTTCTCTATGAACCATATGCTTTGTCTGTATAGCACACAAGAAACAATACTTTTCACTGTATGTTAATACATGTGACAATAATAAATCAAATCAAATCAAAATCAGGAACATGAAGTTCAAATGAGAAAAGGGTCCCAGAGAAAACAGAGGCCAGTACCTCGTGCCCCATCTCAGCTCAATGTCTCCCTCAGCAACACCTGTGGGGGAGACTGTCATGACGGAACTCCACTAGGTGGCGTTGGTAGCCATGATGCCAGCAGCCATAGTTTGGGATGTTTGGATAAATGTGGAAAGAATGGGTATCTAATCACACCTTAGGACATGGAACTCTGACTGTTCAAATCCGGTTAGCTGCTCCTTGGAATTCCGCAGAGAGTTCTTGAACACAAGAAAGCACTAAAATATAGGAGAAAAGTAGACTGAGGAAAGGGGTGGTAACAAGCTGAATGGATTTGAGGCAAGAGAGAGTTAGAGTAACTCGCACAGATTTCCATTCCTTTCTCCCTCATGTATGTGTTCATATTCCTCTCTGAACTGCTCACGACAAACCCAGCACCGGTAACCTGAGCAGATAAGGACACCAAAACTGTACACAATACTCCAGGTGTGGCCTCACCAATGCCCTGTACAATTGCAGCAAAAGATCCCTATTCCTATACTCAAATCCTCTCACTGTGAAGACCAACATACCATTTACCTTCTTTACTGCCTGCTGTACCTGCACACTTACTTACAGTGACTGATACACGAGGACATCAAGGTCTCGCTGAGTATCCATCTCTCTCAATTTACACACATTCCAGTAATAATCTGTCTTCCTATTATTGCTACCAAAGTGGATAACCTCACTCAGCCTGTCTAAATCACACTGAAGCATCTCTGCATCCTCCTCACAGCTCACCCTCTCACCCAACTTTGTATCATCTGCAAATTTGGAGATAATACATTCAGTTCCCTCTTCCAAATCATTAATATATCATGTGAACAGTTGGGGTCCTTGCATGGCTTCCTGTGGAAACCTCACTAGTCACTGACTGCCAATCAGGAAAAGAATAAGAAGTCTCACAACACCAGGTTAAAGTCCAACATGTTTATTTGGGAACAAATGCCACTAGCTTTCGGAACATTGCTCGTCAGGTGAGTGGGAATTCTGTTCACAAACAGGGCAAATAAAGACACAAACTCAATTTACAAAATAATTTGTAATCAAGTCTCAAAGATACAGACATTGTCTGTACCTTTAAGACATGATTACCTATATTCCAACCATTATTTTGTAAATTTAATTTGTGTCTTTATATGCCCTGTTTGTGAACAGAACTCCCACTTACCCGATAAAGGAGCAGCGCTCCAAAAGCCAGTGGCTTTTGCTACCAAATCAACTTGTTGGACTTTAACCTGGTGTTGTGAGACTTCTTACAGTGTTTACCCCAGTCCAATACCAGCATCTCCACATCAATCAGAAAAAGACCCATTTATGCCAACTCTTTGCTTCCTATCTGCTAACCAGCTTTATATCCATCTCAAGACATTACCCACAATCCCATGTGCTTTAACTTTACATCAGAATCTGTTATGTGAAACCTTGTTGAAAGCCTTCTGAAAGTCTAAATAAATCACATCCACTGGTTCTCCTCAGACAACTCTACTAGTTACATCCTCAAAAAATTCCAATAGATTTTCAAGTATGATTTCCCTTTTGTAAATCCATGCTGACTGTGTCTGATTATCCCACCGCCTTCCAAATGCTGAGTTATGATGAAGGGTCATCAGGACTCGAAACATTGGCTCTATTCTCGCCCCACAGAGGCTATCAGACCTGCTGAGATTTTCCAGCACTTTCTGTTCTTGTTTCAGATTCCAGCACCCAGAGTATTTTGCTGTTAGTAGAGTTATGAAATCCTTGAGAATGAATTCTAGCAACTTCCCCAGTAGTGACGTTAGGCTCACTGGTCTATAGTTCCCTGTTTTGTCTCTATCTCCCTTTTTGAATAGTGAGCTTACATTAGCTACTCTCCAATCTGTAGGAACTACCCCAGAATCCAAAGAATTTTGGAAAATAACCACCAATGGATCTACTGTTTCCAGGGCCAGTTCCTTAAGTACTCTGGGTTGAAGATGATCAGGACCTGGAGATTTATCCACCTTCAGTCCCATCAATTTCCCCAAACCATTTCTCTGTTAATGCTGATTTCCTTCAGCTCACTAAAATGTGTTTCTCCCAGCACTTCTGGTACATTATTCATGTCTCCCTTTGTGAAGACTGAAACAAAATACAAATTTAATTCCTCAGCCATTAGTTTATTCCCCATTATGATTTCTCCCATTTCTGACTGTAAGGAGCCTACATTTGTTTTTGTCAATCTTTTTCTCTTCACACACCTATAGAACCATGGGAAAGGCACAGCAATTAAGGAGATAATTCAGCCCATCTCGTCCATGCCAGCTTGAGGACATTCGGGTGCCCTTTCTGATCCCCCCTTCCTGCACCCAGCCCAGAGCCTTGCAGCTTATAGCCCTTAAGGTGCAGATCCAGGTACTTTTTAAAAGAGTTTAGGGTCTCGGCCCCACCACCAATTCAGGCAGCGAATTCCAGACATCCACCACCCTCTGTGTAAAAGCGTTCTTCCTCGTGTCCCCTTGACACCTAACACTACTTATCTGGATTCTATGTTCCCTGGTTCTAGAAATCTCCACCAAGGGGAACAATTTTATCCTGCCGACTCTATCTCTTCCCCTCAATATCTTTACACTTCAATCAAGTCATTCCTCAGCCTCCTTTGTCCCAGGGGAAATAATCCCAGCCTATCCATAGCTGCAATTCCCTAGCCCTGGCAACATTCTTGTAACCTTCCTCAGCACATTCTCCAGAGCAAATACTTCCTGCCTGTAATGTGGTGACCCAGGACTGCACACCATACTCCAGCTGTGGCCTCACCAGTGTTTTATACAATTCCAACATCATATCAGTACTTTTATATTCGATACCTCTGCCAATGAAAGGCAGCATTCCAGACGCCTTCTTTACAACCCTCAGCACTGACCCTCTGACAGTGCGGCGCTCCCTCAGCACTGACCCTCTGACAGTGTGGCACTCCCTCAGTACTGACCCTCTGACAGTGTGGCACTCCCTCAGCACTGACCCTCTGACAGCACTCCCTCAGCACTGACCCTCTGACAGTGTGGCACTCCCTCAGCACTGACCCTCTGACAGTGCAGCACTCCCTCAGCACTGACCCTCTGACAGTGCGGCACTCCCTCAGCACTGACCCTCTGACAGTGCGGCGCTCCCTCAGCACTGACCCTCTGACAGTGTGGCACTCCCTCAGCACTGACCCTCTGACAGTGCGGCGCTCCCTCAGCACTGACCCTCTGACTGTGCGGCGCTCCCTCAGCACTGACCCTCTGACAGTGCGGCGCTCCCTCAGCACTGACCCTCTGACAGTGCGGCACTCCCTCAGCACTGACCCTCTGACAGTGCGGCACTCCCTCAGCACTGACCCTCTGACAGTGCGGCACTCCCTCAGCACTGACCCCCTGACAGTGCGGCACTCCCTCAGTAAAATTTATTTATTATTGGCACAAGTAGGCTTACGTTAACAATTAAAATCCCCTAGTCGCCACTCCGGTGCCTATTCAGGTATACTAAGGGGGAATTCAGCACGGCCAATGCATCTAACCAGCATGTCTTTAAAACTGTGGGAGGAAACCGGAGAACCTGGAGGAAACCCATGCAGGCACGGGGAGAATGTGCAGACTCTGCACAGACAGTGACCCAAGCCGGGAAGTGAACGTGGGTCCCTGGCACTGTGAGGCAGCAGTGCTAACCACTGTGCCATCGTACTGTCCAACTATCCACTACTCAGTCAATCTTTGAGTCATCTGAACATTTTACAATCATGCCCCCCACATTCATATCCAAATTGTCAATATACAACATAAACAACAAGGTTCCTAACATCAAACCCTGTGTAACACCACTTGAAACAGCTTTCCATTCACAAAGGCATCCATCAGTCTTTGTTTCCTGTTTCTAAGCCAACTTTTGATCCAGTCTGCCAAATTAGAAAAACTACAGCACAAACAGGCCCATCGGCCCACAAGTTGCACCGAACATGTCCCTACCTACTCGGCTTACCTATAACCCTCCATCTTACTAAGTCCCATGTACTTATCCACAAGTCTTTTAAAAGACCCTATGGAATCCACCTCCACCGCCACCGCCAGCAGCCGATTCCACGCTCCTACCACCCTCTGAGTGAAAAACTTACCCCTGATATCTCCTCTGTACCTACTCCCCAGCACCCTAAACCTGTGTCCTCTTGTGGCAGCCATTTCAGCCCTGGGAAAAAGCCTCTGAGAATCCACTTGCCCTGTATTCCATGGGATTTTAGTTTTTTGACCAATCTGCCATGTGGGATCTTGTCAAACACCTGACTAAAATCCACGTACACAACATCCACTACACTACCCTCAACAACCCTCCTTGTCACTTCCTCAAAGAATTCAATCAGGTTTGTGAGACAAAGCCACACTAACCCTCCCTGATCAGTCCATCCCTTTCTCATGGCAATTAAACATCTCTCTCTGGATTGATTCTACTAATTTGCCCACAACCAATGAAGACTAACTGGGCTATAATTGTTTGACATTTCCTTCAATCCCTTTTTAAACAATGGAACTACATTTGTACTTCTCTGGTCCAAATAACCTCCTTCTGTGTTGTAACCATTCTGTGGTTGCGTGTGATCCCCATCTCCTTCTGCTACCTCCAGCCATCTGAACTGCAAACCTCTGATACTGTCAAATGGTATCAATTTGCCCCCAGATTGAAGGTCTTTACAATACTGACCCCTGGGGACACTTGCTGTTGGACGCCAGCTCTGGGACAAGAGGTCACAGTCTTAGGATAAGGGGCAGCAAATTTAAAACAGAGTTGAGGAGAAACTACTTCTCCCAAAGGGTTGTGAACCTGTGGAATTCGCTTCCCCAAAGTGCGGTGGATGCTGGGACAGTGAGTAAATTTGAGGAGGAGTTAGACGGATTTTTATTTGGGAATGGGTTGAAGAGTTATGGGGAGAAGGCAAGAAAATGGGGATGGGGAGCAAATCAGCCACGATCAATTGGCGGAGCAGGCTTGATGGGCAGAATGGCCTAATTCTGCTCCTCCATCTTTGAACCTCTGACATGCTCAGGTAGCTAATGGCATTCGGAAGCATAGTGGGTGGAAGGTCATGTGATGTGGAAACAGGAATTGCAATGTGACCCTCCCAAAAATATAACCCCTGTCTTCCAGCCAGCTTCAGGGGTCTCTGCTCTCACCTTGAGTGCAGTTACAGATTGCATTGTGGGTATGGCCTATATATATCACAACAGGAAGTGGTTATTCTCTACCTATCTACCTGTACTCCAAAGCATTCAGTGTGGTTTTTATTGGAACACAGTTTCCACCACATCCTGCTCTGTCAGACTGCAGAGGAAGCAGCAACAGGAGAGGACCAGCTCTCAGCACAACACCTGTTTACCCCTCAATCAAACTTGCTGAAAAAACATCTATCAGAGATTGGCCCAGCCTCATTCCGGCAGTGAAACAGCTCAGGGTGGAGTCAATGCTTCTCTACCCAGGTGTGGCCTGTGAGTGGCTCCCACCTCAGTCCATTCAACACCTTCATAGATTGAGTCATTCTCCAAAGAATTCCAATCGCAACAATGGCAGTTAGAGCAAAATGTACTCTTCCCCATCTTCTTCATTACAGGAATAGGAGTGCGGTCAACACAGGGTCAAACACAAAGCAGCAGAAGCTATTCGGTCGGGTGGGGGGGCGGGGGGTTCGGGGTGAGGGGGGGACATCAACTGAACAAACTCACTGAGGCAAAACCTGCACATTGCAGTTTCTCATAACTTGATTCAGCATTCGTATATCTAACCCAGTGCTATACCTGTCCTGGGAGTGTTTGATGGGGGACAGTGTAGAGGGAGCTTTACTCTGTATCTAACCCCGTGCTGTACCTGTCCTGGGAGTGTTTGATGGGGGGACAGTGTAGAGGGAGCTTTACTCTGTATCTAACCCCGTGCTGTACCTGTCCTGGGAGTGTTACCTCCCAATTTGCTGTTACAATGTGTTGCAACATTTATAAGTTCTTTGCTGATTGGCGTTGATGGTTGGCAGACAGACAGAAGCTGAACACTTTTTCGATCCTGTGAATGTTCACAGGTTCACAAGTTTGCTGCAGAATGCTGGTAGCGTGAAGTGTAAACATTCTGACATGACATTGAACATCCGGCCGTGTTGCACAATTAGGTTTAATTTTGAAAATCATTCAACGTAACTCAGGGATGACACTTCAATATATCAAAAATATAACAAGAAAATCAGAGAGACTTTTCTTGCGAGTTCTATTTAGTTGGACTTGTAACAAGGGGCCTTTTGGTGTCCCATCCTGTTTGAACTCTTTGCAAAAGCTTTCGGAATACTTCCACTCCCCTCTGTATCTATCAGCTGCCCGATTGTTTGCCCTGCATATCACTGATGTGCTAACAGTGAGGGGCAGTGCAGGGAATGTGCTGGTTATTGTTTCTGAGAATTTTAATTGTTCAGTAAAGTACCAGATAACAGGCCGGTTAACCAATCCAGCCTTCAGGAAAAGGGGGCTCAGATTCCAATTGGATAAAAAATGATTGCTATTGATATAATTTGGGCACAGTAAGAAGTCTCACAACACCAGGTTAAAGTCCAACAGGTTTATGTACAATTATCAGCTTTCGGAGTGCTGCCCCTTCATCAGGTAAGCTCCGAAAGCTCGTGATTCCAAATAAACCTGTTGGACTTTAACCTGTGAGATTTCTTACTGCTGCTACCCCAGCTAACGTCTCCACATCCTGGAGAATCTGGATCTCAGAAGGCAGAGTACAATGTGAAAAATTGCCATTGCTGCCCAGGTTGGAGATGTGAAAACAGCGAGGATGAAGGTAATAAATTGTACATTTGCAGAGACAGATTCACAGTTTGATGGGCTGGTTGAAGATAAAATATAGAGAAATGCAGATTATTGCATTTTGACAGAGGGACAACATGGTTTTGATTGTGCAGTTTGAAAGAGTGTGCAGAGACAGAGGGACCTGGGGTTGAGTACAACAGAAGGTGACAGAATATATTCCGAGTGTTGTTAGTAAAACAAACGGGAATTTCCACTTCAGAAACGGAAATGTCGAGTCCAAAAGTTGGGAAGTTCTGGCGAACCTTTCTGAAGTTCTGGTTAGGCCTCAGCTAGAGGACTGCAGCCAACCCCAGTCACCAGACCTTAGGAAGAACGTGAGGGTCCTCGGGAGGGGTTCGGAGGAAGGTTTACCAGAATGGTTCCGGGAATAAGGGATTTTAGGTCCAAGGTTAGGTGGGAGAGGCTGGGCTGCTCTCCCTGGAGTGAAAGAGGTGGAGGGGAGATTTGATTGAGTTGTACAACATCACGAGAGGTTTGGATAAGATAGACATGGAAACATTGGTTGTGAATCTTCCATTGCGACTCACAACTTTTCTTTTCTGTGAGAGACACGCGTGTCCAATCTTGAACCGGGATTTGAGCATGTTCAGGGAACACATGCACATCTCCCTGAGCCAGAGAACAGTCACCAGTCAGACCACACTCTGAACCAGCAGGCAGGCAAGTCAGTTATTTCCATCTTTTTTATATGTATTTGAAATACGTAGATTAGTGAATTATTAGGACCTGAATCTCCCACTCCGTCAGGAGTACTTCATCCTGGTGGGGCTTAGACTAGCTTCCCACATCCGGGAATATCAGGAGACTCTGCCGGAATGAAGGGGGGGTAATCACGGCGCCCCCCCCACCCCCCCCAGGGGGTTGGGCAGCGGGATGGGGCTGGTGCCCCCTGGGTACAGGCATTCTGGCAGTGCCAGCCTGTGCCCCAGCGCTGCCAAAGGGGCAAAGTGCCCATGACCAGGGGGCACCTTGGCACTGTCCAGCAGGTAGCAGAAGTGCCAAGGGGATGGGGCCAATGTGAGAAGGGCCAAAGGATGATTGGTGGGGATGGGGGGGGGGGGGCCCACTGCTACTCTGCATGAGGATCGGTCTGGGACGGAGAGGGGGCACCGATTGAGTTGGGCAGTTGGGCAGGGGGTCTGCCCCTTGGGAGGGTCTGACCACAGGGGTTGTGGAGGGAGCGGGGTGTCCGCTGGGGTGGTGGGGGGGGTTGGGGGATTGCCACTGCTGGGAAGGGGGGTGGGTTGTGCATCAGGGTGCTGTGGGAGGGGGGTGGGTGGTCAGGGCCGGCCCAGGAATTGTTGTGGGGACTGCGATCAAGCCGGTGGGGGGGGGGGGGGGGGGGGGTTGGTTCTTGGAAGGGCAGCACTGTGGGGGTCCTGGGCAATCGAGTTGGCAGCAAACAGGAGAGTCTGACAGATCAGGACCCTGCACATGCACAGAGTTCCAGAACTGTCAAACTCCAGTGCGAATAGCATGCCCCCCACCAACCCCCCCACTCCCCGCG
Source organism: Carcharhinus amblyrhynchos (assembly GCF_965287045.1). Lineage (NCBI taxonomy): Eukaryota > Metazoa > Chordata > Chondrichthyes > Carcharhiniformes > Carcharhinidae > Carcharhinus > Carcharhinus amblyrhynchos. Next base: position 40,433,357 of record NC_137350.1, on the reverse strand, counting down.
CCCCCACCCCCCCACTCCCCCAGCCCCGGTTTTTAATGAGCTTCATGACTGGGAGCTCCGCAGTGCTCAGAGTGCAGAGATTCAGGTGAGAAGCTACACTGACAAAACAGTCGGGATCTAGAATGGTTTTCCTGCCAATTCAGCACCTTGAGAAGAATCGCGGAAGTGATTCCCATTGGCTGATTGTAGAAGGACCGGGGAAGGGAGCCAGATATCCGGAGGGTGTGAGGAATAGGTTTATTACACAGCGAGTGATGATGGGCTGGAACCCTCAAGGCTGCAGGACAGGGAAATAATCAATGATTTCAAAAAGGAATTGGAGGGAAACTTGAAGAAAAGAATTGTGCCGGATTCTGTGGATCTGGTGCAATATTGGGGTTGAGTGGATTACCACCTAGAGGCCAGTATGAATTAGATGATCCAAAAGTCCACCTGCTGTACCGTATGATCTATTTATAAAACTTCCCTTCTGAAGATTATTATTGAATCTGCTTCCACAGTCCATTCAGAACATTATGGATAACAACAACTCGCTGGGTCAAATATGTTCTCAACATCTGGCTTTTTAATCTATTTCAATTTAAGAACCGATTCCTGTTGGTGAGGGATGTTTGCAGATTAACCCACAGCTGGATGCTTCCTTACCCCTGGAATTACAGGACACACTTTCTCCAATATCCTGTTTATTAGCTGGTGAAATATCTCAGGATGGAACATTGGACACACCCAAACTCTGCCAAGAGCTGAAAGAGAAGGTTAGGGAGATAGGGAGGGGGTGTAGGGGGCTGGAGGAGGTTACAGAGATAGGGAGAAGGGTGTAGGGGCTGGAGGAGGTTACAGAGATAGGGAGGGGGTGTAGGGGGCTGGAAGAGGTTACAGAGATAGGGAGAAGGGTGTAGGGGCTGGAGGAGGTTACAGAGATAGGGAGAAGGGTGTAGGGGCTGGAGGAGGTTACAGAGATAGGGAGAAGGGTGTAGGGGCTGGAGGAGGTTACAGGGATAGGGAGGGGGTGTAGGGGGCTGGAAGAGGTTACAGAGATAGGGAGGGGTGTAGGGGCTGGTGAAGGTTACAGAGATAGGGAGGGGTGTAGGGGCTGGAGGAGGTTACAGAGATAGGGAGAAGGGTGTAGGGGCTGGTGGAGGTTACAGAGATAGGGAGAAGGGTGTAGGGGCTGGAGGAGGTTACAGAGATAGGGAGAGGGGTGTAGGGGCTGGAGGAGGTTACAGAGATAGGGAGGAGGTGTAGGGGCTGGAGGAGGTTACAGAGATAGGGAGGAGGTGTAGGGGCTGGAGGAGGTTACAGAGATAGGGAGAGGGGTGTAGGGGCTGGAGGAGGTTACAGAGATAGGGAGGAGGTGTAGGGGCTGGAGGAGGTTACAGAGATAGGGAGGAGGTGTAGGGGCTGGAGGATGTTACAGAGATAGGGAGGAAATATAATCATAGAATCCCTTCTGTGCAGAGGGAGGCCATTTGGCCCATCGAGTCTGCACCGACTACAATCCCACCCAGATCCTATTCCCATAACCATATTTACCCCACTAACATTAGTGTCAGTTTAGTCGGGCTAATCAACCTAACCCATAAGAGATAGGAGGAGAATTAGCCATTTGGCCCATCAAGTCTGCTCCACCATTCAATCAGAGCTTTGGACTCCATGGGAATCTGTCAGGGGAACAGGAGAGGGGTAAAGAGTGTAGGTGGGTCTTTCAGTGTAAAGTTTAATGTTTATTTTATATGGGTCACAAGCAAGTCTTACATTAACACTGCAATGAAGTTACTGTGAGAATCCCCTAGTCATCACACTCTGGCGCCTGTTCGGGTACACTGAGGGAGAGTTTAGCACGGCCAATGCACCCTGACCAGCACGTCTTTCAGACTGTGGGAGGAAACCAGAGCACCCGGAGGAAACCCACACAAACACGGGGAGAATGTGCAGACTCTGCACAGAGACCCAAGCCGGGAATTGAACCCAGGTCCCTGGCGCAGTGAGGCTGCAGTGCTAACCACTGTCCCAATCTGCCGGTGGAGAGAGGAGGAAGATGGAGAGGGGTCTGAGGATTCAAACACTGTTTAAATGGCCTGGCTGTATATAAACGGAGCTGTGAGCAGTCAGACGGAGAACCTGGAGGAAGTTAATCATTGCAGCTACAGTGAGAGCAGGAACAAGAGTATACCAAGCACAAAATAAATAACACAAAGTGTTTTATAAAAACTGTAGCAACAAAGGGACACCATTCTAAAGGAGAAAATCCTGAGGGTGGGGGAAGAACAGGAGGGGGTGGGGGAGAAGCGGGAGGGGGGTGGGGAACTAGGTGGAGGGATGGGGAGCAAGGGTGCAGGGGGTGGGGATCAGTGGTGGAGGTGGTGGGGAGCTGGGGTGGAAAAGGAAATGGGGTGGGTGGAGAGCGGATGGGACTGGAAGTTGCAAAATAAGTCAGACTAAAAAGATCACGGTGTTCCTGGAGGGGGTGGAGGGACTGGAGGAAGGTACAGAGATAGGGAGGGGTGTAGGGGACTGGAGGAGGTTACAGAGATAAGGACGGGTGTCGGGGCTGGAGAAGGTTACAGAGATAGGGAGGGGTGTCGGAGCTGGAGGGGGTTACAGAGATGGGGGGATTCGGGGCTGGAGGAGGTTACAGAAAGAGGGAGGAGTGTAGGGGGCTGGAGGAGGTTACAGGGATAGGGAGGGGTGTCGGGGCTGGAGAAGGTTACAGAAATAGGGAGGGGTATAGGGGGCTGGAGGAGGTTACAGAGATAGGGAGGGGGGTCAAGGCTGGAGGAGGTTACAGGGATAGGGAGGAGGGTCAAGGCTGGAGGAGGTTACAGAGATAGGGAGGAGGGTCAAGGCTGGAGGAGGTTACAGAGATAGGGAGGAGGGTCAAGGCTGGAGGAGGTTACAGAGATGGGGGGGATTAGGGGTTGGAGGAGGTTACAGAGATAGGGAAGGGTATAGGGGGTTACAGAGAGGGAGGGGATTAGGGGCTGGAAGAAGTTACAGAGATAAGGAGGGGTGTAATCATAGAAATCACAGAAACCCTACAGTGCAGAAAGAGGCCATTCCGCCCATCGAGTCTTCACCGACCACAATCCCATCCGGGTTCTATCCCCATATCCCTACATATTTACCTGCTAATCATCTAACCTACATATCTCAGGATACTAAGGGGCAATTTTAGCATGGCCAATCCACCCAACCTGCACATCTTTGGACTGTGGGAGGAAACCGGGGCACCCGGAGGAAACCCACGCAGACGTGGGGAGAACGTACAGACTTCACACAAAGTCCAGTCCACCACGCAAACCAGCCTCCCATCCATTGACTCTGTCTACACTTCCCGCTGCCTCGGGGACAAGCAGCCAGTATAATTAAGGACCCCACATACACTGGACATTCTCTCTTCCACCTTCTTCCTTTGGGAAAAAGATACAAAAGTCTTAGGTCACGTACCAACCGACTCAAGAACAGTTTCTTCCCTGCTGCTGTCAGACTTTTGAATGGACCTACCTCGCATTAAGTTGATCTTTCTCTACACCCTCACTATAACTGTAACACTACATTCTGCACTCTCTCGTTTCCTTCTCTATGAAGGGTATGCTTTGTCTGTATAGCGCGCAAGAAACAATACTTTTCACTGTATGTTAATACATGTGACAATAATAAATCAAATCACTGGATCAGTTTTCGGTGTAAGTTACTTCCTTAATTTCAGTGAAGTTGTAAAATAATAATTCCTCCACAGACATGGCAGGAAATTCCAGATCACAAGAACAATGTGACGTTACCCAGAATCAGCAGATTCTGTTCGTAAATGGAAAATTGATACATCTTACGTAACTGAAATAAGAAACGATTTAGTTTCAGTGTCTTGTGTTGTGGCAGGGAAGGCCCCAGTTCTATTCCTGGTCCTGTGCTCGCACTCAGTCTCTGTGTGGTGGAGTCTCTGTTTCACATTGTGTTCCTGGGTTCGAGATTGAGTAATTGGCATGGGCAATGGCAGATTGTCCTGTTTTTCTTTTATTAATTTGTGGGACATGGGCATCGCTGATTGGCCAGTATTTATTGCCCATCCCTAATTGCCCGAGAGTCACCCACATTGCTGTGGCTCTGGAGTCACATGTAGGCCAGACCGGGTAAGGACAGCAGATTTCCCTCCTTAAAGGACATTAGTGAACCAGATAGTTTCACGGTCATCAGTAGGCTCTTAATTCCAGATATTTTTTATTGAATTCAAATCCCACCATCTGCCCTGATGAGATTCGAACCCCGGTCCCCAGAACATTAGCTGAGTTTCTGGATTAATAATCTAGTGCCTCCCCTTATCGCAGGGTCAATGTGCACAGGTGGGCACTTGAATTCTGACGTTCCCCAAACTCCAGCTGCTGGTTGTTATTCCCCATTGAGGATATCCCTGTGTGTGAGGCCATGCACACTGAACCCCAGTGAGGGTCAGTAACAGAGAAACGGTGGGAGCAGAATATCAGAATGTGGGCACTCTAATAATACCCTGAATCCAGCAGAGAGCAATGGAATTCCATACCAATCACAGCTAATCCTGTTGAAAGTTGTGAAGGAATTTCTATACTCCTTTTGCTACCTCAGGACAATCCAAAATGTCATGAGGCAATAAAGCAGCAATCCAGCACCCAAACCAGCCTCCCATCCATTGACTGTCTACACTTGCCGCTGCCTCGGGGAAAAGCAGCCGGTATAATTAAGGACCCCACGCACCCCAGACATTCTCTCTTCCACCTTCTTCCGTCAGGAAAAAGATACAAAAGTCTGAGGTTACGTACCAACGGACTCAAGAACAGCTTCTTCCCTGCTGCTGTCAGACTTTTGAATGGGCCTGCCTCGCATTAAGTTGATCTTTCTCTATACCCTCGCTATGACTGTAACACTACATTCTACACTCTCTCGTTTCCTCCTCTATGAACAGTATGTTTTGTCTGTATAGCACGCAAGAAACAATACTTTTCACTGTATGTTAATACATGTGACAATAATAAATCAAATCAAATCAAATCAATGTGCCGGTGAGCAGTTAATCAGGTTTAGTGATGTTGGAAGTGGGATAAATATTAGCAGGACAGCTCCTGGAGAATTCCACAATCTTCTCAGATCAGCATCCATAACATCTTCCACAGTTCCTTGGTGGGGGCACGGTTTCACATTTCACTAAAAGACGTCAAGCACCTGGCTCCAGGCAATCGAATTGTTCTAAAGAATGAACCTTTCGTAAACCACTTTGGATCCAGTTCCTCACTCTGTGTGCACGCACGCTGGTCTCTGAAAGAATTCTCTGAAGCCCAACCCTGAGTCCATTCTGTGATTTATGTTATAATGACTGATCCGAGTGAAGTGTCAGCATGGAATTGATATTAATCACAAGCTTCAATGTGAAACTTGGGGAAATGTGGACAGTGTGTTTAACAATGTTAGAATTATACATGACCTCAATATTCAACTAGTCCAATCTTTCCTCATTGGCTTCATGATGGACACACCTTGGTAAACTGGAGCCTTTCCAAAAGGGAAATTTCAAGGAGTATCTTAAAGGGAGAGAGAGAGAGAGAGGCAGAGAGAGACGCAGAGAGAGAGAGGCAGAGAGAGAGTCAGAGAGAGAGAGGCAGAGAGAGTCAGAGAGAGAGAGGCAGACAGAGAGTCAGAGAGAGAGAGGCAGAGAGAGTCAGAGAGAGAGAGGCAGACAGAGAGTCAGAGAGACAGAGGCAGAGAGAGAGGCAGAGAGAGAGAGGCAGAGAGAGAGGCAGAGAGAGAGGCAGAGAGAGAGTCAGAGAGAGAGTCAGAGAGGGAGAGGCAGAGAGAGAGGCAGAGAGAGAGAGGCAGAGAGAGAGGCAGAGAGTCAGAGAGAGAAAGTCAGAGAAAGAGGCAGAGAGAGGCAGAGGGAGAGGCAGAGAGAGAGGCAGAGAGAGAGGGGCAGAGAGAGAGGCAGAGGGAGAGGCAGGGAGAGAGGCAGAGAGAGACATCTTCTGAGCCTTTAACACATCATTGATGAAGATGAACATCTCGCCAAGGCCATCCCCACACCCTCACTTCTTGCCTTCAAACAACCACACAACCTCAAATAGACAATTATCCGCAGCAAACTACTCAGCCTTCAGGAGAACAGTGACCACAACACCACACAACCCTGCCACAGCAACCTCTGCAAGACATGCCGGATCATCGACACGGATGCCATCATCTCACGTGAGAATACCATCCACCAGGTACACGGTAAATACTCTTGCAACTCGGCCAACGTTGTCTACCCGATACGCGGCAGGAAAGGATGTCCTGAGGCCTGGTACATTGGGGAGACCATGCAGACACTACGACAAACGGATGAATGAACATCGCTCGACAATCACCAGGCAAGACTGTTCCCTTCCTGCTGGGGATCACTTCAGTGGTCACGGGCATTCAGCCTCTGATCTTCGGGTAAGTGTTCTCCAAAGCGGCCTTCATAGGACAATGCAGAATCTCTGAGCAGAAACTGATAGCCAAGTTCCGCACACATGGGCAGCAAGGTGGCACAGTGGTTAGCACTGCTGCCTCACAGTGCCAGGGACCACAGGTCAGGTCCCAGAGGATTGGAGGATAGCGAACGTGGTACCGCTGTTTAAAAAGGGTAGGAGGGATAACCCTGGTAACTATAGGCCGGTGAGTTTGACGTCAGTGGTAGGCAAGTTGATGGAGAGGATTCTTAGGGATAGGATGTATGAGCACTTAGAGCGTTGCGATCTGATTAAGGATACGCAGCATGGCTTTGTAAAGGGGAAGTCTTGCCTTACGAATCTGGTAGAATTTTTTGAGGAGGTGACAAAAATGGTTGACAAAGGACGAGCCGTTGATGTCGTCTATATGGATTTCAGTCAGGCATTTGACAAAGTCCCTCATGGTAGGTTGGTTGAAAAGATTAAGGCTCATGGGATACAAGGCCAGGTATCTAGATGGGTGGAGAACTGGCTTGCTAAGAGGAGATAGAGAGTAGTAGTGGAAGGGTCCTTTTCTAGCTGGAGGTCTGTCAGTAGTGGTGTGATGTGGGTATGCCGGCGTTGGACTGGCGTAAACACTGTAAAAAGTCTGACAACACCAGGTTTTAGTCCAACCGATTTATTTGATAATACTCCATTCACCTGACGAAGAGGCAGTCCCCTCGAAAGCTTGTGAGTATTATCAAATAAATCGGTTGGACTAAAACCTGGTGTTGTCAGACTTTTTACTAGTGGTGTGCTGCAGGGCTCAGTACTGGGACCTCTTCTCTTTGTAGTGTATATAAATGACTTGGAAGAGGGAGTAGGTGGTGTGATCAGCAAATTTGTTGATGACACTAAGATGGCTGGATTGGCGGGCAGTGAGGAGCAGTGTCTGGCAATACAACGGGATATTGATAGGCTGGTATATTGGGCAGATAGTTGGCAAATGGAGTTTAATCCTGATAAATGTGACGTGATGCATTTTGGCCGGAATAATGTAAGGGGGAGTTATATGATAAAGGGTAAGCCTATAAAGAGTATAGAAATGCAGCGGGACCTGGGGGTGCAAGTGCACAAGTCTTTAAAGGTGGCAGTACAAGTGGAGAAGGTTGTGAAGAAAGCCTATGGTATGTTAGCCTTTATAGGAAGGGGTATAGAATATAAGAACTGGAGTCTAATGTTGCAGTTGTATAGAACGTTGGTTAGGCCGCGTTTGGAGTACTGCGTCCAGTTCTGGTCGCCTTACTACCGGAAGGACGTGGAGACTCTGGAGAGAGTGCAGAGGAGGTTTACCAGGATGTTGCCTGGTATGGAAGGACTGGGGTATGAGGAAAGATTGAGCAAATTGGGGCTGTTTTCGCTTGAAAGCCATCGACTGAGGGGGGATCTAATAGAGGTATATAAGATTATGAAGGGTATAGATAAACAGTGGTAAGCTATTTCCTATGATAGAGACACACAGTACGAGGGACCATGGGCTTAAGGTGAGGGGGGAGAGGTATAACACAGATATTAGAGGGAAGTTTTTCACACAGAGGGTAGTGGGGGTATGGAATGCTCTGCCAAGTAAGGTGGTGGAGGCAGGCAAACTGGAGTTGTTTAAGAGTAACTTAGACAGGCACATGAGTGGGTTGGAGATGGGAGGATATAGGAGATTGTTTTAAATAAGGTTCATTAGCACTGGGGCGTCCCTGGTAATGTAAAAGGATGAGGAATGATACTAATGTTTTTCTCTTTTAATTCACAGGTTTTAAGTTGGTCCGCCTTGTTGTCCAACGAGGGGCATACACACGATGGGTCGTACTGGGGCTGCTCTTGGTTGTTCGAGATTGGCCTAGTGCTTCATGTCATTAGTGTGTGCTTAAACTGGACCAGATACTGGGCAACACGACAGCTCAGTGACTATCGCTGTTTGCTGTGCAGATACATGGATTTGGGCCGGTGTCTGTGGGAGTTTGCGCATTCTCCCCGTGCTTGCGTGGGTTTTCTCCAGGTGCTCCGGTTTCCTCCCACACCCCAAAGATGTGCTATTAGGCTGATTGGAGGTAATAAATTGTCTCTAAATTAGTTTCCCTCAATGTGGAATGCCATAAACAATAGATAAGGGTCATGGGTGGAGGGGGGACTGGTAATGTTAGAATAGCAGTGCGGGCTCGTTGGGCCGAAGGCCCTGTTTCCCGGGCTGTTTTTGTTCTTTGTTCTTTGTTACTGTCTGTATGGTGTTTGTACATTCTCCTCGTATCTGTCTGGGTTTCCTCCAGTTTCCTCCCACAGTCCAAAGATGTGCAGGTTGGGTGGATTGGCCATGGTAAATTGACCCTAGAGTCAGGGGATTAGCAGGGTAAAGATGTGCGGTTACAGGAATAGAGACTGGGTGGAATTGTGGTCGGTGCAGACTCGATGGGCCAAATGGCCTCCTTCTGCACTGTCGGGATTCTATAACATGAGGACGGCCTCAACCGGGATCTTGGGTTCATGTCACACTATCTGAAACCCCCATGACTGGGCTGGGTTTGCAAAATCTCTCTAACTGTCCTGTCTGGAGACAATACACATCTCTTTAACCTCTGCTTAACCCTCTCCCCACTCACATTGTCTGTACCTTTAAGACTTGATTACCTGTAAAGACTCACATTCCAACCGTTATTTTGTAAAGTGAGTTTGTATCTTTATATGCCCTGTTTGTGAACAGAACTCCCACTCACCTGATGAAGGAGCCTGAGACTCCAAAAGCTCATGTTACCAAATAAACCTGTTGGACTTTAACCCGGTGTTGTGAGACTTCTCACTGTGTTTACCCCAGTCCAATGCTGGCACCTCCACATCATTCTATTCTCCAACAGCAGATGGCAATCTCTGTCCACATTTCAATTCTGGTGAATGGAGTTTAATCTGTTGTGATTGGATTTGGACACTGATCTCTCTTTGCTGTGTGGTAAACTGAGGCAGTTAAACAAACCCCTTCCCCACTGACCCACCCAGTCCAAACATTGACTACTTGGTGGCCAGCGAGGAGGATAGCCGGAGACTTCAGGGATGTCAGTAGACTGGTCAGGGGGGCAGGAAATGGTGAATGGAGGTCAAACACAGCAAAGGATCACCCAATAAAGGGGCCTCACTCCCACCACACCTTGGTGGACGGTCAGGCACCAGGGGGTAGGGTTTTAGAGGAGGGGCAGGAGATTCAGAGGAGATTTGAGATAAACCTTTTTCACTCAGAGGGTGCTGGAAATCTGGAATGCGCTGCCTGGGGAGGTAAGGGAGGCCGGAAACCTTACACCCTTTAAAAAATATCTGGATGAACACTGAAATATCAGAACATTCAAGGATATGAGACAAGTAATGGAAAATGGGATTAGCGCCACTTTAGTGGTATTATTGTTAGTACAGGCTCGATGGGCTGAATGGCCTTCTCAATGCTGTACGCCTCGATGACTTTGGAGTGAGTGTCCACTGGCATGGCCTCACCTTCCTACATAGTCAGACTGTGATGGGCTCAGAGAAGGATATTCAAGCAGGAAATCCTGTCCCGTGCAGAGATCCACAACGGGACCCTCTAACCGGCTGTGAGGAAGGCAGGAGCCGGAGACAGAGGGTTCCAGCAGATCCTGGGCCTGCTCCGTGAGGGAGCGTGCAGAATGGCTTTCTACTGATCCTCGACTCGCGTCTGAGGACAACAGGCCAGAGGCACCAGCCAGTGAGGAGCACCCCCCACACCCACACCCAACCCCCCCCAACCCTCTCCCAACCCCCCCCCCCCCACACCCACACCCAACCCCCTCCCAACCCCCTCAACCCCCTCCCAACCCCATCACCAACACCCCCCACACCCACACCCAACCCCCCCCAAACCCCCCCAACCCCCTCCCAACCACCCCCCCACACCCACACCCAACCCCATCACCAACCCCCCCACACCCACAACCAACCCCCCTCAACCCCACCCAACCCCCTCCCAACCCCCCCAACCCCCTCCCCAACCCCCTCCCAACCCCCTCCCAAACCCCCCAACCCCCCCAACCCACACCCAACCCCATCACCAACCCCCCAACCCCCTCAACCCCCTCCCAACCCCAACTCTGGGTACGGACTCTGGGTACGGACTCTGGGTACTGACTCTGGGTACTGACTCTGGGTATGGACTCTGGGTACGGACACTGGGTACTGACTCTGGGTACAGACTCTGGGTACTGACTCTGGGTACTGACTCTGGGTACGGACTCTGGGTACGGATTCTGGGTACTGACTCTGGGTATTGACTCTGGGTACTGACTCTGGGTACGGACTCTGGGTACTGACTCTGGGTATTGACTCTGGGTACTGACTCTGGGTACGGACTCTGGGTATTGACTCTGGGTACTGACTCTGGGTACAGACTCTGGGTACTGACTCTGGGTACTGACTCTGGGTACTGACTCTGGGTATGGACTCTGGGTACGGACACTGGGCACTGACTCTGGGTACTGACTCTGGGTACTGACTCTGGGTACGGACACTGGGTACTGACTCTGGGTACTGACTCTGGGTACTGACTCTGGGTACGGACACTGGGTACTGACTCTGGGTACTGACTCTGGGTACTGACTCTGGGTACGGACACTGGGTACTGACTCTGGGTACTGACTCTGGGTACTGACTCTGGGTACGGATTCTGGGTACTGACTCTGGGTATTGACTCTGGGTACTGACTCTGGGTACAGACTCTGGGTACTGACTCTGGGTACGGACTCTGGGTACTGACTCTGGGTACAGACTCTGGGTACTGACTCTGGGTATTGACTCTGGGGTACGGACTCTGGGTACTGACTCTGGGTGGTGGTGAAGGATTTCTGGGTATGGAGGGGGCAGCAGTCAGTAAATGGACCAGAATGTGGATCCCGGAGACTATCGGACAGTAAATGGAGCACGAGGGAAAGTTGGGGGTGGGGGTTGGGGGTGGGGGGGTGGGTGGTGATGGGGGGATGGTGAAGGAAGGAAGTGAAGGAAGAGACGTTGTTGCAGGAAGAAAGGCGAATTCTGTCAGCAAAGCTCCAAAACTGGCACATCCGAAACCGGTGCATCCGAGCTTTTTGGAGCAAGTTGCCAGGACACTGGGACATTTACCGAAAATCTGGATGGTACGGTCACCATGGGGAGCTCGATTGCCCCCCTGCTCCTAACTGCCAGCTCCCCTCCTGTGTGATCCCCCACCTCTGTACAGAGTGCCTCCATCACACACACGGCTCTCTCCATGATCCCGAGCTCTGTGTGGCTGCGTTACTGAGAGTGGCCGTCACTTTCCCGATGATAATACTGTTCATTAAAACACAGGTGATGCACGAATGGCTCGTGACAGACAGATTATTGCAGAGTTTTGCAACAAGGAGAGATTTTCTCCAGCATCCTGTAAAGATGATGGCGTCGAGTTTAATGTTTCTAGCTGCTTGCGGGCTTGCAGTTTGAGCAATAGCACAGCGAGATCTGACTTGTATTTTCAAACCTGTGCACGACAGAATTCCATACATGACACACACAGGAAATCTTTACGACATGTTCTCATTCACTGTGATTTGGACAGGCTGAGTGTGGGGGTATATACATGGCAGATGCAGTATAAAGTGGAGAAATGTGACATTATCCACTTTGGTAGCAATGACAGGAAGGTAAATTATTATTTGAATGTGTGTAGATTGAGAGAGGCGGATACTCAATGAGACCTTGGAGTCCTCATGCATCAGTCGCTGTAAGTAAGAGCCCAGGTAAAGAAGGCAAATGGTATGTTAGCCTTCACAGCGAGAGGATTTGAATAAAGGAATAGGGATCTTTTGCTGCAATTGTACAGGTGTTGGTGAGGCCACACCGGGAGTATTGTGTACAGTTTTGGTCTCCTTATCTGAGGAAGGATGTTCCTTGTTACAGAGGGAGCACAGCGAAGGTTTCCCAGGCTGATTCCTGGGATGGCAGGTCTGTCATACAAGGAGAGACTGAGTCGATTAGGATTATATTCACTGGAGTTTAGAAGAGTGAGAGGGGATCTGATAGAAACTTATAAAATTCTAACAGGGTTAGACAGGGTAGATTCAGAAAGAATGTCCCCAATGGTGGGGGAGTCCAGAACTAGGGGTCAGAGTTTGAGGATAAGGGGTAAACCTTTTAGAACTGAGGTGAGGAGAAATTTCTTCACCCAGAGGGTGGGGAATGTGTGGAATTCAGTCCTGCGGAATGTAGTTGAGGCCAAAAACATTGTCTGATTTCAAGAAGGAATTAGATATAGTTCTTGGGACTAAAGGGATCAAGGATATGGAGGGAAGGGGGGGTCAGGATATTGAACTCGATGATCAGCTATGATCAAAATTATTTTGAAAAGGATATTAAATTATAATAGCTCTTTGATGCTCTGCTTATCCCTCAGTTCTGTCCTTGCCTCAGTCGGTCTGTCGTTAAAACCCTTATCCAAGCCTTTGTTTCCTCCAGACCTGAATATCCCACCCTCTTCTGGCTGATATTCCTTCTCCCAGATTCTGCTATCGTTCCTCTGCTCTCCCACCTGCACTGCCTCCCAGTTTAAGCAAAGCCTTGATGGTAAAATTCTCATCCGCTTGTCAGGGGAACACAAACACGTTAATACATTGGGAGGTAAATGTCGAAGGAAATTTAATAGAGAAATATGAAATGATTCATTGAGGGGGGAAGCATGAAAGGCGAAGAAATGGGCAGCGAGGCTGGGACTTTCCGTCCCCACTGTGGGGGGTCCGGGAGATTCGGCAAAGCGGCCTAAAGTCAGCGGGACTGGATAACCCCGGCAGTGAGTGGACTATAAAATCCCACCCAAAATCCAAAAGCACCAGAGGATCAGCGAGAGACAGTGAGGTGTGAGAGCCACAAATCTCCCAAAGGGTGAGGATACTTTGGTAAAAACTGCAAAAGAAAATATCTGGACAACCGGGTTTTCTGAAGAGACACATTTGAGCAGAAAAACAAAGAGGCAAAACCACAAATGATCAGTTAGCTGCATTTAAAATATTATTCAGAAGGTCATGGCTAGCACAGAGAGAGCTGAAGGGACTGACTCAAGTGATCCGAGTGGTGAGGAGGGACTGGAGTAACCGATATTCTTTTAATTAGGGAGAGCGGATTAAGGGGATAGCAATGTCTAAGGAGAGTTCTGATAAAGTGAATAGGGAAAAAAAAACTGATTCCACGAAACATAGAAACAAGAAAAGAATCACTAACAGGGCAAAGGCTGTGATCGGGAGAACAGTTTTACACAGAGGGTGGTTAGGAGCCACAACAGTAAGGAAGCAAACTCTGGAATAGCCTTTCAGTGAGTTAAACAGTACAAATGGCGAAAAATAAAATATTAAAAGCATGTGGCAGGTAAACGGGGAGTTCTCTTCCCAGAACAATCAGATAAATGGGCAAAATCTGCACTGTAAAATTCCAAAACCCCACAGCATTTGCAAAGCGCATGTGTGGCAGAGAACCAGAGAGTGATTAGAATTTAATGTTGTTTTTAAAATCATTAAGAAATACAAAAATCCTATCCTATAGTGATGAAGGTGAATCACCTGTACAATTCAAAGCTGTTCTCACAAATCATAAAATCCCTACAGTACAGAAGAAGGCCATTTGGCCCATCGAGCCTGTACCGACCACAATCCCACCCAGTTTCTGGTCCCGTAATCCCACATACTTACCCTATAAGCCTCCCTGATAGTAAGGGACAATTTAGCATGGCCAATCTGCACATCTTTGGAGAGTTGGAGGAAATTGGAGTACACCCACGCAGACACCAGGGGGGTAAGTGCAGACTCTGTACAGCTATTACCCAGGGCCGGGAATCGAACCCAGGTCCCTACTGCTGTGAGGCAGCAGTGCTAACCACTGTGCCACCAGGCCGTTCAAAGTAATTGACTTTTTGAGGCTGAGTTGTCAGTGAACTGCACAAACATCCCTGCAGTGCTGATGGTGTGGGGGAGTGTCTGCCTGTTTACATAAGAACATAAGAACATAAGAAATAGGAGCAGGAGTAGGCCATCCAGCCCTTCGAGCCTGCCCCGCCATTCAATAAGATCATGGCTGATCTGTTGTGGCTCAGTTCCACTTTCCCGCCCTCTCCCCATAACCCTTAATCCCTTCTCTTATCAAGAACCCATCAACCCGCTTCTTAAAAATATTTAGCGAGGCAGCCTCCACCACTTCAACGGGCAGAGAATTCCAGAGATTCACCACCCTTTGAGTGAAGAAGTTCCTCCTCAACTCCGTTCTAAACCGCCTCCCCTTTATCTTGAGGCTGTGCCCCCTAGTCCTACTGTCTTTTTTGAGCGGGAAGAGTCTCTCCACCTCTATCCTATCCATCCCATTCATCATCTTATACGTCTCAATGAGATCTCCCCTCATTCTTCTAAACTCTAGCGAGTACAAGCCTAGTTTATTCAGCCTCTCCTCATAGCTCAATCCCCTCAACTCCGGTATCAGCCTAGTAAACCTCCTCTGCACAGCTTCAGTTCAATCTTTTTAAATCAAGGTTCCTGACAGCAGACTACTCCACCTTCACTTGTAGAAAATATCTCAGGCAAATTCTCAATAACAACTTCAAATAAACGCAGACAAACTGTCTTCAAACTCTCTGCCTGCGACCCGCCTTGGAACTTTTAACTTCAAATTACTTTCTTCAACGCCCTTTGCGGGGGCGGGGGGGGGGGGGGAGGGGTGGGGTGGGGTGGGGTGGGTCGGGTCGGTGGGTGCTAAGACCAGGAATGGTCCAGTGGTTAACACTCTGCCTCACAGCGCCAGGGACCCAGGTTCAATTCCCGGCTTTGGATCACTGTCTGCGTGGAGTTTGCATGTTCTCCCCGTGTCTGTGTGGGTCTCCTCCGGGTGCTCCAATTTCCTCGCATAGTCCCAAGATGTGCAGGTTAGATGGATTGGCCATGCTAAATTGCCCCTTAGTGTCCAATGATGTTTGGTCAGGGGGATTAGCCATGGTAAATGTGTGGGGTTAGAGGGATAGGTGGGGAAGGGGGTTTGGGTAAAATACCCTGTCAGAGAGATAGTGTGTACTCGATGGCTGAATGGCCTCTTCTGCACTGTAGGGCTTCTATGATTTGTGGGTGGGTGGGGCATGAGACGCACATTGCTGGGTAACAGGTTGGTGATGGGGGGGGGGGGGAAGGGTTTCACCAGGAGCACAATCCCTATGCCAGACTGATTTGATTTATTATTGTCCCGTGTATTAACATACAGTGAAAGTATTGTTTCTTGCGTGCTATGCAAACAAAGCATACCATTCATAGAGAAGGAAACGAGGCAGTGCAGAATGTAGTGTTACGTTCATAGCTAGGATGTAGAAAAAGATCAACATAGTGTGAGGTAGGTCCATTCAAAAGTCTGGCAGCAGCAGGGAAGAAGTTGTTCTTGAGTTGGTTGGTATCTTTTGTATCTTTTTCCCGAAGGAAAAAGCTGGAAGAGAGAATGTCCGGGGCACGTGGGATCCTTAATTATACCAGCTGCTTTGCTGAGGCAGCGGGAACTGTAGACAGAGTCAATGGATGGGAGGCTGGTTTGTGTGATGGATTGGGCTACATTCACAACCTTTTGTAGCTCCTTGCGGTCTTGGGCAGAGCAGGAGCCCAGACCAAACTGTGATACAACCAGAAAGAATGCTTTCTATGGTGCATCTGTAAAAGTTGGTCAGAGTCGTTGCTGACGTGCCAAATTTCCTTCGTCTTCTGAGAAAGTAGAGGTCTTGGTGGGCTTTCTTAACTATAGTGTTGGCATAGGGGGGATCAGGACAGGTTGTTGGTGATCTGGGCACCTAAAAACCTGAAATTCTCGACCCTTTCTACTTCACCCCCGTTGATGTAGACAGGGGGATGTTCTCCTTTATGCTTCCTGAAGTCGATGACAATCTCCTTCGTTTTGACATTGAGGGAGAGATTATTGTTGCCGCACCAGTTCACCAGATTCTCTATCTCATTCCTGTACTCTGTCTCGTCATTATTTGAGATCCGACCCACTATGGTGATATTGTCAGTAAACTTGAAAATCGCATTGAAGGGGAATTTGGTCACACGGTCATCAGTGTATAAGGAGTATAGTAGGGGGCTGACAACACAGCTTTGTGGAGCACCGGTGTTGAGGATGATTGTGGAGGAGGTGTTGTTGCCGATCCTTACTGATTGTGGTCTGTGAGTCAGGAGGTTAGTCACAGAGGGAGGAGCTATGGCCCAGGCCACGGAGTTTGGAGATGAGTTTTGAGGGAAGAATGGTGTTGAAGGCTGAGCTGTTGTCAATAAATAGGAGTCTGACATCGGTGTCCTTGTTATCTAGGTGTTCAAGGGTTGAGTGCAGGGCCAGGGAGATGGTGTCTGCTGTGGACCTGTTGCAGCGGTGGGTGGGGAGACCCACAATGCTTGGCAATAGCAATGTCAAAGGTCAAAGCTCTACCAAGGGTCATCCAGACTTGAAACGTTGGCTCTATTCTCTCCCCACTGATGCTGTCAGACCCGCTGAGATTTTCCAGCATTTTCTGTTTTTGTGTGTTTTTTTCAATTTGCTCTGTTTTTAATAGCTAATGACTTTACTCTTCCTTTGATTCAAGAAAGCCTGGTTAAATTGGCTCCTTGAAAAAATAAATATATTTGAACTGGAGAAAGGCATCCACAGGGGAAGGGATCCCTCTTAAATTAATTTGTTGCAACAAACCCTGGGGGGGTGAGAGTTAGATAAAGAAGGAGAGGCAGTTCATTCCTCCTCACCCAGGTTTCCACTGGAGAACTAACAAACCAGAGCACCCTGTCTGGGAACCAATGCTACATTGCAGTCCCTGAGATAAGATGTTAAACCAAGATCCTGCCTGTCTCTACAAATGTAAATTAAAATCTCCATGGCAAAATGTCTTCAATTCATCCAAACAGGTTATTCTGGTTTCTGGAACAATGTTAGTGCTGGCTTATTCATACACACCCACAAGTAATTATTTTTATCAAGCGATTAAGCCTCCTGAGTTGAGAAAGTTCTATCACTGAATCAGACCTCCTGAATTCGGGCTCCGGATTCAAGTCTATACTCAACAAGGGCTTTTAAATGCTAAATCTTGGGACGTGGGTGTTGCTGCCAAAGCTGGCATTTAACGTCCAGCTCTCTGTACCCTAGAGGGTATCAGGTGGACTGGTGACAGGTCACTTTCAGAGCTACATGTTGGGACACTTGGAGGGCAGCCACATTGGTGTGGCAGTAGAGTCACACACAAGGCCAGACCTGGGCAAGGTCAGCAAGTTTCCTTTCTTAACGCCGTGATTTTGGTATCGATCTGATAGTTCTTTGTTCAGTTTTACTCCGGATCTTTACAGTGTGAAAGGATCACCAGCTCTGCACTGGCTCTCTGACAGAGCACTCTATCTCATGCCACTCCCCTGCCTCGTCCCCTTACACACTCCCTTTCTTCCCGATTGCAATCCAACTCTTTTTTGAATACAGCGATCAATCGTGCCTTTACCACCCTCTCAGGAAGTTTGTTCAGATTCCACCCACCCTCTGGGTGAAAATCTTTTCCTCCATTATTTCTACTCCTTTTGCTGATTATTACGAATCTGTGTGCTCTCATTCTTGATGCTCTCGAGGGGGAACAATTTCAGCTTCTTGAATACCTCTCCTCTCAGCCACCTTTTCTCTAAGGAGAACAGTCCCAATCTCGCTAATCTATCTTCATAGCTACAGCTTTTATCTCACGGATTATTCTTGTGAATCTCCTCTGCACTCTCTCCAATGAAAGGGATCAAAGGTTATGGGGAGAACGCAGGATTAGGCTATTAATTTGAATGATCAGCCATGATCGCAGTGAACGGTGGAGCAGGCTGAATGGCCTCCTCCTGCTCCTATCTTCTATGCCTCAGGTATGGCACCCAGAACTGCACATAGTCTCCAGATGAAGCCTAACTAGTGTCTTATACTTGTTCAATGCCCCAGTGAACAAAGTTCAGGATAATATTCACTGTATTAACTGTGCCACCTTCAATGGTTTATGTCCCTTTACTGTGGCCTGGTGTTCTGAGCCGTCTTATGTCCATGTACACTGAATTCCCTTTATTCTTGCACCTAGAAGCATAGAAACATAGAAAATAGGTGCAATCTGCACCACCATTCAATATGATCACGGCAGATCAGGCAGTTTCAGTATTCCACTCCAACTTTCTCTCCATTGTTTCTGTTAGCCGCAAGGACCACATGCAGCTCCCTCTCGAACGATCTAACAAACCGGCCCCAATAGCTTTCTGTGGGAGAGAATTCCACAGGTTCACAACTCTGAGTGAAGAAGTTCTCCCTCATCTCAGTCCTGAATGGGGTTTACCCCTTATTCTTAGGCTGTGATCCTTAGTTCTGCACTTCCCCAACATTGGGAACATTCTTCCCACATCCAGCTGTCCAATCCCATCAGGATTTTATATGTTTCTATGGGATCCCCTCTCATTCGTCCAAATTCCAGTCAGCGCAAGCCCAGTCGATCCAATCTCTCTTCGCACGTCAGTCCCACCATTCCAGGAATCAGTCTGGTGAACTTTCACTGGACTCCCTCAATAGCAAAAATGTTCTTCTTGTCAAGATGTGGCCTTACCAAGACCCAGTATAACTGTCTCCCCGTACTCTTCCTGCCAAAATCAATCACCTGAATCTACACTGAATGCTATCTGCTACTTGTCTGTCCAATCCACCTACGGGCTAATGTCATTTCGCTCGCAGTGATGACCAGAATCATGGAACATAAATACAAGATCAATACTAATACAATCAATACTAATCAATCAAATAAGGAGTGTAAGAACAGAATGGTTAGAATTTGGAATTGGCTACCATAAAAGAAGTGGTTGAGGGAAAAAGCACAGATGCATTCAATGGGAAGTCAGATAAACACATAAGAGAGAATGAATAAGTGGATTTATTGATAGGGTTAGAGGAGAGGGGGAAGGAGACTTGCGTGGAGAATGAACCGGTTGGGTTAAATGGCCTGTTCCTGTGCAGTAAATACTTTTAAATTGCTATCGATGTCATGATCCCTAATATACCCCAACGTTAGATACAAATGGAGAGAGGAAACAATACTTAATCACAGAATCCTACAGTACAGAAGGAGGCCATTCAGCCCATCGAATCTGCACTGACTACAATCCCATCCAAGCCTATGTCCGTAACCCTCACTAACCCTGCTAATTCCCCTGACACTATGGGGCAGTTAAACGTGGCCAATCCACCTCACCCAACATCTTTGGACTGTGGGAGGAAACAGGAGCACCCGGAGGAAACCCACACAGACACGGGGAGAATGTGCAGACTCCACACAGTTAGTCACCCATGGCTGGGATTGAATCCGGGTTCCTGGCAGTGTGAGGCAGCAGTGCTAACCACTGTGCCACCCCATATAAAATAAAACCCATGATTCACAACTTCACTGAAATGTATCAAATTATTTCATAAAGTAAATTTCTTGTGGAATGAATCAACTGAGATGGCAAACAAGGAGGGATACTAACCTATATCAGCTGAATAGGCTTTTTATTTGCTACTGACATCATTAAATATAAAGCCCCTATTGTCACAGCATAAACGTATTAAGTGAAATTTAATTTCCGTCTAATCTATTTTACAGATCTGATCCAAGTAGGACACACACATTCACTGAGTGCAGAGATGCCACACCCAAGATTCAATTCCTCACAGGTTTGAGACAAGGCTGTTAAAAAGGCACAGGAATCCTTTGCTCTACAAATAGACATCAAAGTCACTTGGAGTACAAAGTCCAATTCCAGGGACCATACTCCCCAGAGGAGCGCCAGGTCCCCGGAGAGCGTGCAGAGGGAATCTTCCAGAACTGTTACAGGGATGAGAATCGTCAGTTATGGAGAGAACCCATATTGGTTTCCTTAAAGCAAAGACGGATAAATTTGATAGGACACCACAGTTTTAATAAGAAGAAACATTTTCTAGAAGCAAGACAGTCATTGGCGCTAGAATTAGAGTTGATATGAGGGATTTTTTTCTGGAATGCACTGTCTAAAAGGCTGGTGGAAGTAGGTACAATAACTTTCAAAAGACAACTGAAAAAAGTAGGGAAAAGAATAAAGTGTTGGATCTAATTGGGTAGTTCTTTCAAAGAGGCTGGACTAGAACAGTGGACTGAATGGCCTCCCTGCATACTGCAAGATTCCATAATTCTCAAAACTATACAAGTTTGAGCAGCTGAGTATATGTGTTGCAAGTTCACCTTATCCTTTGACGATATCATCGATACACCCATGATCCTTTCATGTTCTACCAACCTTGACAATCAGAAGGAAATTCCTTCCTTCGGCTCAAAGACAACATTCCAAAACAACAGTTTTTGTCTCGTATTGCGTGTGAATTCGGAATAACAACACGCTATTGCGCTTGTGAAGAATTGGCCCAGTCTGTCACCTAACCTTTTTCTCAAGGGTGTGGCGATGATGTTTATGATATATTTGCATATTACATTTTCAACAAGAGGCACAGACAGGCATTTCTGTAGATGCAAACAAAACTCCAGGATGGTATATTACGTCCCTGGTGCAAGGATCAAAGATGTCTCGGAGCTGCTGCAGGGATTTCTGGAGGGGGCTGGGGTGAACAGCCAGTGGTTCTGGTGCACATAAACACCAAAGATACAGACAAAAAAACTGGATGAGGTCCTGCAAGCTGAATTTAGGGATTGGGAGTTAAACTAAAAAGTAGGACCTCAAAATTAGTAATCTCAGGGTTGCTCCCAGTGCCACGTGCTAGTCAGAGAGGAATGTCAGGATGGCTAAGATGAATACATGGCTTGAGGGATGGTGCAAGAGGGAGGGATTCAAATTCCTGGGACATTGGAATTGATTTTGGGGGAGTGGGACCAATACAAATCAGACAGTCTGCACCTGGGCAGGACTGGAACCAATGTCCTAGGGGCAATATTTGCTCGTGCTGTTAGAGAGGGTTTAAACTAATGAGGCAGGGGGATGGGAATCGATGCAGGAAATCAGAGGGAAGTGGGGACAGAAACAAAAGGCAGTAAGGGGAAAAGCAGAAGGCAGAGAAACCAAAGACAAAAATCAAAAAAAAGGGCCACAGTACAGAGTACAGAGACTGTGGAGAACTCAGTGACTGGGTCCAGTATGGTTAAGAGAAATAAAACACAGGGAGATGTACAAAACATTCCAGATGGGATTTACCCTAGGATTTTCTGGGAAGATAGGGAGGAGATTGCAGAGCCTTTGGCTTTGATCTTCATGTCGCCATTGGCTACAGGTATAGTGCCGGAAGACTGGAGGATAGCAAATGTTGTCCCCTTGTTCAAGAAGGGGAGTAGAGATCATCCTGGGAATTATAGACCTGTGAGCCTTACTTCTGTTGTGGGCAAAGTTTTGGAAAGAATTATAAGGGATAGGATTTATAATCATCTAGAGAGAAATAAATTGATTAGGGATAGTCAACACGGTCTTGTGAAGGGTAGGTCATGCCTCACAAACCTTATTGAGTTTTTTGAAAAGGTGACCAAAGAGGTGGATAAGGGTAAAGCAGTTGACGTGGTGTATATGGATTTTAGCAAAGTGTTTGATAAGGTTCCCCATGGTAGGCTACTGCAGAAAATGCAGATGCATGGGATTGAGGGTGATTTAGCAGTTTGGATCAGGAATTGGCTAGCTGATAAAAGACAGAGGGTGGTGATTGATGGGAAATATTCAACCTGGAGTTCAGTTACTAGTGGAGTACCTCAGGGATCTGTTTTGGGACCACTGTTGTTTGTCATTTTTATAAATGACCTAGATGAGGGTGTAGAAGGATGGGTTAGTAAATTTGCTGATGACACCAAAGTTGGAGGAGTTGTAGACAGTGAGGATGGATGTTACAGTTTGCAGAGGGACATAGATAAGCTGCAGAGCTGGGCTGAGAGGTGGCAGATGGAATTTAATGTGGAAAAGTGTGAGGTGATTCACTTTGGTAAGAATAACAGGAGTACAGAATATAGGGCTAATGGAAGGACTCTTAGTAGTGTTGACGAGCAGAGAGATCTCGGGGTACATGTGCATAGCTCCCTGAAAGTTGGCACCCAGGTTGATAACGTTGTTAAGAAGGCGTACGGTGTGTTAGCTTTTATTGGTAGAGGGATTGAATTTCAGAGCCGTGAGGTCATGTTGCAACTGTACAAAACTCTGGTGTGGCCACAATTGGAGTATTGCGTACAGTTCTGGTCGCCGCATTATAAGAAAGATGTGGAGGCATTGGAAAGGGTGCAGAGGAGGTTTACCAGGATGTTGCCTGGTATGGTGGGAAGGTCTTATGAGGAAAGGCTGAGGGACTTGAGGTTATCTTCGTTAGAGAGAAGGTTAAGAGGTGATCTAATTGAGGCATACAAGATGATCAGAGGGTTAGATAGGGTGGACAGTGAGAGCCTTTTTCCTCGGATGGTGATGGCTAACACAAGGGGACATAGCTTTAAATTAAGGGGTGGTAATTATAGGACAGATGTCAGAGGTAGGTTCTTTACTCAGAGGGTAGTAAGGTCGTGGAATGCCCTGCCTGCAGCAGTTGTGGACTCGCCAACTTTAAGGGCATTCAAATGGTCAGTGGATAGGCGTATGGATAATATTGGAATAGTTCAGGTTAGAGGGTCATTAGATTGGTTCCACTGGTCGGCGCAACATTGAGGGCCGAAGGGCCTGTACTGCGCTGTAACGTTCTATGTTCTAAAACATGATAGGACAGATGGTCTGAGAAAGCAGGGCAAAGAGCAAGGGAAATAGCACTGGCAATCACTCCCCCTAGGACATTGGTTCCAGGGCAAAGAGGAAGGGAAATCTAGATTAAACTGCATTTATTTCAATGCAAGAGGCCTGATAGGCAAGGCAGATGAACTCAGGGCATGGATGGGTAAATGGGACTGGGAAATTACAGCAATTACTGAAACATGGCTAAGGGAGAGGCAGGACTGGCAGCTCAATGTTCCAGGGTACAGATGCTATAGAAAAGGTAGAACAGGAGGTAAGAGAGGAGAGGGACTTGCATTCCTAATTAGGGAGAACATCACAGTAGTACTGAGAGGGGATATATCTGAAGGTTCACCCTCTGAATCTATATGGGTAGAACTGTAAAATAAGAAGGGGGAAATCACTTTGATTGGGTTGTACTATAGGCTCCCAAATAGTCAGCAGAAAATTGAGGAGCAAATATGTAAGGAGATTACAGATAGCTCCAAGAAAAAATAGGGCGGTAATAGGAGGGGATTTTAACTTTCCCAACATTGACTGGGACAGCCATAGTATTAGAGGGTTGGATGGAGAGAAATTTGTTGAGTGCATTCAGGAGGAATTTCTCATTCAATATTTGGATGGTCCGACTAAAGAGGGGACAAAACCTGACTTCCTCTTGGGAAATAAGGAAGGGCAGGTGACAGAAGTGTTAGCGAGGGATTACTTTGGGACCAGTGACCATAATTCTATTAGTTTAAAGATAGCTATGGAGAATGATAGGTCTGACCCAGGTGTTAAAATTCTAAATTGGGGCAAGGCCAATTTTGATGGTATTAGACAAGAACTTTCAGAAGTTGATTGGGGGAATCTGTTGGCTGGCAAAGGGATAGCTGGAAGGTGGGAGGCTTTCAGAAGTGTGTTAACCAGGGTTCAGGACATCCCTTTTGGAGTGAAGGACAAGGCTGGTAGAAGTCAGGAACCCTGGATGGCTCGAGATATGAGACCCTGGTCAAGAAGAAGAAGGAGGCATGTGACATGCATGAGCAGCTGGGATCAAGTGGATCCCTTAACGAGCATAGAGGCTGGCGGGGTAGAGTTAAGAGAGAAATCAGGAGGGCAAAAAGGGGACACAAGCTTGCTTTGGCAGATAAGGCAAAAGAGAATCGAATGAACATGAGAACATAAGTTCTTCATAATCCAATGAGTTTCTACAAATACATAAAGGGCAAAAGACTAACTAGGGAGACAGTAGAGCCTCTTAAGAATCAACAAGGTCATCTATGCGCACATCCACAAGAGATAGGTGAGATCCTAAATGAATATTTCTCATCAGTATTTACTGTTGAGTAAGCCATGGATGTTAGGGAATTTGGGGAAATAAATAGTGATGTCTTGAGGAGTATTCCAGAGAAGGAGGTGTTGGAAGTCTGAAAGCACATCAAGATAGATAAATCCCCGGGACCTGATGAAGTGTATCCCAGGACATTGCGGGATCCTCTAGCCGAGATATTTGAATCATCGAAAGTCATAGGTGAGGTGCCTGAAGATTGGAGGATGGCAAACGTTGTGCTTTTGTTTAAGAAGGGCTGCAGGGAAAAGCCTGGGAACTATAGACCAGGTTAAAGTCCAACAGGTTTATTTGGTAGCAAAAGCCACTACGTCTCGTGGCGTTTGCTACCAAATAAACCTGTTGGACTTTAACCTGGTGTTCTGAGACTTCTTACTGTGTTTATCCCAGTCCGATGCCAGCATCTCCACATCATAACTACAAACCAGTCAACCTAATGTCTACAGTGGATAAGTTGTTAGAAGGTACTCTGAGAGACAGGATCTACAGGCACTTAGAGAGGCAAGTACTGATTAGGGACAGTCAGCATGGCTTTGTGAATGGAAAATCATGTCTCATGAATTTGATTGACTTTTTTAAAGGGGTGTCCAAGAAATTAGATGAGGGCAGTGCAGTCAATGTTGTCTACATGGACTTAAGCAAGGCCTTTGACAAGGTACCGCATGGCAGGTTGTTGCATAAGGTTAAATCTCATGTGATTCAGTGAGGTAGCCAATTGGATACAAAATTGGCTTGATGACAGAGGACAGCGGGTGATTGTAGAGTTGTTTTTCAAACTGGAGCCATGTGACCAGCAGTGTGCATCAGGGATTGGTGCTGGGTCCACTATTATTTGTTATTTATATTAATAATTTGGATGAGAATTTAAGAGGCATGGTTAATAACGTTGCAGATGATACCAAGATGGTGGCATTGTCGACAGTAAAGAAGGATTGCAACAGGATCTTGATCATTTGGGCCACTGGACGATGGATGGCAGATGGAGTTTAGTTTAGATAAATGTGAGGTGATGCATTTTGGTAGATTGAATTAAGGCAGGACATACTCAGTTAACAGTAGGGCGTGGAGCAGAGTTAAAGAAAAAAAGAGATCTAGGAATACATGTTCATAGCTCCTTGAAAGTGGAGTCATAGGTGGACAGGGTGGTGCAGAAGGCATTCGGCATGCTTGGTTTCATTGGTCAGAACACTGAATACAGGAGTTGGGACGTTGTGTTGAAATTGTACAAGACATTGTTAAGACCCACTCTTGAAACACTACATGTACAGTTCTGGTCACCCTATTACAGAAAAGAAGAACATAAGAAATAGGAGCAGGAGTAGGCCATCTAGCCCCTTGAGCCTGCCCCACCATTCAGTAAGATGATGGCTGATCTGAAGTGGATCAGTTCCACTTACCCGCCTGCTCCCCATAACCTTTAATTCCCTTATCAATCAGAAATCTATCTACCCATGACTTAAACATATTCAACGAGGTTGCCTCCACCACGTCAATGGGCAGAGAATTCCAGGGATTCACCACCCTCTGAGAGAAGAAGTTCCTCCTCAACTCTGTTCTAAACTGCAACTCCCCGCCCCCCCATTTTGAGGCTGTGCCCTCTAGTTCTGGTTTCCTTTCTAAGTGGAAAGAATCTCTCTACCTCTACCTTTTCCAGCCCCTTCATTATCTTATATGTCTCTATAAGATCACCCCTCAGCCTTCTAAATTCTAACAAGTACAGGCCCAATCTACTCAATCTCTCCTCATAAGCTAACCTCCTCATCTCCGGTATCAACCTGGTGAACCTTCTCTGCACTCCCTCCAAGGCCGATATATTCTTTTGCAAATAAGGGGACCAAAATTGCACACAGTACTCTAGTTGCAGCCTCACCAGTGCCTTGTACAGTTGCCGCAAGACCTCCCTGCTTTTATATTCTATCCCTCTCGCTATAAAGGCCAACATTCCATTTGCCTTCTTGATCACCTGCTGCACCTGCAGACTGGGTTTTTGTGATTCATGCACAAGGACCCCCAGGTTCCTCTGCACAGCATGTTGTAATTTTTCACCATTTAAATAATATTCCATTTTATTATTATTTCTTCCAAAGTGGATAACTTCACATTTGCGAACATTATACTCCATCTGCCAGATTCTCGCCCACTTGAAAGGATATTATTAAACTAGAAAGAGTGCAGAGGAGATTTATCAGGATGCTACGAGGACTTAATGGTTTGTGTTATAAGGACAGGCTGGATAGATTAGAACTTTTTTCCCTGGAGTGTAGGAGGCTTAAGGGTGTTCTTATAGAGGTAGGAGAGGGTAAAAGTAGAGGGCGTAGGTTTAAGGTGACGGGGGAGAGATACAAAAGGGTACAGAGGGGCATTTTTTCACACAGAGGGTAGTGTGTGTGGAATGAGCTGCCAGAGGCAGTAATAGAGGCAGGTACAATTTTGTCTTTTAAAAAGTATTTAGACAGTTACATGGGTACGATGGGTATTGAGAGATATGGGCCTGATGTAGGCAGTTGGAACTAGCTTAGTGGTAAAAACTGGGATGAAGGGCCTGTTTCCATGCTGTAAACCTCTATGACTAATCATCAGTTGGGAACTCTCCAAGCACTGTTTTTTTCAATTTTAACTATTTTCCAAACCCAATCATTTCTTAGCTATGGTTCCATTTCAATGATTGCCAACAGTGGCTTGTTCAAACATGAAGCGTTTGCCAGATATAACATATCAGCTGTGGTTCAGTGGATCGTGCTCTCACTTCTTCTCACAGAAGATTGTGGGTTCAAGGCCATCTTCAGAAGGCCAAGAGGTAGACCCAGGCTGATGTGCCAATGCAGTACAGTGAAACCCCAATTTAACGCACCCCGATTTAGGGCGAATTCGGATATAATGCGATGAATCATTGGACCCGCAAGGCTACTTCTCATTTCTGTCATTGTTTTAAAATATGCGGGAGAAGAGAATTTGCATATCTGGTAACTGTCACAAAATGAAAATGTTTCACTTTGTATGGTAATCTTTCTAAGAGGAAACGAAAACTGAGGAAATACTGATATTGACTCACTGACACTTATTTCAGTATCTCCCTCTGTCCACTCCATCAAGGGTGATAAAACCTTCAAACACTGTTTTTAGACAATGAAAAAGATCCTGACCTAAATCCTTCCACCTTTCCCCATTTCTGTTCATCTGTAATAACCTCCCTGAACTAAAGGCAATGTCTACCTAAATGACTGATGCAGTATCCATCCTCTGTGAATGAGACTCATCACAGAAGCTTGAACTCACGCTATATTCATTCAGAAGAAGCTGTGACTCTTTTGGAATAAGATGGAGGAGGGCCTTTACATTTCCTAATATGGATGAGTTTGTTTCCTTTAATCCTATTAACAGATCATGTTGCACTTTTTGCCTCCTGTTGTAATGATATAATGTTCCGCAAAAATGGTGAGATTAACGTTGGAATAAAGCTGTGCAGGTTAGCACCCCAATTTAGCACAACCCCGCTTTCTTCACAATAATATTTTACGGACCCCAACCATCACGTTATAATGGGGTTGCACTGTACTTCAAGAAGTCTCACAACATCATGCTAAATTCCAGCATGTTTATTTGGTAGCACGAGCTTTCGGAATGCCCAGCACTCTGAAAGCTCGTGCTGCAAAATAAAAATGTTGGACTTTAACCTGGTGTTGAGACCCTACTGTGCTTACCCCAGTTCAACACAAGCATCTCCACAGCAATGCAGTACTGAGGGGTGACGTTCAACCAAAAAACCCCACCTGCCTCTCAAGTAAACAGGAAAGATGCCACAACACTATTTTGAGAAACAACAGGGCCATTTATTCCTCAGCCGTTGAAAAATAATTGATCTGGTCACAGTCACATTGGATTTTGCTGTATAGAAATCAGAGACTTCACTTTAAAAATATTTCATTCTCTGTAGTGTGTTGTGGCATTTCGGCATCGTGTTTGAGAAAAGCAGATTGAACATTGGACCCTTAGAGGGGGGACTTAGTGGTAGGGGATGGGGAAATGGCTGAGGTCTTGAATAACTTTTTTGTTTCGGTCTTCACGGAGGAGGACATGAATAATTTGCCAGGTGTTAGAGATGGAAAGATGGTAGGACTGGAGGGTCTCAATGACATTATTGTTACTAGAGAGGCGGTGCTCGACAGACTGGAGGGACTGATTGTGGACAAGTCCCCAGGACCGGATGGAATGCATCCAAGGGTTCTGAAAGAAATGGCGGAGATGATAGTGGATGCCTTGGTAGTTATTTTCCAAACGTGGCTGGATTCCGGGGAAGTGCCGGAAGATTGGAAAACGACTAATGTTACGCCATTGTTTAAGAAGGGTGGCAGGCAAAAGGCAGGGAATTATAGGCTGGTTAGTTTAACGTCTGTTGTAGGTAAAATGTTAGAATCCGTCATCAAGGAGGAAATAGCGAGGCATCTTGAGGGGAATTGCTTGATAGAGCAGACGCAGCACGGTTTCGTTAAGGAGAAGTTGTGTCTGACAAACTTATTGGAGTTCTATGAGGATGTGTCTAGGGCGGTGGATAGAGGAGAGCTGGTGGATGTGGTCTTTCTTGATTTTCAGAAGGCATTTGACAAGGTACCTCACAAGAGGTTATTGCAGAAGGTAAGGGGGCATGGAGTTGGGGGTAGGGTGTTAGTGTGGATAGAGGATTGGTTGTCAAATAAGAGACAGAGAGTGGGGGTCAATGGGTGCTATTCAGATTGGCAGTTGGTGACTAGTGGAGTACCCCAGGGGTCGGTGCTGGGGCCTCAGCTATTTACCATTTATATAGATGATCTGGAGGAGGGAACCGAGTGTATGGTGTCGAAATTTGCTGATGACACCAAGATTGGTGGAACGGCAAATTGCGCGGAGGGTGTGGAGAGTCTGAAGAAGGGTCTAGCAGGACATAAATAGGATGCAGGACTGGGCGGAGAAGTGGCAGATGGACTTCAACGCGGATAAATGCGTAGTCGTCCATTTTGGCAGAACCAACGGGATGAACGAGTACACTATCAAGGCCAGGAGTCTTAGTAGTGTTGAAGAGCAGAAGGATCTTGGGGTCCGGGTCCACAGGACTCTTAAATCGGCCTCGCAGGTGGAAGAGGTGGTCAAGAAGGCGTATGGTGTACTGGCCTTCATTAATCGAGGGATTGAGTTTAGGAGTCGGGAGGTAATGCTGCAACTTTATAAGACCCTTGTCAGGCCTCATTTGGAGTACTGTGCGCAGTTCTGGTCGCCTCACTATAGGAAAGACGTAGAAGCTATTGAAAGGGTACAGAGGAGATTTACAAGGATGTTGCCTGGACTGGGAGGCATGCCTTATGAAGTTAGGTTGAGGGAGCTGGGACTCTTTTCCCTGGAGAGATGAAGGTTGAGAGGCGACCTGATAGAAGTTTATAAAATGTTGAGAGGAATAGATAGGGTGGATTCTCAGAGGCTATTTCCCCGGGTTGAAATGGTCGCTACGAGAGGACACAGATTGAAGGTGCGGGGAGGAAAGTACAGAAGTAATGTTAGGGGTAAGTTTTTCACTCAGAGGGTGGTGAGTGAATGGAATCGGCTGCCGTCAGTGGTGGTGGAGGCGAACTCGCTGGGGTCTTTTAAAAGACTTCTGGATGAGTATATGGGGTTTTATGGGATTGGGGGTTATAGATGGGTCTATAGACTGGTAGGTGTTGATGTGATCGGCGCAACTCGTGGGCCGAAGGGCCTGTTTGTGCTGTAGTGTTCTATGTTCTATAGGCTGGGCGAATGGGCCAGGAACTGGCAAATGGAATTTAATGTTGGCAAGTGCGAGGTGGTCCACTTTGGTAGGAATAATGGTAGGAAGGACTATTACTTACGTGGCGAAAAACTGCAGCAGGCGACGGTGCAGAGGGACCTCAGGGTCCTTGTGCATGAGTCACAAAAACCCAGCCTGCAGGTGCAGCAGGTGGTCAGGAAGGCGAATGGGATGCTGGCCTTCATAGCGAGGGGGATTGAATATAGAAGTAGGAAGGTCTTGCTGCAGCTGTATAGGGCACTGGTGAGGCCGCAGCTGGAGTACTGTGTGCAGTTTTGGTTGCCGCACTTACGCAAGGATACTTTGGCCTTGGAGGGAGTGCAGAGGAGGTTTACTAGGCTGATACCGGAGTTGAGGGGGTTGAGCTATGAGGAGAGGCTGAATAAACTAGGCTTGTACTCGTTAGAGTTTAGAAGAATGAGGGGAGATCTCATTGAGACATACAAGATGATGAATGGGATGGATAGGATAGAGGTGGAGAGACTCTTCCCACTCAGAAAGGACAGTAGGACTAGGGGGCACAGCCTCAAGATAAAGTGGGGGCGGTTTAGAACGGAGTTGAGGAGGAACTTCTTCACTCAAAGGGTGGTGAATCTCTGGAATTCTCTGCCCATTGAAGTGGTGGAGGCTGCCTCGCTAACGTGGGTTGATGGGTTTTTGATAAAGCGAGGGGATTAAGGGTTATGGGGAGAGGGCGGGAATGTGGAACTGAGCCACGACAGATCAGCCATGATCTTATTGAATGGCGGGGCAGGCTCGAAGGGCTAGATGGCCTACTCCTGCTCCTATTTCTTATGTTCTTTTGCGACTATCAAGCTGGCAGTTTTATAGGGTTGGACATTAAGCTGAATCATCTCGTCCTTTACCAGAGGGATTTCCAGCTCCTTGCTGGCAATGGAAACATAGTCTGGGTTTGTCCTCAGTGCACTGTGCCCACAGCAATATCCCTGCTGACATCAGCTGACTCAGCACTGATTTGAGATTGAATCAGAGCTCTAGCAGTGTGACTCATTGGGTGATTTCCACGGAGAATTCAGCAATCCCCTTTCAACCTCCACAGTCGGCAAATAGCAGCAAACTTCGAGTAATTTAATAACCACTATAATTCAAATTTCAGCGGGGATGTTCGGGCATCTTTGTCCACTTACCTCCAACAATCTACAAACTCCAAACAACCTGTCTACATCAACGGGAACAAAGTAGAAAGGATTAATAGCTTCAGGTGTTTAGGTATCCAGATCACCAATAACCTGTCCTACTCCCCTCATGCCGACGCTATGGTTAAGAAAGCCCACCAATGCCTCCACTTTCTCAGAAAACTAAGGAAATTTGGCATGTCAGCTATGACTCTGACCAACTTTTACAGATGCACCATAGAAAGCATTCTTTCTGGTTGTATCACAGCTTGCTATGGCTCCTGCTCTGCCCAAGACTGCAAGGAACTACAAAAGGTCTTGAATGTAGCCCAATCTATCACGCAAACCAGCCTCCCATCCTGTCTACACTTCCCACTGCCTCGGCAAAGCAGCCAGCATAACTAAAGACCCCACACACTCCAGAGACTCTCTCTTCCACCTTCTTCTGTCAGGCAAAAGATACAAAAGTCAGAGGTCACAAACCAACTGACTCAAGAGCAGCTTCTTCCGTACTGCTGTCAGACTTTTGAATGGACTTATCTTGCATTAAGTTGATCTTTCTCTGCACTCTAAATGTGACTGTAACTCTACATTCTGCACTCTTTTGTTTCCTTCTCTATGAATGGTGTGCTTTGTCCGTATAGTGCGTAAGAAACAATACTTTTCACTGTATGTTAATACGTGACACTAATAAATCAAAATCAATTTCTCTCATATTCTTTCCAATCATAGAGGTTTCCTGAACTCTGTGTTTAAGTGAACAAATAAAGCAGAACATGGATTGTGGGATTTATGATGAAGGTACAGAGTGTGGGTTACATTAGATATATCCCCTCAATGTTTGTAGTGCGATTGCATCCCTATCATCACTTTTCAGAACAAAGTAACTGAAAGTTGAGTGAGGGATGTTAGACCTAGCTAAGATTCCACTAATCTCACACAAAATCAGATGGAAATTACTGAAGAGTTTGGAGTTTCTATTTGTGACTGCCTTAGGTTTTGAGATTCATATTCAATTATGAAACTCAACTCAGAACTTTGATCACAGCCATCAATTAAACAACTTCTTTAATTTTGGATTCACCGCTCTCAGGGAGACAGGGCCTTGAACCAGATACTCTATAACCCTCACAAATCCTCTTTACTTTCAATATTTGTGGATTTGTCCTACAGCCTACAAGTAAAACCCTCAGACACTGGAACATTGAACGAAATGGAAGATGCCGGAAAAACCCAGCGGGTCTGGCAGGGTCACTGGAGGTAAACAGAGTTAATGTTTACAGTCCAATATGATTCTTCTGGAGAGCACTCTTCTGTTCCAAAGAGTCACACTGGACTCAAAACATTGGCCAGAATTCTAACCCACTCCCCTCCCCCCACCGCCACTGCCAGTGAGGATGGAGAATGTGACGCTCAGCCACATCTCAGTTCACTGCAGCGGGACAGGAGAATCCCATCCACAAGCGAGGTCAGAGGATCAAGCCCATAAACTCATTTCCCTCTCCAGACCAGCTGAGCTTTATCAGCATTTTTCTGTCTTTATTTTGTTTCACAAACTTCTGCCCACATTTAAAAGTCAAAAGATCTTTAGAAACTACTGCATGGTTGTGCATGAATGAACTTGAATTTTTTTTTATCTCATCTACAGTTAGTGGAATTAAAAGCCTGGAGAGGTGGGGCATGTAATAACCTTACCTTCACCTTTCAATTCTCCTGTTGCCTGATAACTCCAAGGGCTGGTGAGAAACCCTCCCTTGCTGGGATGTGACTATGAGTGATAGCAGCCCTTTTATTGCCTCTACCTATTCAACAATGGCAGGCGTCATGTCCCAGCCTGATCGTACAAATATGAATATTCCAACTGAAGTTGCAGGAGGGGGATTAAGGACACCAAACTCAGAGTTTATTTGGCCAGACTCCAAGTCCAGTTATAAGCCCCTCCCCACCTTGTTATTTGAAGTAAATTAGCAGAGACCAGGCATTGAATCTGCAACTTTGTGGAATGTTCAACTTCGCATTAGTCAATACTATCACCAAGGAAACAAATTGAAAACTGAGAAATGTCAACCAAACTTAGAAAAACCAGCCCAGTGCAAATCTCCAAAGAATAGAAACTAAAAGGAGGAGGCCATTCAGCCCTTGAGCCTGCTCCATCATTCATTTTGATCATGGCTGATCATTGAATTCAATATCCTGATCACACTTCCCTCCAATCCCTTGATCCCTTTAGCCCTTTAGCCCCAAGAGCTATGTCTAATTCCTTCTTGCAATCAGACATTTTGGCCTCAACAACATTCTGTGGTAGTGTATTAGACCATAAGACATAGGAGCAAAAATAGGCCACTCGGCCCATTGAGTCTGCTCTGCCATTCAATCATGGCTGATATTTTTCTCATCACCATTCTCCTGCCTTTTCCCCACAATCCCTGATCCCTGTATTAATCAGAACCTATTGACCTCTACCTTAAAGACACCCATCGACCTGGCCTCCACAGCCTTCTGCGACAAAGGGTTCCACAGATTCACCACCTTCTTGGTGCAGAAATTCCTCCTCACCTCAGTTCTAAAAGGTTTACTCCTTATCTGCAAACTATGACCCCTAGTTCTGGACTCCCCCACCATTGAGAACTTAATAGGAAGAACTTAAGGCGATGAAGCCATAATATTGACATTGCTGCTTGTCCAAACTTGATGGAGATACTGGTGGCTTTGACCTGAATCCTCCAAGATCAATCTTGGGGGTGGGATGTGGTTCCAAGTCACGTTGGACAAACTGAACCAATCCCCCACTGCCCCCCCCATGATGACCTATGAACTGGGAATGCATAAGAGCTAAGAATCAGAACAGTGCAGATATCCCAGACGTTTGTGGAATTGGTGGAGATTACAGAGCACAGAAGGATTGAAAACAAAGATGAGAATTTTAAAAGGCAAGACACTGCTTGACCAGCTCAGGAATGCAGCGAGTGGTGATTGGGGAGATGCGATTTGTTGCAAGTTAAGACATAGACAGCAAAGCTTGAATAGCCTCAGGCTTCGAGAGGAGAATGTGAGAAACCAGTCAGAAGTGCGACAGCCCAAGATAGAGATAACAAACGTCAATGTTTTAATAATTACATTCAGGTTTAATTGCAAATACATGGTTAAACAAGTGGTAGGTATTTATACAGCTATAAATAGAAAAAGTTTTGTTGTTACAGTTCCTCTTTTAAAGTTGCCCTGTTAATTTACTGGTTTAGTTGGTTAGCCCAAAATAATATAAAGGGGAATGACTGGTAGACTTGGGGGGTGGGGGGTGGTTTTAGGGTAGTGTTGATTGTGAACTAAATCACTAAACTCTTGAAACCAAAGAAACCCTGCTGTGTCTTAAGTTTTAATTTCACCAACCAGTGTAGATCCAGCTAACAACAAAAGCGCTAATGAGGGGGGTCCAGCAGCAGATGAGCTAAGACAGGAACAGAGTTGGGCGACATTACAGATAGAAATACACAAAACATGGCAATGGGCACAAATACGAGGGCGGAAGCTGATCTCAAGTAAAACATGAGACCAAGATGGTGAACAGACTGGCTTAATCTCAAGCCGGTGTTCAAGCCTCAATATCAGCAAAACAAAGTCACCGACTTCAGGAGCATAGTGGAGAAAATGCCACCGTCTACATCAATAAGGATGAAGTGGAAACGGTCAAGAGCTTCATGTGTTTAGATGTTCAGGTCATCAACAACCTGTCCTGGTCCCCCCATGCCGACGCTAGAGTTAAGGAGGCTACGGAAATTTGGCATGTCAGCTACAACTCTCACCAACTTTTACAGATGCACTACAGAAAGCATTCTTTCTGGTTGTATCACAGCTTGGTATGGCTCCTGCTCTGCCCAAGACAGCAAGAAACTACAAAGGATAATGAACAAAGCCCAGTCCCATTATGCAAACCAGCCTCCCTCCCACTGACTGTCTACACTTCCTGCTGCCTCAGAAAAGCAGCCAACACTATCACCACGGACATTCCCTCTTCCACATTCTTCCGTTCGGAAAAAAATACAAAAGTCTGAAGTCATATACCAACCGACTCAAGAACAGCTTCTTTCCTGCTGCCATTAGAGTTTTGAATGGTCCTACCATATATTAAGCTGAGCTTTTTCTATACCCTAGCTATGACTGCAGCACTAGTCTATACCCTCCTTTCCAGCCTCAAGATAAAGGGGGTGCGGTTTAGAACGGAGTTGAGGAAGAACTTCTTCACTCAAAGGGTGGTGAATCTCTGGGATTCTCTGCCCGTTCAGGTGGTGGAGGCTGCCTCACTAAATATTTTTCAGACGCGGGTTGATGGGTTTTTGATAAGCGAGGGGATTAAGGGTTATGGGGAGAGGGCGGGAATGTGGAACTGAGCCACAACAGATCAGCCAAGATCTTATTGAATGGCGGGGCAAGCTCGAAGGGCTAGATGGCCTACTCCTGCTCCTATTTCTTATGTTCTTATGTTCTTTTCTATGCACAGTATGCTTTGTCTGCATAGTGCACAAGAAACAATACTTTTCACTGTATGTTAATACATCTGACAATAATAAATCAAATCAGAATTGATACCCAGGGAACAGAGTTTTGAGCAGGAACTAAAAACAATAGCTTCAGTCTTCCCAATATTTAACATGAGGAAATTTCTGCTCATCCAGTACTGGATGTCAGATTTAATTCAATAGTAGTGGAGGAATTGGGAGTGAGGTAGAACAGGGTGTCATTAGTGTACATGTGAAAACTAACGTACAAAGTCACTTAGATAACTTTTACTTATGTCTTCAAGACAGTTCATTAACAGTGAGAGATTGGCTCAGAGCCAATGGAGCCATGGTGTGACATGGTGGCACTGTGGTTAGCACTGCTGCCTCACAGCTCCAGGGACCTGGGTTCGATTCCCGGTTTGGATCATTGTCCAGGTGGAGTCTGCAAGTTCTCCCTGTGTCTGCGTGGATTTTCTCCAGATGCTCAGATTTCTTCACACAATCTGAAAAATGCGCTGGTCAAATGGATTGGTCATATTAAATTCACCCTTGATGTACCTGAACAGGTGTTGGTCAGAATGTGTCGACTGGAGGATTTTCACAGTAACTTCATTGCAGTGTTAATGTAAGCCTACTTGCAACTAATAAATAAACTGTAACTGCAGAGTCAGAGGGCTTGTGTTTCATTCCAGAACTTCAGCACATGATCCAGGTTGAAACTTGGAGTGTATTGATGTGGGGAGTACTGCACTGTTGGGGGTGCCATTTTTCAGATGTTAACCCGGTCCCCCCCACCCTACATCTTGCTCAGATGAATGCAAACCCTCCATGGTACTATTGCTACTGTCTCAACATCATCAAATCAGATTTATTGGCCAATGACCTCATACCTCTGGGGTCTTCCATGCATCAAAATAGCTGCTGTGCTTGCCTGCAAATCTTTGATACTCTTTTAGATGTCCCGAGGATGAAAAAGATGCCGAATAAATACAAGTCAGTGTTGCTTTTCTGTAGTAGGAAGCCCAGCACAGTTTCCACACACTGCTCAATAAAGCATCACAGGATCACAAAGTCTGCACAACAACCTTTACCATAAGCTTCTCTTTTATTGTGGTGGGGAACTTTTTTTTAAAAAATAGGTAACTTGTCATAGTACAGCAGAAGACAACAGTGATATCAATCACACTGGGAAGCCACCTGAACTGTCATCTTTGCTTGCTTCTCTTTCCAAGGCATAGCAAGACTTCAACTACTGAGGCCCAAAAACTGAGGTCTTTAAAAAGAAATGTTCCTTTCACAAAACAAGTTCACCCAGCACAGAATTACAGCTTGGTGGGTATGACCAGCAATTTGTGGCCTTGTGAAACTGCTTCTCCATCATCAGCTGAGGGCAGGAGGCTGCAGCTCCATGAACTATCAGCTCTGTGGTCACAATATGTCATTACAGGGCACTGTTGACAATACTTTTACATCATAGGCTGCAAGGAAATGCGGGCATTAATCAAACACATACTACAAATGAACTTGCAGTCACCCCTGGAACAACTGCCATCTTATCAAGGTCCCACCTGGCACAGAATGAATTCTAGGAAGGTGCACACCAACTGCATTCACGCCAGGAAGTAGTAAACTTTTTAAAGGTCCAGAAAATTCTTGTAAAAAGGTGGGTAGGGGAGTGCAGCCCATCATGCTTTTCAGGTAATGCTCAT
Organism: Carcharhinus amblyrhynchos; assembly: GCF_965287045.1. Lineage (NCBI taxonomy): Eukaryota > Metazoa > Chordata > Chondrichthyes > Carcharhiniformes > Carcharhinidae > Carcharhinus > Carcharhinus amblyrhynchos. Next base: position 40,395,680 of record NC_137350.1, on the reverse strand, counting down.
AGTTCTTTAACACATCATCCATGGAAATTAAATACACAGGAAATCAGAGGGGAAAATAAATCTCAAAACTGACAACTGCAACCTCTGCACTTTGACCTTGTGATTCAGGCACTGAGCCGTGTTTATTTCAATTGAGGAAAATAAATATCCTTTCACAGGCACCAGAGACCAACAAGCTGGTTTAAGTAGAGCATACAGTACCTTTCAATTTTTGTATCTTTTCATCAACCCCTTAAATTTATTCACCTCCATCTTTTAGCACTGAATCGCAAACTGGCCACGGGGCTGTTGGTTGTGTTTAAGGAGTCCATTATGCTGGCATTTCTACAAATGTGTAAAAAGAAAATCCTTCTAACTTAGAAACAGGTAGAATAAAAAACGAGTACGATACTAATCAAGTAGTACAACTAACTGGAATGAAAAGTTTGTGCGTTTGTTGAAGTCATTCTTTTTTGTCTTCATTCTCTGGTGTAGGCTCTGGCATGGGTTCCTCAGCCAACGCACTGTTACTCTCTGTCCCAGAGGTGCTCTCACTTGCTCCTTGCTCCACACTGCTGTCTGTTGTGTCCTGACACCCTTCTTTGTCTTCTGGAGTTGCTGTGCTCTCTTCACTACTCTGTTGGGTTTCTGGTGTTTCATCATTGCGTGGCTCATCTGTAAATAAGAAAACAGGTTTTAACCATCGCTCCCCCCCCCCACCCCCCGGCCCCCCCCACCCCCCGGTTGCCACAGGGAAATCTAAAGCACCATCTTCAGCCCCATCATAAAACACACTCAACTGAATTTTCTTTTTTATTCATTCATGGGACATGGGCGTTGCTGGCTGACCAGTATTTATTGTTCATCCCTAGTCACCCTTGGAGGGTACTTGAAAGTCAACTGTATTGCTGCAGCTCTGGAGTTAATGTAGGCCAGGCCAGTTAAGGATGGCAGATTTCCTTCCTTAAAGGACATTAGTGAACCAGATGGGTTTATCTGACAATCGACAATAGTTTCACGGTCATCAGTAGATTCTTAATTCCAGATATTTTTTATTAAATTCAAATTCCGTCAGCTGTCGTGGCGGGATTCAAACCTGGATCCCAAGAACATTAGCTGGGTTTCTGGATTAATAGTCTAAATGCAAAAACAAACTTCAAAACAAAGCAATGGAACTTTCACAGCCAGCTGAAAAGAATGCCATCTTGAAGCTCCTCATGAGGCCTCGCTTAACGTAAGTTTGCTGCTGCAATTCCCTACTGAACAGTCACCACACCACGTTTTAAAGCCCTTTAGCTTTTCCTAAGGACCTGAAAAGGTGCCATAGAGCTGCAAATCTTAAAAAAAACAGGACTGGCTGTGCTTGTGCTTGCTGTTTAATAGGTTATTGACGCCAACAGGACTGCATTAAAGTGGCACACTAAACCATGTGCTCAACACACAATCTCCAGATTCAGGGGTAAAAGCTCTAGTATTCAGCAAAGATGTCACTCACAATTCTAAACTTTCCAGCCAAAATGTGGTTGGAGATTAGAATTTTAGTGGTGTCACTCCTAATTGCCTGTCATTTCACGACAGAGCGAGTGGAACAGTGTAAGCTGCCAAAGTGAACAAGAAAATCCCTTGGTTGAATGTTCCTCCATCTCATTAACTTAGAGGCACTGAAGAGGGACTGTCAGTGTTTACAGCATCCTAACTCCAGCATGCCAGGGATCAGGGTGGTTGGGGAGCACCATGGGGATTGGGCAGTACGATACATCCTGTATACAAACCACATGTAGAAGAAGGTAGTCCAGTTATCATGCACCTGGCTAGAAGTAGGCCAAACATGAAGAGGACAAAATAACTTTTAGCTGCTTTGCTACTCAATTCTGAATGACTGACTTGGGGCAGCAGATTGATTGCACGTACCATCCTTAGAAAGTCGATCGATGACTTGCCAACACGTGGTTCTTTTGTTCCCATTCCATAAGGGTATTTCTAAAATCCATTAAAAGTATTCTGGAGTAGGTAAATCATCAGGTTTCGTTATGAATCAGATCAAGATGATGCAGCACTTTACAGGCATGCTCAAACCAATTCACCTGGGGGTGGCATGGTGGCACAGAGGTTAGCACCGTGGCCTCACAGCACCAGGGACCTGGGTTCAATTCCCGGCTTGGTTCATTGTCTGTGTGGAGCTGCATGTTCTTCCCTTGTCTGCATGGGTTTTCTCCAGGTGCTCTCGTTTCCCCCCCCACAATCTAAAGATGTGATCAGGTTGAGTGGCCATGATAAATTGCCCCTTATGTGTCAGGGGTACTACTAGGGTAAATATATGGGGTTATGGGGATAGGGCTTGAGTGGGATTGTGGTCAGTGCAGTGGGTCGAATGGCCTCCTTCTGCACTGTAGGATTCTATTCTGAGAGAGTTCAATCCTCTCTGTACTTCGTGCAGTTACCATTACTGAACAGGTGAGAGTGATTTAAAAGCCTGAATCACAAATACACAGAGTAAAACTTGAACAAATTCCAGTGACAGAGCAGCTAATTAAATACTGCAACAGAGGCCTTTCCCCTTCCACCCCAATAGCAAACAGGAAAGTTCAGTACACATATTGTATAAGAATGAGCTCATCTAATGTCTATGGCAACATGACAAATGACAATGTGAAATTGCAGATGAAAAGGAGCAGCAAGAATTTAAAAAAACACACCTGTCAACAGACTGGGAAATCCTGCTCACACTCAGGAGGGTGGTTTGTGGTTAACACTAGCATTCTATGCTTAACTAGGACTCATCTACAGTAACTTCATTGCAGTGTTAATGTAAGCCTACTTGTGACATTAATCAAAAAACTTTAAACTTTATCCAGAAGCATCAATTAAACTGAGCTTTAAGCAAAATACTGTGATTGCTGGAAATCTGAAATGAAAACAGAGTCCAGGTCTGGCAGCATCTGTGGAGAGAGAAACAGAGTTAATGTTTCACATCTGTATGATTCTTCTACACTACAGATTCTGTGGTTCTGTAGAAGAGTCATACAGACTCAAAATGCTAACTCTGTTTCTCTTTCCATGGGTGTTGCCAGACCAGGATTTATCCAGCATTTTGTGTTTTCATTTATTATCTGTTGTTTAGAACGGAAATACAGCAGATAATGAAAAATACTCATGAAATGCTGTCCTTTATTATGAGACAGTAAGAAGTCTCACAACAGCAGGTTAAAGTCCAACAGGTTTATCTAGTATCACGAGCTTTCGGAGTGCTGCTCCTTCATCACGTGAGTGGCTTTATTAAGCGAGGAATTGAATATGAAAGTAAGGATGTTATGCTTCAGTTATATTGGTGAAAGAGTAGGGAGGCAGAACTAACTGGACTGCTCTTCGAAGAGCCAACACAGACTCAATGGGCTGAACGGCTTCTGTGCACCACTCTATGACAAACAAGCCATTATGAGAAGGTATATGGGAGTTTCATGATGTTGCTGCTCCAATATAATGCACAGGAGAGTTGGTCAGACACAGAATCGAGTTTAGCTCTCTCACACAGACTGCTCACATTTCTATTTCAGGCACGGCTGGCCACTGTAGCCATCTGTGAACTTTTCATAACAGTTCACAGCACTGAATGAAGGCATGTGGCTGGACAGTGTTGATGGTGGCTATTTGCTACAAAAATAATCCAAATGCTCTGCTCAGTTTTTAGCTTTGCAACATCAACAGGGTGCCCAGAAATGCCGGTTCTGCTAGGGCAGTTACAGCTTTTCATTTTATTCTGAAGTCCTGTTAATTTCCCAGTAATAGTTCAAATGTCTCAGCTTTCGATTTTTCCCTTTTTGTTGAATACAAACTGGGTCTGGGGGTGAATATCTGGGAAATTTCATCTTCCTTCCCGTAAATACCCGGCAGCTGACCAAATCTACCGAATAGGACTGCCAACTCTAGCTGACATATTCCAAGACATGTCATCGCAACAGCTCCAATCTTCCCCCTTCCTAGATTCAAGCTATTGGTCACCCAATAATTCAACCACAGAGTCCTACTTCCCTAGACTAACAGGAAGCAGAGTGTAGACATAAATGGGTCTTTTTCAGATCAACAAGATGTAATGAGTGGTGTGCCACAGGGATCAGTGCTGGGACCTCAACATTTTACAATTTATATAAATGACTTGGATGATGGGATGGTTGCCAAATAACACAAAGATAGGTAGGAAACTAAGTTACGAAGAGGATATAAAAGGAGACACAAATAACAGGTAGGTTAAATGACCGGACAAAGATTTGACAGATCTGAGAGAATGGTGTGGGAAATTGTCCATTGTGGCAGGAATAATTAAAGAGAAGCAAACTGCCTAAATGGTGAGAGATCATAGAGCTCTGAAATGCAGAGGGATCGGGCTGTTCTCATACATGAAATGCAAAAGGCTAGAACGCAGATACACCAAGTAATTAGGAAAGCTAATAGAACATTATCATTTATTGCTAGGGAAATTAAATACAAAAGTATGGAGGTTATGCATTAGTTATACATAGCACTAGTGGAGAAAATCTGGAGTATTGTGTACAGTACTGGTCACATTATTTAAGGAAGTATGTAAATGTGTTGGAAGCCAGTTCAGAGGAGGTTTATCAGACTAACACCTGGATAGGCAGGTTGTTTTTCAAGGAAAGGTTGGACAAGCTAGACTTGTATCCATTGGAGCTTAGAAGAGTAAAGGGCAACTTGAAACTTTAAGATCCTGAAGAGTATTGACAGGGTGGATGTGGAGAGGATGGGTTCCTTGTGGGAGAATCCAGAACTAGGGGGTCGCTGTTTAAAAATAAGAGATCGCTCATTTAAAACAAAGACAAAGTGAACTTTTTCCACTTAAAAGATCATGAGTCTTCGAATCTCTTCAAAAGACGGTGAAAGCACAGTCCTTGAATATTTTTAAGGCAAGACGTGGATAGATTGTTGGGGTGATTGGTTATTTGGAGTGGGGGGGGGGGCGTGCGGGAGGAGAGGTGGGATGCAGATGAAATTACTGTCAGATCACCCATGACCTTATTAAATGGCAGTGTAGGTTCAAGGCATCAAATGGCCAACTCCTACTCTTTACTCATATTTCAGGCTTTGAATGTGTCTTGGGATTGACTTTGAGAATGTATTCATCTTAAACATCGAATAGGGTACATCTGACTCAGACTTCAAATCGAGGTCGTGGTTAAAACAGAATTTTCTTTCAGCTTTAAGAGATTAGTGATAAGATCCATGGAAAACAACATTCAAGTTAGTCACTGAGGCATTCAGATACATGCACGAAGTATTTCTGACAGACGAGCAAGAAAATCACCCTTTCTTTTCAAAAAAAATACATTGCCAGAAGGATATTGCTGCACCCGAAAGTGGCATCTCTAGTTACTTACAGAATGTAGTCACACAACTTCAACCTGTACCACACCCAACAATTAGAATCATTTAGTCTACAGTGCACAGCCTTAGGGGTAAGACGATCGTCAGAATCCTACCCCAACTCAATCACTTCTCCCAAAAAGGAAGAACTGGGCATCAAGTGATCAAATGCAGCACAGCCAGTAAACCAAAGGAAAACATTTTGGCACCTGTTTCTATCATGTACAAAACTAAAAATGTACAACATGTTGGAATAAAAGGCTGTATGTTAGGGAAAAAAAATACAGAAAGTACACACAGAAAACTATGAAGCCATTTACAGAGCATGGGCAAAACTGAAGCAATACATGCAGTAACTGAACTGAAATTTTCAATCCTGAAATTAGAAGGAGCGTATAGCCAGGCTATGGAGACAGCACACTAGTGATGTGGGTAGACAGAGTCAGAAATAATGGTAGCTGCATATCGAGTGCCAGTGGAAGTCCAGTTTGTAGCATGATTAATGCAACATAAATTTAACAACCTCAAGTCTGTATGATTGGACATTCCGAGCTCTCTCTCTCTCCTGCTGTAGGCCATGTAGGCTCGACAGACTGGAGGGACTGGTTGTGGACAAGTCCCCAGGACCGGATGGAATGCATCCAAGGGTTCTGAAAGAAATGGCGGAGATGATAGTGGATGCCTTGGTAGTTATTTTCCAAACGTGGCTGGATTCCGGGGAAGTGCCGGAAGATTGGAAAACGACTAATGTTACGCCATTGTTTAAGAAGGGTGGCAGGCAAAAGGCAGGGAATTATAGGCTGGTTAGTTTAACGTCTGTTGTAGGTAAAATGTTAGAATCCGTCATCAAGGAGGAAATAGCGAGGCATCTTGAGGGGAATTGCTTGATAGAGCAGACGCAGCATGGTTTCGTTAAGGGGAAGTCGTGTCTGACAAACTTATTGGAGTTCTATGAGGATGTGTCTAGGGCGGTGGATAGAGGAGAGCCGGTGGATGTGGTCTTTCTTGATTTTCAGAAGGCATTTGACAAGGTACCTCACAAGAGGTTATTGCAGAAGGTAAGGGCACATGGAGTTGGGGGTAGGGTGTTAGCGTGGATAGAGGATTGGTTGTCAAATAGGAGGGTTAATGGGTGCTATTTGGATTGGCGGTTGGTGACTAGTGGAGTGCCCCAGGGGTCGGTGCTCGGGCCTCAGCTATTTACCATTTATATAGATGATCTGGAGGAGGGTACCTCACAAGAGGTTATTGCAGAAGGTAAGGGGGCATGGAGTTGGGGGTAGGGTGTTAGTGTGGATAGAGGATTGGTTGTCAAATAAGAGACAGAGAGTGGGGGTCAATGGGTGCTATTCAGATTGGCAGTTGGTGACTAGTGGAGTACCCCAGGGGTCGGTGCTGGGGCCTCAGCTATTTACCATTTATATAGATGATCTGGAGGAGGGAACCGAGTGTATGGTGTCGAAATTTGCAGATGACACCAAGATTGGTGGAACGGCAAATTGCGCGGAGGGTGTGGAGAGTCTGCAGAAGGGTCTAGATAGGCTGGGCGAATGGGCCAGGAACTGGCAAATGGAATTTAATGTTGGCAAGTGCGAGGTGGTCCACTTTGGTAGGAAGGACTATTACTTACGTGGCGAAAAACTGCAGCAGGCGACGGTGCAGAGGGACCTCGGGGTCCTTGTGCATGAGTCGCAAAAACCCAGCCTGCAGGTGGTCAGGAAAGCGAATGGGATGCTGGCCTTCATAGTGAGGGGGATTGAATAGAAAAGTAGGGAGGTCTTGCTGCGGCTGTATAGGGCACTGATGAGGCCGCAGCTGGAGTACTGTGTGTAGTTTTGGTCGCCGCACTTACGCAAGGATATTTTGGCCTTGAAGGGAGTGCAGAGGAGGTTTACTAGGCTGATACCGGAGTTGAGGGGGTTGAGCTATGAGGAGAGGCTGAATAAACTAGGCTTGTACTCGTTAGAGTTTAGAAGAATGAGGGGAGATCTCACTGAGACATATAAGATGATGAATGGGATGGATAGGATAGAGGTGGAGAGACTCTTCCCGCTCAGAAAGGACAGTAGGACTAGGGGGCACAGCCTCAAGATAAAGGGGGGGCGGTTTAGAACGGAGTTGAGGAGGAACTTCTTCACTCAAAGGGTGGTGAATCTCTGGAATTCTCTGCCCGTTGAAGTGGTGGAGGCTGCCTTGCTACATATTTTTAAGACGTGGATTGATGGGTTTTTGATAAGCGAAGGGATTAAGGGTTATGGGGAGAGGGCGGGAATGTGGAACTGAGCCACGACAGATCAGCCATGATCTTATTGAATGGCAGGGCAGGCTCGAAGGGCTAGATGGCCTACTCCTGCTCCTATTTCTTATGTTCTTATGTAGCCAACTCATTCCTGGGCAGCCACCTGACCCAGATTTGTCTTGAATTGGGATTTCTTCTATACCCTGACTGAAAAAGCATGGTCTTGATTAACATACCATCAGGTATATAATGGAGAGTGCCTTCTCAATACACCAAGCAACCACAAAAGGTGGCTACTAAAGGTCACAGTTATTCCACTGACATTACTGTTAGAATGCAGCAACTTTGATAGTCGATGTCGGTTACAAACCACCTTAAACGTTCGCACTTTCACGAACAATGCAGCATGGCTGCAACGTGTACTATCTACAGGATGCATTGTAGAAAACTGTTCATGTGCCTTTGACATCACCCAATTCTGCTATCTCCAGCAGCTAGAAGGCAAAGGGCAGCAGGTTCATGCAGAACACCATCTTGGAGTCATTCACACACCAACCAATTGGACATACACGGTTGATCCTTCGTCATTGCTTGTTCCTGGAAGTTCCTCCCTAACGGCATGATGGGAGAAATCATAGAAACCCTACAGTGCAGAAGGAGGCCGTTTGGTCCATCAAGTCTGCACCATCAACAATCCTACCCAGGCCCTATCCCTGAAACCCCCTATCTTTACCCTGCTAATCCCTCTAACATACACATCCTGGGACACTAAGGGGCAATTTAGCATGGCAATACATCTAACTCGCACATCTTTGGACTGTGGGAGAAAACCAGAGCACCCGGAGGAAACCCACGCAGACATAGAGAGAATGCGCAGACTCCATACAGACAGTGACCCAAACCGGGAATCAAACCCAGGTCCCTGAAGCTATGAGGCATCAGTGCCAAAAACTATGCCACTGTGCTGCCACTGTGACCGAAGCTTTACTGAACAACCTACAATGGTTGAAAACGGTCTTCTCAAGGGCAACTCAGGATGAGTAATAAACATTGGCCTTATCAGTGATGCCACATCTTAGTGAATTTTTAAAGAGACATTCATGTATCTTTGTAATCCAGCCATTTTGTTACCTGTGTCCATTGGGGCCTCCTCTACTTTGGACTCGTCAGCCTCACTGCTGCTTGGAGGTTCCTCTGGTATATTACTCTGCGGCTGTTCGACATGGTCAGCCTCCCTTTCCCGTTCTTCCTGACGCTTGCGGGCCTGCTCTTCAGCCTGAGCGATTTCCGCTGCAATTTTCTCCATGTCAACCTCCACTTTTAAATTGCACAACTAATTAAAACAAGAGGAAGTTACAACTAAAAGCTGTAAAAAATCCAAAGATATCAATATCATCCAGCATCTCAACAACACCAGAGAAAGATACTTTCAACAACAACTTGCATTTATAACTTCTTTAATACAATAAAACACCCAAAGCGGCTCCGTTACCATTATTAGATACAATTCAACAATGAATCAGATATCACAATAGATGACCAATAGTTTTGGACAAATAGATTGATATTAAGGAGCACCTTAAAAGGAAAGAGTTGAAAGAGGATTGGGGAGAAAAATTCAAAGTTCAGGGCATAGATAGTTCAAGACAAAGTCACCAATAGGTGATGTGGAGTTGTCACGTTGGACTGGGGCGGACACAGTAAGAAGTCACACAACACCAGATTAAAGTCCAACAGATTTATTTGGTAGCTCAAGCTTTTGGAGCACCACTCCTTCATCAGGTGAGTGAAGGAGCGGCACTCCGAAAGCTCATGCTACCAAGTAAACCTGTTGCATTTCAACCTGGTGTTGTGAGACTACTTATTGCACCAATAGAAGGGCAAAGGAAATCGGAGATGCACAAGAGGTCAGAATTGGTGGATTCCATGTAACTGCACAAATCTGTGTGTGTGGAGTGTAGGTGCTTGATTTTGCAGATTGAGGGTTTGCAATTTCCCAGGAGCATGACTGACACAACCTGCCTCAAAAAGGCATTAATGTCTTGAGAACATAATGAGAAAGTTTCTTCAGGTTGGAGGGGGCAAGAGGTTCAGTCCTGGTCCCTAATTCTCTCACACACACACACCAGCTAGGGCAAAACTCAACTAATGTGACTGATGGATCTCAGTGGAAGGTTCTTACAGTAAGGGAGAATTATAAAAATCCCCTTGCTTGTTGACCAGGACACCATCAAGGTCAGTGTTCTTTTCCTTCTAGAATCTTTAATCCACTATCTTCTCCTCTGTAGATACTGATCCCTGTTGGTGGAGGTACCCTCAGATAACTTTTTCTAATAGTTACTAGTCATGTGTCAATATCGTCAAATGAACAGCTGCAGGTTAACAATCCACTGCACTGACATGACAGCACCGCCTGACCCTATCTTTACCCAACATTTGTCACATGCATTGTGAACAAGGGGACTGAATACCAATCGATTTCCCCTTTCCGAGCCTAAAGGAAATTCTGAGCCCTAACCAGAGATCCAGCCGCGATCACCTAACTCAGGAGGCCAAAACTATGACCAAGTGCTCTGTCTGTATGTAGAGACAGAGGCCCCTGCAACAACTTGCTTAGGTACAAAGTCTGCTTTTGTGAGTGCAACAGTACATAACATTAAACCTTAGAGCATATAAATTTTGCACAAGCTAATTTATACAAAATAGTAAAGGGTCTGCTTAGAGAGTCAGAGTTTTACAGCATTAAAAAAGGGGCCCTTCAGCCCATCCTGTCTGCGCCAACTGTAATGACTCTTACGAGGCCCACGACGTGGATCTCTTAGAATACGAGCTCTCTGATTAAGGCAGAAATAGCTTGTCCGATCAAGAAGCCCTGCTTGCGTATATAGTGTGTAATGTCAGGGTTAGTGGCACTCAGGATTTATACTCTGTACAACGAAGTACCCGTCTGAATGTTGCTGAGTATGCAAGTAAATCTAAGTTTGCTGAGGGAACATTAGCCTTGGAGGAATTATTTCACCCACCATCAGGCCCCTATCTATTCTAATTCAATTTTTCGGTATTTGGTTCACAGCCTTGTATTGCTACATTGTTTAAAGTACTTTATCTAAATGCTTCTTAAATGTTCAGGGTTCCCATCTCTACCAGACTTTCAAACTGTGACTTCCAGATTCCCACATCTTCTGGGTGAAAAAGCTTTTCCTCAAATCCCCTCACCTTAAATCTATGCCCTCTAGTTACTGACCCTTCTACTAAGGAGAAAGGTTCTTCCTATCCACCCCATCTGTGTCCCTCATAATTTTGTACACCTCAATCAGGTCCCCCCTCAACCTTCTCTGCTCTAAGGAGAACAACCCCAGCCTAAAGCTTGAATACTCACAAATTACTTTTCCAATTTACACCAGTTCAACACTAAGTTAACTATGGCGTTAACACCATTGGAAAATCTAAGCTCAATGCAGAAAATATTTTAATTTCTGAATGGTTAGAACTCATCAAGAGCAAATCGATTCTTACCCGCTTTAGTTCATTATTAAACAACTCTGTAGTTTCGAGGAATTTCCTTTTCTTGTCTTGATGGCGCTCCTCAATCTGAAGGAGCTCTGCTTCCAACTTCCGCTAAACAAAAACATTTAAAAATATTTGGTGATCAACTGAATGTTCAATTATGCGACTGAAAATGAAGAGAGTAGTTAGGTATACAAAGAATGATCTCCAAACTTCTGAAGAAGTTGTATTTTTCAAGATTTGCTTTGCATGGTTAAAAATTACAAATACTTCAGTTAAGTGGTATAAAAACAGAAAATGTTGGATGAACTCAGGTCTGGCAGCATCTGTGGTGGTAGAACAGGGCTAACATTCCAGAATGGGCATTCATGTGGATTTTTGGAGGGTTGCTATTACCTATGGTTCCTGTATCCCAACAGGAGGTCAGCACAGTAGCACAGTGGTCAGCACTGCTGCCTCACAGCACCAGGGACCCAGGTTCAATTCCCAGCTTGGGTCACTGTCTGTGTGGAGTCTGCACATTCTTCCCATATCTGCCCCATTTCCTCTGGACCTAGTTGGGTTCGGCCTAGATGGGTTGGTGCAGACACAATGGGCCAAATGGCTTCTGCTGAACTGTAGGGATTCTACAATGATTCTATGAGTGACAGCAGAAGAGGGAGTGATATAAAATATTGGCTTAAAGATTTTTCTTAAAGTAATTCATGTTGATGTATAGCTTTCATGCGCAACTGCATTCTTCCATGGTCAAAGTTTCTACCTGGCAGACAGAAATAACTACACTGAACTTTAACTTACCCATTAGGAACAGGAGGATCAGTAAGGCACAGCACAGAGAACCCACAAGTTGGAGGTCCCCCACACAGTAAAATTTCAACCCTTGGACAGAGAGGAGGGAAGTCTGGGATCAGAAATACATTGGAGACAGCGGCGGGTTCGATCATTAGAGATTGCTGCCCATCACTGGTGGTTGCCCAGGCAGATTGGCTCGATACAGCAGGTAGGTCAAAAGGCTCTTAACCTCCTGATCATATAGCCCTCATCTTAGTTTAAATGACAGGTTTCCTGAGGCTTGGGAAACCCAGCCTTTCAGTTACATTCAAATAAGAGACTCACAATGATGCCAGCTGCTTCACTTTCAGTTAAAGTAGCAACCACCTCCCTGAAGCAGACTGCCTATCTGCTGTTCCATCTCCACTAAAATCCCAAGTGAATGGGTCAGAATGAGGTTTGAATCAGAATTTTAACACTTTTAATCTACCAAATCTGCCTGATTTCCATTGGTTGCAGTCTGGAACAAGGGGCAAAAGGTACAAGATGAAAAGAAAGAGGTTTATAGGATATAGATCAGTTGGAGACTTGGGCGGAGAGATGACAGATGGAGTTTAATCTGGACAAACGTGAGGTAATGCATTTTGGAAGGTCGACTACAGATAGGAAATATATAGGAAATATATAGTAAATGGCAGAACCCTTAAGAGTATTGATAGGCAAAGGGATCTGGGTGTACAGGTACACAGGTCGCTGAAAGTGGCAACACAGGTGGAAAAGATAGTCAAGAAGGCAAAAGGCATGCTTGCCTACATCAGTTGGGGTACTGAGTTTAAAAATTGCCAAGTCATGTTGCAGCTTTATAGAACCCCTGTTAGCCGAAGTTGGAATATAGTGCTCCATTCTGGTTGCCACACTACCAGAAGGACACTGAGGCTTTGGAGAGGGTGCAAGAAAAATTTACCAGATGTTGCCTGATATGGAGGGTATGAGCTATGAGGAGTGGTTGAAGAAACTTGGTCTGTTCTCACTGGAACAACAGAGGTTGAGGGGCGATCTGATAGAAGTCTACAAGAGAGTTTTTTCCCCAGGGTGGAAGAGTCAATTACTAGGGGGCATAGGTTTAAAGGTGCGAGGGGCAAGGTTTTAAGGAGATGTATGAGGTAGATTTTCTTACACAAAGAGTAGTGGGTGCCTGGAACTTGTTGCTGAGGGAGGTAGTGGAAGCAGATGCGGCTGTGACTTTTAAGGGGTGTCTTAACAAATAGAAGAATAGGATGGCAATAGAGGGATATGGTCCCCGGAAGCGTGGAGGGTTTTAGTGCAGTCGGGCAGCATGGTCGGTGCAGGCTTGGAGAGCCAAAGGGCCTGTTCCAGTGCTGTAATTTTCTTTGTTTTGTTTTATTCTTTATTTAGTGTAGAGAGAAAGAACAAAATGTTTCAGTGGCAAATTACATTATAAAGCAGACACAGAAATTCATAAATTGGAAAAGTTAACCGGAAGTGCAGAGTGAGGCAAGATTTCACTGGGTAAATTAACTCAATTTCCTTAAAGCTCCAACTGCAAAGGACAAACATGACACAGCATTCACTCCATTACCTGGTGAACCATCAGCGATTGCACCTGTCGTTTTAAAACCTGCATTCGTGCTGTTGTCACCACAGATCGGACATCTGGGACCACACTCTCGCTAAGAATCTCGCTAATCAAACGGTGGTTTCTCTGGAATCGTGCTGCAGAAATGTGCTTCATTGAAAAGCCATCATCATAATCTGAGAGGATTGGGAAAGAAGAAAGTTAGCACAACGCAGGTGCAAAAGAAACTAGAATGATTAGCTGCGAAAAGTTTCTCAATTCCTCTCACAATCGAAATTCACATGAACATTGATCAGGTTAACAAAACTAACAACTGTTGTGCATTTGAAATTTATTGTATATATTGTAAATTTCAACAATTTAAGTTTCTTGAGGCTTGGGAAACCAGCCTTTCAGTTATGTTCAAAACAGAGATCACAATGATGCTTGCTCACTTTCAGTTAAAATAGCAATGACCCCTTCAAAGCAGACTGCCTGCCTGCTGCTCCTCCTCCATTAAAACCGCAAGTGAATGGGTTGGAGGTTTGAATCAGAATTTTAACACTTCAACCTTCTACCAAATCTGCCCGATTTCCATTGGTTGCAATCTGGGCCAAGGGGCATAAGTACACTAAAGGACAAAATGGACCCCATTCAACAGTCCTGAACCCAATTCTATTCTTCCTCAGTTACAGCAAATGGTTAGGGCCAGGCAAATTTGGTCTGATGGAAGGTTAAAGTGATAAAACTTTGCTGGCAATCTGATAATGACACAGAGAATGCTGGAAACACTCTGCAGTTCAGGCAGTATCTGTGGAGAGAGAAACAGAGCTTTGACACCACCAGATCCAGCCAGGAGGCCAGCAGCCCTCTATTGACAGTGGAGCACCCTCTCCCAGCACCAGCACAGACACTGGCACATCGGTGCGCAATAGTGTGTTAGCTCAGTTGGTATGGCACAGTGGTGAGGTACATTGCAGTCTCTTGAGCAGATGGTGGAAGCATGGAGTGCCCTGGATGCTGGCAGTCGGAGGAGTATCAGAGACCAGGACCATGCCGAGTCTGAGGCAGATGGAGTTGTCAATTAGAACTAGTAAATCACAGAATTCTTGCAGTGCAGGAGGAGGCCATTCGGCCTATCATGCTTGCACCGACAACAATCCCACCCAGGCCCCTTCCCCGTAACCTCTCATATTTACCCTAATATCCCTGACGCTAAGGGACAATTTAGCATGGCCAATTAAACAGATCTGCACATCTTTGGCGTGCGGGAGGAAACTGAAGCACCCAGAGGAAACCTATGCAGACTTCGCACAGACAGTGACCCAAGCCAGGAATCGAATCCAGGTCCCCAACATGCGAGGCAGCATTGTGCCACCATGCTGCCCCCAATTAGATGGTAAATGCTGGATGCCCTCCTGGTCCAGTGGTTGTTCCCTGAGAAGAGCAAAACTTTGCAGAGCTCAGCAGACAAGGATGATGAGCGACATATTCTGGTGGATATTGCAGGATGGAGCATTCCAGGTGTTGGGGCCTCATTTCCAGCAGCAGATCCTCTCCATCACCGTCCTTGTGGTGATCTGGCAGCAAATGTATTTCTCCTTTGCCTCTGTCCTCATGTGCCCAAGAGGCATTATCAGCCACCTTTTCAAAAGATGCCCCTTGTCATGAAGCAACCACCTGCCAGGGCAAGCTGGAACTATGAGGATTCTTGGCACTTGAGTGTCTCAGTGCATCAGCATCATGGGAGTTGCCAGGGTACCTCGCATAGGCTGTGAAATGTGGGTCCTGTGGTCACAAAATATCTGGACATTCATAGAGTGAAACCCTGTCTTAATGACAAAGGTGCCTGCTGGCAATGGATGCATTGCACCCTAGGTGAGGGCAAACCCTGCAAATTGCAGCAAATCCTCTGACCCACTCAGACCCATTGACTTGGTCACCCCGAACTGTTCTCACCTGTCTGAACAGAACATCAGTTACCAACTGAGGTTATTGACCCAAAATATTGTCTATTTCTTTCTCTACAGATGCTGCCTGACTTACTAAGTAATTTCAACATTTTCTGAGGTGATTCCCTTGTTTTTCCTCCAACCATTTCCAATCCAGGACTGTTACCACTCTCCATGTCCTTCTTACCTCTGAAATACTGTAGCACTTTCCGAGAGTACCATTGAAAGAATTATTAAATTTATCTATATAAAGACAAATTACACACACACACACACACACACACACACACACACACACAAGCAAGCCTTGGGTAGGTGTCACACCAACAGTGGCCACTGCATCACTGGCTCTCTGATCCCAGGGAAGGCCTACCATTACCCAGTTAGAAGTCTCACAACACCAGGTTGAGGTCCAACAGATTTATTGGTAGCATGAGCTTTAGGATCGCTGCTCCTTCATCAGATTATGATTACCAGTTAAGAACCTGAGTTGCACTTAATACATGTGGAGATGCCTGAGTTGGACTGGGGTGGGCACAGTAAGAAATCTCACAACACCAGGTTAAAGTCCAACAGGTTTATTTAGAATCACGAGCTTTGGGAGTGCTGCTCCTTCATCAGATGAGTGGAGCCTGATGAAGGAGCAACGCTCTGAAAGCTCATGATACCAGTAAACCTGTTGGGCTTTAACCTGGTGTTGTGAGACATCTTACTGTGCATTTAATACAGTGGGCCTTCCTGAAAAGAAGTAACACTGGCTCTCCAGAAGGTGGGCAAGATCCCTCATTAAAGATCTCCATTAAATCAAGCCCTGATCTTAAACACAAGTGGCCATTTAGACCATCGTACTGTGCCAATTCATTGAATGAGTGACCCCAATTAACCCCATTCCCCTGCTCAGTCCCTGTAGCTCTGCAAAATATTCCTTTTTCAAGAACTTATCCAATTGTCTTTTGAATCTACTAGTGAATCTGCTTCCATCATCCTATTACACAGCTCATTCCAGATCACAACAGGTAGTGCAAAAATAATTCTCATCTTCCCTCTGGTTCTTTTGACAATTACTCTCAATCTGATACAGCATGGATAGCAGTTTCTCCCTGACAAACCCTACACTGCGCAGGTGAGGCTAACAGAGACTAAACAAAATAGTAAATGTCAAAAAGGAATGACCTCACATTTACCAACATTGTACTTAATCTCCCAAACCCTTAACCACTCACTTAGACTATCTATATCCCTTTGCAGACTTTCAGCATCCTCTGCACACTTTGCTCTGTCACTCATCTTAGTATCACCATCTGTGAACTTTGATACACTACACTTGGCACCCAGCTCCAAACCACCTAGGTAAATTGTAACAACTGCGGTCCCAACACTGATCCCTGAGGCACACTACTAGTCACTGATCACCAACAAGAAAAACACCCATTTACACCCACTCATTGCTTTCTGTTAGTTAACAAATCCTCCTTTCATGCTGAAACATTGTCCGTAACACCATGCATTTTTATCTTTTTTTAAAAAGATTCAATACATTATTTTATTCAATAAAAGGTTTGCTATTTGTCCCATGCACGAGTTACAGCCCATTCAAAGTGGAAAGGTGGGGTGATGCTGAAGTTCCGCAGAATTTCAATGTTCTTTGGTCTTCATTCTTCTTGGAGAAAACAGGGCATATTCAACACTCAGAGCCACAACAAAAGCTGCAAATCCCTACTTGAAGCCTCAAAAGAAGATATCACTGAAGGCAATCGGTCTAGCAAAGCCTCCAACGAACCACCAGGCATCACTGCAGGTTCAGGGGTCCTGGAGGCCCCACCGCCACAGCCTCTCCTGGACGGTCTCCAGTGGGATCTTCGCCACGTTCCAGCTCCGAGGGTCCAGCAGCTCCAGCCTGGATCCCATGGTAACAGTGACCATCTTTATCTTTTGCGGCAGCCTTCAGTGAGGCACCTTGTCAAACGTCATCTGAAAATCCAAATACACCACATCCACTGGTTCTCTATTGTCCACCGTATTTGTAATGTCCTCAAAGAATTCCACAAAATTAGTTAAACATGACCTGCCTTTCATGAACCCATGCTGCGTCTTCCCAATGGAACAATTTATATCCAGATGTCTCGCTATTTCTTCCTTGATAATAGATTCAAGCATTTTCCCCACTATAGAAGTTAAGCTAACTGGCCTATAGTTAGTTACCTGCCTTTGTCTACCTACTTTTTTAAGCAGTGGCGTCACGTTTGCTGTTTTCCAATCTGCCGGAACTGCTCCAGAGTCCAGCGAATTTTGATACATTATCACAAGTGCATTTGCTATTTCCCCTGTCATCTTTTTTAGTATCCCGGAATGCATTCCATCAGGCCCAGGAGACTTGTCTACCTTTAGCTCCATTAGGTTGTCCAACAGTGCTTCTTTAGTGATAATGATAGTTTCTAGGTCCTCACTTGTCATCAATTTTTGGCACGTTATTTGTGTTTTCCATTGTGAAGACCGACACAAAATACTCGTTCAATGCCTCAGTTATTTCCTGATTTCCTGTTATTAAATAACCCTTCTCATCCACTAAAGGACCAATGTTTACCTTAACAAAGGTAACCTTTACCTTCATTGTTCCTGTGGAGCAGCATCAAGAGGCAGTGATTTTTGGGCGTGTGTGGAGGTCGCGAGTAAGGTACATTTTCTTGTTTATATTTTTTAACTTTTATTTCTAGTTTAAAGTCGCGAGTAGCAGTGGTTTTTTTTTCTTTTTTTTGAATTAGTTCGAAACCGGAAGTCGTCACTAGGACGCTTACCGGTATTTGTAGTTTTTTTTTGGGTCTCCAACCCTATAAATTGGCACAAAGAGGGGACCCGATCCTCTACACTGGTAGAGAATCCCACCCTCCCACCTCCTCTAACCTAATTATAAGTGTGTGGGAAGTTTTTTTTTGTTGTTTTTCTTTTCTTTTCTGCTGGAAATTGTTTCAGGGATGGCAGTTCAGGCAGTAAGCTGCACGTCCTGTGGTATGTATGTGGTGAGGGACATCAGTAGTGTTTCTGCTGATTTTACCTGTAGGAAGTGTATACAATTGCAGCTTCTGGAGAAGCGTGTTAAGGAGCTGGAGTTGGAATTGGAGGAACTCCGGATAATTCGGGAGGCTGAGGCAGACATAGATAGGAGTTACAAGGAGATAGTCACTCCTAGAAATGAGTCTTGGGTAACTGCCAGGAAGAGGGGAAAGAAGCAATTGGGGGGACAATCCCCTGGGGCTGTTCCCCTCCAAAATAGGTTTTCGGTCCTGGAGGCTACAGTTGAGGAGGAATCAACTGGAGATTGCCAAACGGAGCAGGTCTCTGGAGGTGAGCCTGTTGTGAAGGCTCAGGTGGTTAGGGGATGTAAAAGATCGGGCCTAGTGATTGGGGACTCCACAGTTAGGGGGACGGATAGGAGAGTCAGAGGTAATGGTAGGGACTCAGGGCTGGTGTGTTGCCTCCCAGGGGCTGGGGTCCGGGATGTTTCAGAGAGGGTGTTCAGGACTCTTAAGGGTGAGGGGGATCAACCCCAAGTCATAGTTCATGTGGGGACGCATGACATAGGGAGGTTAAGGGAAGGGGATATTAAGCAGAAATTTATGGAGTTGGGGTGGAAACTTAAGGCCAAGTCGGACAGGGTGGTTACCTCGGGACTCTCGCCTGTGCCACGGGATAGTGTAGAGCGGAACAGAGAGAGAGAAAGTTTGAACTCGTGGCTGAGGGGATGGTGCAGGAGGGAGGGGTTCAGGTTCTTGAGCAATTGGGGCTCATTCTGGGGAAGGTGGGACCTCTACAGGAGTGATGGTCTACACCTGAATCAGAGGGAAACCAACATCTTGGGGGGAAAATTTGCTAAGGCTATGCAGGGGGGTTTAAACTGATTCAGAGGGGGGGTGGGGTCCTGAGGAGGGGGGGTGAAAGTGAGGGGGGCATAGATGGGGACTGCAATGCACGGCATCGTGGGGGTGAAGCGGAGCAGGGTTTGAAATGTGAATACTTTAATGTGAGGAGTATTCGCAATAAAGTGGATGAACTTGCAGCATGGATCAGTACCTGGGACTTTGATGTTGTGGCCATTTCAGAGACATGGATAGAGCAGGGTCAGGAATGGTTGTTGCAGGTTCCGGGGTTCAAATGCTTCAGTAGGAGTAGAGAAGGAGGTAGAAGGGGGGGGAGGGGTAGCATTATTAGTCAAGGATTGTATCACGGTGTCAGAGAGGAAGTTTGATGAGGATTTGTCTGTTGAGGTAGTATGGGCTGAGGTTAGAAATAGGAGAGGAGAGGTCACCCTGTTGGGAGTCTTTTACAGACCTCCTAAAAGTTCTAGAGAGGTTGAGGAAAGGATTGCAGAGACGATCCTGGATAGGAGTGAAAGTAATAGGGTAATTGTTATGGGGGACTTTAACTTTACTAATATTGATTGGAATAGCTATACCTCTAGCTCATTAGAGGGGTCAGTTTTTGTACAAAGTGTGCAGGAAGGTTTCTTGACTCAGTATGTTGATAGGCCAACTAGAGGTGAGGCTATATTGGATTTGGTGCTGGGAAATGAGCCAGACCAGGTGCTAGACTTGGAAGTTGGGGTGCATTTTGGTGATAGTGACCACAATTCTGTTACGTTCACCTCAGTGATGGAAAGGGATAGGCATGAACCTCGGGTCAGTAGTTTTAGCTGGGGGGAAGGGTAATTACGAGGCTATTAGGAGAGAATTAGGAAGCATAGGTTGGACTAGGAGACTACAGGGTCTCGGAACGTCCGAAATGTGGAGTTTTTTCAAGGAGCAGCTACTGCGAGTCCTTGATATGTATGTCCCTGTCAGGCAAGGAGGAATTGGTCAAGCTAGGGAACCATGGTGCACTAGGAAAGTTGATTCGCTGGTTAAAAAGAAAAAGGAGGCTTATGTCCGGATGAGACTTGAGGGCTCAGGTAGTGCACTAGAAAGCTTTAGATTGGCTAGGAGGGAGTTAAAGAGAGAGTTAAGAAGGGCTAAAAGACATGAGAAGACTTTGGCTGATAGGATTAAGGAGAATCCTAAGGCGTTCTATAGATATGTTAAGAACAAAAGGTTGGTTAGGGCAAGATTAGGGCCAGTTAGAGACAGCAGTGGGAATTTATGTGTGGAACCGGAAGAGGTTGGAGAGGCATTGAACCAATATTTCTCTTCGGTGTTCACGCAGGGGGACATAAATGTAGCTGTGGAGAACACTGGGTTACAGGGTTGTAAACTGGACCGTATTGCAGTTGATAAGGAGGATGTGCTAGTTATTCTTGAGGGTTTGAAAATAGATAAGTCCCCTGGGCCGGACGGGATTTACCCTAGGATTCTCTGGGAGGCAAGGGAGGCAATTGCAGAGCCTCTGGCTCTGATCTTCAGGTCGTCGTTGGTCACCAGTATAGTGCCAGAAGATTGGAGGTTAGCGAATGTTGTCCCATTGTTTAAGAAGGGGAACAGAGACTTCCCCGGGAATTATAGACCGGTGAGTCTTACTTCTGTTGTGGGCAAGGTTTTAGAAAAAATTATTAGGGATAGGATTTATAGTTATTTGGAGAGTAATGAACTGATTGGAGATAGTCAGCATGGTTTTGTGGAGGGTAGGTCGTGCCTTACTAACCTTATTGAGTTTTTTGAGAAAGCGACCAAAGAGGTGGATGGGGGTAAGGCAGTTGACGTGGTATATATGGACTTTAGTAAGGCGTTTGATAAGGTTCACCATGGAAGGCTTCTGCAGAAATTGCAGATGTATGGGATTGAGGGTGATTTAGGAAATTGGATTAGGAATTGGCTGACGGATAGGAGACAGAGGGTGGTGGTTGATGGTAAGTATTTGACATGGAGTTCAGTTACGAGTGGTGTGCCTCAGGGATCTGTTTTGGGGCCACTGCTGTTTGTAGTTTTTATAAATGATCTGGATGAGGGTATAGTTGGGTGGATTAGTAAATTTGCTGATGACACCAAAGTCGGAGGTGTGGTAGATAGTGAGGAAGGGTGTCTTAGTCTACAGGGAGACTTGGACAAGTTGCAGAGCTGGGCCGAGAGGTGGAGGATGGAGTTTAATGCGGAAAAGTGTTAGGTAATTCACTTTGGCAGGAATAACGGATGTGTAGAGTATAGGGCTAACGGTAGGACTCTGAATAGTGTGGATGAACAGAGGGATCTAGGTGTATGTGTACATAGATCCCTGAAAGTTGGGAATCAAGTAGATAGGGTTGTTAGGAAGGCATACGGTGTCTTGGCGTTTATTGGTATTGAATTTAGGAGCCGCAGTGTCATGTTGCAACTGTACACAACTCTGGTGGATACACATTTGGAGTATTGTGTGCAGTTCTGGTCCCCACATTATAGGAAGGATGTGGAGGCTTTGGAGAGGGTGCAGAGGAGGTTTACCAGGATGTTGCCTGGTATGGGGGGGGAGGTCCTATGAGGAGAGACTGAGGAATTTGAGGTTGTTTTCGTTAGAAAGAAGGCAGCTACGAGGGGACCTTATTGAAACATATAAGATGATTAGAGGTTTAGATAGGGTGGACAGTGATAGCCTTTTTCCTCGGATGGAGAAAGCTAGCACGAGGGGGCATAGCTTTAAATTAAGGGGTGGTAGTTATAGGACGGATGTCAGGGGTAGGTTCTTTACCCAGAGGGTGGTGAGGGATTGGAATGCCCTGCCTGCTGCAGTTGTAAATGCGCCTAGTTTGGGGGCGTTTAAGAGATCTGTGGATAGGTTTATGGATGGAAAGGGTTTGGTTTAGGTTAGAGGGTCATTGTTTTTTAACTGGTCGGCGCAACATCGTGGGCCGAAGGGCCTGTTCTGCACTGTAATGTTCTATGTTTTAACAAAGGTTGGTGGCACGTGGATAGTGAGAAAGGTTATCTCCAATTGCAATGGGATCTTGATCAATTGGGTCACTGGGCTGATGAATGGCAGATGGAGTTTAATTTAGACAAATGCAAGGTGGTGCATTTTGGTAGATTGAACCAGGGCAGGACTTACTCAGTTAATGGTAGGGAGTTGGGGATAGTTACAGAACAAAGAGATCTAGGGGTACATGATCATAGCTCCTTGAAAGTGGAGTCACAGGTGGACAGAGTGGCAAAGAAGGCATTCGGCATGCTTGGTTTCATCGGTCAGAACACTGAATACAAGAGTTGGGACGTCTTGTTGAAGTTGTACAAGGTATTGCTAAGGCCATACTTGGAATACTGTGTACAATTCTGGTCACCCTATTATAGAAAGGATATTAAACTAGAAAGAGTGCAGAAAAAAATTACTAGAATGATACTGGGACTTGATGGATTGAGTTATAAGGAGAGGCTGAATAGACCGGGACTTTTCTCTCTGCAGCATAGGAGGCTGAGAGGTGACCTTATGGAGGTCTACAAAATAATGAGGGGCATAGACAAGGTAGATAGTCAATATCTTTTCCCAAAAGTAGGGAAGTCTAAAACTAGCAGACATAGGTTTAAGGTAGGACTTACTGCCTAAGGTAGGCAGTAGGACTAGGGGGCACAGCCTCAAGATAAAGGGGGGGCGGTTTAGAACGGAGTTGAGGAGGAACTTCTTCACTCAAAGGGTGGTGAATCTCTGGAATTCTCTGCCCATTGAGGTGGTGGAGGCTGCCTCGCTAAATATTTTTCAGACGCAGGTTGATGGGTTTTTGATAAGCGAAGGGATTAAGGGTTATGGGGAGAGGGCGGGAACGTGGAACTGAGACACGACAGATCAGCCATGATCTTATTGAATGGCGGGGCAGGCTCGAAGGGCTAGATGGCCTACTCCTGCTCCTATTTCTTATGTTCTTATGTAAGGTGAGAGGGGAGAGATACAAAAGTGTCCAGAGGGGCAATTTTTTTCACACAGAGGGTGGTGAGTGTCTGGAACAAGTTGCCAGAGGTAGCAGTAGAGGCAGGTATAATTTTATCTTTGAAAAAGCATTTAGATAATTACATGGCTGATAGGATGGAGGAGGTAGATGTTCTGAGGAAAGATGCATTAGCAATTTTGAAAAACCTGAGAGTCGATAAGTCCCCTGGGCCAGATGGGATACATCCTAGAATACTTTGGGAGGCAAGGGATGAGATTGCGGAGCCTTTAGCTTTGATCTTTGGGTCCTCACTGTCCAAGGGGATTGTGCCACAGGACTAGAGAGTGGCGAATGTTGTTTCTCTCTTCAAGAAAGGAAATAGGAATGATCCTGGTAATTATAGGCCAGTTAGTCTTACTTTGGTGATTGGTAAGTTAATGGAAATAGTCCTGACAGATAGGATTTATGACCATTTGGAAAGATGCAGTTTAATTCAGGATAGTCAGCTTGGTTTTGTGAATGGTAAGTCCTGCCTCACAAAATTGATTGAATTCTTTGAGGAGGTAACTAAGTGTGTAGATGAAGATAGAGCAATTGATGTCGTATGCACGGATTTTAATAAGGCGTTTGATAAGGTTCCCCATGGTAGGCTCATGAAGATAAGGAGGTGTGGGATAGAAGGAAATTTGGCCGATTGGATAATTAACTGGCTGTCTCATAGAAGACAGAGAGTGGTGGTGAAAGGAAAATGTTCAGGCTGGAGGCCAGTTACCAGGGATGTACCACAGGAGTCAGTGCTGGGTCGGTCCTCTGCTATTTGTGATTTTTATCATTGACTTGGAAGAGGGGGCTGAAGGGTGGGTTAGTAAATTTGCTGATGACACCAAGATCGGTGGAGTAGTGGATGAGGTGGAGGGCTCTTGCAGGCTGCAAAGAGATATTGATAGGATGCAGAGCTGGGCAGAAAAGCAGTAGATGGATTTTAACCCTGATAAGTGTGAGGTGATTCATTTTGGTAGGACAAACTTGAATGCGGATTACAGGATCAATGGCAGGCTTCTGAGGAATGTGGAAGAACAGAGAGATCTTGGGGTTCATATCCACGTATCTCTGAAGGTTGCTTCTCAAATGGAGGGAGTCGTGAAGAAGGCTTATAAGTGTGTTGGTGTTTATTAACAGAGGGTTTGAGTGGGGTTATGCTGCAACTACACCAGATGTTGGTGAGAGCACATTTGGAATATTGTGTTCAGTTCTGGTCACCTCACTATAAGGAGGATGTGGAAGCATTGGAGAGAGTGCAGAGGAGATTTACCAGGATGCTGCCTGGTTTGGAGGGTAGGTCTTATGAGGAAAGGTTGAGGGAGCTGGGGCTTTTCTCTTCAGAGCAGAGGAGGATGAGAGGTTTATAAGATGATGAAGGGGATAGATAGAGTGAACGTGCAGAGACTATTTCCGCAGGTGGATGTAGCTGTTACTAGGGGGCATAACTATAAGGTTAATGGTGGGAGATATAGGAGAGATGTCCGAGGTAGGTTTTTCTCTCAGTGTGGTTGGGGTGTGGAATACACTGCCTGCTGTGATAGTGGAGTTGGACACTTTAGGAACCTTCAAGCGGTTATTGGATAGGCACATGGAGCATACGAGAATGATAGGGAGTGGGGAGCTTGATCTCGAGTTTGGACGTAGCTCAGCACAACACTGAGGGCCGAGGGGCCTGTACTGTGCTGTACTGTTCTATGTTCTATGGGTATAGAGGGATATGTGCCAAATGCAGGCAACTGGGATTAGCTTAGGAGTTTTAAACAAAAAAAGGGCGGCATGGACAAGTTGGGCCGAAGGGCCTGTTTCCATGCTGTAAATCTCTATGACTATGACACTCTTATTCATTTTATATATTTGTAGAAAGTTTTGCTATCTCTTTTTAAATTCTGAGCTAGTTTACTCTCATAATCTTTCTTTTCTTTATAGTTTTTTCATGACTTTCGGTTATGCTTTAAAGATTTCCCAATCCTTTAGTTTCCCACTAATCTTTTGCCACTTTGTGTGCATCTTCTTTCAATTTGGTGCCCTTCTGTATTTCCTTAGATATCCATGGCTGATTATCCCTTTTCCTACATTCTTTCCTTATCACTGGATATACTTTTGCTCAGCACTGAAAAATCCAGAGCAGTATAGTATTTCTGCAGCTCCTGTCCCACTGACATGGGGGGAGGGGGGATGATTGTTGCATTTTGTCATGTGGGCATAATCTCAATAACATCACCAAATCCTGCCTGTTCCTTTTGAATGAGGTTAAAATACAGCTCTCAAAACCCTGGGGTTAAGATTAGAAATGGTTAACTAGAGCCAGGTGCTGCCTCCATTTTAAAGAACTTCAATCCCCACAACGATGCATGAATGACGTGTTACATCAAAAAGCCCTGGGAGAGGGAGGGGCAGTTAAAGCAGTCAAACACTTCTTTGTGAAAAACAATTAGCAGCTATCAGTGTATCAGGCAAGCTTGGCAAATTCCAAAAAATACTGAAAATACTATCAGTGCCAAGGAGGTGGATATGATTTTCCGGAACCAAGTATATCAGCGGCTCGAAGAATCACCAAGACATCCACCTTTGCTTTGGGAAGGAAATTAAATTTGTATTTGTTACATAAAAATAGTTCTTCAAGGAAGGGAAGTGCCAAGTAAGATGATACAATCTTGGCTATTCCACATCAGTGTTGTTCCTGATGATGATGGAGACCAATAACTGTAAGACACATGTCAAATCATGTGCTGGTCCTAAAGGAATTTATAACGAGTCCAAACAGGGCAATTATATTGCAAAAGCATTGAACAAAATTATTTGGCAAAATTTACGATTAGTTTATATCCAAAGTCACCCCACTGCACCATTGAGTAATGTGTTCGGGAATGTTTAACAGCAGAGATCTGCTTTCATGTTTAAACAGCGACTGGTGCATAGCACAAGGACATAACAAAGAGCTTCTTTTTGGAGGCTGGGGGAGAGAGAAAAAAAATTAGGAACTTGACAACTAGACTTTTACATAGGGAAATACCATCATACCATCCTAAAGTGATGAAGGAAATGACACTGGCCCCCAAACTCCTAGTCTCACCCCATCTCTGAAAGTTCCTCCCATGTTGTGGCTCTGTTTCTATGTGCTGTGCATCCCATCAGCTACATCCCCCTTCATGAGGCCATTTCTTCACTTGCTTAGGCTCCTTATTCTGCCCTTCCCTGCTTAAACCTCTCTTGCTGTTCCACCACCCACCCTTGACATTCCTTACCACAACAGCTTTTATATATCACCTACAACAAAGTAAAACATCTCAAGGTGCTTAAATCACAATTGTTTCAAGCATTTCCGTGTGAAGTATCCTGTCCAAACTGCCTGAAGGTGTTGCAAACCACTCTAGCAGGAACCAAGGCTGGAATCTTTCGGTTCTATAAACCTCAGTTTCAACCCAAATGCTGCACCCACAACCATCAGATGACCAGAAAACTGGCAAAGGAATTGTAAACACTGCTTTGTTTGAACTAGTTATTTTGCAGAAGCATTGAATAGGATATGTACCAAGTAACAGAAGTAATATTAGTAGCAGAACAAATACAGAATAGACAATGAACACAGAGGCAGCGTTTACACAGCAAGCAGTATACATCCTCCAATAGAACAAAGATCTCAAACTTAAAAGCAGCACGGATCCCGTCTACTCAAAGACTAGAAATCTCAGTTAAATTAAAGGAAAAAAAAATCAGAAGATCTGGTTCACGAGTTACGTAAAGGTAAGGTTGCCTTCGTCCCAGATGACCTTAGGCTGCTCTTTCCTTTGAAGGGGAAGAGCTGACTGCTGGAGATTTAACCTGAGGGTCACCACACCTCAGGTGAAAGACAAGGTTGAGAAAACTCATGTCACTGCATCATCTATCAGCAACCACCCCCCACCCCCCGCCTCCCCAAGCCTACCACCACCACCCTCCCAGATTGCTGGTCTCCCTCCAGCTGAGACCAATCCCCATGCAAAGTGGCACTGGGAACCCCCCCACCCCCAATGATCACCACCTAGACCCCACGCACAATAGGCCCCACTCCTCGGCACTGCCCAATGCCTGCTGGGCAGTGCCAAGATGACCCTGGCCATGGGCACTTTGCTCCTTGGGCAGTACCAGGGGACACAGGCTAGCACTGCCAGGGTGTCCATGCCCAGAAGACACCATCCCTCCACCACCCCCCCCCACCACCGCCCCCCCCCCCCCCCCCACCCACCCACCCAAACCCCTGGGGAGCCCCAATTGCCCCTCCTTCATTCCAGCAGGGTCTCCCGCTAGTTCCTCGAATCTGGGGAGCCAATCTAAACCCCGCCGGACTGAAATACTCGTGGGGGGGTGGGAGATGCTATTGGGCTTGTTAAGTTCTGTGCTGATAATGACATTTAAAATAAATTAAAACGACTTACCTCTCTTTCTGCCAGTTTCCAGCTGGGCCTGTTCTCTGGTTCTGGGAGACGCACATGCATCGGGAACGCACGTGCAAATCCTGTGAAATGGCTGACATGCATCTCCCGACCCACCAGAAAATTTGCGGGTCGCAAAGGGAGAATCGTGTCCCCCTTTCCCCTCAAAATCACCAGGATGATCCCCCACCCTGCGCACTGATTAGTTCCCTGGGTCATGTGACCGTTACTGAAGATGAATCCTTAAAATGACATTTACCACAGCCCTCCCCCTCTAAGTTCTTTCATGCAAATATCAATACTCAATTTACACAGTCCAAGAGAATTAAGTATCTAGTTAATTTATAATTGACTAAATTCATGAAGTCTTTCAGAGGGTTTCCAAGTCCTTGTGGAGCAGTGTAATTCCTCTTTCTGGGCACTTCCACAGGATTGTGGTCACCCAAAACCACAATCACAGATGCCTCTTCAGGAACTGGCAGTGCAATTCTATCTGTTTCCATGGTGATATCAGTTGTGCCTGCCACAAAATGACCATAGTTCAGTGCTTGGATAATCAACAACATTTGTAGGTGACGACATAGCTCCTGATGGCAGTACTGGCTGCTGGGGCAACTCTTGCTCTCTCAAAATGGTCTACGTTTCTGGGTGATCTTTCTGTCTACGTCCACTTGATAAGACTGGGGTCCAGTTTTGGATACAACAAATTCAGAGACGCAACTTGAGCCACTTCCAATATTCCTCACATACACAGCTTCATTCACTGAAAACCACCATGTTGACTGCCATGAATCATGGTTTGTTTTCTGACTGCTTTGTCTGGCCTCTACCCTCTGGCAAATTTGGAAACACGAGGCTCAGTCTCGCTCTGAGATCTTGTTCGTTAATAATTCTGCTGGTAGGACTCCCGTTGTTGCATGTGGAGTGGCCCAACAGCCCAGAAAGAGTCATGAGATCCTGGTCTCCAACATCTCTCCTGATTGCTTCTTTAGGCCAGAGTTAAAGGTCTGGCTGGCTTGTTCAGCTGTCCATTGAATGCTTGATGGTAAGGTGCATTCCTGATGTGCTTTAGACCATGGAGGGCGGTGAAATTCTGTAATTCAGCACTCGTGAAAGCTGCTCCATTATCAGACCTGAATGACTTGAGGGATTATGCAGGGCCTGGACAGAGTGGATAGCAGCTGCTGTTCCACTTAGTTGAAAGGTCAGTCATGAGGGCACATAGGTTCAAGGTGAGGGATGGGAGATTTGGGAGTGGGGGCATGTGAGGAAAAACCTTTCTACCCAGAGGATGATGGTCTAGAATGTGCTGCCTGGGAGACAGGATGTCTCACATCATTTAAGAAGTATCTGGATGAGCACTTGACACATCATAACATTCAGGGCTATGGGACAAGTGCTGGTAAATGGAATTAGGTGGGAGGTCAGGCATAGACTCAATGGGCCGAAGGGCTTCTTATGCACTGTATGATTCTATGATTCCATGGCCGGAAAATAATTGGCGTAAATCGCTCAACTGTACAGTGCTATGTCAGAGACTTCACCTCACACACTACCATCCGTTTTGAATGTGCATTAGCAATCAGCAGAAACACTGTGCCCATGAATGGGCTAACATCATCAATATGGATTCAATACCAATGAGCAGCCAGGCCACTCTCAAGGAGTCAATGAGGCTCCAGCAGGCAACCTTTGTTGCAATTAGCACTGTTCATAGTGCTTGACCAGGCTCACTGTGTCGGCATCAACACCAGGCACCCATCTCCTTGCCAGCATCTTCATCTTAGATACATCCAGATGAGCACTTTGCAACTCAGCTAGGAGCAACTCTCTCCCTGATACTGGGAGGACTACTCTGGCTCTCCAAAGTATGATGGCAACTTGGCAACTCATCTCATCTTTTCATATAAAATATGGTTTCATCTCTTCAGAGCCCAATCCATTATCATCTTGTTCCTCACTTTAGACTGCTGTGGATCCTGACTGGTCCAGTACTTGATCTGTTCCTGTGATACTAGGGAGAGGAGCAACACTCTTTTGTAAAGGTAGGCTTCAGAATAATCAAGAGTAGGAACACCAGCCCAAAGTCACCAATAGCAACTCCACAAGAAAGCTGGTGGGCCAGAGGAAGGCCAAATCTGGGTTGTGAACTGCTCTATCTTGGGTAGAGCTAAACAGCTCCATTATTGTTGCTGTGGTTATACTCATCCAGACAAAATGGACAATGTTATTCCTGACTTCAGCTATTAGGTAGAAGACAGGCTTTGAAGGGTCAGGTGAGCCACTCTTCAGAGAATCCAGCCTGTCTCTAACAGGTGACTGTAACAGGTAGTGAAAAAAAAATGAGGCAATGTAGAGAAACACTGTCAGTGAAATGAGATGGGAGGAGAAACAAGCTATAAAAGCAGGGGCAACAGGAGGTGACACATTATTGACTGAGAAGATCAGTGCAAAAACATGTAGGAATTTCCACTGACTGGTCTTGTTTTTAATAAAGATATCATCCTGTATGTCTATGTTCCCTTTCTGTGGGTACCATGAACTGTCACGCCAATCGTTATGTACCTATATTTACCATTAAGGTTGTCACCTAGTTGTCACAAAATGCAATTTTTATTGCATTTTGTAGGCTTGCGAGGACAGCTGACATGAATATTAAAGTCTACAAGGTAGAATGAAATTCTATCTACACCCAAAAGACAGTGTGAATAAGCAGTGCTTACCATCAGGGTCCTCAGCTGGCTGGATGCTCATGTAAGGCTCTCCTTTCTCCATTCGTGACTGCCGTTGGCGACTCTCTTCCTCAAGTGCTGCCTCAGCCCGGCTTTTTGCATTGATATAGGCGAGATAGGCAGGTGAGTTATGATATGCTTTCATGGCTTCATTGTATTCAACCTGAAAATAGAAGCAAATCCCATAAAGTGGGAACAACCAAACACAGCAAGCCATTCCTCCTGAAGTCTATGATTCAACTCCAAGGTCACACAGCAATCTCGAGGTGACAACGTATCCACTCTAAGTTCATCTTGGGGGAGGGCACAGCAGTGACTCTCCCAACCTTCTCCGTCTTCCTACTGGATTTTGATAGCCTTCACATGACAAATCAGTAATTTGCTGTGTGGGGAATCACAGGCAGGAAGTTGTGCACGCTAATTTCTTGTGTTGCAAGATGTCACTCACGGTCTTGCAATGTGTCAGAAGCAGAGAAAATTCACTCGACTTATTCATGGGATGTGGGGCTTATGAAGAAAGTTTGAGCCTCTATATCCACTGAAAAAATGAGGGGTGATCTTATTGAAACATATAGAATCCTCCTTTCCCACCCCCAGCTCCTTTTGGAGAAACAAGGGAGACAAGGGACCAGGGAAAGTAGACTTTGGAACACAACTAAATCAGCTATGATCTTATCGATTGCAAAGCAGAGCAGGCTCCAAGGACCGAATAATCTCCTCCTACTTCTGTAGTATGTCCCTACTGACGAATACCACTGAAAATAAATGTGATCACACATGCACTGGGGTGAGAACTGAAGTGGTAAACGAGCATTACTCTTTACCATTCAAAACAATAAAAGACTGAAAGGGTTTGAAATGTGGCCAAGCAGTTAAAAAAAATGGTTGAAGCATCATGGCTCATTAGTTTAAACAAGTTCAATTAGAAGGAGCAAAACCTTGCTTCCGTTAAGCCCCTTGGCTTCACACAGGCAAAAATGCCTGGTTTTACTGTAAAAATATACAATGTTTTGAGAGATCAGCATAAACCATACATAAGAGAAACTTATCCTTTGCCATATGCTGAGCTATAAAATCTCCTGGACCAAGAGGAAGATGAATCAAATAAATTTTCTATTATGGAAGTTTGTTTGAAGAGAGACAATATTTTCATGTTTTCATACAGTTTATTCTCCAAATTAATTAATTTTTTGCAAAAGTTTCTTTCCATTCTATCCAAGAGCTTAACATCACACTGAATCATAGAATTAAGTTTGACAAAGTCATCTGGAATTGAAACGTCAGTTCTTTTTTCTCCTTAGAGGTTGCAAGACCTGCTGAGATTTTCCAGCGTTTTCTCTTTTGGTCTCTGTGAGTAGCACTCTGTGTTCGAAGAGATTAAATCTCAAGAATATATTCTGACAGAAACCAGCAGGGCATGGGGAAGACAACACAAAATTCCAACCATGTGCTTATAACAAAACATACTGCATTTTTACAAAGCTTAATGCGAGAATTGGCTGGAAAAAAGCTCCCAAGTCCCTCATCATGAGCAGGAGCGTTCAAATCCAGACTGATGGGCTGATAGTCTTAATTCTTTTCTCAAAAGATGTGAACCCACAGAAAACTGCTCAGGACTGAGTAAAGGCTAGCAATTTCCTTCAAAGGGACAGATGAGAAACTGAAATGTCAAAAGGTACAGCAGAAGTTAAATTGCAGAGAGAAGGAAAAAGAGGAGAATTAAAGCTCAATGTTTGGGGCAGATTTACCCTGTATCCAACAAGTGTTGTATCTGGCTTGAGAGTATTTGATGGATGTACCAAGGACGCTTTACACTGTGTCTGACTCGTGCTGTATCTGAGCTATGATGATGATGAGATGAATAAACATTCCATTTCCCAATGCTGACAATCCTCAAACCAAGAATATCACCCCCACCCAAAAAAATATAAAAACAAACCTACATGATTAACACTATCGACCAAATGCACTTTATGGTCACTGAAACTCATTTGCTGAGAGGAATCCTGTTCCTCTGTTTTACCTTTTCTGCTTCATAGTCATTCAGATATTCCTGCTTTTCCTCATCTGTGAGATCCCGCCACATTCCACCGATGATTTTCCCTATTTCCCACAGCTTCAGATCAGGATTGGAGGCCTTAACCTGGTCCCATACCTAAAACGTAATAAGGAGACTTATTTACAGAGCTAATACAGTAATAGAATTACCACACTGTCAACCAGACAGTTTCTGGGTATAGTACAACCAACACCCGAATGTACTTACTACAGTTAGGCATTAATAAGGGAGTTCTGTGATTAGTACTCCTACAAATCACTTTTTTAAAAAAGTTATTTTTTTAATTTTATTTTAAATTTAAGCTGCAGCTCTTGGTGACATCATCGGTGGAAGCTGGCTGGGAGGAGTTAGTGCGTCTGAAAATGCGAAGGAGCTGAGGTCTCACACCATGCAAATGGAATGACAAATTTGCTGAATGGCAGCAGGTTAAATGCTAGTAATGCACATTCAGCTGATCACACAACCCGGACTCAAAAACTCATCCAAGTTAATAACTAGCACAAAGTCTTAAATAAGAACAGAAAGAGGAAAAGGGAAAAATCAGATCACAACCTCAATTTTTTAATATAAAGTTGCACCTATGGGAAGACACGCTTTTAAACAAGGCAGTGGCGGCAGCAAATTACAGACCAGGAATTTATTGAAGTTCAGATGTTTTCTAAAAAGATTTCCCATTCAGAATGTATTACAGCCTCCACGTAGTACAAGATGTCAGATGTTTACATAAATAATAATCAACACCCAACAGGAGATATAGACTGTAAAGTAATCCCACTGCTTGCTAGAAACTTTAACCAGTGAAAGGATAACGATACAAGAGAGAGCATCTTTCTTCAGTTGTCTTGTGTAATCGGGCTGGGCTTGACCAGGTGACTGGATGCGATAGTAAATGCTGTGGTTCAATCCTGCAGATACTGTACCTTTCTGCTGTAACGCATGTAGGGCATCAGGGGCTTGTCTGGGGGCTTTGGGGGTTTTGGAATAGTGATGCCGGAGGATGCCTGTGAGGAAACAGAAACATGTTACGTTACCTTACACTTCAAGGAGGGAAGCAAACACTCCTAATATCAAATTGTCAATAGTTAGCATGAAATAAAGGCTAAAGATCTACAGGAATGGGAATGCTATCTGGATTCAGGGAGGTCGCCCTGGCTCTGATTTGAAATATATATTTTTTTCAGTTCAATTGTGGGACATGGGTATCGCTGGCTGGCCAGCATTTACTGCCCGTTCCTATTGCCTTTGAGAAAGTGCTGGTGAGCTTTTTTCTTGAAACGCTGCATCCACTTGCTGAGAGTTGACCCACAACTCCATTAGGGAGGGAATTCCAGGAGTTTGACCCAGTGAATTTCTAGTTTAAAAGTTAAATGTCAAACACTATGGATGAGAAAAGAAAGGATTGAACAGTGAATTTTTTTTTGCCAGGTTGTACTGGGAATGTTGAATCAACATAAAAGACTGCTGAGGAAATCTATGCTGATCAAATAAATACTTCTAATTACCAGCTGGAGCTTAAACAAAGCAGTTTTACCTTCACAAAAATAAGATATAGAAAAGCTGTGGATCCTCCTGTCACTTGCAATCAAATCACATGCAAATGAGGCATTTATCAAACACTTCAACATTAAGATAATTGGGAATAAAGATTTGGGAAATGACTGGAGTCAAACTCACAACACTAAATCTAAAACAGGGCATGGGCAGGTGGATGAAGTTAGGACACATTATTCTTGATGTCACTGAATGGCAGAACAGGCTAGAGGAGCTTTATAATTTATGGGAATATGGATGTCACAGGCTGCTGCTGCTGAAGGATTATGAACTCATCTGCCCAAAACTTGCTGATCTTCTCCACTGCAAAATATTGTCCTTGACTGAGTGATGCAAACTAGCACATTCCAAGATCCAGGACATGCTGAGGAACGCACTCAAGCTTGGGGCAGCTGGTGCCAAGACACAATGGGGAAAGGCCTTTCACAGTAAGAAGTCTCACAACATCAGGTTAAAGTCCAACACGTTCATTGGTAGTAAACGCCACTAGCTTTCGGAACTCTGTTCCTTCTTCAGGCGAGTGGCGAGTTCTGATCACAAACAGGGCAGGATTTCCAAAAGCTTTTCAGCCAGAGTACATCGAAGGGCATTAACTAGGTAATACCTTGGACTGTGTGTTTAGTTCTAACTGTTTGTAGCTGTACTGAAGTACCAGAGAGTCCAACATGACCAATGTATATAATTTAAACAGAATTGCACTCACTCTAGCAAAACCACTGCAATTTTTGTAATGTTCCCTTTACTGAATTGGAACACCTCAGAGAGCATCTTGATCTCTGGGAAAAATGTGAATATCTGCACTTTCCTGTTATAACAATTTGAAATGTTTTGTAATTTCTCTTTCAGATATTTTATGAAAAAAGTATATTTTTACAAAAAGGATGTTGTTGACGGGATAGTTTTTATTGCCTATCCTTAATTTCCCTTGGGGTGGGGATGGCGAGCTGTCCTCTTGGCCTTCGCCTATTCTAATGCGGTTATGCCAGCTCTATTCCATATCTTAGCCATTCAAATACGCTAATCACATCATTCCAGAAAACAAAGTTCAAAGTGAAATCAGTGCAGCAATAGTCTGCTACCCAACCAGAAAGTCGGATGGCAATGAGTTTAACAACAAACCTTGCCACAGCTCGGACCTGAATGTTTCAATAAACTTAGTTCCAGTTAAGGACCAGTCTTTATTTTGCCATGATGTGATAGCCAAGTTCCGCACACGAGGATGGCGTCAACCGGAATCTTGGGTTCACTATCTGTAGACCCCACGACTTGCCTGGACTTGCAAAATTCCATTAACTGGCCTGGCTGGAGACAATACGCATCTCTTTATCCTGTGCTTAACCCTCTCTCCACTCACATTGTCTGTACTTTTAAGACATGATCACCTGTAAAGACTCGCATTCCAATCATTATCTTGTAAATTGAGTCTGTATCTATGTATGCCCTGTTTATGAACACAGTTTCTCACTCACCCGATGAATGGGCAACACTCCCAAAGTTGTGCTACCAAATAAACCTGTTGTACTTTAACCTGGTGTTATGAGACTACTTGCTACACTTTATTTTTCCATTCAGGGCTTCTGAAAATATGCAAACCTGGATATTTTAAATAGAGTTGCAACATAACTGCATTCTCTGATGCAAAGGAAAACAAACTCACTCCAGAATGGGAGTTTTTAAGTCTTGAATAATTTCCTCTGAATCTGTTGGGATGGTGTGAAGTGGAGGTGAAAAACGGACATGTAAATGACCTCCACATTTTAAAATGTGTCATAGCTGGCCAATACCTGCATTTAAGCTCCAGCCAGCCTCTTTCCATCCCTCTGGACCTGTAATCTAACCACATCAGCAAACCCATCTATCCCTTTAAGAACATAAGAACATAAGAAATAGGAGCAGGAGTAGGCCATCTGGCCCTTCGAGCCTGCCCCGCCATTCAATAAGATCATGGCTGATCTGTCGTGGCTCAGTTCCACTTTCCCGCCCTCTCCCCATAACCCTTAATCCCCTCTCTTATCAAAAACCCATCAACCCGCTTCTTAAAAATATTTAGCGAGGCAGCCTCCACCACTTCAACGGGCAGAGAATTCCAGAGATTCACCACCCTTTGAGTGAAGAAGTTCCTCCTCAACTCCGTTCTGAACTGCCCCCCCTTTATCTTGAGGCTGTGCCCCCTAGTCCTACTGTCTTTTTTGAGCGGGAAGAGTCTTTCCACCTCTATCCTATCCATCCCATTCATCATCTTATACGTCTCAATGAGATCTCCCCTCATTCTTCTAAACTCTAACGAGTACAAGCCTAGTTTATTCAGCCTCTCCTCATAGCTCAACCCCCTCAACTCCGGTATCAGCCTAGTAAACCTCCTCTGCACTCCCTCCAAGGCCAAAATATCCTTGCGCAGGTGCGCAATGTTCTTCCCAATGTTCTTATCTAACTAGTTTCCTCTTAGACTCCTTGTGGGAATATGTTCCACATTCCTATCACCTGACGGTTGGTCCTGAATTCCTGTGTCAACTCTCTTGGATATTTTAGCTGCCACCATAAACCCAAGTCCATCATTTCTATTATTCTTTCCCTTTCAACCCTCCCAGGCCTCCTCTCCCATATTAAGCTTCTTTTCATCTCCACCCACACACCCCCTCCACCCACACCAAATCACTACCTCAGTCATTCAGCACTCCACAATCTTTCTACTTCATCCCAAACTTGACTTCCTCTGCCGTAAGCTCTCTATGACTCCCTTGGTATCCTTGGAAGGCCCAATTCAGGCAAGTGCAGCTACTTCCTTACATAGAACCATAGAAAGATTACAGTGCAAAAACAGACCATTCATTCAGCATATCATGTCTGTGCTGGCCAAAAAGGAGAAGATAAAAGCTACTCATTTTAATCCCATTTCCCCAGCACCTGATCTGTAGACTTGTAGGTTACAGCACTTCAGATGCAGATCCAGGTACCTTTTAAACAAATTGAGCATTTCAGCCTCAACCACCAATTCAGGCAGCGAATGCCAGACACACACCATCCTCATCAAATCCATCCTGGTCTATCTCTGGCACCTATTCGTCCTTCCTTGTTTCCTTAAAAATCCTTGTGCTCAACTATCCTCCCAACTACCATGCCAAGTTTCTCACTCAGATATCTTCGCTGCTTTCCTTGCATTGTATCTGATTGAATGTTGTTGTTACTCCTTTGCCCCATTTATCCAAGCAGTACGTGGCCCATAGGCCTCCTAACAACTCCAATGCTTCCTAACAACATGCATCACCCTTCACACTTCTCTACGTTGAAATTTATTTGCCATTTAAACAAATATTCTGAAAATTATCATTTTGCATTTTGTTATTGTCTTCCATTGTATTAAATTCACTTCCTTGGTACTGACCAAGTTTTAAAATTGCTTTTGCTTCCCAGACTCCAAATCATTCAGCATGTTAGGAACAGACAGCCCAGCAGCCATCTCTGTAGAACACTCCATCTCACTTGACAGCCAGTGTAGGGTGCCTTTCAAAAGGCACTTCTCAACACTAAATACTTGGAATTGATTTTACTTCAGCTGACAGCAAGTCTTTTTGTTTCTAGTTGCAGTGAAGCCCACCCACTTCCACACAGAGAATGGGTGCTTGGAATTTTTTTGCGAGATTCCCAGAATTGAGGGCCTGTCACAAGTTGCTTTTTCAGCCCGCTGTTATTATCTGGTACTTTTAGAAGTTTGATAGTTACCTTCTCCCTGCCGATTATACTCGAAGCACGTGGAGTTCCGTTGTGGAATGGGGCTGCAGGGCCACAGGAATCCTATTTATAAACACAAGTCATGTATTTTGTTACACTGATTGGAAATAAATAATAAATCACATTGAGAAAAAGGCATCTATTAATAATGCCAAATAAATCTAGTTACAACACTTCAAAACTCAACTTTGTTCCCAAATTGGCTTGACAAGTTTGATTTCAAATTTCTTTTAAAAAGTATAAATGATGAGAGTTGCCATCAGACAGTTCTCATTAGTGGTTTGGAAAAACATAATAAGCTTGTTCAAACTTTGACTGCTTTCTCTTTTTTCTTTTAGGTACGCCCTCAACAAACCCCTAGAACAAGACACTGATTAGTTAGCAATTGAAATTTAAGCCTCAATCAGCTCCATGAATCATTTGGTTATTTAAGAGCACGAACCTCAAACATAAATGAGAGTTACCTTTCGCTGCAGCACATGGCTATTACAACAATGGATTTTGAGATGGAGAAATAATGCAGCGCACACACTGCTGTATTATTTTTTGCATAACACTTTCTTCTTCCATTGAAAGAAACAGATGTCGATTACAAGTTTAATATCTCACCCAGTGAAAGAATGGTCCTTTCT
Organism: Carcharhinus amblyrhynchos; assembly: GCF_965287045.1. Classification (NCBI taxonomy): domain Eukaryota; kingdom Metazoa; phylum Chordata; class Chondrichthyes; order Carcharhiniformes; family Carcharhinidae; genus Carcharhinus; species Carcharhinus amblyrhynchos. The sequence goes on along the minus strand of NC_137350.1, from coordinate 40,357,310 downwards.
CAGTTCTCTCAAACACTGCTGTCTGCCAGTGATGAGTGTGTGGTTTATTCTGATCTCTTAAAAACCAATTTCAACCACCATGGCTTGAAAAATTCAAGCCCAAGATGGTCCAAAAGCTAGTCAGTTTAAAACTGATTTGTCCACTGCTGAATTAAAAATTACTGGATAATGTAAGGGACAATAGTAAACCAACCCATTTAAGATACACATCCATTTTTGAACAACTCATGTTTCTGCTTGTTGGCGCAGTTCTGCTGGATTTCCATTTGAATGATCTGGAGGAGGGAACCGAGCGTATGGTGTCGAAATTTGCTGATGACACCAAGATTGGTGGAATGGCAAATTGCGCGGAGGGTGTGGAGAGTCTGCAGAAGGATCTGGATAGGCTGGGCGAATGGGCCAGGAACTGGCAAATGGAATTTAATGTTGGCAAGTGCGAGGTGGTCCACTTTGGTAGGAATAATGGTAGGAAGGACTATTACTTACGTGGCGAAAAACTGCAGCAGGGACCTCGGGGTCCTTGTGCATGAGTCACAAAAACCCAGTCTGCAGGTGCAGCAGGTGGTCAGGAAGGCTAATAGGATGCTGGCCTTCATAGCGAGGGGGATTGAATATAAAAGTAGGGAGGTCTTGCTGCAGCTGTATAGGGCATTGGTGAGGCCGCAGCTGGAGTACTGTGTGCAGTTTTGGTCGCTGTACTTACGCAAGGATATTTTGGCCTTGGAGGGAGTGCAGAGGAGGTTTACTAGGCTGATACCAGAGTTGACGGGGGTTGAGCTATGAGGAAAGGCTGAATAAACTAGGCTTGTACTCGTTAGAGTTTAGAAGAATGAGGGGAGATCTCATTGAGACGTATAAGATGATGAATGGGATGGATAGGATAGAGGTGGAGAGACTCTTCCCGCTCAGAAAGGGCAGTAGGACTAGGGGGCACAGCCTCAAGATAAAGGAGGGACAGTTTAGAACGGAGTTGAGGAGGAACTTCTTCACTCAAAGGGTGGTGAATCTCTGGAATTCTCTGCCCGTTGAGGTGGTGGAGGCTGCCTCGCTAAACATTTTTAAGACGCGAGTTGATGGGTTTTTGATAAGCGAGGGGATTAAGGGTTATGGGGACTGAGACACGACGGATCAGCCATGATCTTATTGAATGGCGGGGCAGGCTCGAAGGCCTACTCCTGCTCCTACTTCTTATGTTCTTATGTATAGACTTGATAGGCCGAATGGCCTCCTTCTGCACTGTAGGGACTCTATGGGATGATGTTCCTTGCAACATAAATGCCAGCATGGACTGCTTCGGTGCTGTAAGTACATTGTATTAATTCCCCCAAGGCGCCATCATATACAAAATGCAAATCCAACTTGAAACTTACTGATACTAACAGATTTTGATGTTCTTATTATTTGAATTTGTTTTATTCACGAATAAGGAAATACCATCCTTTCCAAATCTGCTGGGACAAAGAAATGTAAACAAGACAAACTAGCCACTAAGATGCAAGCCCATATTAAAAAAGTTGCACGAGCTTGGAAAGGTTCATTGCGAAGGAACCGACTTCTTGAGCCCAACATCAAATCATTTTAAGAAGGAATAGAACGACAGCAATAGGCAAAGTAAAATAACAATACTTCTTTTAGAAATGCACAATCCAAGAGTAGACAGGTTTTTGAAATATCTATGACCGAAATACTCATAGAAAGAATATGTTAGCAGAAATCAAACTCACCCCTCATTTTCAGAACCATAAAGATCTTCATGGATTAAGTGGGGACTTTCTAAATTTTAATTATCCATCATTTTGAAAGTACCAGTTTGTATAGCATGATGAATAGAATGGCAAGAGGAACACCCACAAAAAAATGAATGCAAGATTATTCTCCAGCAAGGCACACTGGCAGCAAAAGAAGTGGGGCAGGGGATGGGGCACAAGTATGCTGAGCAGATGATCAGAGGAGTCACAGGAGTGCAGGAATATTATGACAAATTAGGCAGGCATAAAATTTGATGTTGAATATTCAAAAAGAAAGGAGGCAGATCTTTGGTAAATCGTTGAGATCAGAATTGGAGACAAAAATGGCTGTCTTTAAGAGAATTAGCTACATACAATTGGAATGGTATCTCCTTCAATTAAACATGAAGCCGACTCAAACCATTGTTTACGATCCTCGCCACAATTGCCTAGCCACAGATTCTGTCCCTCCCCCAGGCAACGGGCTGGGACTGACCCAGGCTTCTTGCAATTCTTATATCATATTTAATATACATATTAAGAAAAGTAAGATGGATTATGAGAGTAAACTAGCTCAGAACATAAAAAAAAGCAAAAGTTTCTACAAATATGTAAAATGAGAAAGAGTGGCGAAAATAAACATTGGTCCTTTAGAGGGCGAGAAGGGGGATGTAATAACTGGAAATGAGGAAATGGCTGAGACACTGAACAAGTATTTTGTGTCGGTCTTCACAGTGAAAACCACAAATAACATGCAAAACATTGATGACAGGAAGGCTATGGCAGAAACTATTATCAGGAACAAGGTAGCGTTGGCCAATTAATGGGGCTAAAGGTAGACAAGTCTCCTGGCCCTGATGGAATGTATCCCAGGGTACTAAAGGAGATGGCAGGAGAAATCGCAAATGCACAATTGGTGATTTATCAAAATTTGCTGGATTCTGGAGTGGTTCCCACAGATTGGAAAACAGCAAATGTGACGCCATTGTTTAAAAAAGGAGGTAGACAAAAGGCGGTAACTATAGACCAGTTAGCTTAAATTCTGTAGCAAAGAAAATGCTTGAATCTATCAAGGGAGAAATAGTGAGACATCTGGATAAAAATTGTCCCATTGGTAAGACGCAGCATGAAGGGCAGGTCTTGTTTGACTAATTTGGTGGAATACTTTGAAAACATTACATGTGCAGTGCACAATGGGGACCTGTGGATGTGGCGTATCTGGATTTCCAGAAGGCATTTGACAAGGTGCCGCACCAAAGACTGCTATATAAGATAAAGGTGCACAGTGTTACAGGTAATGTATTAGCATGGATACAGGATTGGTTAACTAACAGAAAGCAAAGAGTGGGGGTAATTGGGTGTTTTTCTAGTTGGCGATCAATGACTAGTGCCTCAGAGATCAGTGTTGGGATCGCAATTGTTTATGATTCACACAGATGATTTGGAGTTGGGGACCAAGCGTAGTGTCATCTGCAAATTTTGACACACTGAGATGAATGGCAAAGCAAAGTGTGCAGAGGATACTGAAGGTCTGCAAAGGGGTATAGATAATCTAAGTGAGTGGGCAAGGGTCTGGCAGATGGAGTACAATGTTGGTAAATGTGAGGTCATCCATTTTGGTAGAAATAACAGCAAAATGGACTATTATTTAAATAGTAAAAAATTGCAGCATGCTGCTGCGCAGAGGGACCAGGGTGTCCTTGTGCAAGAATCACATGGAATTGGTTTGCAGGTGCAGCAGGTAATTAAGAAGGCAAATGGAATTTTGTCCTTCATTGCTAGAGGGATGGAGTTCAATAACAGCGAGGTTATGTTGCAGCTGTATAAGGTGCTGATGAAGCCACACCTGGATACTGTGTAGAGTTTTGGCCTCCTTACTTGAGAAAGGATATACTGGCACTGGAGGGGGTGCAGAGGAGATTCACTAGGTTGATTCCGGAGTTGAGAGGGTTGGCTTATGAGGAGACACTGAGTAAACGAGGAGAGACTGAGTAGACTGGGGCTATTATACTTATTGGAATTCAGAAGAATGAGGGGAGATCTTATAGAAATATACAAGATTATGAAGGCAATAGACAAGATAGAAGCAGGGAAGTTGTTTCCACTGGCAAGTGAAACTAGAACTAAGGGGCATGGCCTCAAAATAAGGGGAAGCAGATTTAGGACTGAGTTGAGGAGGAACTTCTTCACACAAAGGGTTGTGAATCTATGGAATTCCCTGCCCAGTGAAGCAGTTGAGGGTACCTCATTGAATGTTTTTAAGGCAAGGATAGATAAATTTTTGAACAGTAAACGAATTAAGGGTTACAGTGAGCGGGCAGGTAAGTGGAGCTGGAAAGACTAGCCATAACCTTATTGAACAGCGGAGCAGGATCGAGGGGCCAGATGGTCTCCTAGTTCTTATATTTGACCTGAAGAAGAAGAGTTTTTTACAACATATCTGCACCATCAGCAAGATTACCATTTCTACTCTGTATCCTATCAAACACGCAAATCCATCTCGGCTGAACGCATCTGCTCACCCATGTTTTTTTCCCGAAGCGAGGCGACTTCTTGCAAGCTTTGCCCAGCATACCTTCTAATTCTATCTTTTACTCTCACTCTATGCTTCTAAAACTTCATTCTAACTCTTTTAAACTCTCTGACAATGCTTTAATTCAATTTTTCTCTACACCCTAGCCATGACAGTAACATATATTCTGCAAAGTCTTATGTCCTGCTCTATGAACGGTAAGCTTTGCCTGAATAGTGCACAGGAAAGAATACTTTTTGCTGTACGTTAATACATGTGACAATGACAAATCAAATCAAAATCAAACATTTGGCTATTCCAATGTTCTTACAACTGGTCTTCTGTCTTGCACCCTCCATAAACTTAGGTCGATGCAAAAGTAACTCGTCCAAGTCCTGTTCACTCATCACCTCTGTGATTACTGACCACAACTGGCTTTTATTCTTGTTTTCAAATCCCTCCTTTGTCTCACCCCTTCTTACCTTTATAACCTCCTCCATCTATACAATCCTCTGGGATCTTTGCATTCCTCCTGTCCTGGCCCTTGCTAGAAGCCGATCTCAATTGTCCCACCATAGTTGGCCGTGTCTTCAGCAGCCATGGCCCCAAGCTCTAGAATTCCCTCCGGTTTTAATCATGAAAGTATAAGCACTGGTAAAAGCTGACACCTTCAGACTCAGGATGTGAGCTTCAATTTAAGAGACACAGATAGCCCGTGTATGGACCAAGATCTTTGGAGCAGCAAAAGCTGACATTGCTTAAAACAAACAAGCAGGATGGGTGATCCTTACACGTAAAGCGAACACTGCCAAAAATAGGCTAATTGGAGAACTGTCATACAAACAGCATTCAACATTGTCTGAGAGACTAGAATCATAGAATTTCTACAGTAAAGGAGGTGGCCATTCAGCCCATCAAATCTGTACTGACCAGAATCCCACCCAGGGCCTATTCCCAGGCATTTACCCTGCTAATCCCCCTGACACTAGAGGCAATATGGCACGGCCAATCAACCTAACCCACGCATCTTTGGGCTGTAGAAGGAAAATGAAGCATCTGGAGGAAACCCACACAGATACAGGGAGAATGTGCAAATTCCACACAGATAGTGACCCAAGGCCGGAATTGAACCTGGGTCCCCGGCGCTGTGAGGCAGCAGTGCTAACCACTGTGCCACCATGTCAGCTACTCAATTGAATTTTTGATAATGACCTTAGAAACCTGGTTGACACAAAATGGAGAAAGTGCTTGTCTCTACCCCCCACCCAACACCCCATGGTATCTCTTCCACTGAGCCCACAGCCCAAAATTATATTTTAGCCATTGCCAGGTGAAGAGAACTAGCCCTTGAAAGCATACAGATAGCATCACAGAGTTGCAACAAAACAGAGCTATGTAAAACTAGGTGTAAAGTTTTAAGTGTAATGAAATCATTATCAACCAGGTAGATGCAACAACTACCACACACTGATGACCACTAGCTGACTGATTCCATTTCCAAAAGATTAACAAAGACGGAGAAATTAAAGCACGACAGAAACCTAGTCAGAAACATAAAAACAAATAGTAACAGTTTCTATAACTATCCTATAGAGAAAAGAGTCAAACTGAGAAAATGAGGTCTAGGGAATTAATAATGGAAAAGGAGGAAATGGCAGATGAATTAAACAGATATTGTGCATCAGTCTTTACTATAGAGGGTATAAGTAACTGCAAATAGCTGTAAATCAGGAAATTGAAGGAAGGGAGGTACTCAAGGAAATTACAATCAGCAGGGAAGTGGTACTGAGCAAATCACTGGAGCTGCGTGTGGGCTGACAAGTCCCACCGTCCTAATGGACTTCATCTTAGGGGCTTAAAAGAAATGGGCAATGGGATGGTTAATGTCTTGGTTTTAATTTTCCAAAATTCCCTAGATTTGGGGAAGGTTCCATAGATTGGAAAATAACAAATGGAACTCCTTTATTCAATAGGGAGAGAGACAGAAAGCAGAAAACTACAGACCAGTTAGCTTAACATCTGTCATGGGTAAAACATTAGAAGCTATTATTAAAAATGTTATAATAGAACATAACAGCACAGTACAGACCCTTTGGCCCTCAATGTTGTGCTGAGCTATGTCTAATCCCGAGATCAAGCTATCCCACTTATAATTCTGGTGTGCGCCACGTGCCTATCCAATAACCACTTGAAAGTTCCTAAAGTGTCCGACTCCACTATCACAGCACGCAGTCTATTCCACACTCCAACCACTCTGAGTGAAGAATCTATCTCCCACCATGAATCTTACAGTTATGCCTCTTAGTAACCGTTACATCCACCTGAGGAAATAATCTCTGAACATCCATTCCCCGCATCATCTTATAAACCTCTATTAAGTCACCTCTCATCCTTCTCCGCTCTAAAGAGAAAAGACCCAGCTCCCTCAACCTTTCCTCATAAGACCTACCCTACAAACCAGGCAGCATTCTGAAAAATCTCCTGTGCACTCTCTCCAATGCTTCCACATCCTTCTTATAGTGAGGTGACCAGAACTGAACACAATATTCCAAATGTGGTCTCACCAGCGTCCAGTATAGGGCACTTAGATAAATGTAATCAAGTAGAGCCAACACAGTTCTCTGAGGGGGACATCATGTTTAACTAATTTATTGGACTTCCTTTGAGGAAGTAACATGTACTGTGGAAAGATTTCTAGAAGGCATTTGATAAGGTGCTACATCAATGGTGTTGCAGAAAATAGAAGTGAACGGTGTCAGGGTAAAATGTTGGCATGGATTGAAGATTGGCTCATTTACAGGAAACAGAGGACATGTTTCATCTTGCCAACCAGAAAATAAGTGGTATACCACAGAGATCAGTACTGTAGCCTCAACTTTTTACAGTTTGTACCTTGACTTGTACAAAGAGACCAAATCCATTTCGAAAGGAAACATAAAAAAGTATATTATCTATGCGGCTATGCATGCGTGGTCAGATGACATTAGACTATAATTGAAAGCATTCTAAATGGAACCACACTAGAACAAAGAAAATTACAACACAGGAACAGGCCCTTCGGCCCTCTAAGCCTGCATTGACCATGCTGCCCAACTTAACTAAAATCCCCTACCCTTCCGGGGACCATATCTCTCTATTCCCAACCTATTCATGTAATTGTCAAGATGCCCCTTAAAAGTCACTACCGTATCCGCTTCCACTACCTCCCCCAGCAACAAGTTCCAGGCACCCACTACTCTGTGTAAAAAATCTGCCTTGTACATCTCCTTTAAACCTTGCTCCTCGCACCTTAAACTTACATCCCCTAGTAATCTGACTCTTCCACCCTGGGAAAAAGCTTCTGACTATCCATTCTGTCCATGCCTCTCATAATCTTGTAGACTTCTGTCAGGTTTTCCCTCAATCTCTGTCGCTCCAGCGAGAACAAATCAAGTTTCTCCAACCTTTCCTCATAGCTAATGCCCTCCATACCAGGCAATATCTTGGAAAATCTTTTCTGTACCCTCTCCAAAGCCACCACATCCTCCTGGTAGTGTGGTGACCAGAATTGAAGACTATATTTTAAGTGCAGCCTAACTAAGGTTCTATAAAGCTGCCACATGACTTGCCAATTTTTAAACTCAATACCCCTGCCTATGAAGGCAAGCATGCCATATGCCTTCTTGACTACCTTCTCCACCTGCATTGCCACTTTCAGTAACCTGTGAAACCGTACACCCAGATCCCTTTGCCTATTAATACTCTTAAGGGTTCTGCCATTTACCGTATATTTCCTATCTGTATTAGGCCTTCCAAAATGCATTACCGCACATTTGTCCAGATTAAACTCCATGTGCCATCTCTCTGCCCAAGCCTCCAACTGATCTATATCCTGCTGTATCCTTGATGGTCCTCATCGCTATCCGCAAATCCACCAACCTTTGTGTCGTCTGCAAACTTACTAATCAATCCAGTTACATTTTCCTCCAAATCATTTATATATATTACAAACAGTAAAGGTCCCAGCGCTGATTCCTGAGGAACATCACTTGTCACAGCCCTTCATTCAGAAGCACACCCTTCCACTGCTACCCTCTATCTTCTTTGACCGAGTCAGTTTTGTATCTACCTTGCTAGCTCACCTCTGATCCCATGCGACTTCACTTTCTGTGCCAATCTGCCATGAGGGACCTTGTCAAAGGTCTTACTGAAGTCCATGCAGACAACATCTACCGTCCTACTCTCATCAATCACCTTCATCGCTTTCTCGAAAAACTCAATCAAGTTAGTGAGTCACGATCTCCCCTTCACAAAGCCATGTCGCCTCTCACTAATACGTCCACTTATTTCTAAGTGGGAATAAATCCTGCCTTGAAGAATCCTCTCCAATAATTTCCCTACCACTGATGTAAGGCTCACCGGCCTGTAATTACCCGGATTATTCTTGCTACCCTTCTTAAACAAAGGAATAACACTAGCTATTCTCCAATCCTCTGGGATCTTCCCTGTACTAGACAGGATACAAAGATTTCTCTCAAGATCCCAGCAATTTCCCCTCTTGTCTCTCTCAGTATTCTGGGGTGAGCATTTCCTCAGCTACCTAAACTTAGGCAGGTGGAAAAGGTAAAATAGTTGGCCTAATGCCTGTGCGTTAATGAGTGACCTGTTGGAAGGTGTATTTGTACAGAGCCACATCACCCTAGGATAGTGTCAGCTGCGATGTCCTCCTTGCTTATGAACAGCAGCCATTCGGTGAAATTGAACAAACCGCACCTCAGGACTACATCATAGCACAAGTTGCCAGCTCCAGAATATGAGATTAAAAACCATAAGAGGGGAAGAAAGATAAGCATTCATAGTGTAACAGCAGAACTGATTTGCTGTTTGAACCTTTCTTGCTCTGTCTGCAGATTAAATTGTAATCCAACACAAGACTCACAGATACAACCAGGATTAATAATCTGGGCTACTAATTTGGCCTAAATGCCAACATATTTAAGCTTTGGGACTTTTTACCAAAAGAACTGAATTAATTAAGGAAATCAGAAGGATTCCATTCTCAATTCCAAAACAGCTTTCTTAAATGAATTTCAGCAACAATTAAATGTAAAAATCAGATTTTCTACTTGTTTTCAACCCCAGGTTTTACCTGCATGAGTTCAGTAATAACAAGCAGTTTTCACATGGGTAAAATGGGTATTTCGGGCCAAATGCAGGCAGTTTAGGTGTTTTAAAAAAAAAGGGCAGCATGGACAAGTTGGGCCAAAGGTCCTGTTTCCATGCTGTAAATCTCCATGACTCTCAGCAGCTGATAGTATTTATCATTGTTCACTTACAGAACAAGTTGCTGCATTACAGTATTTTTTACATTGAGTTGCTTAGAAACCAAACTATTCAAGACCTGTGCCTGGTTTCTCAATTAGCCAAAAACTATCCAAAATGCTTTTTAAAGTTTACACAAATTTGCTTCTAAAACATAGTAATGTCACTTTGTTATTTTGCACTCTAAGTTAATGGACCAGGTATAATGCAAAACCTGAACTGAATGATAAGAGTTGCAGAACATGTGAACTGAATAAAGCAACAAGCAAGCATATTGCTTAACATTCTGGCCTCAATTCCAGTAGATAATTAAATTAGGATCAGAACCAAGACAGCTCTTTTTGGAAAGGAGATTACAATATGTCAGATATTTGTCACATTTGGGAAATATGCTTAAAACAGACTAAAAAATAAACAACTGGGAGAAAGAAATTAAACAGATTTCCCCTATGCACTGAACAAAAAAAAATCCCTTGGTAAAGAAATGGGATTGCAAATATATAATAATGGGGAACAAAGGAAAAGGAAAGAATATATGGAGGGGAGGGAATTGGTGGGGTAGCATTGGCGTGTACTATGGAAAACAACCCTGTTTCTGTAGATTTTCTGCTGATCAATAACCCCAGCCCTGTTCAGTCTAAAGAACTGGAAGTTGAAATGGCAGATCAAGACAAGAGATGTGGTTCAAGCCAGAAATTATCTGAATCAATTATTTATATAAAAACATAACATCAGAGACTGGGAACAGCAGACAGTAGTATTTTGCAGAAGGTAGTGGGATGAATATTCAATGGATTTAATCCTATAACTTCAATTTATGCTGTGCCTAATTAATGCAGGCATCAAGTGAAACAATTGGAAACTTCAATACTGATATTTCTCTCATTTCCCAATGCAATGCATACAGGCCACATGAGGAAAACTAAAAGCAGGAGGTTAGCAATGTCATTGTCTGTTCAAAAGCCTAGCAGTTCATAAACCTTCAGCAATCAATATTCCCAAAGTTATGTGGTTGAAACTAGTAGGTTTTAAAAGTCACAAGGGAAATTCTGAGCACGCAATTAAGATCAGAGATTGTTTCATTGAAGTGGCCCGACACTGATCTTACTGCATACTTTTAATATTATTTATTTTGAAACACGCCCAACTCTTTCACATCCCCCTTTAAAAGACCATAACAAAAGCAAACAATTCTGGATATGCAGAGCAGGTCTATCAACATCTGAAAATGGGAGAGACAGGTTATCACTTCAGCAAGAGATCTTTTAGCTGTTCTTAGAAGGGACCCCAGTTGATGTATGGCCTTTGCAGATGCTGACTGACATGCTCGGGATTTCCAGGACCTTCAGTTTATATTTTAGATTTCCCACACTCGAACTTTGATTTATAGTTGTTAAAATCTTGGCATTTGTCAACCCCACCATAATTACTGAAGCTGCCAAAATGAACCTCGTGAGACAATGTTCCCAAAAAGCCACGCATCGCGAAAACTGGATCCAATGCCAACCACCACCTTTCTGTACTTTAAATCATCAGATCCGCAGACCTGACACATACGCAATCCTGGCCTAGCCTTTCGGATTTTTTTTGTTGCAGTGCAATAGTTAATACTCCTACCGTGACCCGGCTGTTGGTGCCTGGGTTCCCTCCCAGCCTGTAGTTGTTGTAGGCCAGATGACTGTATGGATTGTATCCCACAAACCCTGGGGTGCTGGGCATTTGCTGATGGAAACAAATGAGACAAAACACGAATGAGAATGAGTTCAAACAAGAAACACAGAAATGAAATGGTCAGCATACAAAAAAGTGGCAAAAATTCAAACAAGTTATGGTTGCGTATGGAAAAGCACAGTTCTACTAACTACACTACACAGCTAACGCTAGTGTCATCCCCACTCTTCTCTTGACACACACTGTTTCCTCAAGATATATCTACTGCCTCTGACAGCAATGTCGCCATTTCAAGAAAAGAGGTCTCAAAAAGCAATGTCGTCTCTGTAACCCCGGTAATAATGTTCCCTTTTCCATTTGTTGGCAAGCCACTTTGTTTCCACACAGTGTTATGCACAACAACCTAATCAGGAATGGAAACCAGTATCTAAAACGGTCAGGGAGAACACAAGCCACTAATGTCAGCCAAGAAACTGCACAATTCAGGCATTAAACCTTACCCTGTTCAGCTAAATTTCAGTAAGATCACTTAAGATACTATAACTGGCAACTTTGAAATTGATGTTAACACAAATGATAATGCTTAGTGGATGCCGTAAATGGTGGGGACTATATGCAATTGCTCCATTTGCGTTTGATGTATCCTCCACTCAGACAAACAGTGAATATGATGGAAGAGTGCATTACTTCAGTATTTCAGTACATGAATTCCTTTTAGGTCTTGCACAATGGAACAGGACCTGTACGAAGGAGCTCCAAGATATCTGGATGTGGACAAATCCAACATTAAATATCACAAAGAATTAACGCCATCATTCAGCCAATATTGCTCCTCAGAGTAGTACCTGTGAGGTATAGCTGTGGCTTACATACACCAGAAAAGCATTTATTAAAACATTCTCTGATAAAGAAGGGACAAAAAATATGCTTTCAATCATGCAGATGCTCTACGATGAACAGAAATCACTGCGCAAATCTTTTATTAAAACTGAGAAATATAATTACAAGGACCGAATTGGCCATAACCCAGCAAATATAATTTATTTTTTTCACTGGTAGAGTCAGGATTTGGTTGCGAGAGCTCTACTAATTGGGCATCAACTCCATAACGGCACACTAGGAAAGATGCAAAGCCGGCTTCGAGCGATTGACCCGAAGACAAGCAAGAAGTGTTCATTAACCTTATCTTCATGAACACATCTTAACCGTACACTTCTAGTACAAAATTTTCCCGAGTAATTTCTAAACAATGGGGCTTCTCTTACTCTCCCATTTCTCACAAATGGTGTTTGTTTCAGAACTTTCGAATCACTCAAAAGTGAGGCTTTTACAAAAATCTGTAACTATTATATCAATACTCTGAACAAAAGACCACAATGAGTTTTCAGCAGCAGCAGCTCAACACAGCCAGGTTTCAAAAATAGCAAAACGTTCTCAACTAAAGCAATGTGGACTGGAGCAACCAATATCACAATGTGAACTTCCACTTAACCTGCATTTAATAAAAATACATGCCCAACATTACTGGTTGCTTTAGGTAATTGTATAAACTCTAATCCCTTACTGTACATACAGAACAGAATCATAAAATCTCTACAGTACAGAAAGAGGCCATTCTGCCCATTGAGTCTGCACTGACCACAATCCCACCCAGGCCCTATTCCCACAAACCCATATATTTACCCTGCCAATCTCCTGACACTAGGGTCAATTTAGCATGGCCTAGCCACCTAACCCAAACGTCTTTGGACTGTGGGAGGAAACCGGAGCACCGGAGGAAACCCAAGCAGACACGGAGAGAACATGCAAACACCACAGTCACTCAAGCTGGGAATCAAACCCAGGTTCCTAGTGCTGTGAAGCAGCAGTGCTAACTTTTGTGCCTCCGTGTCACCCAAATGTTTTGAGTGTCAACAGGTTCAGATTGCCAATAACAATTCTCAGCCCAAATGTTATAAGCACAAAAACTGTTTTATTTTTCACAAGATCCAAAAGGTTTTTAACATTTAATTGCTATTGTTAGCTTGCAGCCCGAGGCACAAGAATTTGGCAGAAGTACACCTTCAATAAATTATACATTACTATTTCTGAATATCTAAACAATGATCATTATACACAATCTCTCAATATATACATACACACACATATTATATGTAGTACACTTTTATCATTTCACACATATGGTTGAGTTATTTCGCAGTAAACAACAAGGCATGAAGCATGGGATTTTTAAAGTGTCCCTCAGTCTAGCATTCCCCATACAAATCAACATGAAGTTCAATTTCCTGTCCTAATAACAGCTGCCAATTACAATGCCATGTTACCTTGCTTTTTTTTTGGTACATTCAATATGCAGTCAGCACACAATATTGTCTCGGAGTAAGCATCCTCTACATATCCTAAATATTTACTATATTACACATTCACTAATGCTAACCAATTGAGAACCCCCATAGGCATTGCTTATTAATAATAGTCAATTCCAAACTTAACACCAGGTTGTATTGACAGGTCTTTGAAACTTTATAAACACAAGTATCTTGGGATTAAATTTTAATGCAATAACATCTCACATTCTGAATAGCATGCTCAGAGTTCCTGTAATGTGGTGAACAGTTGGAGGTTCAATGTCCTAGTGTTGGTCAGTATTTCGACTAGGACACAAAATGTTCTTCCTCATCCCTACACCTCACTAGGTTCAAATCCAGAGTTAGTGCAGTCATATTCTTTCCCAGATGTTCAGACTGTGGAGATCTTTATTTTCCTTCAAAATAGGAACAGATAACCATTCTAAAAGTGTGTATAGAATGAGTGGGGGTGGGGGAAGGTCTGTGTAATGGAATTAAACTTTATTGGTCCAGTTATAGAGCCTGTTCCAGCAAAGATCTTGTGCACTGTAATTTCTGTCAATATTCAGCCCCATTTTGTGACTATCATTCTAACAGTAACAGTGACTATGTAAATGTAAATGAGTTACTTCAGCAGTATGTTAAATATCAATTTTAAAACTCAAGCTAAGAGTTATTCCTCATATCTAAGATCTTCAGCACTGCCTCATTTCAGTTTTCCAATAAATCTCACTTCAATTTGGCTCCCAACTCCCCTCTTCACTGTCATCATGCTAATTCACGTGGTTATCTAATTACAGATAGTCTTCTCCAATACTCACATCGCCAATCTCCCCGTTTCATAGAACATTACAGCACAGTACAGGCCCTTCGGCCCTTGACGTTGCGCCGACCAGTGGAACCAATCTAATGACCCTCTAACCTAAATTATTCCAAAGTTATCCATATGCCTATCCACTGACCATTTGAACGCCCTTAAAGTTGGCGAGTCCACAACTGCTGCAGGCAGGGCATTCCACACCCTTACTACCCTCTGAGTAAAGAACCTACCACTGACATCTGTCCTATAATTACCACCCCTTAATTTAGAGCTATGTCCCCTCGTGTTAGCCGTCACCATCCAAGGAAAAAGGCTCTCACTATCCACCCTATCTAACCCTCTGATCATCGAGGGTTCGTACAGTTTCTACAGTTCATAAGACACAAATCATCCAGAATACCTCGCTCTGTCTTCTCACCGGCATTAATGCACAAATCAACCTTCTTACCAAACTTACAAAAGCTCTTATAATTGACCTCACACCTTTCATCTCTAGATTTCTCACTCCATCACCAGTATGGCTTCAGCCACATTATTTATTTCTGCTCTTTCAAAGTAGTCACAAGAACATAAGAAGTAGGAGCAGGAGTAGGCCATCTAGCCCTTCGAGCCTGCCCTGACATTCAATAAGATCATGGCTGATCTCAAGTGGCTCAGTTCCACTTTCCCACTTTTTCCCCATAACCCTTAATTCCTTTGCCTGCCAAAAACCTATCTACCGTGTCTTAAATATATTTAGCAAGGTAGCCTCCACCACTTCAACAGGCAGAGAATTCCAGAGATTCACCACCCTTTGAGCGAGGAAGTTCCTCCTCAACTCCGTTCTAAACTGCCCCCCCTTATCTTGAGGCTGTACCCTCTAGTCCTGCTGTCCTTTCTGAGCGGGAAGAATCTCTCTACCTCTATCCTATCCATCCATTTCATTATCTTATACGTCTCTATAAGATCCCCCCCCCCCCATCCTTCTAAACTCCAACGAGTACAGACCCAGTCTATTTAGTCTCTCTTCATAGTCCAACCCCCTCATCTCCGGTATCAGCCTAGTGAACCTCCTCTGCACTCCCTCCAAGGCCAAAATATCCTTGCGCAAGTGCGGCGACCAAAACTGCACACAGTACTCCAGCTGCGGCCTCACCAATGTCCTGTACAGTTGCAGCAAGACCTCCCTGCTTTTATATTCTATCCCCCTCGCTATAAAGGCCAGCATCCCATTCGCCTTCTTGATCACCCGCTGCACCTACAGACTGGGTTTTTGCGACTCATGCACAAAGACCCCCAGGTCCCTCCGCACCGTAGCATGCTGCAGCTTTTCGCCCTTTAAATAGTAATCCCTCCTACTATTATTCCTGCCAAAGTGGAAAACCTCATACTTGCTAACATTGTATTCCATCTGCCAGGTCCTCGCCCACTCGCTCAGCCTATCCAGATCCAGATAGTCAGTACCTCCTTGCCTTTCCTGTTGATCTACACCCCACCACCAACCCCTCAACTATTAACTAATGCCTCTGTATGTAACAAATGTTGTAAAAAGCTACTATAGAAAAAAAACTGATCAATCTCTAATGATTGTTACCAGCCACTGCAATTTCCCGTATAATAGTTTTTAAATGGTCAGAAAATAAATACATCTTAGCCACACAGTTGTGCTGAGTATAAAAGTCTCGAGTCACTTATTTTTTAATCTGTGCTCAGTTTCAAAGCCACTCAAATAATGACTGGGCCACTATTTCAAAATACTAAAGCCATAATGGCGCAATATCAACATTGAAAGTTGGGTCTACATTTACTCATTAAATACCCTATATCTACGCTCCTGAAAATGTAGCATCTACAGATCCCATCCACCAAGTGTAAGCTCAACAGGACATTAGTCGCTGAGTGAAACATCCTACACGAGAAGGATTTAAGGATTTTCTCAGAAACGTTTCCTGTCATGAAGCAGCAACATCTCTGCACCAGAGAAAGTGCAAACAACAATACTGATACCAAGTTGTGAACAAAAAGTAAAAGGAAATAATTTTTCTGGCACATAAAGAGTAAAAGTATCCAACTAATCCACTATCTGAATAAAATTAAACACTCAATTCATAGACAATTAACAACTAAATAAATCAGGAAAATCCAGAATATGTATACAAAAATAGTGCAGAGAGTAGAATCAGAGGACAAAATGAGAAAGTGAAAAAGTCAATCTAAACTCAATATCAAGAACTATACTCAAAAAGACGCACAGTAGAGATCAATGCATCTGAAATATTCAAAATACAGCTGAATGCTAAAATGAGGGAGAATACTTGAAAGGAAAACGCAATGGGCTGATGGCCACTTTTCCTCCTCTAGCTCTTCATGCATTTTACAATTTTGATTTGATTTGTTACATGTATATACAGTGAAAAATATTGTTTCTTGTGCGCTATACACACAATGCATACCATTCATAGAAAAGGAAAGAAGAGTGTGCAGAATGTAGCATACAGTCATAGCTAGGGTGTAGAGAAAAATCAACTTAATGCTGGGTAGGTCCATTCAAGAGTCTGATGGCAGCAGGGAAGAAGCTGCTCAAGGCCGTTGGTACATGACCTCAGACTTTTGTTATCTTTTTCCTGATGGAAGAAGGTGGAAGAGAGAATGTCTGGGATGCGTGGGGTCCTTAATTATGCTGGCTGCTTTGCTGAGGCAGAGGGAAGTGTAGACAGAGTCAACGGATGGAAGGCTGGTTTGCATGACGGACTGGGCTTCGTTCACAAGCCTTTGTAGTTGGCTTCAGGGCAAGTTAGAACTGATAAGCTCTATGCTGAGATGCTAAAAGAATGTTAAGTGCTTCCCAAAACATTTCTCTATGAAGGCACTAACCAAACAACAGAATTGTGGTCAGTTTAAGTAAACTAGGAAGAAAAACAAAAAGTAAATTGAAGCACAGAGACAACTGAGCCTGGGTTTTCCAACCCATGTGACGTCTCATTTTAAATGGATTACCATTATTGATATAACAATGCCGATTAGAAAATCTAGTCTATAGTATATTCACAGGCAGGATAATAACTCCTTAAACCTTCTTTCATTTAAGTATCCACAGTACTGCATAACTAAAAGCTGTATACAGGTTAATAATCATATTTCCAGCTCCGGTTCATTCTCTGTAACAGCTGCTGGAAATTTTAATCCCCCTAAGTGTAGGGCCAATTGAGAGTACAATTTCTCTTTTGTATCCAAACCTGAATTGTATTCTTTGCTTTTATATTCACAGCAGTTACTGTAAAACAGGGAGCGCTGTTAACAACAGCAGGGATATAGTATTTATACTTCCAGCTACCACTCTTCTTCCCTCAAACTGTTAATGTGATGAATTCTGACAACAGGATCATTTACACAGCCTCCAGGAGACAAAAACCTATCTCTTCACAACACACACCCACCTGCTGTTAGGTGATCACTGTATCATGACACAAAGCAGTAGGATGGCAACCGACACTCTCAATTCCACAAGCAAAACAACAACTTTACTAGAGGGCAGCGGTCAGGTATCCCTCTGCACAGAGATTATAACAGAAGGTGAATCACTTGGGCTCTCACACACTGCTTCCAAAAACTGTGATGGAAGATCCTTGCTAGCAAGTCAACTGGCCAAGCATAAGTACTGGTGCATGGAGACGAAAAGAGGAAGGGCAAGTCGAATGGAGGCTTTGGGTGTGAAATGAGGCTCAATATTATGGCTCAGCAGACAAGGGCCAGAGTTTGTTCTGGGAAAGAAACAGTAATAACAGACAAAGCTAGAAACACAGATTCAAACAGCATCTGAAAGAGAAAGACTGGTTGCATGTTCATATCAGAACATTGATGATGTTTCCTTTTAAAATGCAAATTTATTGTAGTTCCTTTAGATCCTGATGGGCCAGGTGTGGACCCCAGCATTTCCTAGTAAGTGTTCACTCATGCTTTAAAAAATCTCTACAGTATTTTAAATATAGATTAAAGCAGCTTCATATTATGTTACAGCATTGCAATTCACTTTCCTGAGACACACTGGGCAGGATTTTCCGGGTGCACATGTCAAAAGCTGGAAATTTCCACCTGAAGTTAATGGACCTTTGCATGGTCGGTCCGCCCGCTAAATTCCTGTGGTGGGCGGGACAGGAAAATTCTGCCCACTACATTTCCCAAATCATTTCTGTTTAACACACAAGGAAACACTTCAATCCCTAAAAGAGCAATATTCAGGTCTCCATTCTGAAATGCCTTCCACAAAACACATGCATGTACAATTGGAACACAGAATTTTAATACGCTAATATTTTCAACAAATGTGTACCTCGCCAGTTCCTGAAAGCAAAGCAAGCAGGAGGCTGTACCCAGCCAGAATCAATACCCAAGGGAGACTCATTCCAGTGGCACTAGTCTGGGAACAGATCACCCATCCTACTCTTGCTCAGGAAATGGAAGACAATACCATCCCAATTTTGCCATCATTTGCAACATCAACACATTAGGGAAGAAATTCATCCTGGGGTTAGAGAAGGGAAGGGTGGCGGCACAAAACAAGTGATATCAGATTGGTCACCTGGTTGGGCAGCACGGTGGCACAATGGTTAGCACTGCTGACTCACAGCGCCAGGGACCCGTGTTCGATTCCCAGCTTATGTCATTGTCTGTGTGGAGTCTGCATGTACTCTCCACGTCCGTGTGGATTTCCTCCAGGTGCTCCGGTTTCCTCCCACACTCCAAAGATGTGCGGGTTAGGTGGATTGGCAATGCTAAAATTGCCCCTGTACGAAGTCTCACAACACCAGGTTAAAGTCTAACCAGTTTATTTGATAGTAATCCTACAAGCTTTCGGAAATGCTGTTCCTTCGTCAGCTGTGTGGAACCAGAACCAGAGGGCACAATCTCAGGCTAAAGGGATGATCCTTTAAAACAGAGATGAGGAGGGAGTTCTTCAGCCAGACAGTGGTGAATCTGTGGACCTTTTTGCTGCAGAAAGCTGTGAAAGCCAAGTCATTGAGTGTCTTTAAGACAGAGATAGATAGGTTCTTGATTAATAACTAAATCAGGGGTTATGGAGAAAAGGCAGTGGAATGGGGATGAGAAAAATATCAGCCATAATTGAATGGCGGAGCAGACTTGATGGGCCAAGTGGCCAAATCCTGCTCCTATGTCTTATGATCTATGTTATAGGCAACTCCTAATTTTTAATTCCACTAACTGCAGTGGGAGGGAATACCAGTCGCTGTGTACAAAAGTGGGCGACCCAGTACTGCTTGTTCTGCATCACTGGATAAGATGAAATGTTACCCCATAAATTGTTAAGTCCTAGGATTTTAGACCTAAGATGTAAAATTGTAGCTCCCTTATAAAATTAAATATTTAAATCCCAAACTCTTCATGAGTAAAACTGCTTTGAGAACGTTTCACTGCACAAGAAAAATGAACACAAGAATGGGACTTCATTCCCTGCGAACAGTGACTATACAAAAGCCTAGTTTGAAATACACAAAATAAAATTTAAATTCAAACTTCTCCCCTCTTCCAAATTCACTCATAATTGGTCAAATATCAAAAAGCAGTTCAGCAGCTGCCACAATCTCATTAAGCATCACAATGGATATTTAATAACCACAACCTCAAGCAGCCAAACTTAACCATCTTTATTCATTCATGGAACATGGAAAACACTCATACTGCCTTTCTTGCTTTCTCTGAGGGATGGTAGGCCTTCTGTTGTTCCCTGATGATTATTTGTATGCACAACATCAGGTAAAAGTCCAACAGGTTTGTTTGGCAGCACCAACTTTTGGAGCCTCAGGGTCCTTCTTCAGGTGAGTCACCTGAGGAAGGAGCAGTGCTCCGAAAGCTGGTGCTGCCAAATAAACCTGTTGGACTTTAACCTGGTGTTGTGAGACTTCTTACTGTGCTTAACTCAGTCCAGCGCTGTCATCTCCACATCATGATTATTTGTATAGCAGTGCTTTCAGGATGCCTCTGAGAACATTAGAATGAGTCCCACACTGTGAGCAGCATTCCAAAACAATCTTCTTCAGGTATGGTTAATGTAACAATCACACACCATTTAATAGAAAATTGTACTTCAATTTATTTCTATTTTATATTCTTGGTCAAATCAAACATCTGGCACAGGATGGTCTTGGAATACTTTGCAGCAGAAATCATTTACTTATCAGTCACATACATTACACTACCATCTGTACATAATCTTCACTTCTCTTGCTACCATTTTACACATGATGCCCTCAACCCCCTACTCCCCCAGTGAAGAAAGGATTAAACATAAAAATCTCTCAATGTTATCAGAAAGCTCTAACCATACTTATCAATAGCAAAAGAAATTCTGCCAAGACATGTACAAAGAATGGAGCAAAAATAATTTCCACTAGTGAATAGTGCAAATTAGTGACTAGCTTAGGGGGTTAAAAAAAAGGCAGCATGGACAAGTTGGGCCAAAGGGCCTGTTTCCATGCCGTAAGCCTCTATGACTAGTCTTGTCTCATTACACAACCAATACTGTTGTATCTTTCTGCTTTGAAGGACTTGAGATACTCCTGATATCAGAGCACTAATTTTTAATTTACACAATTTATATTTTATCTACTTAATAGACAAGAAGCTTGGCAAGGCTACAACTGCCCAATCTTACACCCACTCATGTTCCATAGCTGAGAAGTGCCAGGGACAATCCTGTAACGTATGTCACCACATACCATACACCAATTCCCACTTCAAAGTCTGAGACAGCTTGTGCCAGGTTTTGGCCAAGATCTGAATTAAACTTTCACCTGTCAGTACAAGTCAGTGCTGCATTTTTACCATCCAAGAATCATTTGTGTTAACCAGTTAAAACTTACATTACTTTTGCAATAATTTTTTTTAAATTCAAGAAAACATAAAGACTTACAGTGGCAGGAGCAGGGGCAGGGGGTGGTGCATAAGATGGTCTTTCTGTAATAGAACAAAATTAAATTTTAATTTTTGAGCAAATAGTGGGATTGAGAAATCAGATGAGAATCCAAACTGTAACTATCCTGGCTCAAAAGATGTCTTTCATCTCTCACCTTCCTAACCTGAAGGCAAAGTCACTGAATAAGGACAATTCCATGAGTGCTAAGCACACTCAGGGATCTCATCCAAGTGACTATTCTTCCTATGTACATAAGAACATAAGAAATAGGAGCAGGAGTAGGCCATCTGGCCCTTCGAGCCTGCCCCGCCATTCAATAAGATCATGGCTGATCTGTCGTGGCTCAGTTCCACATTCCCGCCCTCTCCCCATAACCCTTAATCCCCTCTCTTATCAAAAACCCATCAACCCGCGTCTTAAAAATATTTAGCGAGGCAGCCTCCACCACCTCAACGGGCAGAGAATTCCAGAGATTCACCACCCTTTGAGTGAAGAAGTTCCTCCTCAACTCCGTTCTAAAACCCATGCAATAAGAGATAGAGGCTCTGCAGGGGCTCCCCAGTCTCCAACATAATCTCATTCCCTGCACATGGAGAATTCCCAGCATGAGCCATCGCATCAAGAGATAACGTCAACAGGCAGCTTTCTCCCCATAACCTTTCATCCCATTCGCCCCAAGTGCTACACCCAGCCATTTCTTGAATACATTCAATGTTTTGGCATAGAACATTACAGTGCAGTACAGGCCCTTCGGCCCTCGATGTTGCGCCGACCAGTGGGACCTATCTAATGACCCTCTAACCTGAACTATTCCAATATGCCTATCCACTGACCATTTGAACGTCCTTAAAGTTGGCAAGTCCACAACTGCTGCAGGCAGGGCATTCCACGACCTTACTACCCTCTGAGTAAAGAACCTACCTCTGACATCCGTCCTATAATTACCACCCCTTAATTTAAAGCTATGTCCCCTTGTGTTAGCTATCACCATCCGAGGTAAAAGGCTCTCACTGTCCACCCTATCCAATCCTTTGATCATCTTGTATGCCTCAATCAGGTCACCTCGTAACCTTCTTCTCTGCAATGAAAATAACCTCAAGTCCCTCAGCCTTTCCTCATAAGACCTTCCCACCACACCAGGCAACATCCTGGTAAACCTCCTCTGCACCCTTTCCAATGCCTCCGCATCTTTCTTACAATGCGGCGACCAGAACTGTACGCAATACTCCAAGTGCGGCCGCACCAGAGTTTTGTACAGTTGTAACATGACCTCACGGCTCCGAAATTCAATCCCTCTACCAATAAAAGCTAACACACCGTACGCCTTAACAACCTTATCAAAATGGGTGCCAACTACTTCATACGGCATCAACTACTTCCTGTGGTAATGAATTCCACAGGCTCACAACTCTTTGGCTAAAGAAACGTCTCCTCACTTCCATCCTAAGTGGGCTACCCTGAATCCTCAGACTGTGACCTCTGGTTCTGGGCTATTATATATTCCCATTTCTGTCTGTAGGAGATCTACCTTCGTCTTCACCATCTTCATTCTCTTCACGTAACTATAGAAACCCCTCATGTCAGGCTTCATGTTCCCTGCAAGTTTACTTTCGTACCGTATTTTCCCCTTCTTAAATCAATCCCTTGGTCCTTCTTTGCTAAATTCTAAACTGTTTCCAATCCTCAGCCTTATCATTTTTCTTGGCTAATCTGTATGCTTTTTCCTTAGATCAGATACTCTCTCTAATTTCCTTTGTAAGCCATGGATTTGCCTCTTAACCATTTTGCTTTTGTGTCAGACAGGAATAAACAGTTGCTGCAGTTCTCCCATGTGTTCCTTGAATGTCTGCCATAGCCTATCCATTGTCATCCCTTTAAGTAACTCTCCCCAATCTATCAAGGCCAACTCATGCCTCATAGTTTCCTTTATTAAGATTCAGCATCCTAGTCTCCGAATCAACTACTTCACTCTCCATCTTGATAAAAAATTCTATCTTGTTATGGCCACTCATCCCCAAGGAGTCTCGTACAGCTAGACTGGCAATGATTCCCTTCTCATTACAAAGTACCCAGCCTAAAATGACCTGCTCTCTAATTGGTTTCTCCACAAGAAAACCATCCCGTACACACTCCAGGAATTCCTCCTCTATGGCATTGTGGCTAATTTGATTTGCTCAATTAATGTGCAGATTAAAATCAGTAAAAAGTCTGACAACACCAGGTTTTAGTCCAACCCGTTGGATAAATCGGTTGGACTAAAACCTGGTGTTATCAGACTTTTTACTGTGTTTACCCCAGTCCAACGCCGGCACATCTACATCAGATTAAAATCACCCAGGATCACCAATATTGCTTTATCACGTGTTTAATGCCATTCCCAACATCACTACTGCAGTTTGGAGTCTATATATACGCCCACTGAAGTTTTTTGCCCCTTGGTATTTCTCAACTTTACCCATAGATTCCATGTTGTCAGAGTTAATATCCTTTCTCACAATTATGGTCTCATGGGGATCTTTTATAACCACTTGAGAAAATGCTCTCAGGGGCCTGGTTTAACATCTTTCCAAACAGAAGATTTTTGGGGGGATTTGTCTTATGTAGTTATTATCTGTAAACACAGCAAAATTCAAATTTGGAATATTTCAGATTTCAAGAATACTTTTCCCTGGACATGGCAATCACAGGCATGTTCCAATTCTTGATACTTGCAGTGTTCTTCAGCCTTTCCCCTTAAACACCAGGACAAACAAATTGGCCAGAGCAATAACCCATCCAAATGGATGAAAGACTGAGCAGAAATATACTGGAAAAATTAGAGGCCAACATCAAAATAGTGAACAATGGTATAATCGCAATTACTGGTCATTTAGGAGTGGCAAACATCTTGAATTCAAAGATGACGTGATTTTTAAAAAAAAAATCTGAAAACAGGCAGTAAATTGACGTTTACAGTTGCAGTAAAAACCAATGGTTGAATACTTTGCACAGTATGTTACAAAGCCATTCACACCAGGGAGATACAAGGTTTGAGACACAATAGATCTGACATTAACCAATTTCAGGTAGGACACACACACACACAAACGATTTCTGAAAAGGGTTGGTAGTTACTAGAAGTCAAAATAACACAGACTACATTGTTAGTCAGTATTATGACTCAAGCGTGTACCATTGGATGTAGAATTAAGTTTGCCAAGGAAGTTGATTTATACTAAAACGATAGACCTCCAAACAATGTTTCGGAACTAATAGACATGACACAAAACAACAGTGACTGATCTTTCACTGACAGACATGTGCACTAACTGCACCTTGCACTCTGCAGATAGTTTGTAAATGAACACGGGTCCATGTGGGTATGAGACAGAGCATGCATAAATAGCAACATATTTGCTGGGCCGTCAGAACAATACCACTTCACTGCCCCTGGGTATCACTCAATGTAGCAGACGTTATTTGAGCAGATCACGGCTAGAATTAACAAATAGCAACAAACAAATAAATGTTGTGCCCACATTGAGCAAATTAGAAGTGAAAAGAATGTTCCTGAATCATGGGATGAAATATTCCCACCCCTTCCATTTTTTGTCTAACTAAAAATAGTGTGAAAACCCAGCAAGTCAGCTGGCGGGCTGCTCTCTGCTTTTCCCATCCGAAACAACACAAATCGTCAGAATTCTGCCACCCTGCCCACCACGGGAATCAGAGTGGGTGTGGGATGGACAATAGGAAGGTTCGTTGACCTCGGTCTCGAGTCGAGCAAAGCCATAAAATCCCACCCAACGTCCTTTTATAAAATTAATCAAGTCTCCATTCAACGCATTAAGTAATCTCCAGCTGCCATCTTGGGCATGGGCTGAGAATCAACATCAACACAAGCAGGATAAAAAAGGCAAAGGTTACTGATGGAGGGGGAAGAACAGATCTGAAGTAGCCATTCTTGAAGCTTTCCACCAGAACAAAGTAACTGAAGGTTCAAGTTATTAGAAATACCGCATTATCTGAAAATAGTCAACATTTGCATTTTCATTCAACAACAAACTCTAAATCACAATTTTTTGCTTACTTGACATGATGATGCCAGCAGCCTCTTACAAGCAACCTGAAATTAAAAAAAAAGAAATATCAGGAAAGCAAAACCTTTCAGAAACAGCACAAGTTCAATATACCATCCATTTGCATCTTAGAGGAACACTGAACATTACAGCACAGTGCAGGCCCTTTGGCCCTCGATGTTGCGCCTACCAATCTAATGACCTTCTAACCTGAACTATTCCAATATTATCCATGTCTATCCAATGACCATGTGAATGCCTTAAAGTTGGCGAGTCCACTACTGCTGCCCTTATTACCCTCTGAGTAAAGAGCCGACCTTTGACATCTGTCCTATATTTATCACCTGTCAATTTAAAGCTATGTCCCCTCCTGTTAGCCATCACCATCCGAGGAAAAAGGCTCTCACTGTCTACCCTATCTAATCCTCTGATCATCTTGTATGCCTCAATTAAGTCACCTCTTAACCTTCTAACGAAAACAACCTCAAGTCCCTCAGCCTTTCCTTATAAGACCTTCCCACCATAGCAGGCAACATCCTGGTAAATCTCCTCTGCACCCTTTCCAATGCTTCCACATCTTTCCTATAACGCGGCGACCAGAACTGTACACAATACTCCAAGTGCGGCCGCACCAGAGTTTTGTACAGCTGCAACATGATCTCATGGCTCCGGTACTCAATCCCTCTACCAATAAAAGCTAACACACCGTACGCCTTCTTAACAACCCTATCAACCTGGGTGCCAACTTTCAGGGATCTATGCACGCAGACACCTATATCTCTCTGCTCATCCACACTACCAAGAGTCTGTCCATTAGCCCAATACTCTGTAATCCTGTTACTCCTTCCAAAGTGAATCATCTCACACTTTTTCTCATTAAGCTCCATTTACCACCTCTTAGCACAGCTCTGCAGCTTATCTATGTCCCTCTGCAAACTGCAACATCCATCCATACTGTCCACAACTCCTCTGACTTTAGTGTCATCCGCAAATTTACTAACCCATCCTTCTACACCCTCATCTAGGTCATTTATAAAAATCACAAACAGCAGTGGCCCCAAAACAGATCCCTGCAGTACACCACTAGTAACTGAACTCCAGGTTGAACATTTCCCATCAACCACCACCCTCTGTCTTCTTCCAGCTAGCCAATTCCTGATCCAAACCACTAAATCACCCTCAATCACATGCATCCGTATTTTCTGCAGATGAAGACTCCTACTTATAGTGCCTTATAGATTGGAAATGAAAACCAGTGCCTCAGTGTTCCTTGTGGATCAGCTAGTTTTATAGATAATATTCATACTGACAGTCCAAATGTCATGGGCCATGCACCATTGCAGCCACCTGTGATTATGGTCAAGGCTGACAGTGTGCACTGAAGGAATGCTGCACTGTCAGATGCGCTGTCCAAAAGGATAAAACATTAAACCAAGACCACATCTGTACTGTCAGGCGAGTGTAAAATATCCCATTGCCAGTACAACGGAGCAGGTAGATTAAGGGGGTTATTTTCCTTGATATCCGGGCCAATATTGATGGCCTCCAGTCTTGGTGTCCCACTGATGTGAAATCATTCTGTATGTGCTTCAGTCATTTTTTATGGTGCCAAAGATCTACCAACATTCAGAGTAGGGAGCCTGCTCAACCTTTCTTATCATTACATAGAATCCCTACAGTGCAGAAGGAGGCCATTCAGCCCATCTAGACTGTACCAACCACAATCCCACCCAGGGCCTATCCCCATAACCCCTCATACTTACCCTGTTAAACCCCCTGACTAAGGTTAATTTAGCATGGCAAACCAACATAACCAGCACATCTTTGGAGTGTGGGAGGAAACTGGAGCACACAGAGAATGTGCAAACTCCACACAGACAGTCATCCAAAGCTGGAATCGAATCTGGGTCCTGGCGCTGCGCGGCAGCAGTACTAACCACTGTGCCGCCTTTATAACCTCTCAGTTCTGGAATATCATAGAACATAGAAAAATACAGCATATGGCTCACAAGTTGCGCCGATCATATCCCTACCTACGAGGCCTATCTATAACCCTCAATCCCATTAAATCCCATGTACTCATCCAGAAGTCTCTTAAAAGACCTCAACAAGATCACCTCCATCACCACCGACGGCAGCCAATTCCACTCACTCACCACCCTCTGAGTGAAAAACTTGCCCCTGACATCCCCTCTGTACCTACTCCCCAGCACCTTAAACCTGTGTCCTCTCGTAGTGACCATTTTAGCCCTGGGAAATAGCCTCCGAGAATCCACCCGATCTATACCTCTCAACATCTTATAAACCTCTTAGCAGGTCACCTCTCATCCTTCGTCTCTCCAGGGAGAAAAGACCTAGCTCCCTCAACCTATCCTCATGAGGCATGCCACCCAATCCAGGCAACATCCTTGTAAATCTCCTCTGCACCCTTTTAATAGCTTCCTTGTGATGAGGCGACCAGAACTGTGCACAGTACACCAAGTGGGGTCTGACTAGGGTCGTATAAAGCTGCAGCTTTATCTCCCGACTCCTAAACGCAATCCCTCGATTAATGAAGGCTAGTACACCTTTTTGACCACATCCTCCACCTGCGAGTCCGATTTAAGAGTCCTATGGACCCGGACCCCGACCCCAAGGTCCTTCTGATCCTCTACACTGCTAAGAGTCTTACCCTTGATATTATACTCCTTCATCCCACTGGACCTGCCAAAATGGACCACTACACATTTATCTGGGTTCATCTTTGCAGCTTCGCCAGTGATTCCACAACATACACCCTCTCCCTGCCTCAGAACACCACATATTCCCATCCAATATTCCCCTAAATATTCTGTATCCCCACAATATTCCCCCCTCGACCCCCCCACAATATTTCCCCCTCACCACCCCCACAATACTCTCCTCTTACCCCCCACAATATTCCCCCCTCCCCTCCCCACAATATTCCCCCTCCCCCCATATTCCCCCTCTCCCTCCACCAATATTCCCCCCCAATATTCCCCTTCCCCCCCACAGTATCCCCCCACAATTCACCCCCCAACATTTCCCTCTCGCCCCCCCAATATTTCCCCCTCGCCCTCCAATATTTCCCCTAATACTCACCCCAATATGCCCCTCTCCCCCAATATTTTCCCCTTCTCCCCCCCCACAATATTTTCCCCTTCTCCCCCCCCACAATATTTTCCCCTTCTCCCCCCCCACAATATTTTCCCCTTCTCCCCCCCCACAATATTTTCCCCTTCTCCCCCCCCACAATATTTTCCCCTTCTCCCCCCCCACAATATTTTCCCCTTCTCCCCCCCACAATATTTTCCCCTTCTCCCCCCCCACAATATTTTCCCCTTCTCCCCCCCCACAATATTTTCCCCTTCTCCCCCCCCACAATATTTTCCCCTTCTCCCCCCCCACAATATTTTCCCCTTCTCCCCCCCAACAATATTTTCCCCTTCTCCCCCCAGGCGGTGGGGGTGACACTGGGGACACAATGGCGGGGCTGGGGGAGGGTTGGGAATCCGCGCTCTTTCCCGCTCGGGGCCGCAGGCGCCGCGATGATTCAATGAGAGACTCACACACAGAGACTGGATCCCGGGGCCGGGTGCTGACTGGATCCCGGGACCGACTGGATCCCCGGGCTCACTGACTGGATCCCGGAGGGGAGGCGGCGCGAGCGGCTGCTGTTGTCCGGGGCTGAGAGTGGGGGAGGGGCTGGCACTTTCCACACAAATCCCCCCTCCCCCCCGGGCCCCAGCACCGCTGAGGAAATTCCCCCGGCTGCGGGGGAAGCACGGGGCGCGAACCCAACTCTCTCTCCGCCCGCGCCGCACCGCCCAGGATTTTAACCGGGATCAATCCCGCGGCGAATGTGCGGCCGGGAATCACAGCGCTGCCGGTCCGGGGACAAAGTGCGGCCCGATTCCTGCTCGCAGATTCCAGCCTCCCCCCCAAATCCCCAAATCTAAAGGCAGCTCAGACTGCAGTTACTCTCAGCAAATAGTCATTACTATAACATCTTCAATCAAACTCTGCCCACTAAAAAATTATCTGCTGCAAGAAAAGCGTTTCTCACCAAGAATCTGTTACTATGGATAGTAAACCTGCTCTTCTCAGTTCAGTAGAATTCTTTCCCCAAACTAGAAGTTCTATTCATTAATATTGTTAAATTTTAACATTATGATTTATTTTATCCCCCTCAAAGCCTCGTCATCCTGAGAATGGCTATTTCTAAGTCTTCCCTGAAATATTGGGCAAATTCAGGTAATGAAATTCTCCACATATCCTGCCTTATTTATCCATTACATTCTTGGCAATAACATTAATTCCAATAAAAGGTTATTTATAAGAATATTAAGAATATTGCTTGTTTGGGCTACATTATAATTACATAACAATAGGAGCAGGATGAGGCCATGGGCTGCTTTACCATTCTGCACGATGCCATCTGAGCTCCACTGGTGCCCAGACCCAAAGAAGTAACCGTGAGGCGGGAGACAAGTTCAGCCACAAATTAAACAAGAAGATTTAGAAGAGTCAATCAATCTGCAAAGTTGGATGTGGAATGTTACTGATGAGGAAGTGACTGCTCTCCTGAATCCTGCAGCTTTAAGGAGACTGTTATAGGAGGTCACTTAAAGCGTAGGTGCAGAGCCAAGTCAAGTCTACCGAGTAACTGAGTAAATAATGCATCACCAGTATACTATGTGGAAGAGTCTAGCACCAGTGATTTAAAAATGCACTCACTGTTTAATATAAAAGTGGGTAAGATAGCCCCTATTACTGTAATGCTCCAAGTACATGATTTCAGTTTGTTTATTAATGTCAGAAGTCGACTTACATTAACACTGCAATTATGACAGTGAAAATCCCTGAGTGGATGGGAAGCCTGTTAAGAGGGAAGTTGATACAGGGGCTTCAGCTACTATGATAGGGAAGTATACAAATGGGTACTTCAGAGAAGGAGTTCAACCTCCTTCTCTGAAGGAATAGGGCCTGGTTGGGATTATGGCCAGTGCAGACTCGATGGTCTCCTTCTGCACTGTAGGAATTCTATGATAACCATTGAATTTGAAGAATAGTGCAGCCAAGTTAACAACTTATGCTAGAGAAGTGATACTTGGCTGCAGTTGGCTTGAAGAAATCAAGTTAAATTAGACCAAGATTATCCAAGTGCAGGAAGGAGGAATGCTTGAATTGCTGAAGAAATACGAGAATGTTTGAATTTGATAAAATAAAAAGCCTGCAAACTAAGATCTATGTGAATCCAGATTCTTTGGGGCGAGACCAGTACCACATGCTTTACTAGAGAAAGTAGATACTGAATTAGAGTGAATGGAAGAAATGGGCATTATCCAGTCAATTCAGTTCTCGGAATGGGCAGTAGCCATAGTTTCCCCTGTTAACATCTGACAAGACCATCCACATTTGCAATTTTCAGAGGACAATGGAGAGTCCGCTGCAGGAGCCACCGTGAGTTGTGGTACACCTCGATAATGTTCTCATAACTGGGTCAACTGAAGCTGAGCAGCTAACTAACATAGAGGGGGTGCTAAAGAGATTTCAAGAGGCTGGAGTTTGCATCAAGAAGGAGCGAAGTTCTTTTTAAGTCACTGAGGAGGCCTATTTGGTGTACCGTATAGATGCACATGGATTGCACTCTATGGAAGATGAGGTCAAACCCATAAAGGAAGCACCAGCCTCCAAAAACATATCTCAATTCAAGTAATTTTTTTGACAATGGTAAATTACTGTGGGCATTTTCTACCAAACTTGTCGACATTATTGTCCCCCTTGCATATTCTGCTAAAGAAGCAGCAGCATTGGTCTTGGAAACCCTCCCAGAAAGAGGCTTTCAACAGAATTGCAGCATTCTTCAAACTTGTTCGTATATTTGGACCTGTCTATGGAACTGGTGATCAGGGCTGGGACTTCTGCTGTTTGTAATATGTATAAATAACTTGGAGGAAAACGTAGCTGGTCTGTTTAGCAAATTTCCGGATACTAACGTTGTTGGAGTTACGGATAATGATGAAGATTGTCAGAGAATACAGTAGGATATAGATAGACTGGAAAATTGGTTGGAGAAATGGCAGGTGGAATTTAATCCAGATAAATGTGAGGTGATGCTTTTTGGTAGATCCAATTCAGGTGGGAGCTATAACATAAATGGCAGAACCATCAGGAACATAGACACATAGAGAGATCTGGGAGTACAGGCTTTTTAAAAATGGCAGCACAGGTGGAAAAGGTGGTGAAGGAAGCATATAGTATGCTTGCCTTCATCGGATGGGGCATCAAGTATTAAAGTTGGCAAATTGTATTACAGTTGTATAAAATGTTGGTTAGGCCACATTTGGAATACTGTGTCCAATTCTGGTCACCACACTACCAGAAGGACATGGAGGCTTTGGAGAGAGTACAGAAAAGGTTTACCGGGATGTTGCCTGGTACGGAGGGATTAGCTATGAGAAGAGATTGTTCTCCCTGGAAAGACAGAGGCTGAGGGGCAACCTGATAGAAGTTTATAAAAATATGAAAGGATGAACAGTTGGAAGCTTTTTCCCAGGGCAGAAATAACAATTACAAGAGAGCACAAGTTCAAGATAAGGGAGGAAAGGTTCAGTGGAGATGTGCGGAGGCAGTTTGTTACACAGAGGGTGGTGGGGGCCTGGAATGCACTGCCAATTGAGGTGGCTGAGACAAATATGTTAGTGACATTTAAGACTTATCTGGGTAGACATATGAACAGGCGGGGAATAGAGGGATACAGGCAGTTAATCTGGATAGGAGAATATGATTGGCGCAGACTTGGCGGGCCAAAGGAACTGTTCCTATGCTGGACTATTCTTTGTTCTTTGGTGTTGACCTGTGATGCCTTGCGATATGGCATTGGTGTGTTGCTGCACCATGACTAGGATGACAGATCTGAAAGGCCAATGTCTCAAGAACCTGCTCAGAATCTGAAAAAGACTATTCACAAATTGAGAAAGAAGGATTATCAATTGTTTTGGTGTCAAGAAATTCCACCAGTACTTATATGATAGGTACTTTACCACTGTTTCTGACCACAGACCACTCTTGGGTCTTTTTAAAGAAGGCAAGGCTATTTCACCAACTGCATTGGCAAGAATTCAACATTGGGCATTAGCTCTGCCCACCTAGGAATACATATTGAAGCACTGACAGAGAAACATATAATGAATGCAGATGCACTTGGCCACCTATCTTTACAAGAAAGTGTTCCAGCTGCTCCAGGCCCACCCGAAATTGTCATGGCATTGAATTTTTTGGACATGTTGCCAGTCTTGGCAAAACAAATCAGGCACTGGGTCAGTCAGGATCTACTTCTGTCCAAAGTGAGACATAGATACTTACAAGTTGGGCCAATGAAGAAATGAAACCGCTCGTTACGCACTGGATGAACTGAGTTGCCAGGATGGCAACATAATCTGAGGAGCAAGTGTAATAGTCCCTGCACCAGGCAGAGAGCTGCATCCAATGGAATTATACTGTGACCATCCAGGTGTCCCAAAGATGAAAATATTTGCCATTAGTTATGTCTTTGGCATTGATGCTAACATTGAGAACCCGGTAAATCACTGTGCACAGTGCCAATTGCAACTCAGGTTGCCTGCTGGAGTCTCACTGAGTCCTTGGGAGTGGCATAGCAGGCCATGGGTATGAGGCCATTTGATGATGTTGTCCATTCATGGACACAATGTTTTTACTCATTGTTTCTGCACATTCCAAATGGATGGAAGTGTTTGAACATAAGAACATAAGAAATAGGAGCAGGAGTAGGCCATCTGGCCCTTCGAGCCTGCCCCGCCATTCAATAAGATCATGGCTGATCTGTCGTGGCTCAGTTCCACTTTCCCGCCCTCTCCCCATAACCCTTAATCCCCTCTCTTATCAAAAACCCATCAACCCGCTTCTTAAAAATATTTAGCGAGGCAGCCTCCACCACTTCAACGGGCAGAGAATTCCAGAGATTCACCACCCTTTGAGTGAAGAAGTTCCTCCTCAACTCCGTTCTGAACCGCCCCCCCTTTATCTTGAGGCTGTGCCCCCTAGTCCTACTGTCTTTTTTGAGCGGGAAGAGTCTTTCCACCTCTATCCTATCCATCCCATTCATCATCTTATACGTCTCAATGAGATCTCCCCTCATTCTTCTAAACTCTAACGAGTACAAGCCTAGTTTATTCAGCCTCTCCTCATAGCTCAACCCCCTCAACTCCGGTATCAGCCTAGTAAACCTCCTCTGCACTCCCTCCAAGGCCAAAATATCCTTGCGCAGGTGCGGCGCCCAAAACTGCACACAGTACTCCAGCTGCGGCCTCACCAATGCCCTATACAGCTGCAGCAAGACCTCCCTACTTTTATATTCAATCCCCCTCGCTATGAAGGCCAGCATCCCATTCGCCTTCCTGACCACCTGCTGCACCTGCAGGCTGGGTTTTTGCGACTCATGCACAAGGACCCCGAGGTCCCTCTGCACCGTCGCCTGCTGCAGTTTTTCGCCACGTAAGTAATAGTCCTTCCTACCATTCTTCCTACCAAAGTGGACCACCTCACACTTGCCAACATTAAATTCCATTTGCCATTTCCTGGCCCATTCGCCCAGCCTATCTAGATCCTTCTGCCGACTCTCCACACCCTCCGCACAATTTGCCTTTCCCCCAATCTTGGTGTCATCAGCAAATTTCGACACCCTACACTCGGTTCCCTCCTCCAGATCATCTATATAAATGGTAAATAGCTGAGGCCCCAGCACCGACCCCTGGGGCACCCCACTAGTCACCAACCGCCAATCCGAATAGCACCCATTGACCCCCACTCTCTGCCTCCTATTTGACAACCAATCCTCTATCCACGCTAACACCCTACCCCCAACTCCATGTCCTCTGACCTTCTGCAGTAACCTCTTGTGAGGTACCTTATCAAACGCCTTCTGAAAATCCAGAAAGACCACATCCACCGGCTCTCCTCTATCCACCGCTTGAGGTGAAGTTTTCGACATTGAACATTATAGTTGAGAAATTACACCAATGTTTTCCCACCCACGGAGTACCTGAGGTCATAGGGTGGAATTTTACTGACACATCCGCCCGAAGTTTGTACGATCCCACCCGAGACCAACAGAGAATGCTGTTCTCCAAGCCTCTCCTGCTCCTGGAATCGGAGTGTGCATGCTGATAAAATTCCAGCCATAGAGTCCGATAATGGAACAGCCTTCACAAGTGCTGAGTTTCAGAACTGCAGCACCCTCAATGGTACCAAGCACGTTAGAACTGCGCCTTATCACCCAGCATCCAATGGAAGAGCTGAGTGAGCCATCCAAACTTTTAAGTCTGGCCTAAAGAAGCCTGGAGACCAGAATATCACTCTCTTTCTTGGCTATCGAACCACTCCGCATGTAACATTGGCACTCTTGCCAGCTGGGTTGTTAATGAACCATCAGTTCGGAATGAGACTGAGCCCATATTTCCAGGGAGAGTAAAGATCAGTCAAAGCAGTCAAAAAACAAACCATAATTCATGTCAGTCAACCGTTTATGTCAGTTTATAGTGGACGAAGCTGTGAACGTGAAGAGTTTTGGCCATGGGTCAGGTTGGGTACCTGGAATTTTTGTCTCTATAACTGGACCCCTGTGGGTGTGAAAGGAAGGATTATCCAAAAACACAGAGCATTTCAGAAAAAGGCCCAGCAGCCAGTTTGCCCATAGGAAGCATATTGCTGCAAGCCGCTGTGTACTTTAATCTGTAAGTAAGTGAGTTGTGTTTTCCCTAAACTGTTGAAAAAGCATCTTCACAAAATTCCAAAGATTCACACACCCTAAACAGATTTTCATATTTGACTCACACCTTTTGTTTCCTCGTTACATCTTTTAGTTTCTATTTTCTCCTCATTTCCTACTGCACAATTTCTGACTTTTGTCTTCAAACTTATTTACATTACTTTATTCCACCTGAACCCCCCCTCATGCCCATCCCATATTTACTCATTTCCAGTCCTTGTGACTGCCCTATTTCTGCATCCTGCTGGGACTGGAGTCCCAGACCAGTTTAAGAGGAGCCAGTCCTTCCCGGAGTGAAGAGGAATCTTTTGTTCCCATGTCATTCCTTCAGACACACGTTCACACTTTAATTTGCCAATTTGTACGTGGCTCAGGTAATAATCCAGAGATTCTAATCCCTGAGATCCTGTTCTTTAACTTTGTCCCTGCTACCCTGCAAGAGAGGAGCTCATATGAGGTGGCATGGTGGCACAGTGGTTAGCACTGCTACCTCACAGCACCAGGGACTCAGCTTTGATTCCCGGCTTGGGTCACTGTCTGTGTGGAGTTTGCATGTTCTCTCCGTGTCTGTGTGGGTTTACTCCGGGTGCTCCAGTTTCCTCCCATACTCCAAAGACGTGTGAGTTAGGTAGATTGGCTATGCTAAATTGCCCTTCAGCGTCAGGGAGATTAGCAGGGTAAATATGTGGGGATAGGCCCTGGGTGGGATTGTGGTCGGTACAGACTCGATGGGCTGAATAGCTGCTTTCTGCACTGTAGGGATGCTATGGTTTCTATTCTTCACTGTGAGTTTCAGCACAGATCCAAACAACTGAATCTATCCCTCCTTCTCCCAAATCCTTCACAGCATTGGCAGGTCGGGCTGAATGGTTGACTCCTGTGCTATAAACCCTACAGATTGCAGCGAGGGCCAACCTGCTCTGAATGTCTCAGGACCTTTGTGGGAAGCACATTTTCCTAATAGGCTGCTTAAACATGATTAATAGACCAGGCTGAATGGATAGGCTGGCCAGAAGACTGATACATAACTGGCAATTAAAGATCTCAGCCTATAATCATTGGGGAAGTTGTTTTGTTTTGCATCTGTTAAATCCACTCTGAAAGAATTGCTGCTGTGGTCAAGACCTCACTAAAACTTCCTGACATCTGTTTTAAATATAAAAGCAAATTGCTGCAGATGCTGCAATCAAAAACAAAAAACAGAAAGTGCTGGAAAATCACAGGAGGTCTGACAGCATCTATGGAGAGAGAATTGGGCCATTTCCAGTCTGGATGACTTGATGAAGAGGCTCTGACTGAAGAGGAATGAGACCAGAGGATGATAACAAAGGGAGACAGCAAAACTCTTCATTCCTGCAGAGGAGCTAACGGCCACCATCTCACTTGGGGGATTGTCAAAGTCCATTTCACAAGGGAATTACTGAAGGAAGTCGATGTTATTTGAATCTTTATAAGTTTTTCTCTCAGTAGAGTCCAAATCAACAACTACCCCAGAACAGCAGTGTGGATAATGACTCTTTCAAAGGATAATTCAAAGGGGAGATGGTGGTATTGTCGCTAGACTAGTAATCCAGTGACCCAGGTTAATGCTCTGAGGACCCTGATTCAAATCTTGCCATGCAGGTGGCAAACTTTGAATTCAATAAAAATCTGGAATTAAAAGTCTAATAATGACGCTGAAACCATGTCATTTTCCATCGTAAAAACTATCTGGTTCACCAATGTCCTTTCAGGGAAGGAAATCTGCCATCCTTACCTGACCTGGACTACATGTGACTCCAGACCCACAGCAATGTGGTTGATTTTAAAATGGAGGGCAGTTAGATTTGATTTGATTTGTTATTGTCATGTGTTTAGTGTGCAGTGAAAAGTATTGTTTCTCTCACACTATACAGACAAAGCATACCATTCATAGAGAAGGAAAGAAGAGAGTGCAGAATGTAGTGTTACAGTCATAGTTAGGGTGTAGAGAAAGATCAGCTTAATGCAAGGTAAGTCCATTCAAAAGTCTGATGGCTGCAGGGAAAAGGCTGTTCTTCAGTCGGTTGGTACATGACCTCAGACTTTTGTACTTTTTCCTGATGGAAGAAGGTGGAAGAGAGAATGTGTGGGGTCCTTAATTATGATGGCTGCTTTTCTGAGGCAGCATGAAGTGTAGACAGAGTCAGTGGGTGGGTGGAAGGTTTGTGTGATGGACTGGGTTTCATTCACGACTCTTTGTAGTTTCTGGTGGTCTTGGACAGAGCAGGAGCCATACCAAGTTGTGATACAACCAGAAAGGATGCTGGCCAACCGGCAAAGCCCACATCCCTTGAATAAATTTAAATAAAACAGTGCTATTAAAGGTCACAAAATAAAAGCCAGGTGCAAATACAATATCAATTGATGCAATTATTGTGGAGGAAGGAGGTCACATGACTGAAGTGGCATTTTGAAACCTTATTAGAACATAAAACAGTACAGCACAGTACAGGCCCTTCAGCCCTCAATATTGTGCCGAGCTTTGTCCAAAACCAAGATCAAGCTATCCCACTCCCTATCATTCTGGTGTGCTCCATATGCCTATCCAATAACCACCTTAAAGTTCCTAAAGTGTCCAACTCCACTAGGGCAGCAGGCAGTCCATTCCACACCCCAAACACTCTGAGTGAAGAATCTACCTCGGACATCCCCCGTACATCTCCCACTATGAACCTTATAGTTGTGCCCCCTAGTAACAGCAACATCCACCCGAGGAAATAGTCTCTGAACGTCCACTCTATCTATCCCCCTCATCATCTTATAAACTTCTATTAAGTCACATCTCATCCTCCTCCGCTCTAAAGAGAAAAGCCCTAGTTCCCTCAACCTTTCCTCATAAGACTTACCCTCCAAACCAGGCAGTATCCTGGTAAATCTCCTCTGCACTCTCTCCAATGCTTCCACATCCTTCTTAGTGAGGTGATCAGAACTGCACACAATATTCCAAATGCAGTCTCACCAAGGTCCTGTACAGTTGCAGCATAACCCCACAACTCTTAAACTCAAAACCCCTGTTAATAAATGCTAACACACTATAGGCCTTCTTCACGGCTCTATCCAATTGAGTGACAACCTTCAGAGATCTGTGGATATGAACCCCAAGATCTCTCTGTTCCTCCACATTCCTCAGAACCCTGCCATTGATTCTGTAATCTGCATTCAAATTTGTCCTACCAAAATGAATCACCTCACACTTTTCAGGGTTAAACTCCATCTGCCATTTTCAGCCCAGTTCTGCATTCTATCAATGTCTCTTTGCAGCCTACAACAGCCGTCCACCTCATCCACTACTCCACCAATCTTGGTGTCATCAGCAAATGTACTGACCCACCTTTCAGCCCCCTCCTCCAAGTCATTGATAAAAATCACAAATTGCACAGGACCCAGCACTGATCCCTGTGGTACACCGCTGGTAACTGGTGTCCAGTCTGAAAATTTTCCATCCAACACCATCCTCTGTCTTCTGTGAGATATGATGTAGAGATGCTGGCATTGGACTGGGGTAAACACAGTAAGAAGTCTCACAGCACCAGGTTAAAGTCCAACCAGTTTATTTGATAGTCATCCCACAAGCTTTCGGAAATGGTGTTCCTTTGTCAATTTTGCATCTGTCTCTTACCTGTAACAACTCTCTCCTTCTCTGTGGCAGCAGTGTGTACCATCTACAAGATGCCCTGCAGAAACTCATCAAATCTCTTTTGTCTGCACCTTCAACCCCACAATCGCTACCTCCTTGGAGAACCAGGGTAGCAGATGCATGGGAACACCAGCACCTTCAAATTCCCCTCCAAACCACACAGTATCCTTACTTGGAAATTACTTCATTGTCACTGGATTAAAATCCTGGAATTCTCTCCCTAACAGCAATGTGAGTGTACCAACATCACATGGACTGCAGTGGTTTAAGAAGGCAACTCACCACCACTGTCCAAAGGACAATGAGGGATGAGTAATAAATGCTGACCTTGTCTGCGATGCCCACATCCAGTGGGGAGGAGGGAAGGAATGGTGCTTCAGCTTAAACTGGGGAAGCGTAAAATCAGCAGCCCCAACCCCTCTCTGCTCCTGATTGCTGTCCAGTGACCCACTGTTGGAAACATCTGTGTATGTGTGTAGGTTGGACAAGGACACGATGGGGGCTGATCATGATGGAGTGACTCACACAGTGGACAGGCCTACCACACACAGTGCAAAGGTTAACCTGTGAAGACTGGTCACTGGGGTGAAGCCTGGTCCTCTCAGTAACAAGGAGTTGTCTCTTAAGGAGAGGAAATAACTGGAAGGAAAAGCGATGTCTTTTTCAAACTCACCCTGAAGCAAAGAAGCAAAACAATGTTGTTTTGTGGGGGTGAGATCTGACAGGGAGTGACATTAACTCAGGATGTAGTCTTTGTTTAATCACTGTTACCAACATGCCCAGGCAAAATTTTATTCACCGTCTTTCTTTCAATGACCTTTAAAAGTAAATTATCCCAGATTCCTGAGTTTAATCTATACAGATAAACAACTTGCCTTGCATTGTTCCCACCAGTGTTTGAGCCTGTTGAGACTTCTTGTACAGTCTGTGCTACTGTATGGTGTCGAGTGGCTAACAATGCAGTGCTATAACCAGTAATACCTTATATTTATCTAGTATCTTTAATCCCAAGGTGCTTTGCAGGAACATTATCAAGAAAAATTTGGCCCTGACTCACATGAAGGAATGTTAGGACGGGTGACCAAACTCTTACTCAAAGAGGCATGTTTAAAGACGCAACTTAAAGAAGGGGCGAGAGAGATGAAGAGGTGGAGAAGTTCAGAGGGAATTCCAGAGTCCAGACAACTGAAGGCACAGCCATTGATATGGAACAATTGCAATTGGGATTGTGTAAGATGCAACCTGAATTGGAGGAGCCGAGATCTTGGAAGGAAAATACAGTTTAAAACTTTCAAAAACCTGTACTTCTTTTTATTTATTTGTGGGACATGGGCATCACTAGCTGGCCAGCCTTTATTGCCCATCCCTAGTTGCCTAAGGACATTAGTGAACCCCAGATGGGTTTTTCTGACAATCGACAATGATTCCATGGTCATCAGTAGATTCTTAGTTCCTGATATTTTTTATTGGCGCCAATACTACAGGAGTTCCATGTTCAGATGTACAAGACCACATTGACCAGCACCCAGTTTACTACTTTCCCTTCTGTGTGGAGGAGTCTGAGTTAGAGGAGACTGCAGCAAGAACAAGGTCATGGAGGGATTTCTAAACAAAGATCAGCATGTTAAAAATGAGGCTGAACCGGAACAGGAGCCAGTATTAGTCACTGAGAGAGGCGTGAGCTGAGATATGGAAAGCAGACAATTTTTTTATTTCTTAGTTCACAGGATGTGGATGTCACTGGTTAGACCAACAAGTCGTTACCCATCCCTAATTGCCCTTGAGAAGGTGGTGGTGAGGCACCTTCTTGAACTGCTACAGTTCCTGTGGTGTAGGTACACCCAGTGTGGTTAGGGAGGGAGTTCTAGGGTGGGATTTTCCATGCACCCTGCCACGTGTTTCTCGAGGGAAACCTATGCATGTCATCGGCATGGCTGGAAGATCCCACCGGCATGAATGGATCCTGGACCTAGGATTTTAACATAGTTACAGTGAATTTAATGTTGGCAAGTGTGAGGTGGTCCACTTTGGTAGGAAGAATGGTAGGAAGGACTATTACTTACGTGGCGAAAAACTGCAGCAGGCGACGGTGCAGAGGGACCTCGGGGTCCTTGTGCATGAGTCGCAAAAACCCAGCCTGCAAGTGCAGCAGGTGGTCAGGAAGGCGAATGGGATGCTGGCCTTCATAGCGAGGGGGATTGAATATAAAAGTAGGGAGGTCTTGCTGCAGCTGTATAGGGCATTGGTGAGGCCGCAGCTGGAGTACTGTGTGCAGTTTTGGGCGCCGCACCTGCGCAAGGATATTTTGGCCCTGGAGGGAGTGCAGAGGAGGTTTACTAGGCTGATACCGGAGTTGAGGGGGTTGAGCTATGAGGAGAGGCTGAATAAACTAGGCTTGTACTCGTTAGAGTTTAGAAGAATGAGGGGAGATCTCATTGAGACGTATAAGATGATGAATGGGATGGATAGGATAGAGGTGGAAAGACTCTTCCCGCTCAAAAAAGACAGTAGGACTAGGGGGCACAGCCTCAAGATAAAGGGGGGGCGGTTCAGAACGGAGTTGAGGAGGAACTTCTTCACTCAAAGGGTGGTGAATCTCTGGAATTCTCTGCCCGTTGAAGTGGTGGAGGCTGCCTCGCTAAATATTTTTAAGAAGCGGGTTGATGGGTTTTTGATAAGAGAGGGGATTAAGGGTTATGGGGAGAGGGCGGGAAAGTGGAACTGAGCCACGACAGATCAGCCATGATCTTATTGAATGGCGGGGCAGGCTCGAAGGGCCAGATGGCCTACTCCTGTTCCTATTTCTTATGTTCTTATGTTCTTATGTTCTTATGAAGGAATGGCGATATAATTCCCAGTCAAGATTATGTGTGACTTGGAAAAGAACTTGCAAGTGATGTTCCCATGCATCTGCTGCCCTTGTCCTTTGAGTTTAGAAGGTTTTGTGAATATTAAACACTCCTGCCACTGTGTGCTGGTGATGGAGGGTTTGAACGTTCATGAATGGGGTGCCAATCTCACCAACTGCTTTATCCTGGTTGGTGTTGCGCTTCTTAAGTGTTTTTGGAGCTGCACACTTCCAGGAAAATGGAGAGTATTCCATTACACTCCTGACTTGTGCCTTGTCAATGGTTGACAGGCTTTGGGGAGTCAGGAAGTGAGTTACTCACCACAGGATTCCCAGTCTCTGATCTGTTCTTGCAGCTACAGTGTTTATATGGCTGGGCCCAGATCAGTTTCTGGTTAATGGTAACCCCCAGGATGTTGGTAGTGGGGGATTCAGCAATGCTAATGCCGTTGAATGTGAAGGAAAGATAGTAAAATTCTATCTTGTTGAAGAGGACCATTGTCTGGCACATGTGTGTTGAGATTAGGTTTTGGACGAGCTCATGTTAATGGAGGATGAAATGCGGGACACCAGCCATGAATTCTAATATCTAAGTCTCGAGGTAACAAAGGTATGAGTGAGCATTTCAGTTGTAGGTACACTGATGTCTGCATGCAGTTGTCTGTTATGGAGGTTGAAACAGGTAATCTTAGTGATGGTGTGAATATATGGTTAGAATATCATCTCAGGGTCAATACAGCTAGTGTGCTTCAGCCTCAGACAGTTGCTATGGAGAGGG
Source organism: Carcharhinus amblyrhynchos (assembly GCF_965287045.1). Taxonomy (NCBI): domain Eukaryota; kingdom Metazoa; phylum Chordata; class Chondrichthyes; order Carcharhiniformes; family Carcharhinidae; genus Carcharhinus; species Carcharhinus amblyrhynchos. The sequence goes on along the minus strand of NC_137350.1, from coordinate 40,314,889 downwards.
ATGGAGTTGGTGACTAGGGAGCGAAGTTTGTAAACAGAGACTTTCCAACATTTAATTGGAGATAATTTCTGTAGATCTGGTGTAATTGTCAGACAAGCAGTCTGATCATTTGGAGACAGTGTAAAGGCCAAATCGATTCTGGTGTATGATTCTATAATGGCGACATTTATTACCCAGTCTCACTCTGTTGGTCATTCCCTCTTTATACTCTACTACCTTCCTACCTATTCCCAAAAGCCTATCTCTCATTCTTCCTGTTTGATCATCCTGACACTTTCAATCTCCCTGCCTCTCTCAATGTAAATAAAATGTGAAAATCACCATAGTCCCATTTGGCCAAAGGCTACTCTCCCCTTTGAGGGGGACAGCTGACAGGGGAGGATTTAACCTGAGGAGCACCACACCTCAGATGAGGGACAAGGTTGAGAAGACATACCTTTGTGAATAACCTCAGCTGATATGGAAGGTTTTCTCTCAATACTGCCTCTTTGTCACTTGTCTCTCACTTTATCTCTCACGTTCCCTCACTTGCTCCCCACCAATTAATGGAATTTTCACATTTTGCTATCTCTCTTTTCCTGTTTTTTATCTTTGACTGGAATAAGTCCTCAGCGACAGAAATCCCTTCACCAAAATTCCTTTATTTACAAGGTCCAACAATACACAAGAGTGCTTTAAAGTAAAGTTTATTTATTAGTCACAAGTAAGGCTTACATTAATACTGCAATGAAGTTACTGTGAAATTCCCCTATCACCACACTCTGATGCCTGTTTGGGTCAATGCACCTAATCAGCACATCTTTCGGACTGTGGAAGGAAACTGGAGTAAACCCATGAAGACACGAGGAGAACCTGGGTTCCGGGTGTTGTGAGGCAGCCGTGTTAACCACTGTGCCACCGTGCTGCCAGCTCTCAGTCTGCAGTCTCCATCTGGAGTGCCAGAGGACAGTCCTGTTTAATTACAGAGCAAGAGGGTCCCTGATTGGACAATCAATTTGGCCCTTAATCAGTTATATCTTCTTGTGTTGAACAAAATAAACGAAAGCAAACTAACTCAGGGACAGCTGAAAAAGGGCAGTTCCCTAAAAGGAGGGGGACCACCCGAAACAAAAGACAAGGTGGAAAGGAAACTTAAAACATCAAATTAAAATATGCTTAAAGGGGTTGATGATGCACCCCAGTCCATGCGGTGCTCAGCGGGCACAGAAGGCATGAATTGTGCCATCGAACACCGCATGCTCCCTTTCTAGGAACACCCGGTGAATGTAGCCACAGCAGAGGGGCAGGTAATCAGCCTTTAATCAGCGAGTTCACATTTAAGCAAGCCAACCTCAATTGCCTGATTAAAATTGTCACACTGACTCAAGGCAGTTCCTTTTTGTGGAGCCCACCTCCCAGTAATAAAAGTGGATTTTGTGGAACTGAAAATGATGCTGCAGAAAGCTTTTCGTCACTGCTGGAGCTGATAACGACCTTCCTACAGGATCAATCTTAAAGGCCATGTAGCAATAGGGTAGAGAGAGTGAACATGTAGCCTAAACAAGCTGGAATAAAGGTTAGTTATGAATGTATTCTGATTCAGAATATAAAAGTCATTCTCTTGAAACTAATATTCAGTGCTTTATGCTTGTGAATTGTATATTACAGCCTCGAGTTCTAGCTGCCTTGTGTTAGTTTCTTCAGTGTAATCTGGGAAATTGTGAAGCATTGCAAACTCTCATAGAAATTCAGGTGTAAATTATATTGAGAATAAAGAAAGTTTTACAATTTTTCGCTGATTTAAAAGTCATTCCAACTGCAGCTGTTGCTCTCAAAACTGTTCCTCAAAGTGAAGTTCCTTTGTCAAGCACACTAGTACTGGGAGGCACGTTTAAAACTGTTTTACATTTTAAATTGTATAATTTACAAAGAAACTGACTACTGTACGTGAATGAAACTAGTAAATCGTTCTGTATCATTTTTAAAAAGTTATATCAAATTACTCTGAGGTGGCAGGGTGACACAGTGGTTAGCACTGCTGCCTCACAGCACCAGGGACTCAGGTTTGATTCCGGCTTCGATTCACTGAACCTGGTGTTGTCAGACTTCCTACTATGTGGAGTCTACACATTCTTGCTGTGTCTGCATGAGTTTCCTCTGTGTGCTCCATTTTCTCCCACACTCCAAAAATGTGTAGATTGACCATTCTAAATTGACCTTTAGGATGTGTAGGTTAGATGGATTAACCATGGTAACTGGGTGGGGTTATGGAGATAGGATGGGGGATAGGGTCAGTGTAAGGTACTCTGTCAGAGAATCTGTGCAGACTCACTGGGTCAAACAGCCTCTTCTGCACAGGAATTCTATGATCTCTGATTGACTAAGTGCTCTTAGTAAAGATGCTTATATTTTGTATATTTCTTTATATTTTATATATCTATTTCCAGCTGCATTGGGTTACTAATCTGAAATACATCAACAATATTCTTGAACACAAAACAACAAACAATTGCATCCTATGACATTGCCCTGTTGCACTGACCCTGGGAGATGTTACATTTTGACAATGCAAGTTCATTTTACCTGAAACTCGAAGTGTGAACTGACCAGTGCAATATTAAGAACAGCGGTTTGTGGTGTCATTGGTAGCCATGATGTGGAGATGCCGGTGTTGGACTGGGGTGGGCATAATAAGAAGTCTCACCTGAGGAAGGAGAAGTGCTCCAAAAGCTTGTGATTCCAAATAAACCTGTTGGACTTTCACCAAGTGTTGTGAGACTTATTACTAATATCAAATACAGCTCAAGTCATTTTTTTTTATTGCAGACAATGTGGTACTTCCACCCGTCTCTCTCTACCTAATTCCCCCCCCAGGAGAAAAAAATGAGTGACAGAGGATCCAAAAACATATCATTGCTTGAGCAATATTTAATTGCTTCTGACATTTAAACAAATGCAACCACTAAGCAAGTTTTGACAAAGTTTCACTGCAGGCATCATTAAACTTTGATTAACTTTAGAAATATATTGTACTTTAGAGTATATTGTTGCCAGTTTAAGCTGCTTGAAAGAGTATTTCATAAGGAAGGTTGTCACAAAACTCATCTTAAAGGTTAGAATTGAACATTCAATTATTAGCTTCAGTGTTTAGAACATAAGAACATAAGAAATAGGAGCAGGAGTAGGCCATCCAGCCCTTCGAGCCTGCCCCGCCATTCAATAAGATCATGGCTGATCTGTCGTGGCTCAGTTCCACATTCCCGCCCTCTCCCCATAACCCTTAATCCCCTCTCTTATCAAAAACCCATCAACCCGCATCTTAAAAATATTTAGCGAGGTAGCCTCCGCCACTTCAACGGGCAGACAATTCCAGAGATTCACCACCCTTTCCTCAACTCCATTCTAAACCGCTCCCCCTTTATCTTGAGGCTGTGCCCCCTAGTCCTACTGTCCTTTCTGAGCGGGAAGAGTCTCTCCACCTCTATCCTATCCATCCCATTCATCATCTTATATGTCTCAATGAGATCTCCCCTCATTCTCCTAAACTCTAACGAGTACAAGCCCAGTTTATTCAGCCTCTCCTCATAGCTCAACCCCTTCAACTCCAGCATCAGCCTAGTAAACCTCCTCTGCACTCCCCCCAAGGCCAAAATATCCTTGCGTAAGTACGGCGCCCAAAACTGCACACAGTACTCCAGCTGTGGCCTCACCAATGCCCTATACAGCCGCAGCAAGACCTCCCTACTTTTATATTCAATCCCCCTCGGAGAGTTCTGTGATGTGCGCACAATGGCACAGAGGTGAGCACTGCTGCCCCACAGTGTCATGGACCCGGGTTCAATTCCTGGCTTAGGTCACTGTCTGTGTGGAGTCTGCACTTTCTCCCCGTGTCAGTGTGGGTTTCCTCTGGGTGCTCCAGTTTCCTCCCACAGTCTGAATGATGTACTGGTTAGATAGATCAGCCATGCTAATTTCTCCCTCAGTGTATCCGAACAGGCGCCCGATTATGGCGACTAGGGGATTTTCACAGTAACTTCATTGCAGTGTTAATGTAAGCCTACTTGTGACATTAATAAATCAACTTGTATATCTATCAATGGATATCATTCTCATCTGTGACTCAAAAGTTTGTGGGTCATGTTGCACTCTGTGAGACTGGAGCTCGTAATCCCAGCCTGGTTCTCCAGTGTTGAGTTGAGAGTGTTCTACTATCAGCGGTGCTGCAGTTTGGGTGGGATGTTAGCCCAAGGCCTTACCTTCCTCTCCAGTTGAAGAAAAAGTTCTTTTGTCACTACTTTGAAAAAAGGGGGATTCCCTCAAATATCATGAACAAAGTTTATCTGGTGGCAGGGTGACACAGTGATAGCGCTGCTGCTTCACAGCGCCAGGGACCTGGGTTTGATTTCTGGCTTGGGTCACTGTCTGTGTGGGGTTTGCACGTACTTCCCGTGTCTGCGTGGGTTTCCTCTGGGTGCTCCAGTTTCATCCCACAGTCTGAAGATGTGCTGGTTAGGTGCATTGACCCGAACAGGCACCAGGCTGTTGCGACTAGGGGATTTTCACAGTAATTGCATTGCAGTGTTAATGTGAGCCTTACTTGTGATTAATAAATAAACATTTACTTTAACTTCTATCCCTCAACCAACATCAAGAGAAGAGAAACCGGGGCAGGATTATACAGCTGCGCTCATCCCGAAACTGGAAAATCCTGCCTGGGCTCAGTGGGTCTTTCCATGATCCGCCTCTCGGCCGCACCGATTCCGTTTCAGCGGGACGGTAAAAGCCACTCCATTATCTGGTTGTTATCTTGTTAGTGTTCACAAGAACCTGCTCCTCACAGAATTGGCATCCAGTTTCCTTCAATACTTTTTAAAAATATTTATTTATGGGATGTGGGTGTTGCTGGGTAGACCAGTATTTATACCCCCTCCCTAATTGCCCTTGAGAAGCTGGTGGTGAGATACCTGGAAATGCTGTAGTCCATGTGGTGCAGCTTGTGGGGGTGTTCCAGGATTTTGATCCAACAAAAGAGAAGAGATGCTGATGTATTTCCAAGTCAGGATGGTGAGCGACTTGGAGGAGAAATTCCAGATGAATTAATTTCCTTTGTCTGCTGCCCTTGTTTTTCTCGATAGTTGAAGACATGGGTTTGGAAGGTGCTATTTCAGAGCTTTAGTGAGTTTCTGCAGTGCATCTGTAGATGTACACAGGGCTGCCACTGTCATCGGTGGTGGAGGGAGTGATTGTGGTTGGGCTACCAATCAAGTGGGCCAATCAATTCCATCACACTCCTGATTTGTGCCTTGTAGATGGTGGATAGAGTCTTGTGGTGGGTGGGGGGGGGGGGGAGGGGTGGGTGGGTTTGGTGGCACAGGATTCTATGTCTCTGACTTGGCGTGGTAGCCACAGTATTTATATGGCTGTGTTCAGTTCAGATTCTGGTCAATGGTAACCTTCAGGATGTTCATAGTGGGGGACTCAGTGATGGTAAAGCCATGGAATATCAAGGGTGATGATTAGATTCTCTCTTATTGGAGATGGTCATTGCCTGGTACTAGTGTGATGCAAAGGTTACTTGCTATTTGTCAGTGCAGGCCTGGATATTGTCCAGGTCTTGTTGCATTTGGACAGGAATTCCTTCAGTATCTGAGGAGTCACGAATGGTGCTGAACATTGTGCAGGCATCAGCAAACATCCCTACCTCTAAGTTAAAAGTTTATTTATTAGTCACAAGTAAGCTTACATTCACACTGCAATGAAGTTACTGTGAAAATCCCCTAGTCGCCACACTCTGGCTGTTCGGGTACACTGGAGGAGAATTTAGCATGGCCAGTTCCCCTAACATGCCCATCTTTGGTCTGTGGGAGGAAACCAGAGCACCCAAAGGAAACCCACACAGACACAGGGAGAATGTGCAAACTCCGCACTGACAGTGACCCAAGCTGGGAATTGAACCTGTATCCCTGGTGCTGTGAGACAACGGTGCTAACCACCGTGCCATTTTGATGAAAGGAAGGTCATTGATGAAGCAGCTGAAAATTGTTGGGCTGGGACCCCACCCTGAGGAACTCCTGCAGAGATGTCCTGGAGTCAAGATGATTGACCACCAACCACCACAACCATCTTCCTCAATGCCAGGTATAACTCCAACCAGCAGAAAGCTTTCCCCCGATTCCCATTGAGTCCAGTTTTGCTCGGGCTCCTTGATGCCACACTCGGTCAAACGCTGCCTTGATATCAAGGGCAATCACTCCCAACTCACCTCTGGAATTCAGTTCTTTTTTAATTAATTCATGAGATGTGGGTGTCGCTGGCTGGGCCAGCATTTATTGTCCATCCTTAGTTGCCTGAAGGCAGTTGAGTGTCAACCACATTGCTGTGGTTCTGGAGTCACATGTAGGCCAGGCCAGGTAAGGATGGCAGATTTCCTTCCCTAAAGGACATTAGTGAACCAGATGGGCTTTTACAACAGATGGCAATGGTTTCATGGTCATCAATAGATTCTCAATTCCAGATATTTTTCATTGAATTCAAACTCCACCATTTGCCATGGTGGGATTCAAACCCAGGTCCCCAGAGCATTAGCTGAGTTTCTGGATTAACTAGCGATAATACCATTAGAGTATCATCTCCCTATATGTTTAAAGCAAGGCTGTAATGAGGTCAGGAGCTGAGTGACCCTGACAAAACCCAAACTGGGCGTCACTGAGCAGGTTATTGCTGAGCAGGTGCTGCTTGATAGCGCTGTCGATGACCCCTTCCATCACTTTACTGATGATCCAGTATCGACTGGGCAGGAATTGGCCGGATTGTGTTTCTCCTGCTTTTTGTGTACAGGACATAGCTGGGCAATTTTCCACATTGCTGTGTAGATGCCAGTATTGTGACTGTACCGGAAGAGCTTGGCTGTGTGGGGGCACAAGTTTCAACACAATTGCTGGAATGTTATAAGTGCTGACAGTCTTTACAGTATCCAGTGTCTTCAGCTATTTCTTGACATCATGTGATATGAATCAAATTGGCTGAAGATTGGCATCTGAGATGCTGGGGACCTCCAGAGGAGGTTGAGATGGATCATCTACTCGGTACTTCTGGCTGAAGATTGCTGTTCAACCTTATCTTTTGCACTGATTCAGAATCGGGATATTTGTGGAGTCTCCTTCTCCAGTGAGTTGTTTAATTGTTCACCACCATTCATGGCTGGGTGTGGCAGGACTGCAGGGCTTAGATCTGATCTGTTGGTTGTGGGATTGCTTACCTTTGTCTACTTGCTGTTTATGCTGTTTGGCACCAGTGAGTTCTGTGTTGTAGCTTCACCAGGTTAACACCTCATTTTTAGGTATGCCTGGTGCTGCTCCCAGCATGCCCTCCTGCACTCTCCATTGAACCAGGGTTGATGCCCTGGTTTGATGGTAATGGTTGAGTGGGGGATGTACCAGGCCGTGAGGTTACAGATTGTGCCGGAGTATAATTCTGCTGCTGTTGGTGGCCCACAGCACCTCCTAGATGCCCAAACTTGAGTTGTTTGATCTGTTTGAGGTCAATCCTATTTAGCACGGTGATAGTGCCACACAACCTCAAGGAAGTAACTAGACCATGGATAAAGGAGAACCTGTAGATGTGCGTACTTAGATTTGTAGAATGTATTTGACAAGATGCTATATCAAAGGCTACCACACAAAATCAGGGTTATTTTTAAAGGGTAACATATGAGTGTGGATAGAGGATTGGTTAGCCAACAGGAAACAGAGAGTGGACATGAATAGATCATTTTTGGGTTGCCATGACTTATGAGACAAGTGTCGCAGAGATCAATGTTGGGCCTCAATTATTTACAATTTATATCAATGATTTAGATGAAGGGATGGCTGCTAAATTTTCTACTGATACAAAGATAGGCAGGAAAATAAACTGCCAAGAGGACATAAGGAGGGTAATCTTACCAAAGAAATTCAAAGTCCAGGATAGGTTTGAAAATGGGAGAGTTCCAAATCCGTCTTTTTGGGTGAGTTCAAAGCTGCGATCTTAGGCACTGAGTGCATGATAAAAACAGCAGGAACGGGTTTCTAGCCTGTAGAGGATGAGGGTGGTGTTTAAGTTGCCTGAACTCTGGCTGTTAGTAACAGAGGGTGCCATTGCGCATGTACAGGTCGCTAGTGGCAGAGACCTGTCACCCAGCTTCACACACAGCATCCCCCCCAGATACCGCAGGGGTCTGCGGCCTATCATGACCCTCCACACCCACCTGAACTGATCCTCCCTCCCCTCACCAATCCCCGATGCAGCATGCACAGCGGGTCTCCCCCCTGCACTGAATAGCCGCCCCTAGTCTTGTCCTACCCCAGTAGGCCTTGCCCCCTCTGGCCCTGCCCCCTTGGCACTGCCTGCTCCCCAGTCTGTGGTGCCAAGTGGGCAGTGCCAGGATGCCAGGCTGGCTTTGTCCAAGGGGCACTCCCAATTGCTCCTGGCAGGTTTCAATGGCCTCCGATTCTACTGGTAAGGCCATTGTGACTGGTCCCTGTTGCTGGGGACCAGTTGTGATTCTCACCAGAGAGAACCTCTCCCAGTGAGGCTGTAAAGAGCTGGGTGAGCTGGGACGATTCCATCCCAGGCTCATTAACGCTATGTAAACGTCAGAAGTTGCAGCGGGACATAGATAGGATGCAAGACTGGGCGGAGAAGTGGCAGATGGACTTCAACGCAGATAAATGTGTAGTGGTCCATTTTGGCAGGACCAATGGGATGAAGGAATACAATATCAAGGGCAGGAGTCTTAGCTGTGTTGAAGAACAGAGGGATCTTGGGGTCCGGGTCCATAGGACTCTTAAATTGGCCTCGCAGGTGGAGGATGTGGTCAAGAAGGCGTATGGTGTACTGGCCTTCATTAATCGAGGGATTGAGTTTAGGAGTCTGGAGGTAATGCTGCAACTTTATAGGACCCTTGTCAGACCCCACTTGGAGTACTGTGCGCAGTTCTGGTCGCCTCACTATAGGAAGGACGTGGAAGCTATTGAAAGGGTGCAGAGGAGATTTACAAGGATGTTGCCTGGATTGGGAGGCATGCCTTATGAACATAGGTTGAGGGAGCTGGGACTCTCCTCCCTGGAGAGACGAAGGTTGAGAGGCGACCTGATAGAGGTTTATAAGACGTTGAGAGGAATAGATAGGGTGGATTCTCAGAGGCTATTTCCCAGGGCTGAAATGGTTGCTACGAGAGGACACAGATTTAAGGTGCAGGGAAACAAGCACAGAGGAGATGTTAGGGGTAAGTTTTTCACTCAGAGGGTGGTGAGTGAATGGAATCAGCTGCCATCGGTGGTGGTGGAGGCGAACTTGCTGGGGTCTTTTAAAAGACTTCTGGATGAGTATATGGGATCTAATGGGATTGGGGGTTATAGATAGGTCTATGGCTTAGTAGGTATAGAAGTGATCGGCGCAACTAGTGGGCCGAAGGGCCTGTTTGTGCTGTTATGTTTGTGCTGTTATGTTCTAAACAGGCTTTAAATATATTTAAATAAATTATTCAGTGTCATGGCGGAAATGGGTGCGAGGCTGATTATGTTGGATATCCAGTGCTGGTAAGGTTGTGAAAGGCGAGAAATCAGGTTGGTTTCTCGGCTCTCTTGCAATCTTACTGGATCACCCTACCCATTGGCCAGCAGGGCATGAGATCACCCACAATTAATCCGCAAAAGGGATTTAGGTAGGTTAAATGAGCAAGCAAAAATATGGCAGATGGAGTATAATGTGGCAAAATCTGAACATGTCCACTTTGCAGGAAGAATAGAATAGCAGTATATTATCTACATGGAGAGAGATTGCAGAACTCTGAGATGTAGAAGGATCTGGGTGTCCTGGTACATGAAGCAGGAAAAGTTAGAATGCAGGCACAGGAAGTGATTAGGATGGCAACTGGAATGTTGTCATTTATTGCAAGGGGGTGGATTGTAAAAGTAGGGATTTTTTTGCTATTTTTGTACAGGGCTTCAGTGAGACCATGCCTAGAATATTCTGTACAACTTTCGTTTCCTTATGTAAGAAAGGACATAAGTACCTTGGAAGCAATTCAGAGAATGTTCATGTGAACTGATTCCTGGAATGGGGGGATTATAATAAATAGTTGGTTAGGTTGGGCCTGTACCATTGGAGTTTCGAGGACTGAAAGATGATCTTATTGGAATATACAAGATCCTGAGAGGATTTGACAGGGTGGGTGCTAAAGGATGGTTCCCTTGAGGGAGAGACTGGAATTAGGGGACACAGTTTAAAACTATGGGGTCTCCCATTTTACAATGGAGGATAAGGTGGAGACTCCTGATAGGGACCATCCATCCTCTCTAAAGGCACTCCCAAAACCTCGGCAGTTCGGGAATTTGGTCAGGAATCCCAGAATCAGGAAATGCCCACTGTTCGGAAAAGGATCCAGAGTCAACACCGATTGGTGAAAGTCTCTATCCAAGTTTCCAGTTGCAGAGAGTATTTGGAGTGGGTTTGAACCCTTCACCCCCTGCCCCAGGAGAGGGAATACATTCCAAGCTAATGCCTCACTCCAGGCACTGACTTTCCTTTCTTCATTTCCACCCCACAAGGATAGGGATCAGAAAGAAAATGGAAGGAATTTTTCAAAGGCAATATTATCTAATTGTCACAAGAAACCATAGAAACAATAGAACTTTTATTTAGTAAGTCAATATGATATTAATAAATATAGTTTCCACATCTCATTTCCATTGCAACAATGATTCTAACTATACAATAAATTCAGGTTTACATACTGATACAAGCAGTTGTCTGAGAGAAAGCAAGGCAAGAGTGTGGATGTTTAGCCCAATCATTCAGCAAATACTGCCGTAAAGATCTTGCAACTGGAGAAAACCATTCAGGAAATGTTCACATCATCTGAAAACACTTGGCCTGAAGATTCTTTCTGTAGATATTGTCTGGAACCACAATCTGAAAGGGGCTCAGATACTATGAAAGATTTATTGAGCTTTTTCCTGACATGTCTCAGAGATGCACTTTTGCTGCGATGACCAAGGCTGAGGGGTCAGGGTTTGACAGCTTGAAATGGATTTTTTTTAAAGCTGATTCCGTCTGGTATTTGTTACAATAAAAATGGACCCAGTGACCACATTAAACACTCCCAGGACAGATACAGCATGGGGGTTAAATACAGGGTACAGCTCCCTCTACACTGTCCCCATCAAACACTCCCAGGACAGGTACAGCATGGGGGTTAGATACAAGGTACAGCTCCCTCTACACTGTCCCCATCAAACACTCCCAGGACAGGTACAGCACGGGGTTAGACAGAGTAAAGCTCCCTCTACACTGTCCCCATCAAACACTCCCAGGACAGGTACAGCATGGGAGATATAGAATAAAGCTCCCTCTACACTGTCCCCCATCAAACACTCCCAGGACAGGTACAGCATGGGAGACACAGAATAAAGCTCCCTCTACACTGTCCCCCATCAAACACTCCCAGGACAGGTACAGCATGGGAGATACAGAATAAAGCTCCCTTTATTATATCCTATTGATTGACTTCACTCTGTCTCAAACTGTATTCTAGCTGCAGTGTGACATTTTTATCTCTGGAAGCTGAGCCTGTGGTGTGTACCTGACAGTGATGGTCAGTGTCAACAACTTGCTTTTGTTTCCCTGGCCCTGCTAGAGTGAGAGTTAAAGCTGCAAAATGAAGGGAAAGAGCTGAATGTAATAAATCTGCTGAGGATGGACGTGTGCTGAAACCGGTGACCTGAAAATGATTCTCACAACGCATAACTCTTGTTGCATAATCAGTGAGATTGGAGCTAACAGCCTAACATGTCAGTCAACATGCAGTCCACACCTCAGACTTATATCAATGATCTCAAATCCCGAGGAATAGTATCTGGGCCCAGTGGGAATGTGATGAGTCTGTGCTGTCAGTGGAGACCTTACCCTCTGGCATCACATATCAGAAACTCACTCTTCCGGTGCTTTTGATTTTCCAGGTGCATTATTTTAATGGTCAGAAACTTAGTTAGACTTATGGCTGAATCAAGTTTCATCATTACTCCACTGCAGTCTGCATTTCATCATTGCCTGAACTGTAAAATGCATTGGTTCTGCAGTTGTGCTAATGTGTGCATGTGTTACTTTATTTGTGTGAACAGTCACTTAGAGTTAAAATCTGATCTTTCCTCTCTGCACAGAGCACATACATTGTCCCAGAGCCCATACATTGTCCCAAAGCACATACTCTCTCCCAAAGCACATACACTGTCCCAGAGCACATATTCTGTCCCAGAACACATATAATATCCCAGAGCACATACTCTGCCCCAGAGCATATACTTTGTCCCTGAGCAAAGATCTTTATTGTTTAAAAGCCATCCAGTCCCCTATAAAATTTGGGGGTGATTTAATTGACCTGTTTAAGGTGATGAAAGGAGTTGGAAGGGGAAGTATTTTCTCGGATGGGGGAGAGGAGTCCTGAACAAGGTGAGCACAACTTTTCAAATTCAGGCCAGGTCTTTCATGTGAGTTCAGGAAACATTTCAGACAAAGGGGAATGGGAATCTGGGAATCTCTCCCAGAAGGCCCCTGAGGCTGGGGGTCAGTTGAACATTTTGAAACTGAGATTGATTAGAGTTTTTAAGGGTGAGGATATGAAGGATCATGGAAGCAAGAGGGTGAATGAATTTAAGATACACACTAGCCATGATCTGACTGGATGATGAGGGGCTGAATGGCCTCCAATTCTTACTAGAAAAGCTCATGGGCTCACAGATTCTCAGTTCTGATTGGTGCTAAATTCACCTCTTTCTGCAGATTTGAATGACAGAGGTGCAGAACTGTGATGGCTCCCTTTGCCAAATAGCTGGTCATCACTCAGTGTCCTCACTCTGGCAGGAACTACTGCCCCTTGCTGTAAATGGCAGCAGCTGCCAGCTACCTTGGCAGCAACACCCCAGCAGAGAGGACACTGTCTGCCTGCAGAGAAATCAGCTTAGTCTGTTATAGAAAATAATTCATAATCTGCCATGTACCTGAAAAACAGAAACCTGCAGAATGCACTGACCCCTGAGTTTAATCACCTCATAGTTTGATTTTTTAGTATACTGCAGGGTGTGTACAATATAAATAAACATGTACTTGATGGAGAGGAGCTGGCGCAGGGCTTTAGATTTACAAATATCGTACAGTTCATGCTTATTCAAGCTGTTCTGATTTTGCTAATATTTGATTGGCTCGCATCGATTCATTTTTACCCAATATCATTTCTCAGGAAACTGGAAAACACTTCCAGTGCTGCGTTACTCTACACATGGCAGCTGCTTTGTACTGAGCAAGATCCCACATTCCAAATGAACGATAATCAGCCATCTGCTTTCGTTGGTGATGTTGACTGAGCCTTTGAGGTTAGGTGCTGGCTCCTAATAGCCTCCAGCTAGCAGCATAGGCAGCTCCAGCTTCAATTGCTACTACAAGCCCTCATTCACTTCACAACCTGACTGGTGTAAGAGGAGTAGCTGCACTCTCAATGCTGCTAAGTGGCAGCATGGTGGCACAGTGGTTAGCACTGCTGCCTCACAGCACCAGGGACACGGGTTCAATTCCCGGCTTGGATCACTGTCTGTGTGGAGTCTGCACATTTTCCCCATGTCTGCATGGGTTTCCTCCAGGGGCTCCTGTTTCCTCCCACAGTCTGAAAGACGTGCTGGTTAGGGTGCATTGGTGTGTTAAATTCTCCCCCAGTGTACCCGAACAGGCGCCAGAGTGTGGCGACTCAGGAAATTTCACAGTAACTTCATTGCAGTGTTAATGCAAGCCTACTTGTGACACTGATAAATAAACTTAATTCCAAATTGCCATTCTAGACACTGAACCAAGAAATGGACACATCCTGAATTAGAATGACTTTGACAGGCGCAAGATGCTGCTCTCAAATCAGTGAGACCTTGTTCCCATTTCAAAATGTCAGCTGGCAAGAGTGGATTGAGTTAGGCATTAAAAACTGCCTGATAGGGATCTATGATGCTGTGTGGACCTGTCTATTGTTTGATACTCTAGCCAGATTTTATCATCAGCTGTGGCTCGTTGGTTGGTACTCATGTTTCTGATTCAGTGGCTTGTGGGCTTGAGTTCCACAGGATCCTCCCAGTGCAGTACCGAGGGAGTGCTACATTTTAGGAGGTGCTGTGTTTTTTTTGGATGAGACATATCCAAGGCCCTGCAGGGTGGATTTAAAATACCCCATTGCCCCCTATTCCAAAAAGACCAGGAGAGTTTTTCCTTTTGTTCTGGGAAATACCTATCCCTCAGTCAATATCACTGAAAAGATTTTCCAGTCATCGCAACATTGCTTTGTGGGATCTTGCTGTATACAGTTTAGCTGCTGTGTTTCTTACTGTAACTGCATTTCAATTTTTCTCTTGACTGTAAAATGTTGAGCTATCCTGTGATTATGGATAGTTCTTGAGAAAAGTAATTCTTTCTTATATATTTATTGCAAACCAATCATCAATTGAACTGTTGATAAGTCATTTCCAAAACTAAAATAACGCTACTTCTCTTAATGGCATGTTTTCCAAATCTAAGTTGACGGATTTTATTGTAAAGCTTTAGAATGAATTGTCCCTTAGTATCCAGAGATGTGTCAGTTGGGTGGATTAGCTATGGTAAATGTGTGTGGGGTTACGATGGTAGAGTGGGGAAGAGAGCCTGGATAAGATACTCTGTCAGAGTTGGTGCAGACTTGATGGGCCGAATGGCCTGCTTCGGCACTGTAGGGATTCTAGGAATTCTGTGGATTCTATGAATGGCAGGAACTCAGAAACTGCCAGTATTAACGGTCCAATACTTTACTGGTTATATTGTTCTGTCTGCAGTTACAACAGAGACATTGCCCCGATGATTTTAAATTGGTTCTGCGTCCATTAAAACTGTACAGAGGAAAGTTACACAAATGGGAATTTGGTTCATTCATTCATCTCAGCAATGGAACCTCCAGGTAAACTTCACCTCTCATTATTCAATCCTGATCCCATCACATTGTTATAAATTGCTGGGAAGTAGAAAGTGTAAACCCTTTCTAATTTGGACTATGGATATTTCCCATTTACTGAAAGCAGACCAGAAAATGTAATGTTGAATTAATTAGCTGCCTGTTATATTAACCCTTTAAAAACTACAATGGTTCCGATCACCTTAAAAATATCTTAGAACATAGGCGTATTTGGATTTCTAATGCAGTTGTGAGGTGTTGTGGGTTGTGGTTATGGTGCTGGTTCACTAGCTGTGGGTGCAAACTCAATCCTGCAATTTGTGAAACTTAATCCAATACATCCAGTAATCAGAGGGCGGGAGCCACAACACACGACCATAAAAAAACTGTTGTAAAACTCCCACTCTCCACTAATGTCCTTCAGAGAACAAAGAACAAAGAAAATTACAGCACAGGAACTGGCCTTTCGGCCCTCCGAGCCTGCACCAACCATGCTGCCCGTCCGAACTAAAACCCCCTACCCTTCTGAGGACCATATCCCTCCACTCCCATCCTATTCATGCATCTGCTTCCACTACCTCCCCCAGCAACAAGTTCCAGGCACCCACCATCTTCTGTGTGAAAGATTTGCCTCGTACATCTCCTTTAAACCTTGCCCCTTGTATCTTAAACTGATGCCCCCTAGTAATTGACTCTTCTACCCTGGGAAGAAGCTTCTGACTATCCACTCTGTCCATCGTCAGAGGAAGGGAACCTGCTGTCCAAAACCAGACTGATCTACACTAGACTGTGGAACTGAGGGGCTGAGGAATTTGTACAATTGACCATCCCAGCTGGGGATTGCTGATTGCCTTTGTCTTGGGAAGTTTTGTCAAAGAATAGCAGCTGATGGAACCAGTTTGGCTGTTAGAGTTGATGTAACCCAGAAAGAGGAAGGCTGTTTGCTTGCGTAACAGCATCTTGAGAAACAATCTCATCCACAAATCTGGCTGCCTTGTAATTCCTGTCAATGATATTGTAGGCGACAAAAATCACAGTTAATTGGTTAGCAATGTTCCTAGTCCGAGTTTTCTGGGGCTCAGAGAAATGCAACTTCCTGGGAAACATGGAATCCACTCAAAACCCAACTCTCGAGTTATAATCATTCCCTGAAAACACTATTAGCTTTGCAACAATCACTGCATTGCACAAGTACATGATCCGTGTGGAAAGCTTTCTCTCAGGCATCCTCCCATTTCACCCACTCTTGTGAATCTGTAATCAGGGCGGTGGCGATTTGTCAACTGACTCCCACACACAATGTTATATTCAAATGACAAATCAGTCTATTGGGAACACAGACACAATTATTTAACATCAGCTGGTGGCATTAACAAAGACAGCTTCAATAAAAGACTCTCAGCACAACTAGCCCACCAATTACAGTGTTTCCATGTGGGTGTGGAGCAGAAACCATAACAGGGGCCGATTGGACCAAATACACATCATCAATATCATTCCATAAATCTCACCTATGGCCAAAATCTGTTCCTTCTTCCTGTTACAAACATCCAAATCAGGAGCAGGAGGCCACTCAGCACCTCAAGCCTGCTGCACCATTCAGTAAGACTTGAATAGCACTTTAAGACTTGAATAGCAGATTAGCTGTAAAGACTCACGTTCTAATCAGTATTCTGTAAACTGTGTGTGCCTTTATATGCCCTGTTTCTGATGAGAACTCTCCACTCACCTGACGAAGAAACAGCGTCCCGAAAGCTTGTGGGTTTACTATCAAATAAACTTGTTGGACTTTGACCTGGTATTGTGAGACTTCTTACTCCATTCAATAAGATCACGGTTGATTGGACGGTAACCTCAACTCCACATTCCGCCTACCTGATGACTTTACTTATCAAGAACCTATTTCCACCTTAAAAATACTCTAAGATGCTGCACCAACAACCTCCTAAGGAAGAGAGTTCCAAAGACTCACCACCCTCTGAGAAAACCTTTCTCCTTAGCTGTTTTAAATGAGTGACCCCTTATTTTTAAACAGTGACCCCTCGCTCTAGATTCTCCCGGAAGAGGAAACATTTTCTCCACACCCAGCACCAATAACCCTCTGGATCTTATATGTTTCAATCAAATCACCTCTTACTCTTCTAAACTCCAGTGGACACAAGCCCAGCCTTTCCAGCCGTTCAGGTTACGATTTCTTGTTCCAGGTCGTGTTGGTTCTAATTGAGGTGCATTCACTACGAGGTTCTGTGACAATTTACGTGTTGTAAATTCAATATTACAATATCCTGATAGATGATTTGGGCAGTTTGCGATGTTGAATTGTTTTACTAAATTAACTGTTAGAATGGTTAGCAGGAGCTAGCAACAAAACCTTGTTCAAATATCTCTCCTGTTTCCCCTTCTGTGAGCCAGTTTTATCTGGTAATTGACTGGCGCAGATCGTCTGTGTAGGAACTAGCTATACAACAATGTCCAGAACGTGTCTTTAACAGAGTAAAGCATTCCATAGAATAAGAAGTGTTATTTAGAGATATTAGGGTACGTAGAATCATAGAATCCCTACTGTGCAGAAGGAGGGCATTTGGCCCATCAAGTCTACACCGATTCTCCAACAGAGTGTCTTACCCAGGACTCCACCCTATCCCCATAACCCCATGCATTTACCCAGCTAATTCCTACACATCTTGCGATGCTAAGGGGTAATTTAGCGTGGCCAATCCGCCTAATCTGCACATCTTTGGAGTGTGGGAGGAAACCGGAGCACCTGTAAAAACCCACGCAGACATGGGAAGAACATGCAAACTCCACACAGACCGCGACCCAAAGCCGGAATTGATCCCCAGGTCCCAATAGCAGCAGTACTAACCTCTGTGCCACCTGATTTTAAGGGGCATCTTAAAGGAGTTGAAGAGGTTTAGAGAGGGAATTCCAGACCTTAGCTAAAAGTATGATCACTGATGGTGGAGTGATTAAAATTGGGAGTTGGACAAAAGGATGGAATTGGAGGAATGCAGATATGTGAGGGCCGTAGGGCGGTAGGAGATTATAGAGATAGGGACAAGGCGACGCTCTTTAGAGATTTGAAAGCAAAGGATAAGAATTTTAAAATTGAGGCGTTGTCTCAGAGCCAGCATAGGCCAGTGAGCGTGGGCAGGGAGCTGGGTAAGGCAGGTTGACAGGTGCTGTTAGACAGGTGTGTAATTAAAAACAGGACATAACACAGCTCCACCCTGAATTCTGTAAGATATTAATCTGTCCCCAGCATTCCAGTAAGTTATATTTTTAAATTGCTGGCACCTTCAGTTTGAAGTATATTGTCACAGACAGGTTTGGCCAATCCTCTGAGGAACTCAGCCGCAGGCAATGCAGGTTCTCAACGTGGATAAATGTGCTTATCAAACAATAGAAAATAATCAAACTAATGTTAAAAGGTGAGAGTGTGACATGGCAAAATGTTCCTCCAACACTCCTCATTTCTCACTGTGGATTTTTGACATCTCATCTATCCACAGGTCTGACAATCCATTCATCTCTTGCCACATCCAAGTACTTTGCAACTTGTCTGGTTAATTTGCCTAATTAGAATAGAATAAGTTCTGTCCTTTCTCATTTATCTTTCATTGCTCTGAATAACCCTGCCCACATTTCATGTATTTTGAATCCTTCCTTGTTTGTTTTTCAAATGTTGATGGCTTCAATTGTTACTGTTGTTACGAAGATCTGCGTCAAGTAGCTACAGGTACGGAAATCAGGCTAACAGGAGCCCATGGAATTTATACAGCATTCACCCTGCTCATTCCAAAAAACCACCCTAACTTCAAAAAAAAATCACTATTAAGTGAGGAGGACCAGAAGTTTTGTCCAGTCCTGTAAACCTGGCTCTGAAGTCAGACACAGTGAAAAGTCTGACAACACCAGGTTTAAGTCCAACCGATTTATTTGATAGTAAACTCACAAGCTTTCGAGGTTAAGCTCTTCTGAAGAAGAGTTTAACCTCGAAAGCTTGTGAGTTTACAATCAAATAAATCGGTTGGACTTAAACCTGGTGTTGTCAGACTTTTTACTGTGTTTACCTCAGTCCAACGCCGGCATATCCACATCTGAAGTCAGAGCCATCCCTGTACAACACAATCAATACTTTCCCTGCCCCTCTCAGACTGCCTCCTCATTTTTAATCCGTGCTTGCTGAATAAACAATAAATGATACATTCCACAGGTAAGGTGTTAGCCTACCTGAGTACATTCAGTCTCTGAGTAGTATAGGAACCAACTTCTCATTTAAAATATTTAGCTATTTAAGGCCTTGCATATTCACATTGAATTGACTATAGATTTTTTCTTATTTTTCTAATCTCTCTCCCCCTGAAGGTGCTGCGACCATTGCTTGCCAGCGCTTGACAGTAATTCTCAGAAGGAACACTGCCCACTCTTGGCCGTTCTGGCATTTCTATGCGGTTATATAGTCAGGGGAAATAATTAAGAATCAGGAGCGGGAACTAGACCTGATTTAGTCATCGCTCCCTGTTCCCGACGAAAGTGCTGAGATCAATTCCAGCTGTGGAACTATCAGCCACTGCTATGGGTTATGGGAAGAAAGCGGGAAAGTGGAACTGATCCACTTCAGATCAGCCATGATCTTATTGAATGGTGGAGCAGGCTCGAAGGGCTAGATGGCCTACTCCTGCTCCTATTTCTTACGTTCTTATGTTCTTATGCTAAAGAGAGATAACCTCTGGTAAGGGCCAGGATTGAACCCAGCGTCACTTAGGTTCACTTCCTCAGTAGAGGAAACGCAAAGTTTGTTCAAACGTCAACTCGATATGAAATAATGTAATGAAAATTAGAATGAAATGGGTGGATTTCTTTACTCAACAAGTTGTCTGCCTTATCAGCTGGTTTTCTGCTTAACCCCAGACTCAGGGTCACTAAGGGGTAGGAGTTCACCAGTGGAGCTGGTTGACCAGCGCAGGATAATGAGCAGCCAGTCCTGTATCGCAGGCTGCACCCTGCCATTTGAGATACATTTCTAGTCCTAAGCATCTTCCCTGCCTTGTAGATAATGTCAATGAGGAAGTGACAATATCCTCACCAAGGAACCTTCTTTCCTGAATGAAACCTGCTGTCTGTTAGATGCAACACGGTTCAAAGGTCATTTTCTTCACACTCTGCAATTTGAATCAGAATAATGAGTGAGTCCCACTTCCACCCGGCAAATATTACTGGGAAACAATCGACTGAAAAACAACTCGCGAGAGAATAAAATTAAAAGCAAAAATTTCTGAAGATACTCAGCTGGTTGGTCAGCATCTGGGAGAAAGAGAGTGCACATTTCAGGTCGATGGCCAGTTCTTCAGAAAGTTCATCAGACCTGAAACATTAAGGCTCTTCCTCTCTCTCCAGATGCTGCCAGACCTGTAGAGTTTTCCCACAGTTTTGATTTCAGATTTCCAGCATCTGCAGTATTTTGATTCGCAGTAACACTCCTCGGATAAATTGATAAACTTACAGTTGGTTTTTCATGCACCTTCGTTCATTTAGAAATGTAATAAATATTGAAAGAACACTCCCCGCCCCCACACTGAACCCCCACTTATACACCGATTAGTACAATGCGAGAGCTTCAAGTAGAGATGGAGGATAGTGCGTGTTGTATATCGCACTCGTTACGCTGTGCTTTGGCGACAGTTATGATTTGAGAGATGGAATGCTGCTTGATTTTCTCATCACCAGCCTGAGTTCGATGTCGGGGAGGCTACCTTGCTTGGTCTGCGAGCAACCTTCATCCGTCGCAGCCAGGTGCAGATCAAACCGCAGTGAGGTGGATTTCTTCCGCAGGTGTGGATTATCCTTGAAAAAGGAACATTCCCACTCTTTGATAACCTCGTCCACCTTCTCTGTCCTGAAACAATCACAAGTGCATTGAGCAGACAGACTTTGAACACGACAGCAGGCATTGATTGGTAGACTTGATAGAACCTCAGCACACTGAATTAAGCTTTCGGCCCACTGGGCTAGTGCAGGTTTTTTGCAAGAGTTATCCAGTCAGTCCCACTGGCCGAATCTTCCCTCATACCTTGAAAATGTCTACCCAGCCAGCATTTATCCAATTCCCTTATCGAATCTGCTCCACCACCCTCTCAGATAGAACATTCCAGATCACAACTTTGTTTCTAAATATTTTAGTTCTATCTTCATGTTCTTTAGTTCTATCCCTGGGGATACTGTTTCTCCCCTATCTATCTGATATAACTCTTCATGTATACGGAAATATAGATCACTGGTTTGGCCACACTTGGAGTTACAGTCAGTTGTTCCGGACACCACAAGGGTACAATGTTCTTGGTAGGAGTGCAGCGTTAATCCACTAGAATGAGACCAGGCCACCAAGGATTAAATCTTGAGGAGAAATTTCAGTACCTAAGGCTGTATTCCCTGGAGTTTACAAGCTTGAGGGATGCTTTGATCCAAGTTTTTGGGACATAGAGGGGAAGAGAGAGGATAGATACAGAGAAACTATTTCCACAGGTTGGAAAGTCTAGGACTAGGGGCAGAATTTTAAAAATAGAGCCAGACCGTTCAGGAATAAAGTTAGAAAATCTATCGACACACAAAGGGAGGTAGAATTTCTGAACTCACTTCTGCAAACTACCATTGATGCCAGGTTAATTGTTACATTTCAATCTGAGATATATTGGGCGGAATTTTACTGGCCGAGGTTTGTCCGAGGCAAATGGAGAATGCCGTTCTCCACGCCTTGCACACCCCTGGAATCGGGGCGGGTGTGCCGGTAAAACTCCAGCCATTAACTTTTGCGATCCAAACTTATTAAGGGATTTGGGTCAAAGGTAGATAACGAGGTTGTAGTTCAGCTATGACCTCATTCAATGGTGTAAAGGATTTGAGGGCTGAATGGCCTCCTCCTGTTCCTATGTTTCTGACCTTAAACTCTGAGAACCAAGCAATTTCAGTTTGCTTAAATTCAGATGTTCTGTTGTTAACTTGATCGCTCAATATTTCCTTACATAGTGGTATAGATCAGGCGATACAATAATCTGCAGCCATCAACAGACGAACAAGCTATTCAGCAGAATTTTCCAAAAAAATGGCAAAGTATCAGCTTCTGACTGAAAACTAGCGTGTCACTCCCTAGAAAGACAGGCAGGTTTTCACTCCAGATCTTTTGTGAAAATAAAGCGGGAGTGCGAATTTTGCACCGGCTCCACAGAAATCAGGAAATTGGGATGCCATTTTTAACAGGCCCCCCAATCTCAAAGCTAAAGGACATCCCACCCCACAATGAACATGGGGACCCCAGCAGACAAGGGACGCACCCCAAACCCCTGGAACAGAGAAGGCCAACCTCCCCCCCTTCCTCCATTGGTTTTGGAAACCACGAGTGATTGCCGCTGACACGACCGTTCCAGCAGCAAGGAACATCACACGTAGCCTGAAGCTCTGGTGTAAAGCCGTTAATTATTCTAATCTATGGAAGTTCAGCTCATGCACTTTGTCCTTTCCGGGAGGATCCAGGAACATCGCATCCTGAAATTTTGCCGGCATAAATCTCATTATGATCCTCTTGCAAGATTTAGTGTCCATAATAGGAGTTGCTTACGGGGTGAAGAGGAGCCTGGACAATCAACACCCATCGTGACTTCCTCATGTGCCCCCAGACACCTCTAACTACAGCTCAATGAGAAATGCTCTGGCATTATAGATGTTAGGGCTTCACATCTGCTCCTAATCCTTGCGGACACTCTTCATTCCTGTACTGAGAGGAAGCTGCACTATTAGAAATGACAACATTTTGGAAAAGGATTCAAGCAGAGAGCCCATCTGCTCTCGCAGGCAGACCAATTCTGTGTCGCAATGTTGAAGAGGAGGAGACAGGTTTTTCCAGTTGTCCTCACTAACATTTTTCCCCTAACCAAGATCACTAAAACAGATTAGTTATTATTACATTGTCCTTTGTGGAATGCTGCTCCGGGCAAGTTAGTTGCTATGTTTCCTGCTTTACAGCACTTCAGAAAATTATTGTCTGTAAAATGCTTTAAGGCATTCTGAAGTTGTGAAAGACTATAGAATTGTAAATTTTGCTGTTCAGTTCTTTAACCTTTCCTCACAAGCCCCAGGTTACACTGACAACTTGCAGACCGTTCAGTACAGACAAGGGTCAGTGTCTGAATTCCTGAGATATCCCGGGTGCACCGTGTCTGTCTGCTGGAGAATCTATTGCTGTGTTTCGAGGGACGGAGGGCAGAATTCTTTAAAAGATAGCATTTTGAAAGGAGCTGTGTAGGGTGGAACCAAACCTTTGTGAGTTGGTGGGAAAGTTTGTTGACATAATCCCAAAATTTATTGTCTAATAGCTGATAATTTTCAGCTAAATCATTTCTGGCAAATCTCAAAGTTCTGCATTAATCCTGACAACTTGCTGATGAATGAGAATTTGGAATTTATCATCTAGCAGTTACCATTTCTCTGACAAATAAATTGATTCATGCTGGTTCTCCATTTAACAGCTTGCCAATACCTTACCCTATTTATTAATCTGTAGGTAAAGGACTTACTTCTGAATGAGAAGGTTGTGGGTTTAAACCCTAACCTAGAGACTACGAAATCTAGACTGAAACTCCAGCACAGTACTGAGTGAGTGCGAGGCTGCCAGAAGTGTCAGATTTTGGATAAATCTTTAAACTGCTCCTTTCAGGGAGATATAAAGGATTCCACTGCACTAACTTGAAGTTCTCTCTCGAGCCCTGGCCAATTTTAGCTCCTGAAGCAATGTCATTAAAAGAACAGGGTATCTGGTTAGAATGGGATTGCTGTTTGTGAGAGCTTACTGTGCACAAATTCGGTGCAACAATTTCTACTTTATAAAATTGACTACACTGCAAGAGTACTTCATTGGCTGTGAAGAATGTTGGGACATCCTGAAATTGCGTAAAGTGCAACATAAATGTAATTCTTTCTTTATTACAAGTTATGTTGCTGTAGATAGTGGATACAATATCTCTATCGAGTGCTCACATTGGCCAGAATTTTACCAGCATGCCTGTCCTGATTCCGGGAGCAGGCGAGGCTCGGGAAACGGCGTTCTCTGTTGCCCTCGGGCGGGATCGTATGGAACTCGGGTGGACGTGTCAGTAAAATTCCACCCATAGTGTTCAGATTCAAAAGTTAACTCGCTGATAACTGTATGCCATTGAAAGAAACCAGATCACCTCATAATGGCCAGGGTACAGTAACGTGGGGTTATTGTTCTGAAAGAATAACCAAGTGAATGTGAATTCAAATCCCCGCAGGGCAGGAATTTGAAGTTAGTTTTAAAAATCTGATTACAAAATGTGTGAACTCCAACTGGTTCTCCAGTGCCAGTCGGAAAGGACAGCTCCTGTCCTTTTTGGCTTTGCATTGAGATGTGACTCTAGCTCCTCAGCAACATTGGTCCCTCAGAATTGCCCTCTGGAGAGAAAGCCAGGCACAGATTGTACAGCCATAGAGTCATAGAGGTTTACAGCATGGAAACAGGCCCTTCAGTCCAACTTGTCCATGCTGCCCTTTTTTTAAACCCCTAAGATAATCCCAGTTGCCTGCATTTGGCCCATATCCTCCTATACCCATCGTACCCATGTAACTATCTAAATGCTTTTTAAAAGACAAAATTGTACCCACCTCTACTACTACCTCTGGCAGCTTGTTCCAGACACACACCACCCTCTGTGTGAAAAAATTGTCCCTCTGGACACTTTTGTATCTCTCCCCTCTCACCTTAAACCTACACCTTCTAGTTTTAGACTCACCTATCTTTGGGAAAAGATATTGACCATCTACCTTGTCTATGCCCCTCATTATTTTATAGACCTTTATAAGGTCACCCCTCAGCCTTCTACACTCCAGGGAAAAAAGTCCCAGTCTATTCAGCCTCTCCTTATAACTCAACTCCTGGTAGCATCCTAGTAAATCTTTTCTGCACTCTTTCTAGTTTAATAATATTGTACTGGAGCTGGGCCAAACACTCTGTGACTCAGGGTTCCCGACCCCTCATAGGAATCATGAACCATTCGGGAAGCTTTTGAAAGGTGAGTTCAGAAGGTCTTGTCCATAGCTTCCACACCTTTTCCATGCCCTCTCATTGGCTTCTATTCGCCCTCTCTGCCCATTCACCCAGTATTCACTATGTACTGGACCAATCAGCCACAAAAAAGCACAAGTGTTGAAATCCTGAGAAAAGAATCTCCCATTCAGAAATCCGCTTTGGAATAAATTGCTGTTTTTAAAGGCCTTCAAAAGTGTCAATCTGACATGGAAATTATAATATTAGTAAAAGAAGCTTAACCACTTCACATTTCTCAATCTTGTCTAAATAAGCATATAGACATGGAGACAAAGATTACAGAAAAAATAACTTTTTCTAATTAAAAAAAGGCAATCAACAAAGTAAACACCCAATTCAGTTGTCAAAACAGAATCCCCGTTTAAGCTTAGACATTTGTGAGTTTTGGAGCTCAGCCAAGCATTGGGAATGAGTACAGGTGAGATTTTCCAGATGGCTTTCTAACCAGCTCGCCTTGGCACAGCTCCACCACTGCAGCCCCCTGTAATTAGCTTTCAAGGTTGGTGGGACCAACCTGCCCCTGCCCCCAATCCATCCCCTCACCTCCCAACATACCCTGCCCCATCCCGAGTGAAGACTGAGCATAATGGGGCCCTTTAAACCAACTGGAGCTACCCCTCCTGGTGGTGAAAATCTAACCCATTTTCCTCAGTGTAAACTGGTAACTTAGTGGATCAATAATGACCATCGACCATAATCATGAGGAATGGGCCATGAGTTTGGCAGCAATTTTGTTTGACATACTCAATGCTCTGTTAAGAATGGAATAAGAATGGTCACACTTACTGAATTTTGCCATGAGCTTTCGAACTCTCCGCCACTGAACTGCACCCTAATATTTCCTGAGTTGTCACCATCTCAATCCTCTGCTCCAGCCGACTCGCGATGGCAGAAACTACTGGAGACGCTGTCCCATCAAACCCTGTGGATCAAGTCTATTAACAGTCAGAACTCAGCGGCTATCCATCTTTACCGTAAGGTGATGGTGTTTAGGAGGTATAGGAGCAGCCCACTCCCTAACTACAACGGGATGGCTGCCTTGTAGGGGAGCAGGGGAATGGTGAGCTGGGATTGGCCCCACAACTCTCACAGAAACTTTGATTTAAAAATTAATGTCCAATGGGGGAGAAACTCCTCACATTGGGCAGGAAGATCTTTGCAGGAAGAGAGGGGACATCAGCAATACAGTTTGCAGAAACACAGGCTGATAGCTCTGTGCTTAAAAATGTGAGTTTTCTTTCTGCTCATTCATCGAATCAGAGAAGCATACAGTGCAGAAGGAGGCCATTCGTCCCATTGAGTCTACACTGACCACAATCCCACCCAGGCCCCATCCCCATAATCCCATTCATTTACCCTAGCTAGCCCCCTGTCAGTAGGGTCAATTTAGCATGGCCAAGCCGTCTAACCTGCACATCTTTGGACTGTGGGAGGAAACCGGAGCACCCGGAGGAAACCCACGCAGACATGGAGAGAACATGCAGACTCTGCACAGACAATGACCTGAGCTAGAGAGTAACCAGCCTACTGTTACTCCAATTCTGTTCCCACTCCTACTGGTGCACCAAGGCAGATTTCCATCTTTTTCCAGACCTAATGATTTCCAGAACAGGCCACTAGTCTGTCACCAGTGGTTTACAGTTTGATGGGCACTACTGCACATCAAGTGTGTCTGATCAGGGCTGGGATTCTCTCCAGTGCTGTTGATTTTGTGAGTGTGATTTTCAGGTTGAATCTCCCACACTCGGAGCATCACAGACTGCCCTCGGGGGATTCACTCTGGAAACTAGTGGGTGGGGCCTGTTCTCACCTGAGACGCCGGCAGCAAAGCGCTGAGTGGGCCACTGCGCATGCGCTGATCTGTCAGAGCAGAGATCGGAACATGCGCAGTAGCCTCACATTGCAGGTCCCCAATTGCTGGCCAGCCCCGCAACCCCCACATCGCGGTCCCTCTGACCACCCCCCCCCGCAATGGCCTGATTGCTGGCCAGCCCCGCAACCCCCACATCGCAGTCCCTCTGACCACCCCCCCCCCCCGCAATGGCCTGATCGCTGGCCAGCCCCATAACCCCACATCGCTGTCTCTCTCTGAACCCCTCGTGGCCTGATCGTTGGCCGGTCCACAACTCCCCACATCGCTGTCTCTCTGACCCCCCCATGCCCTGATCAATAGCTAGATCCAGTGCATTCATAATGTTATTTGAGCAGTGCAGTGGACTGGGAGAGTTGTTCCCTCCCTCCCCCGGAGTCTCTCCTGCTCTAACCACCAGCCATTGACAAATTTGGAGGGATTTGCAGGTTGGCACTCAATGTGTTTGGTTGCGTTACGTACGCACCTTCCCAGGCCATCAAATCCTGGGGTGGGAGTCGAACCCGGAGCTTCTGGCTCAGAGGCAGGGACACTATCCATTGCGCTACAAGATCATCCCACTGTCACTGTTCATTCTGAATTGTCCTGTGAAGATGTTTTAATGGATAATTAATTGGCTGGGTTGCTTCAGTAGGTGCGGGACTGGAATGGTGGAGCGTTTCGGACTGTTTCAGAGGCCAGGCTTCTTTGAAATACATCAGTGAACTAGTTACATTATATTTTCATAACACAAACCTTTTTGGCCATTTTCTGGTACTCCCCCTTCCTCCCTCCCCGCCCCCCAGGAAGCACTGTCTCAAGCTGTCAGTGATATAAATAGAAGATTGATAGCGACACCCATCCAGGAAATCAATAGAAACAACACAGTCTCTGTTCAGAGAAGCTGTCGGAATGAGGTTCTGCAGGGCTATGGGCCAAGTGCTGGTAAACAGGATTAGAACATAAGAACATAAGAACATAAGAAATAGGAGCAGGAGTAGGCCATCTGGCCCTTCGAGCCTGCCCCGCCATTCAATAAGATCATGGCTGATCTGTCGTGGCTCAGTTCCACTTTCCCGCCCTCTCCCCATAACCCTTAATCCCCTCTCTTATCAAAAACCCATCAACCCGCTTCTTAAAAATATTTAGCGAGGCAGCCTCCACCACTTCAACGGGCAGAGAATTCCAGAGATTCACCACCCTTTGAGTGAAGAAGTTCCTCCTCAACTCCGTTCTGAACTGCCCCCCCTTTATCTTGAGGCTGTGCCCCCTAGTCCTACTGTCTTTTTTGAGCGGGAAGAGTCTTTCCACCTCTATCCTATCCATCCCATTCATCATCTTATACGTCTCAAGGAGGTCAGGTGAAGACTCGATGGGCCAAAGGACTACTTCTACACTGTATGGTTCTATGATACAATGAAAATAATACTCCTAGTTTTCCCTCTCTTCCTGACCAATAGGAATCTCCTGTTCACACTGAGACCGGAATCATCCACATCCTCCTTCTTCCTACAGATCATGGTGTGGGGAAAAGGGGGCGACACCTAGTAGAGGAAACTCGACCCAAAAAGCCACCATCTACACTACTGATTGGATGGAGGGATTGTAGTCAAATTTGCCAATGATACAAAGATCGGCAGGAAAGTAAATTGTGAGGAGGATACAAAAAATCGGCCAAGGAGTATAAATAGGTGAAGTGAGGGGGTCAAAAGAATTGGCAGATGCAGTGGGAAAAGAATAGAAAAAAGCTTGCAGAGGGATCTGGGTGTCCAAATTACAGAAAGTTAATACAGGTACAACAAATTATTCAGAAGGTAAATGGGATGTTGAGCTTTATTGCAACAGGAATGAAGTATTAGAGAATTCTTGCTACAACTGTACAGGGTACTGGGGAGACCACGCCCAGAGTTCAAGTGCACACCAACTGCAGTTCTGGCCTTCTTATTTAAGGAAGGATACTGGAGGAAGTTCAGAGAAGTTTCACTAGGTTCATTCCAAGGATGAAAGAGTTGCCTTATGAGAAAAGACGATCGGTTGGGTCTATTCCCGTGGAGTTTTGAAAAATGAGAGGCAATCTCTTTGAAACCGTTAGATTTGATCAAGATGTTCAAAATCATGAAGGGGCTGGACAGAGTAGATAGGGAGAAACTGAACCCACTCATACAAGGATCAAGAACAAGAGGGTCCAGATTTAAAATGATTTGCAAAAGAAACAAATTGTGGTGTGAGAGAAAACTTTTCCACATAGCGATTGGTTGGGGTCTGGAATACTCTGGCCGCAGGTCTGGCAAAGGGAAGTGTGATAAAGGCAGGTTCATTCGAGGCATTTGAGGGCCTGAGGTGATTAATTGAGGAGGAGTCCGAGGAGTGGAACTAAGTCACGATGCTCATTTGGAGAGCCAGTGCAGACACGATGGGCTGAATGGCCTCCTTCTATCTCATAACAAATCTGTGACTCTGTGAAATGTATCAGATTCTGGGGTGTTTTGCCAGTGCAAGTGCTCAAAAGATGTTTCCCCTCATGCAGAAATCTGAAACGAGGACACAGAGATTCAAATATAAGAACATAAGAAATAGGAGCAGGAGTAGGCCATCCAGCCCCTCGAGCCTGCCCCGCCATTCAATAAGATGATGGCTGATCTGATAGTGGGTTCAGTTCCACTTATCTGCCTGCTCCCCATAATCCTTAATTCCCTTATTGGTCAGAAATCTATCTACCTGTGACTTAAACATATTTAACGAGGTAGCCTCCACTGCTTCAATGGGCAGAGAATCCCAAAGATTCACTACCCTCTGGGAGAAGAAGTTCCTCCTCAACTCTGTTCTAAATTGACTCCCCCGTATTTTGACGCTGTGCCCTCTAGTTCTTGTTTCCTTTCTAAGTGGAAATAATCTCTCTGCTTCTACCCTGTCTAGCCCCTTCATTATCTTATATGTCTCTATAAGATCTCCCCTCAGCCTTCTGAACTCCAACGAGTACAGGCCCAATTTACACTCTTCAAAGTAAGAGTTAGAACATAGAACATAGAACAATACAGCGCAGAACAGGCCCTTCGGCCCACGATGTTGCGCCGACCAGTTAAAAAACAATGACCCACTAACCTAAACCAAACCCTTACCATCCATAAACCTATCCACGGATCTCTTAAACGCCCCCAAACTAGGCGCATTTACAACTGCAGCAGGCAGGGCATTCCAATCCCTCACCACCCTCTGGGTAAAGAACCTACCCCTGACATCCGTCCTATAACTACCACCCCTTAATTTAAAGCTATGCCTCCTCGTGCTAGCTTTCTCCATCTGAGGAAAAAGGCTATTACTGTCCACCCTATCTAAACCTCTAATCATCTTATATGTTTCAATAAGGTCCCCTCATAGCCGCCTTCTTTCTAACGAAAACAACCTCAAATCCCTCAGTCTCTCCTCGTAGGACCTCCCCTCCATACCAGGCAACATCCTAGTAAACCTCCTCTGCACCCTCTCCAAAGCCTCCACATCCTTCCTATAATGTGGGGACCAGAACTACACACAATACTCCAAGTGCGGCCGCACCAGAGTTTTGTACAGTTGCAACATGACGCTGCGGCTCCTAAATTCAATCCCCCTACCAATAAACGCCAAGACACCGTATGCCTTCCTAACAACCCTATCTACTTGATTCCCAACTTTCAGGGGTCTATGTACACATACACCTAGATCCCTCTGTTCATCCACACTATTCAGAGTCCTACCATTAGCCCTATACTCTACACATCCGTTATTCCTGCCAAAGTGAATTACCTCACACTTTTCCGCATTAAACTCCATCCTCCACCTCTCGGCCCAGCTCTGCAACTTGTCCAAGTCTCCCTGTAGACTAAGACACCCTTCCTCACTATCTACCACACCTCCAACTTTGGTGTCATCAGCAAATTTACTAATCCACCCAACTATACCCTCATCCAGATCATTTATAAAAATTACAAACAGCAGTGGCCCCAAAACAGATACCTGAGGCACACCACTTGTAACAGAACTCCATGTCGAATACTTACCATCAACCACCACCCTCTGTCTCCTATCTGCCAGCCAATTCCTGATCCAATTTCCTAGATCACCCTCAATCCCATACATCTGCAATTTCTGCAGAGTTCTCCCTTTGGAGTCAGAGATAGAGTCATAGAGGTTTACAGCATGGAAACAGGCCCTCTGGACCAACTTGTCCATGCTGCCCTTTTTTTTAAACCCCTAAATTAATCCCAATTGCCCACATTTGGCCCTTGTCCCTCTATACCCATCTTACCTATGAAATTATCTAAATGCTTTTTAAGAGATAAAATTGTACCCACCTCTACTACTGCCTCTGGCAGCTTGTTCCAGACACTAACCATCCTCTGTGTGAAAAAAATTGCCTCCTGGACACTTTTGTATCTCTTCCCCCTCACTTTAAACCTATGCCCTCTAGTTTTAGACTCCCTACCTGGGGAGGAATTCTTTCTCCCTCAGCCAGGTTAATGTGTGGAACTCTCTCCCGCAGATAGCAGTACAGGTTGTCTCACTGAATTCGTTCAAGGCTGACTTTGGAGATGTCTGATCAACAGCAGGTTCAAGTGGCTGCATGGCCTAATGCTGTTCCTGTTTTCTAGGATCTGAAACCAGTGTACTCTTGGGAAAATATTAGATTCTCTCTGTGAGTGGAATTTGACAACCACATCACAATGCAGCAGGAGCTGAAAATACAGGGAGCCGTTTAAAGTGCACCTCCTTCAGCAGAACAGGAAGATACCAGCGGAGGGAGGCCATAAAATTCCATCCTTTGTCTCTGAAGGTACTGAGTACACTCTATCTGATACACAGCAAAGCTCCCTCTACACTGTCCCCCATCAAACACTGATGTGGAGATGCCAATGTTGGACTGGGGTAAACACAGTGAGAAGTCTCACAACACCAGGTTAAAGTCCAACCAGTTAGAGTCCATCAAACACTCCCAGGACAGGTACAGCACGGGGTTAGATACAGAGTAAAGTTCCTTCTACACTGTTGTTCAGACATATACATCCAACTGTTTGATGCTGTCTGCGGCACAGGGATAGGACGTTGTGTAGACAAGCCTAACACAGAAATCTGTGAATTAAGACACATATCAGACTTACGCGAAGGCAGGGTTATATCTCTCTGAGTGAAGCTGCTGTGGGAAGGTCGCTGCCTATCAGAGCCAGCACGAGAGAGTCTGAAATGTAGAAAATGTGTAAAAGCTGTAAAATGTTTGTTTAGTATCAGGTAAACATTTGCTGTTGACCATCATTGCGTGGATGGCCCACCAGCAACCTTGCTTATGGTAAGATTCTCATCTTATATCCAACCACGCTCTCAAAGCCAGGCTGACACAGACACTGGGGTTAAATCCAGAGGAATTCCAGTGGATTATCCATAATTCCGATATTCCAGCCAGTGGTTAATGAGCTTCTTGATTAAAACTCATTCTGTTACACAGCAACTGGGTCATCTCCAGCCTCTCTCCAGTATCCATCCTGCCAGGTAAATTCCTGACCTCCATTGCTACTGAAGCCGCAGCATATTAAACTCCACTTTTCAACAATTCCCTTTATTTCTATCACATTTCTAACAAATGTTCCACAGGTGCTTCACATGGGCACAGTATAACACAACTTGATGCTGAGATGTGTCGGATGAGACTTGGGCCAAAAGTTTGAATCAGTTTTTTAAAGAGGGAGAGGTAGGCAGATAGTGGGGAGGTTTATTGAGGGAATTTCTGAGCTTTGGGTACAAGAAGCTGAGGTGGTGACAGAGCAATTCCACTGGGAATGTTCAAATGGCCTGAATGAGATACACACAGAGATCTCAGAGGGTTATGCGGCTGGAAGTCCCTTTAAATGAAAACCTTTCATTTATCTACTTCTCCATCAAGTCTCTCCTCAGTCATTTCTTTTCCTGAGTAAAGGAGGAACCAGTCGGCTGAAGGCTGTCAGTTTGATGTTTGATTATCACATGTGGATTAACTAGAATTCTTCATCGACTCTTCGAGCGATGTACAATTATAGGAACAAGGGTATAAGCTGTGTCCAAGCTCACTGGTACACAGACTTCTGTCCAACACTACACTCACCCATAGGTCAATATACTCACTGCGTGGGTAATACGGTACACAATCCCACATTAACCCTATACGTGCCAGACTCTGACGCTGCATATCCTTTCCAGCTTTCCCTGATAGCTTTAACCTCTCATACTGCACATTCCTGACTCACTAAAAGTAGAAAGAAATTTAAGCAAGGGGAAAGGAGGCTAAAAGGGGTCATGAAAAGTAAATGGCCGACAGGATTAAAGAAAATCCCAAGGCTTTTTATACATATATAAAGAGCAAGAGGGTAGCCAAGGAGAGGGTTTGGCCCACTCAAAGACAGGGGAGGGAATCTATGCGTGGAGCTAGAGGAAATGGGCAAGGTATTAAATTTGTGTCAGTATTCACCAAAGAGAAGGACTTGGTGGATGATGAGTCTGGAAAAGGATGTGTAGATAGTTTGAGTCATGTTGAGGTCAAAGAGGCAGTATTGGGGTTCTTGAGAAATAATAAGGTAGCCCCAGGGCCTGATGGCATATACCCCAGAATACCGAGAGAGGCAAGAGAGGAAATTGCTGGGGCCTTGACAGAAATCTTTGTATCCTCAATAGCTACAGGGGAGGTCCTAGAGGATTAGAGAATAGCCAATGTTGTTTCTTTGTTTAAGAAGGTTAGCAAGAATAATCCAGGTAATTACAGGCTGGTGAGCTTTATATCAGTGGTAGGGAAATTATTGGAGAGGATTCTTCGAGACAGGATTTATTCCCACTTGGAAATAAGTCAACATATTAGCGAAAGGCAACATGGTTTTGTGAAAGGGAGGTCGTGTCTCACAAGTTTTCGAGGAAGTGACAAAGATGATTGATGAGGGTAGGATGGTAGATGTTGTCTACGTGGACTTCAGTAAGGCCTTTGATAAGGTCCCTCATGGCAGACTGGTGCAGAAGGTGAAGTCGCATGGAATCAGCGGTGAGCTGGCAAGGTGGATACAGAACTGGCTCAGTCAAAGAAGACAGAGGGTAGCAGTGAAAGGGTGCATTTCTGAATGGAGGGCTGTGACAAGTGATGTTCCTCAGGGATCAGTGCTGGGAGCTTTGCTGTTTTAATATATATAAATGATTTGGAGGAAAATGCTTTGATTACTAAATTTGCAGATGACACAAAGGTTGGTGGATTTGCAGATATCGCTGAGGACCAGCAGAGGATACAGCAGGGCATAAATTGGTTGGAGACTTGGGCGGAGAGATGGCAAATGGAATTTATTCCAGACAAATGTAAGGTCATGCATTTCGGAAGATCTAATACAGATAGGAAATATACAGTAAATGGCAGAACTCTTAAGAGTATTGATAGGCAGAGGGATCTGAGTGTATGCAGGTGGAGAAGATAGTCAAGAAGGCATATGGCATGCTTGCCTTCACCGGCTGGGGCTTTGAGTTTAAAAATTGGCAAGTCATGTTGCAGCTTTATAGAACCTTAGTTAGGCCAGACTTGGAATATAGTGTTCAATTCTGGGCACCACATTACCAGAAGGACGTGGAGGCTTTAGAGACGGTACAGAAAAGATTTACCAGGATGTTGTCTGGTATGGAGGGCATTACTTCTGATGAGCAGTTGGAGAAAATTGGTTTGTTCTCACTGGAAGGACGGAGGTTGAGGGGCGACTGGATGGAACTCTCCAGGATTATGAGGGACATGGACAGAGTGGATAGTCAGATAATCAGGGTGGAAGAGTCACTTACTATGGGCACAGGTTTAAGATGCGAGGAACAAGTTTTAAAGGAGATGTTCTTTTACACAGAGGGTGGTGGGTGCCAGGAACTTGCTGCCGGGGGAGGTAGTGGAAGCAGATACGATAGTGAGTTTTAAGGAGCGTCTTGATAAATACATGAATAGAGGGACATGGTCCCTGGAAGGGTAGGAAGTTTTAGTTCAGTTGGGCAACATGATCAATGCAGGCTTGGAGGGCCGAAGGGCCTGTTCCTGTGCTGTAATTTTCTTTGTTCTTTGTGTGTGAGACTCACTGCCCAGCATGTAACTGTGAGCCACAAAGAGTAGGACATTCTCGGCCTGATTTTATTTCATCTTACTTGAAGCAAAAGTATCTTGACGCCTCAATCTTAAATTTCTCATCCTTGAGTTCAAATCCCTTTACAGCCACAGCCCCTCATTGTCTCTGTAACTACCTTCAGCGCTACAACTTTCTGAGATAGAGTCATAGAGGTATAGAGGTTTACAGCATAGAAACAGGCCCTTCGGCCCAACTTGCCCATGCCGCCTTTTTTTTTAAACCTCTAGGCCAATCCAAATTGCCCGCATTTGGCCCATATCCCTCCATACCCATCGTACCCATGTAACTATCTAAATGTTAAAGGAGTGACCTCTGCAGTCCTTTCATTCTGGCTTCTCGAACATCCCCAGTTTTAATCACTCCACCACTGGCAGCCATCGCCTCAGTCCCAAACTCTGGAAATGCCCTTCCTCCACCTCTTCACCTCCCAATCGCGATTTTTTATGATGCTTCTTCAAACCTATTATATTACCAAGCATAAAAGTAAATAACTGTGGCTACTGGAATCCAGTTTATATTCCCAGATATAACACGGATATTGTGTTATATCTGGGAATATATCTGGGGTAAACACAGTAAAAACTCTGACAACACCAGGTTTAAGTCCAACCGATTTATTTGATAGTAAATGCACAAGCTTTCGGTTTAGTCCCTTCGTCAGGCGAATGGAGAGTTCTGGCCTCAGACAGAGCATATAAAGCACAGACAGTTTACAGATTACTGATTAGAATGCGAATCTTTACACCTAACCTGCTGTTCAATTCCTAAAGTGGCTGACAATGTGAGTGGAAGGAGCACTGATCACAGGTTAAAGAGATGTGTATTGTCTCCAGACAGTACAGTAAGTGAGGTTTTGCGAACCCAGGCAAGTCACAGGGGTTACAGATAGTGCGACATGAACCCAAGGTCCCTGTTGAGACCGTCCTCGTGTGTGGAACTTGGCTATCAGTCTCTGCTCAGCGACTCTGCGCTGTCGTGTGTTGTGAAGGCCGCCTTGGAGAATGCTTACCGAAGGTCAGAGGCTGAATGCCAATGACCACTGCAGTGTTCGCCAACAGGAAGGGAACAGTCTTGCCTGGTAATTGTCGAGCGATGTTCATTCATCCGTTGTCACATCCTCCAAGGCAGCCTTCACATTCACATTCTAATCAGTAATCTGTGAACTGTCTGCGCTTTATATGCTCTGTCTGAGGCCAGAACTCTCCATTCACCTGACGAAGGGACTAACCCCGAAAGCTTGTGAGTTTACTATCAAATAAATCGGTTGGACTTAAACCTGGTGTTGTCAGACTTTTTACTGTGTTTACCCCAGTCCAACGCCGGCATATCCACATCAATATATCTGGGAACAGATATTGTGTCACCTGTTCCAATATCTCCTTAGGTGGGCTGGAGTTGAATTTTGTTCAGTAATGCCGCTGTGAAGTGCCTTTGGATGTTTAACTACATTGAAAGTGCTATATAAATACAGGTTTTTGTTGTTGTATTACTAACTCCTCCCCTAGAGGTAGAGACAAAATAAGTCAGCTACGGGTCCAACAGGAACCCCCCACATCCCCCCCACTCCAATCACTGTCCTGCTGGGAACATTGAGTGAGATCAGCCTCTGATGTGAGGCCTTCCACAGCTGAATAGCTTGCCAGCAGTGACCATCCAGGCTCACATGTAAATAATGCGGGAAGTGAATAAGTTGCATCAGTCCTTTCAGTAGGGAAGGGGGTGGTGGGGGGTGGCAGGGATTGCGGGGGGGTGGTGGTTGGGATTGAGAAAAAAAACTACCAAGAAATATTCTAATAGTTTTAAATTCCAAAGTATCAAAAACACGATTTAACATAAAGGTGATGTTAAGAATTCAAGCAACTCACTCAAGATGGCTCCAGAGCAAGGCAACTTCTTGCAAGCTGTGCCCAGCACACTTTCTAATTCTATCTTTTATTCTCGTTTTATGTTTCTAAAACTTTATCCTAACTCTTTTAATCTCTCTAACAACACAATATTACAATCTCTTACAGATTTGGTGATCATTAGGCTCTGCTGCTGTCAGACTTTTGAATGGACTACCTCGCATTAAGTTGATCTTTCTCTACACCCTAGCTATGACTGTAACTCTACATTCTACACTGTCTTCTTTTCTTCTCTATGAACGGTATGCTTTGTCTGTATAGCACGAAGAAACAATACTTTTCACTGTATGTTAATGCATGTGACAACAATAAATCAAATCAAACAGATCTGAGGGAATGGGAATGGTGGAATTTTACCTGCTCTCCTCTCTATCCAGGAGACTGCGGTACATCGATATCTCTCGCTCCAATCTCATCTTTGTGTTGAGCAATAGCTCGTGTTCCCAGGCCTGGTTCTCAATGTCCTTCCTGACATTCTTTAACTCTCCCTCCAGTTGGTGAATCACAGAGCCCAGACTCTTTAGCTGGACCTCATACCTCTGCTCAGTCACTTGCAGCGAGTTCTCCAAACCCTTCTGCTGTGAAAACACATCAGTTCAAAACAGGAGCGTGATCATTCTCAACCCAGGGCAAAGGTTCTCTCAATCAGTGTTCCTATTTTTATTTTCACAAGACACGCCCATCACACATTCATTACTCTATCTCTGTTGTAATTGTAAAAGTTTAGCAAATGTTGCACAAACCTTTATTTCTAATGGTCACAGTTTTTCACTGATATTTTTTATGAACACATAGAACCAAAACCATAGGATCTCTACTGTGCAGAAAGAGGCCATTCAGCCCGTAGAGTCTGCACTGACTCTCCAAAACAGCATCCCACACAGACCCTCCTCTCCACCCTATTCCCATAACCCTACACATTTATCAAGTTTAATTCAGCTAACCTGCATATCTTAGGACACTAAGGGGCAATTTAGCATGGCCAATCAAACTAACCTGCACATCTTTGGACTGTGGGAGGAAACCCAATAAGAAGTCTCACACACCAGGTTGTGAGACGTCTTACTGTGTTTATCCCAATCCAACGCTGGCATCTCCACATCATTCTTTACTCAGAGAGTGGTTGGTGTGTGGAATGGACTGCCTGCTGTGATAGTGGAGTGGGACGCTTTAGGAACTTTCAAACAGTTACTGGATAGGCACGTGGAGCACACCAGAATGATAGGGAGTGGGATAGCTTGATCTTGATTTCGGTCAAAGGCTCAGTAAAACATCGAGGGCCGAAGGGCCAGGACTGTTCTATGTTTTGTCATGACTACCATCGACAGAGGAAACCCACACTGACACGGGGAGAATGTGCAAGCTCCACACACACAGTGACCTGAGGCTGGAATTGAACCTGGGTTCTTGGTGCTGTGAGACAGCAGTGCTAACCAATGTGCCACCGTTCCCTCATCTGAAAGGAAAGGAATTTGTAAGGCTCTGGGAAAAAGGTGGAGGTGGTGGGGCTAGCTGAGTAGTTCTTGCAGAGGATTAACACAGACACAGTGGGCCTAATGGCTTCCATTGCTATCACATGCTGTGATTCTATGATTCGTTCTAGAACATCGAGCCCAATGTTAATTCTGTTTCTGTCTCCACAGATCCTGATGTGGATATGCTGGCGTTGGACTGGGGTAAACACAGTAAAATGTCTGACAACACCAGGTTTAAGTCCAACCGGTTGGACTTAAACCTGGTGTTGTCAGACTTTCCACAGATCCTGCCAGATTTGCTGTGTATTTCTGGCATTTTCTGTTTTTTTGAGTTCCAGACTCTGCAGTATTTTGATTTAATTTGTAACAGGAATCTCGATGTGAACGTTTCGAGTGGAGAAGAGGGTGATACAAAAGCAGCTCTCACACTCACATCTCTGCTTCACTTTGCTTTTTAACTGATTTGGGATTTTGGAGCATTGTAAAAGTGTTGGTGAGTCTTGTGGAGAATCCCAGTCAGTGAATCGGGAATGTGAGCTGGTTTGGAAGTCAAGATTTGTATTAGCAATTTTAAAAAACCTGAGGGTCAATATGTTCCCTGGGCCAGATAGGATACATCCTAGGATAATTTGGGAGGCAAGGGATGAGATTGCGGAGCCTTTAGCTTTGATCTTTGGGTCCTCACTGTCCATGGGGATTGTACCAGTGGATTGGAGAGTGGCAAATGTTGTTCCTCTCTTCAAGAAAGAAAATAGGAGTGACCCTGGTAATTATAGGCCGGTTAGTCTTACTTCGGTGCTCAGTAAGTTAATGGAAAAGGTCCTGAGAGATAGGATTTATGACCATTTGGAAAGATGCAGCTTAATCCGGGATAGTCAGCATGGTTTCGTGAAGGGTAAGTCTTGCCTCTCAAATTTGATAGGATTCTTTGAGGAAGTAACTAGGTGTCTAGATGAAGGTAGAGCAGTTGATGTCATATACATGGATTTTAGTAAGGCGTTTGATAAGATTCCCTATGGTAGGCTCAGGAAGAAAGTAAGGAGGTGTGGGATCGAGGGAAATTTGGCCAATTGGATAAGTAACTGGCTGTCTTATAGAAAGACCCTCGGTTCAAGGGCGGTTTGGGATGGGCAATAAATGCTGGCCCAGCCAGTGATGCCCACAGCTCATGGAAGAATGAAAGGAATGTTCCTTTATTATTTTCCTGCTTCCTTCTCACTAACCCTGTTTGGATGATTGCTGTCTTGACCTGGCTGAGAAAACTGGAGTACCGTGAGATGGATTGTAGTCATTAATCACTGGCAACTTCCGCCAGGAAACAAGCTGCATCCAGAACGCTTAGGAATTCATGCTAATTCAGATTTCATTCCGAACATTGATCATTAAGCTGCAAAGTTGGTTCACTCTCCAGCTCAGGAGAGAATGATTTCGGAGCTGAATTTGGAGCCACAGTGTGATGTTGATACGATTGTCAGCGGGAATAAGATAACCAGAGTTTATATTGCAGCTGACGGCTTCAAGCACTTCAAAAAACAAACTGAAATTCTGTTCGACTTCTCCAGAAACTAATGTTCAATAAACTGTCTTTGTTTTCTTCACTCAATGCCAGCGCAGAGTGTGAGGTTCGGCAGAGTAAAATGAATATTAAACTTAACCAAAAGAAAGATGAAGGAAGTTCAGTGCTCAGATTTTTTGAAAACCGTTCAGGAAAAGCAAAACACACAAAACAAAATAAACCAACGGATAAACTCACTGCTAACATTTCATTTGAGGACAACACCCTCTGACAGTGCAGCACTCCCTCAGTACTGACCCTCTGACAGTGCGGCACTCACTTAGTACTGACCCTCTGACAGTGCAACACTCCCTCAGTACTGACCCTCTGACAGTGCGGCACTCACTTAGTACTGACCCTCTGACAGTGCAACACTCCCTCAGTACTGACCCTGTGACAGTGCGGCACTCACTCAGTACTGACCCTCTAACAGTGCAGCACTCCCTCAGCACTGACCCTCTGACAGTGCAGCACTCCCTCAGCACTGACCCTCTGACAGTGCAGCACTCCCTCAGTACTGACCCTCTGACAGTGCGGCACTCCCTCAGTACTGACCCTCAGTGCAGCACTCCCTCAGCACTGACCCTCTGACAGTGCAGCAATCCCTCAGTACTGACCTCTGACAGTGTGGCACTCCCTCAGCACTGACCCTCTGATAGTGCGGCACTCCCTCAGCACTGACCCTCTGACAGTGCGGCATTCCCTCAGCACTGACCCTCTGACAGTGCGGCATTCCCTCAGCACTGACCATCTGACAGTGCAGCACTCCCTCAGCATGACCCTCTGACAGTGCAGCACTCCCTCAGCACTGACCCTCCGACAGTGCAGCACTCCCTCAGCATGACCCTCTGACAGTGCGGCACTCCCTCAGTACTGACCCTCTGACAGTGCGGCACTCCCTCAGTACTGACCCTCTGACAGTGCGGCACTCCCTCAGCACTGACCCTCTGTCAGTGCAGCACTCACTCAGTACTGACCCTCTGACAGTGCGGCACTCCCTCAGTACTGACCCTCTGACAGTGCGGCACTCCCTCAGTACTGACTCTCTGACAGTGCGGCACTCCCTCAGTACTGACCCTCTGACAGTGCGGCACTCCCTCAGCACTGACCCTCTGACAGTGCGACACTCCCTCACTACTGACCCTCTGTCAGTGCAGCACTCACTCAGTACTGACCCTCTGACAGTGCGGCACTCCCTCAGTACTGACCCTCTGACAGTGCGGCACTCCCTCAGCACTGACCCTCTGACAGTGCGGCACTCCCTCAGCACTGACTCTCTGACAGTGCGGCACTCCCTCAGTACTGACCCTCTGACAGTGCGGCACTCCCTCAGCACTGACCCTCTGACAGTGCAGCACTCCCTCAGCACTGACCCTCTGACAGTGCGGCACTCCCTCAGCACTGACTCTCTGACAGTGCGGCACCCCCTCAGCACTGACTCTCTGACAGTACAGCACTCCCTCAGTATTGAATACCCATAACAATAACCCATAACCTTTTGGTTGTCAAATAGGAGGCAGAGAGTGGGGGTTAATGGGTGCTATTCGGATTGGCGGTTGGTGACTAGTGGAGTGCCCCAGGGGTCGGTGCTGGGGCCTCAGCTATTTACCATTTATATAGATGATCTGGAGGAGGGAACCGAGTGTAGGGTGTCAAAATTTGCTGATGACACCAAATTGGGGGAACGGCAAATTGCGTGGAGGGTGTGGAGAGTCTGCAGAAGGATCTAGATAGGCTGGGCGAATGGGCCAGGAAATGGCAAATGGAATTTAATGTTGACAAGTGCGAGGTGGTCCACTTTGGTAGGAATAATGGTAGGAAGGATTATTACTTACGTGGAGAAAAACTGCAGCAGGCGACGGTGCAGAGGGACCTCGGGGTCCTTGTGCATGAGTCGCAAAAACCCAGCTTGCAGGTGCAGCAGGTGGTCAGGAAGGCGAATGGGATGCTGGCCTTCATAGCGAGGGGGATTGAATATAAAAGTAGGGAGGTCTTGCTGCAGCTGTATAGGGCATTGGTGAGGCCGCAGCTGGAGTACTGTGTGCAGTTTTGGTCGCCACACTTACGCAAGGATATTTTGGCCTTGGAGGGAGTGCAGAGGAGGTTCACTAGGCTGATACTGGAGTTGAGGGGGTTGGACTACGAGGAGAGGCTGAATAAACTAGGCTTGTACTCGTTAGAGTTTAGAAGAATGAGGGGAGATCTCATTGAGACTTATAAGATGATGAATGGGATGGATAGGATCGAGGTGGAGAGACTCTTCCCGCTCAGAAAGGACAGTAGGACTAGGGGGCACAGCCTCAAGATAAAGGGGGGGGCGGTTTAGAACGGAGTTGAGGAGGAACTTCTTCACTCAAAGGGTGGTGAATCTCTGGAATTCTCTGCCCGTTGAAGTGGTGGAGGCTGCCTCGCTAAATATTTTTAAGACGCGGGTTGATGGGTTTTTGATAAGCGAGGGGATTAAGGGTTATGGGGAGAGGGCGGGAAAGTGGAACTGAGCCACGACAGATCAGCCATGATCTTATTGAATGGTGGGGCAGGCTCGAAGGGCTGGATGGCCTACTCCTGCTCCTATTTCTTATGTTCTTATATAAACCAACATTGCTACAGATTGAAGAGATTAATTTTAGGAGGCTTTGAAAAGTGGAGAGAGGTGAGAAGCAGTGGTTTATGGAGAGTTGCAACCCATTCAGGGTTCAGTGACTGAGCATTTAGCCACACAGCGAGAAGATGCAGGAGCAGAGCAAATCCAGCCACAACCAGCATTTCCCTCCTCACACTCAGTGCACTCTCCCTTTCTTCCCGTATCCCTCAAAACACCCTCTGGAAATTCATGGCAGAGATGCTTAACTGTGAGCTATCAGAGAGTGAAACCAGAGGAGGGCGGCTATGTGTGTGTGCCTGTGTGTGTACATGTATGTATGTCAGTGTTGATGGTGGGAGGTGTGTGTGTGTGTGTGTGTGTGTGTGTGTGTGTGTGTGTGTGTGTGTGTGTGTGTGTGTGTGTGTGTGTGTGTGTGTGTGTGTGTGTGTGTGTCAGTGTTGGGGTGTGTGTGTGTGTCAGTGTTGGGGTGTGTGTGTGTGTGTGTGTCAGTGTTGGGGTGTGTGTGTGTGTCAGTGTTGGGGTGTGTGTGTGTGTGTGTGTGTCAGTGTTGGGGTGTGTGTGTGTGTCAGTGTTGGGGTGTGTGTGTGTGTGTGTGTGTCAGTGTTGGGGTGTGTGTGTGTGTATGTCAGTGTTGATTGTGGGAGAGGTGTGTATGTGTGTGTCAGTGTTGGTGTTGGTGTGTGTGTGTGTGTGTGTGTGTCAGTGTTAGGGTGTATGTGTGTGTGTGTGTGTCAGTGTTGGGGTGTGTGTGTGTGTGTGTGTGTCAGTGTTAGGGTGTATGTGTGTGTGTGTGTGTCAGTGTTGGGGGGGGGTGTGTGTGTGTGTGTGTGTGTGTGTGTGTGTGTGTGTGTGTGTGTGTGTGTGTGTGTGTGTGTGTGTGTGTGTGTGTCAGTGTTGGGGTGTGAGTGTGTGTGTGTGTGTGTGTGTGTGTCAGTGTTGGGGTGTGAGTGTGTGTGTGTGTGTGTGTGTGTGTGTGTTGGTGATGGGGGAAGGGGGAGGGGTGGTTTATTGCATATCTGCAAACTGACAGAATCCTGGTCAAAGCTGATTTGAGGCAAACAGTGCGAGATTTTCAAAAAGGAATTTTGCTTTATCCAGGCCCCAAGGGGAGATCCAGTCACTGAATAAAACAACCCTGCCTCACAAAAGAGATGAAAGATAACAAAGAAAAGAACAGTAAAAAATCTAATAAATAA
This sequence comes from Carcharhinus amblyrhynchos, assembly GCF_965287045.1. NCBI lineage: Eukaryota > Metazoa > Chordata > Chondrichthyes > Carcharhiniformes > Carcharhinidae > Carcharhinus > Carcharhinus amblyrhynchos. Next base: position 40,271,082 of record NC_137350.1, on the reverse strand, counting down.
TGTAGATCCAGAGTCTGGGAGATATTTAACAAAGACCAGGGGAAGATAAGGAAGATAAAAAAGCTAGTGGCTTTTGCTACTGAATAAACCTGTTGAACTTTAACCTGATGTTCACCGCAGTCCAACGCCAGCATCTCCACATCATGAAGATAAGGAAGACAGCGAGAGATGAAGAAAAGGAATTCCAGAAACAACTTGTTTGGGATATGAAGATTATCACTAAAAGGCTCTTACAATTATACTAGAAGATAAAGAATCGCCGGGGGTAATGATTTGAGTTAAGCTGGCTATTAGTGAATTGTGGAGGGAGTTCACACATCAGCCATGTCCTCACTGAATGATGGGACCAGTGTGAGGCAGTGGATAGCCTCCTCCTGCCCCTCATTTAACTCTGGCAAACAGCCTGTCCTGTATCTTTAAGGACTGAATAATGGCAGGAAATCTCACAATTTCCAGAATCCACCCTCTTTACCAGCAGGAGGTTTGGGAGAATATAATGATTTGGTGCTGATCTATCAGAATCGGATTGAACCAGGGCAGGACTTACTCGGTTAATGGTAGGGCGTTGGGAAAAGTTACAGAACAAAGGGATCTAGGGGTACATGTTCACAGCTTCTTGAAAGTGGAGTCACAAGTGGACAGAGTGGTGAAGAAGGCATTTGGCATGCTTGGTTTCATTGGTCAGAACATTGAATACAGAAGTTGGGACGTCTTGTTGAAGACATTGGTAAGGCCACACTTGGAATAGTTTTGCTCTCCCTATTATAGAAAGGATATTATTAAACAAGAAAGAGTGCAGAAAAGATTTACTGGGATGGGGTCCTTGTGCATGAGTCGCAAAAACCCAGCCTGCAGGTGCAGCAGGTGGTCAGGAAGGCGAATGGGATGCTGGCCTTCATAGCGAGGGGGATTGAATATAAAAGTAGGGAGGTCTTGCTGCAGCTGTATAGGGCATTGGTGAGGCCGCAGCTGGAGTACTGTGTGCAGTTTTGGGCGCCGCACCTGCGCAAGGATATTTTGGCCTTGGAGGGAGTGCAGAGGAGGTTTACTAGGCTGATACCGGAGTTGAGGGGGTTGAGCTATGAGGAGAGGCTGAATAAACTAGGCTTGTACTCGTTAGAGTTTAGAAGAATGAGGGGAGATCTCATTGAGACATATAAGATGATGAATGGGATGGATAGGATAGAGGTGGAGAGACTCTTCCCGCTCAAAAAAGACAGTAGGACTAGGGGGGCACAGCCTCAAGATAAAGGGGGGGCGGTTTAGAACGGAGTTGAGGAGGAACTTCTTCACTCAAAGGGTGGTGAATCTCTGGAATTCTCTGCCCGTTGAAGTGGTGGAGGCTGCCTCGCTAAATATTTTTAAGACGCGGGTTGATGGGTTTTTGATAAGAGAGGGGATTAAGGGTTATGGGGAGAGGGCGGGAAAGTGGAACTGAGCCACGACAGATCAGCCATGATCTTATTGAATGGCGGGGCAGGCTCGAGGGGCCGGATGGCCTACTCCTGCTCCTATTTCTTATGTTCTTATGTTCTACCGGGACTTGATGGTTTAGATTATAAGGAGAGACTGGATAGACCGAGACTTTTTTCTCTGGAGCATAGAAGGCTGAGGGGTGATCTTATAGAGGTCTATAAAATAATGAGGGGCACAGATCAGCTAGGTAGCCACTATTTTTTCCCCAAAAGTAGGAGAGTCTAAAACTAGAAGGTACAGGTTTTAGGTGAGAGATACAAAAGTGCCCAGCAGGGCAATTTTTTCACACAGAGGGTGGTGAGTGTCTGGAACAAGCTGCCAGAGGTAGTAGTAGAGGCAGGTACAATGTTTAAAAAGCACTTAGACAGTTACATGGGTAAGATGGGTATAGAGGGATATGGGCCAAATGTAGGCAATTGGGATTAGCTTCGAGGTTTGAAAGAAAAAGGGCAACATGGACAAGTTGGGCCGAAAGGCCTATTTCCATGTTGTAAACCTCTATGACCACAATCTCACCCCGTCTTGTCCCCGTACGTTTACCCTAGCTAGTCCCCTGACACTAAGGGGCAATTTAATGTAGCCAATCCACCTAAACTGTACATCTTTGGATTGTGGGAGCAAACCTGAGCACCCGGAGGAAACCCACACAGAGAAGGTGCAGACACCACACAGGCAGTGACCCGAGCTGGGAACTGAATGCAGGTCCCTGGCGCTGGTGAGGCAGCAGTGCTAACCACTGTGCCACTGTGCTGCCCTAACCCAAAACAATACCATCTCTACAGCATACACGAGGAGATCTGTGCACAGTCTGCATTTCCTGTTACACATTTATTCATAGAGCCAGAGTCAGAGAGGTTTACAGCATGGCAACAGGCCCTTTGGCCCAACTTTTCCATGCTGCTTTCTTTTTAACGACTAAGCCAGTCCCAATTACCCACATTTGGCCCATATCCCTCTATACCCATCTTACCCATGTAACTGTCTAAACACTTTTTAAAAGACAAAATGTACCCACCTCTATTACTACCTCTGGCAGCTTGTTCCAGACACTCACCACCCTCTGTGTGAAAAAATACCACTCTGGACCTTTTTGTATCTCTCCCCAAGTTACTCGCTGTAATCTTGTATAATGACTTCCCTCAGCACACCATACGCTCCCATGTGTGTATTAGATGTGTCTGGTAGCTCAGTGCAAAGCACTCCCACCTCAGGGTCAGGAGGTTGTAGTTGATGTGACTCATTGCTACTCAAAATACTTAATCTTGGCTGACACTCTGAGGCTGGTACAGAGATAGAGCTGCAGTGTTGGAGGGGCAGTACTGAAACAGGACTGCAATCTGTGTCAGAGGGAACACTTCACTGTTGGACCCGTGTTTTTTGGATGAGATATTAAACCAGGTCTGTCTCCTGGGAATCCTTTCACACTTTATTGTTGATTAATAAAACTCAAACAGAGAAACACAGTGTTTGATTTCCCAATGCTGATATTTACAGCAAATTACTTGCACACAAATAGATCTGGGGCCTTTCAAACATAAAGTAGATTTGAAGTGATCTCAGGATGTCTCTGTTTGCAGTAATTAGCTATTTGGAAGAGGGAATCTGGGTAACAGCAGATTAAAAGATTGTTTATTCAGACTGCAGAGTAAAACTACTGCCATTTTTCATCGCTTGTCCAACTTAGAAACCCCAGTGAAAAAATTGTTCTGGCAGATTATACTGCTCAGAGATAGTGCCAGGCCAAACATTTCACTGATTCAGATTCTGAGGGCAGAGGTTTAGGCTTTGGCTGTGGAGAGAGGTAGATTGAACCAGGGCAGGACTTACTCAGTTAATGGTAGGTGGGAGAGAGGGGTACAGAATGTACCAGAACCCCATTACCCACCCTCCTCCAATGGAATTAAGCTCTGGGCAGGAAGGCCCGTGGTCAGACTTCCCACCCACTGTCAACAGATGCCCTTAAACATCTCATTAATGAAGATTTATGGGACTTATCCCACTGCAGCTGGCTGCAAGTACGCCTGTCGCCATGGAGACTGGGGTTGGGGGGGCAGGATTCCCTCAATCAAAGACATTCAGTGCCTGATCAATAGGCTGGACATTGGGAAGGATGCCCTCCCTGACCCCCAGCCTGTGAACCCCCACTTCCCACTGACACACACACCCCTGCAGCCTGGGTCGCTCAGCGATCCTGGGACATCAGTTTCTGTCCTTCCAGCACCAGCCAGTCTTTCCCAGTGACCCCTGACTGGCTGGCATCTCTCACAAGGTCCCCAGGGGAAAGGCCTGTCTCACAGGTCCCATCCCAGTGTCCGGAAGGAGTTCCCACCACGCTGCTCTGTCCCCACATCCTGAAGTGCTTCCACTCACTGGATTTCTCCAATTCCCTTTTGAAAGTTATTCCTGAGCCTGTTTCCATCTCAGACAGAACATTCCAGAATCTTATTCTGCATTCATAAAATTCCACTCTTTGTTCCAATCATCTGGACGTGCTTTAATTTCAACTCCTTTTAACTTCATTGCAGTGTTAATCTAAGCCTATTTGTGACACTTCACACCTTTCCAATTAGAAACCCCCGGCCCCTCCGCCTCACTCTCTCCCCCTCCTCGCCTCTCTTCCCCACTCCTTCCTTCTCACTCCCATTCACCCGCTCCCTCTCACTCCCTTCCAACTTAACCCTCGCCCCTCACCTCCTCTTCCAACCCATCCCCTCCCCACTAGACCCCTTTGCTCCCCCATCACCCTCCCCACTCTCCCCCTCTCCCACACTCTCTCTGCCTCTCTCTCACTCCTGTCCCTCTCGCTCACCCCTCAGTTCCGCCCCCTCATTCCACACCCCACTCCCCCCCCCAGCCACCCACTCCCTTACCTCCTGCTTTCGGTCCTGACCCGAGTTCTGAACACTCAGATTTTCCTTCAACCTGGTGCTGACTGGGAGTGGGTGCTGATTGGCTCTGGGGAAGAGGCTCATGTGGAACAGGAACAGCAGCATTGCCCCAATGGGCTGAATGGCCTGTCTCTCTGCTGTAATTCTCTCTAACCCGGGAAACACAGACACCTGGGTGAAGCTGATTTAAAACTTCCCCAGAAGCAAGTGCAGCAATTTGTTTCAGTTTGGGGAGGGAGATCTGAGGTGAAATCTGAGGAAGGTTCTCCCGGCACAGCCTGGAGCCTGACATTTGGAAATGTTTTCCCATCCTTAGCTGTCTGTTTTTCTGTCAAGAGCTCCAATATGAACAGAGGAACTGCCTGTGGAGGCAGCCAAGCCTGTACAAGTGGCCCAGAACTGGCAGCAACTGTATCACACAACAGGTTTCTGTGTACAACCCCTCTCCTGTTTGTATATAGGGAGTCTTTGGGAGGAGGGGGGAGGGAGTGAGTGGGGAGGGGCTGAGGGGGTGGGTGTTGCTAAAGGGGGCCTTAGAGGGTAGATGTTGAGCAGATATTTCCCCTTGATGGACATTCTAGAACAAGAGGCAAAGGTATGACAGATTTAAAACAGAAATGCAGAGGAATTACTTCACTCAAGAGTGCAGAAAAGATTTACTAGGATGCTTCCAGGACTTGATGGTTTGAGTTATAAGGAGATGCTGGATAGACTGGGACTTTCTTTCCTGGAGTATATGAGACTTTGGGGCGATCTTATAAAGGTCTGTAAAATAACAAAGGCCATAGATCAGCTAGATAGTCAATATATTTTCCAAGGCAGCATGGACAAGTTGGGCCGAAGGGCCTGTTTCCATGCTGTAAACCTCTATGACTCTATCTAAGGGGTTGTGAATCTGTGGAATTCTCTACCTCAAGAGTGCAGTGGAGGCCATAACACGAAACACATTGAAGAAGGAGATAGAGAGGTTTTTAATTAGCAGCATGATGAAGGGTTATGGAGAACAGGGAGAGATGAGGCCAGGATGAAATCAGCCATGATTGTAGTGGTGGAACAGGCTCAAGGGGCTGAATGGCCTCCTCCTAATCCTAGTTCTTCTGTTTCACTCTTTGCACCCACCCCTTCTGTTAACTCAAGGTGCTGAATCATGTTAAGATTTGAGTCTATTCTCTGGGTGCTGTTGCCAGTGTACAAGGCCTCACACACTGAAAACCACAGGCCTAATCCCACCTCCAGGACTAACACATGGCCGACCACCAGTAGACCCAACATTGGGTAACGTTCAGTTTGTCGATCTGGGCTTGGCTCAGAGTCAGATCCAGTGTCCCTGAATTGCTGTGTGGGTGGATGGACGAGGGGTAACTGCCCTGATCACTGACCACTACTGGCAAGTGAACCCATGAGGACTCTGGGTGAAGAGGAGTTTGCTTTGTGTGTGAAGCCCACTACAGAGGAATTGCTGCAGACACTTTCTGTCAAAACTCGTGCATGAAGAAGGGTTTGTGTGTTAGAGACGGGACAGTGAGAGGCTGAGACTTCACTCAAACCAGGAGTCAAGGCAGAGGAACAATTTTTAAAAATAGTTCTAATCAATATCTCACAGTCATTCTTACCAATGCGAGGAGAGATTCAATTTCCACCTGGAGGCTTTGCCACTGGCGTCTGGCATCATTTAATTCTGCCCTGGCAACCCGCAGAGAATCCTCATCCTTATTCACCTCTGCATCACTGACTTCCAGTAGCTGCAGAGAGAGAGAATGAAAAATAACCAACAGTGTTTGCATTTGCCCCCAGTGTCTGGAATACTGCGTCTCTGCCCTTACATCCCAGACACTACGAGGTGAATAGGAATCAGGGTCCAGTATTGCAATGAGGTAATCATCCAACACAGCCTTCCCCATAGAGACAGAGGCCTTATTCAAAGAAATCTACCTGAGTGCTGAGACATGCATCTAATTCCATCCGGCTTCTGTGTATAATCTTCTCATAATGCTTCTTAATGTCCGCCAAGAGCTGGGACAATTCCAGCCCTCTTCCTCTTCCATCTTCCATGGCACTAACGGGGTATGAAGAGGCTGGCAGAGACTGCGGAGCTCAGACCTACTGCAAGGCAAAGGCAGCAGCATCCTGAATATAAAGCAACACTGCCCTCAAAACAACCCCGTTAAAATACCCCCAGCACCCAGCACAGCCAACACTAACAACATCAACCTGTACACAGGCAGCAACAATCCACACTCTGAAAGCCCTGTCCCGTCCACTCTGAGGCACCTCAGGTATTTAATGTTGTGCAGTTTTAAATCAAGCAGCCTATCAGGACATGTGGGGCTGAGTTTCCTGCTAAGCAGCAGGCCGTGTGTGTTTGGGGCTGTGTTGCTCTGTCAGTCCATTTCTTCATTCACTCACTTTCCTACGTCGACGCAGAAATATGTGTGTGTGCAGATTCACACAAACCAACTGCACACAGCCACACACACAGATTCAGGAATATTAGTTTGCCCTCGGAGGGGTTTGTGTGTTTACCCTGCTTTCCACAGCCTCAGGGTATCCCAAACTGCTTCCCAACCAATTAAAATTTCCTCCCTGAAATACTGGGCAGGATTTTCCCATCCTGCGGTGAGGTGGGGGTGGGGTTTGGGGGGTTGGGGTTGGGGGTGGGGGGGGTTGGGAGGGGCGGGGGGGTGGTGCGGCAAATGCTGCAGAGGCTGCTGGGAATTTGCCAGGTGTCACATGATCCTGGGGGTGGGTCACTGATCATGCTCTCAGGGGTTTCCCTGGTGGGGCAGTCTACAGGCTCGCACTCCACCCTCAGACCCAGGCTCCTGGCAAAAACTTAGCAAATAGCTCAGTTGGGGGGTTGGGGGGGGTTGGTGGTTAGTGAGCGGAGCGGGGGCCAGGGGGCAGGGGCAGGGGGCCGGGGGGCTGCAGGGAACCTGGGCACCAAAGTTTAACAATTCATTCCTGGACATCTTCCTGAACCGTGTGGAGGACAGGAGGGAGGGACATCCTGTAGCAGCTGATGGGAGGAGGAGGACGGGCAGGGAGACCAATCCTGCCTGGGGGATGGTCACTGGAGGGGGGAGGGGTGTCCAGCACAGGTCACTGGGGCTGGACGGGGAGGGGGGGGAAGGGAGGTGGACGGAGGTGGTGAGGGTGGTTGTGGGGGTGGTGCAGTGGTGGGGGGAGGTGGGAAGAACAATCTCTCTGATGTCCATTAGGGAAGGAAATCTGCCACCTTTACCTGGTCTGGCCTACATGTGACTTCAGAGCCACAGCAAAGTGGTTGACTCTCAACTGCCCTCCAAGGGCAACTAGCCTTGGGCAATAAATGCTGGCCAGCCAGCAAATAAAAAATATTTTAAAATCTAATCGGTGCTGTCAGGGTCAGTAAATGTTCAGCTGCTCACACTCGCCATGATACCATGCAGGGATGTGGGCCTCAGGGGCAACACATTGCCTCATTGCAGTCAATCCATCCAGTCTGCAGAGACCAGTGTGCCTCCATCACCCCTCCAGACAGACAGAGTCACAGCGTCTGCAGGTGGGACATGCTGGGAGTCACCAACAAATAACATTCCCCTCTGAGATTTACTCCTGTGTGTCTCAGTGACCTGGAGGGTGCCGGCCCTGAACCTTGTGGACAACCTGCAGAGTTCACACAGCCCAGTGGCTCATCCCCACACTAGAAGCATGAGAAATCTCAGTGCGGAAATAAAAGCTCAATACAATCGCTCAGAACCCCAATTTCCCTGTTCCCTTTGGGAATGAGGAGTAACCGGCGAAGGGGAGGAGAGGGAAGGGCGTCACCCACACTCAAAGGAAGTGACAGAGTTTGAGGAGAGGCCAGCCCAGCTGCCAGGGAAGGAAGGGGGTCGCTGGAGATGGGGGAGACTAGATTTGGACCTCCAACCAGGAAGGACTCATGGAGATAGAAACGAGAGGGCCAAGGCCAAGGCTGCCTCCACGTTGGGGGAAATTCATGTCGTTACTCGCTCTCTTTCCTCTGTCACTTATAGAGGCCATTGGGAAGAGAACAGGAGCCCAGAGACAAGATGCCCTTTCCACTTCCAACACAAGCCTAAGAGAGCGAGGATAGCAGAGCGAACAAAACGCAGGAGTAAATGTGCAGAATCCAGAAGCCATACTCACCACCAGAGACACACAAGCCCGTTTGTTTCAATGGAGAGAGATTTCAGCACTCTGAGTTACAGAAGGATCCAGCTGTCCTGGTACAGAGGGATCTGGCTGTCCTAATGCAGAGGGATCCGGCTGTCCTAATGCAGAGGGATCTGGCTGCCCTAATGCAGAGGGATCCAGTTGCCCTGGTGCAGAGGGATCCAGCTGTCCTGGTGCACAGGGATCCAGCTGTTCTGGTGCAAAGTGATCCAGTTGTCCTCATGCACAGAGATCCGGCCATCCTAGTGCATAGAGATCCAGCTGTCCTAATGCAGAGGGATCCAGCTGTCCTAATGCAGAGGATCCGGCTGTCCTAATGCAGAAGGATCTGGTTGTCCTGGTGCAGGAATCAGAGTTAGTGTGCAGGTATAGAAATTGACGAGGAAGGTAAATGGAATGTTGGTGTTTTTTGAAAGGGGAACAGAGTATGAAAGTCGGGATGTTTTGCTCCAGTTGTACAGGGTGTCGGTGAGGCCATGGGGTGTATTCTAAGACTCGATGGGCTGAATGGCCTCTTTCTGTACTGTAGGGTTTCGAAGTGCCCCTGTGGGGGGACATCATTTAGGAATAGGGGGGGGGGGCAGGATTCTCTGGCCTCCTCCGCGTGTTTCTCACCATCAGCAGCATCTCTTGGTCCTGCCACTAGCATTGGGGCTTCTCATTCCCACCCTCCCCCCACACCGCTGGGAATGCCAGAGTGTGGGGAGCACTGTCAGCAGGGGTTCAGATTGGAGGATGGGCCACATTGTCCAAAACTGCAGAGTACCGGTGTCCCAGGAGAGCGCGAAGCCAAAGTGATCAGGGTCCAAACCGAGGAGGAAGAGGCAAGTGGCCATAGCAGAGGAGGACAAGGAATCTCTGGGCTCTTGTGGATGGAACAGAGCAGACTGAGAAGGTGCCGTTTAAATTAAACATCCTGCCTGTGTGAGGTGAAGCAGACCGGTTCAGGGCAATGCCCAAAGTCAAAGGGAAGCTAGTGAGGATGGAGGGTGGGCATGGAGACGGTCGTGTCATTAATCCCAGAGTCACTATACATGGAAAAGTAAAACCATCTTCCCACAAGCCAGTGAACATCAACCTGAGGACATACGTGGAGCAGTCAGTTCCTGTTAAGGCCAATGTCTCGGCCAAGGTACAACTGAGGGACCAGTGCACACATCTACCTTTGTATTCTGTTAAGAGTGATTATTCCATGTTGTTCAGATGATCCTGGCTAAAACAATTGAGTTTGAACTGGGAAGTGGTGAGTAGATTGACAGAGTCTCGTTCAAGCTTGAACCATATTTTGGAGAGATACACTGAGGTGTTATTGGAACCCTGGGTGAGATGAAGCGAGTGAAAGTGAGGCTATGGTTGAAATGAGGTGTGTGTCCAAGGAGCATGAGGGACATTCACCGCCCTATGCAACTAGACCAAAGGTAGAGGCCAAATTTGAGAGATAGGTGTGTTTGGACGTATTGGAACCAGTGCCCACAAGTGTGTGGGCCACACCCATTGTTCCTCTCATGAAGACTGATGGCTCAGTGAGGCTATGTGGGGATTTTAAAGTCACCGTGAACCCTGGGCTAGTTTGTGTTGCCCCTGATTGAAGATTTCTTTAGTGGCCTTGCTAGTAGTCAGAGGTTTTCCAAGGTGGACCTCCCCAAGCTTATCTGCAGGTGGGGGTGGCCAACATTGTCCTCCTCAGCCACTGTTAACTATCATCACCCAAAAAGGGTTATTCCATTACAAATGGATTATGTCGGCCTTCGCCATTTTTCACATAGAAATGGACCAGATTTCGAGTGGTCTCGCGGAGGTACAATGTTGCTCAGATGACATCCTGGTAACAGGTTCCTCAGATGAGAAATATTTGCGAAACTTAAAAGAGACATTGAAGAGACTGCAGGAACAGGAGCTGCAGATTAGAAAAGAGATATGTGAGTTTTTCCAGGATCCTGCTGAGTATTTAGGTCACATCATTGACGGTGAAGGGTTGTATAAAGCACCAATGAAACTGGGAGCCTGAATGAAGGTGGCAAGACTGGAAATCCTGTCCCAGTTGAGGTGTTTCCTGGGACTCATAAAGTATTTGGCAAATTTGTGCCTGACTTGGGTGACAGTGTTGAACTTCCTGCATTGATTGTTTGTGAAGGGAATGGTGTGGCAGTGGGCACCGGAGTGTGAGAGGGCTTAACAACAGTGAAGAAGACGTTGAAGGAGTCCAGGCCCTGAGTCCATCTTAACCCCAAATTACCTGTACAGCTGACCTGCAATACGTCACTATACAGCGTAGGAGTGGTGATATCCCGTGTGATGGTGAATGGAAAAGAGAGGTCCATGCGTTTATATCGAGGTCATCTTGAAGGTGGAAGAGAACCACACACACTGGGCATCAATCTCGGCATTACCAAGTTTCACCACTATCCGTTTGGCATGACATTTGTCTTACTGACAGACCACTGACTAAGATTTTGGGACCTCCCTTGGGGATTCCATTGGTGGCTGCAGCTCGGTTGCAGAGGTGGGTGTTGATATCATCAGACTGTTTGTACAAAATCTGCCATCACCAGTTGGAGCAACATGCAAATGTGGATGCCTTACTTAGACTGCAGCTGTCTCACAGAAGTTCCGCATGAGGTCATCCAGATCATGTACTTTTCACAAGATGATAGGCTACTGGTTACAGCTTCTAACGTGAAACAAGCCACAGGAAGGGATCCCATACTGAGTCAAGTAATCAACCTGGTCCACAAGGGGAGGACAAGCTGACAGAACAATCCGGAACTGAGGCAACATTGAGAATTATCAGAGCAGGATGATTATTTATTGTGGGGCATTGAGTCACCATTCCTCTTACCTTTAGGAGAAAAGCGTTGGAGCAACTGCACCAAGGGCACTCAGGGGTGGTGCAGGTGAAGGGTTGGTCTGCAGTTATGTGTAGCAGCCAAAAGTCAGCATTGAGGAGAAAAGGCGCGTGTGAGTTATATTCCAAAATCCCAAAGACACCACCTGCATCGCCATTGCAGCCATGGGAATGGTCAAAGGGGCCTTGGGAAAGGGTCCACATAGATTTTGCAGGGCCAGTAGAGGGGCAAATGTTGCTGGTGGCCATCGATGCACACTCAAAGTGGCCGGACCTGATATATATGGAATTGATGAGCACAGAAGCAACTCTGGGCAAGCTGGATGGCGTGTTGGTGATATTTGGATATCCAGACGAGGCTGTAAGTGACAACAGACCACAGTTCGTATCGCAGGACTCTGAGGACTACACAGAGCTGTGTGGAATTCATCATGTAAGGACTGCTTCCTACCAGCTGTTCCATTTTGTTCTTTTAATGTGGTGAGAGAATGTTAAATATGAGACAGGTGAGAATTATAATCTCGAAATTACCCTAAAGCTTGATTGAAAAAGAGCAAATAATATGAAAGAAATATGATTAACGAGTCTCGCACCCTCCTGCCCATCGGAGACCCCATGAACAACAGCTGGTCTGGAGCTCAAGTGGTCCTGGCACATTCACAATCCTGCTCCAAGCTGAAGCCCAACTTAGTCAGATTGAAACTTCCCCTTTTCTAATGTAGCACAAACCATCACTGTGTGAGTTTTGGAATAGATACACAGGTTTAGAACAATAGCAGGTCAACTCGACCTGTGATAAAGGAATAGAATATAAAGGTAAGGAGGTGTTGCTGCAACTATATAAGGCATTGGTGAGGCCACACCTGGAGTATTGTGCAAAATTTTGGTCCCCGTTTTTAAGGAAAGATATAGTGGCATTGGAGGCAGTTCAGAGGAGGTTCACTAGAGTGATTCCAGAGATGAGGAGTTTGTTGTATGAAGAGAGATTGAGCAGTTTAGGCTGATACACTGGAATTTAGAAGAATGAGAGGAGATCAAATTGATGATAAAAGGTTTGGAGAAAGTAGGTGTGGAGTGGATGCTTCCTCTTGTGGGACATTCTAGGACGAGAAATCACAGTCTTAGGATAAGGGGTAACAAATTTAAAACAGTTGAGGAGAAACTATTTCTCCCAAAGTGTTGTGAATCTGTGGAATTTGCTTCCCCAAAGTGCGGTGGATGCTGGGACAGTGAGTAAATTTAAGAAGGAGTTAGACAGATTTTTAATTGGTAATGGGTTGAAGGGTTATGGGGAAAGACAGGAAAATGGGGATGGGGAACATATCAGCCATGATCGAATGGCGGAGCAAACTTGATGGGCCAAATGGCCTAATTCTGCTCCTATATCTTATGAATTTATTACAGTGCAACCATCTCATGGTGCAAAATACAGCTGTGCCCCATCCTTAGATTCCCAATGCATGGATATTTCTCAGTTGGCCAGTGATTATGTTATCTCTTTAATTTCTATACATTCCAACCTTACATTCAACAGTCAGCACAGCAATCCGGTCTGTACCTGTACAGCTTCCCCCAGGGCAGAGACTTGTGTTCACAATGCACTCACTCTGCACCACAAGACAAATAAAAGAATGAACAAAAAAGGGTATAAAGTAGCAGTATAACTACAGGACGGAATTTGAAATAAAAACAGTGGATGTTCCAGATGACCATCCATTAGAAATATCCCAGCAGTGGGAGACAGTGAGGGGATGAAATTCATCCAATATCCATTCAAGTTTGCCTTCAGCATAGGTCATTAGCCCACTTTGCCTCTCTTGACCTTGGTGTACCGAGTTTTGTTTGATAAATGTGCGTGATTTGGTCAGTCCAATTGTAGGCAGATGCGTGATTCTGTGGGTGTGCCTACATTGAAAAATATTGTGGTGTTATCCAAAGAGACAGTATTTAAGAATAAATTGGGTGATTATCAACATACAACCCAGTCCAACTTTACCCACACAATGATTGCAATACCCAGTTACGTTATACAAATAACCTTCCCCTCCTCCTGCACAAGTACGGTTGTTTTGAGTGCATGTTTTACTGGATGGCTTCCAGCCCCTGTACAGAGTGGTTGGTAGTTTAGGAGGTATAGGCTAAGTGTATCCAACAGCAGACAGTCAGAACACATAAACAGCCACATCATCTACAACGTAAAGATTGGTTATTTGCATCAAGTTAATTTCCTGCAGTTTATGCAAAAAGGTACATCCTGCCCCTGAACAGTAATCTAAGTGGCATTGCCTTGTCCTGGATCAATTATTTCCCCTTGGAATACTCACTATATAGGGTTAGGGTTAGGGTTAAGGTTTGGGATATGTACTCACATATTTGGGGCCTTGTTTGGGATATGTACCCACACTTTACCACTGTTATGTACAGGCATATTCTGTTCCCAGTCTGATGTTGGAACTGAAGGGGGCAAGTTCTTTTATTATCTTCCTCATTCGGGTTCCTCCTTTTTGTGGCCTGTTACTCAGATTACATAAGGCCTGTGCTAATACGTTTAGCCACGCTTTGAGTGTGTGCTCATTGGTCAGCATCTGGATTTGTTGTTTCAACAGTCCATTCATGTGTTCAATGGGTCCAGCTGTCTGAGGGTGAGAGACAATCCCCAATGTATTCCATTGTCTGCTGTACACGCCGACAGCAATTGTCCAGTGAAATGTGAGCCGTTATCTGATTGTGGTTCACCAGAACAGGCAATTCGTTGTTCAAAGCCCCTAATAGGATTCTGTTGATTGGCTCAAGTACACGGCTGAGCGAATAATATTCCAGAATAGGAGATTAAAGTTTATTTATTGGTCACAAGTAAGGCTTATATTAACACTGCAATGAAATTATTGTGAAATTCCCCTAGTCACCACACTCCAACGCCTGTCCAGGTCAATGCATCTAACCAGCACCTCTTTCAGAATGTGGGAGGAAACGGGAGCACCCGGAGGAAACCCACACAGACATGAGGAGAATGTGCACACAGAGAGTGACCCAAGCCGGGAATTGAACCTGGGCCCCTGGCACTGTGAAGCAGCAGTGCTGACCATTGCGCCGCCCCTAATCATTAGACAATAATCAATAAATATTGGTATTTCTGCTGTGATGGTAGGGGTCCAGTGGAATCCAGATATGGGAGGGCCCAGTGCCTCGTTGTATGGCCAAACACATTTCCTTATACAGGATGTTTCTTTATGTTTGGCAGACTTCACATTGGTTAACAATTTCTGGCACCATGTCTGCAGTGAGATTGAATCCACTGTCCTTAGCCCATTGGAAGGTTCCTTGCACCCCCAGATTCCTGATGTGCCCATTTACTTAATTCTAACACATTTTCTGTGCATGCAGCAGGACGTACTGGCAGATCACCGGTGGTATATTGTGTAGATTGGGATTGGAGTCACATGCATGCATCAACACGGTAAACAGTTATTGTTGCAAGGCGGTAAAATTCTGGCTATTGTCTCTTCATGATGTGGAGATGCCGGTGTTGGACTGGGGTAAACACAGTAAGAAGTCTCACAACATCAGGTTAAAGTCCAACAGGTTTATTTAATTGCAAAAGCCACTGGCTTTCGGGCCTCTGACCCTTTGTCGGGTGAGTGGAGAGTTCTGACCACAAACAGAGGATATGAAGACATACACTTAGCTGTAAAAACTCGCATTCTAATCAGTATTCTGTAAATTGAGTCTGTGTCCTTACTTCCCCTGTTTGTGATCAGAAGTCCCCACTCACTTGACAAAGGGTCAGAACATAACATAAGAACATAAGAAATAGGAGCAGGAGTAGGCCATCTAGCCCTTTGAGCCTGTCCCGCCATTCAATAAGATCATGGCAAAGCCCAAAAGCTAGTGGCTTCTGCTACCAAATAAACCTGTTGGACTTTAACCTGGTGTTATGAGACTTCTTACTATTGTCTCTTCCACAGGGTATATTATCTCACCTGAGGACATTCTGTCGATCTCTGTTATGTCTACTCCTGCTTTTAGTAGGGCTGCAAACATCTCATTTCTTGAAATTTTCTGTTTTTGTTTGTTTTCCTTTGTTCCCCTTTTGATTCTTAGTCCCCTCTTTTTGATTTGATTATTATTGTCACGTATATTAACATACAGAGAAGTATTGTTTATTGTGCGTCATACAGATAAAGCATACCGTACATAGAGAAGGAATCGAGAGAGTGCAGAATGTAGTGTTACAGTCATAGCTAGGGTATAGAGAAAGATCAACTTAATGCAAGGTAGGTCCATTCAAAAGTCTGACAGCAGCAGGGAAGAAGCTGTTCTTGAGACGGTTGGTACGTGACCTCAGACTTTTATATCTTTTTCCCAACATAAGAAGGTGGAAGAGAGAATGTCCGGGGTGTGTGGGGTCCTTATTTATGCTGGCTGCTTTTTTGAGGCAGCCTCCTCATAGAATCATAGAAACCCTACAGTACAGAAAGAGGCCATTTGGCCCATCAAGCCTGCACCAATAACAATCCCATCCTAGGCAGTGTCGGATTTAGACTTGTTGAGGCCCTGAGCTATATAAAGTTTAGAGGCCCCTTGTTAAAAAGTTACACCAAAAGGTGCGTACCAAAACAGGAGCTTGGATCACCACAAAAAAAATTGAAAACATAATTATGCCTTTTAATTATTTAATAGCAAGGTATTTAAAGTGACTTGTGTCACTTCATTAAAGTGACAAGGTATTTAAAGTGAGTTTTCATGACTTTTAATTGCAAGGGGATTTCACCAGTCAGGAAACCCACCAGAACCTGGTGCTGCAGTTGATGTTGAAAAGAGCTTGCAGACAAAGCAGTAAACACAGCCAGTTGTTGGAGAGGACACGAGCCATTCCCAATCGTACATTTCACCATTAACTTTCCTGGACTGAAAAAGACCTTTTGAACAATATCTATCTTGATTTCTGAATGACCGCTTTGAGTTTTCAAATGGGCCGTTCCAGTGTTGACAATCTGAAGGACACTTTAGGACCCAGTATGAGAGTTCATCCTTGGTTAAGACACCCCATTGACCGACAACACTCAGTTTCGTGAATTATGTTGGTCACCTGTGGATGTCGGTTCTGCAACGCTCACATTTCCGTCACTTCCAGTGTTTTCCTCACTGAGATTCTAGACTCTTGACTCAGTAACAGAGGCACTGGGCTGTGGTTGTTTTAGACCTTGCTGATCACCTGATTATCTGTTTCTGGAGTTGGTAATTTTTTGAGTTGCTCTTCAAGCTGGTGCTTTCTTTTTCTTTTCTGGTATCTGCTCTTAAATGTTCTCTTCATGGTAAACCTTCTGAGATTTTATGAGGCCCCTGCGGATTGTGAGGCCTCAAGTTGTAGCTTGTTCAGTTTATGCCTAAATCCAGCACTGCACCTAGGCCTTATCCCCGCTACCCCACACATTTATCCCGCTAATCTCTCTCACCTACACATCTCAGGACACTAATGGTCAATTTAGCATGGCCAATCAACTTAACCCACACATCTTTGGAGTGTGAGCAGAAACCGAAGCACCTGGAGGAAACCCACACAGACATGGAGAGAATGTGCAGACTCCTCACGGACAATGATCCAAGCCGGGAATCGAACCTGGATCCCTGGAGTTGTGAGGTAGCAGTACTAGTCACTGTGCCACTGTGCCGCCTACTCTTCCGATACTTTTGCTTTGTTACTCTAACCTTGACCTTTCCCTCTTTCACATCCTCTGGGCATCCAGACAACAATATTATGTCTCCTATGACTCATCCTTGTGCTGGTCCCAGGAAAGTCAGGAGGGCTCCTTGCAGTTGAGGACGTCCATGGTGCAGAGGTTTACTGCGCATACCAGCTGTAAAGATCACCTGGCCCAGTCCCTGAAACCGTGGTTGGTAGATGTGGTTAAATCTCACAAATGGGCTCTGCCTTCCTGTCTGATTTTCTCGGGTAGCAAATCTGATTCCCAGGCTAAAGCAGAAGGGTATTTATGGGTTACAGGCTGGTTAATGTGCTGACAGAGGGGAGCGAAACCTGCAGTGTTGCGCAGCATGTTAGTAATGTGGGGTTCTGAACACAAAGACCCCTTTTTTTTATTCATTATTAGTGACTTGCACATTCGCTGCCTCCTGATCCCATAATCTCGTCAGCCACATGACTAAAGCTTCCCCCCTCTGGGTCTAAATTTGTTCCCCAAATCTTGCAATTCAGTCATTGTATAATCTCGTACTGTGTGCACCCGTTGTACAGTCTGATTGTTGGTATTTAGATGTTGGGCAACTGTCTGCTTCCAATCTATCTCATTATCATCTTTCCAATCAGTCCATTAATACTCCAAATCAGATAAATACCAAATAGCTCCATCCCAGTGGTCAGGGCCCTAGTTTGAGTTCAGTAGAGCATACACTTTTACTGGGTTCAACTGCCATTGCTAGGTTATAGCTTTCCTCTTATGTTGTCTTGTAGCTAACCTGCAATTAGTATCCATTTCTGTTTCGCTTTATCAGCCCTTTCTTGGGCAATTTTGCCTGTTTTAGTTAATGTTACATTGTGTTGTTCAGAGAAGGTCCAGGGCATCTGCAACCCTCACATTTTTCTAATGCTGCACACGTATCCCTCAGAGCAGTTAACAAGATCCAGCCCATCTGTGACACGCTATCCTTTTGCTTTGGGAAACCCACTTCCACCAAACACTCCTTCACAGTGCAAGGGAGCGCTTGCTGTTTCTCTTTCAAAGGAGTATCCCGTTGCTGAGGAGGTCCCAGCTGAGCTTGCCAATTTGCTTGTGACCCAAAGCCTTCCGCATTGCCGGCCCAACTCAGTTTCTGGAATGTCTCAGGTGCTGCAGGGTTGTCCTTTCTCTTACACATTCTCTTCAATATTCCAGCGGACATTGCAAGCAGCAGCAGTTGTGTTCTATTTTGTTCTTTTAATGATCTGGGAGAATGTGAAATAAGATACAGGCTAGAATTATAAGGTGGAATTTTACGTGAATGATTCTAATTGTCCAGCTAGCGTGAAGATGGGAGATTTCCCGATCCATTCTGACTTACTGAGTCATTGAAAAAATGGTGTGGACTGTTTCTAGCTGCTGCAGGCAGTGGGTGGCCCTTAATTCACCAGCCAGCCTGCAGAGGGATCTACTGCACATGGGGACCAAGTATCTTCCTCGCTGGAGGGAACCTTTCCCGGTGAGGCTGTAAAGGCGAGCTGGGACGATAGAGCGCCAAGCTCGCTAATCACATACAAATGAACATTACAATAAATTTGAATAAATTGTTCAGCTGCTCACCCATTTCCGGTGAGAGACTGACCTCACCGGAAATCCGGCTCCCATAAAGTCGCGAGAACTGAGGAATTGGGCGTGATCCTGAGATCTCGGCTCTCGCGCAATTTTACCGGCACATTCCACCCATCGATGGGCAGGGCGAGCCTGGTAACATTCCGCCCTTAATCTCTAATTGTTTATTGAAAAAGAGTAAATAATATGAAAGAAGCTGAGGCAGCGCTGCTGGCCTATACGGTGGAATCTCAGGAAGAGTTACGACACGTGGACCAGTCGCTGGTGACCCCACATCGAGGGGTGGGACCTCCATCTACAATTTCAGAGGTATTCCGGATGGTGCCAGCAGAGGGAGGCCTGGAATCCGCAGCTCCGCCTTCTACAGAGGAAACCGGGGGGGTGGGGTGGCGGGGGGTGGTGGGGGGGAGTCGCATCGGCAATGTCCATGCTGAAAGTTCACCGATGGTGGATTCATCAAGGCCACAATCAGCGGAGAGGAATCTGAGGCTGGTTCCAGTTCCCAGGAAACAACCCCCACTGGAGCCTGTTCGCTCATCCTGCTCAGATTGACCATATCAATGTCAGCTGGGCTGATGGGTGGGGGAAATAAAGGATAGACTGTATCACATTGTAAATATACCGTGGCTTCCTCACAAAGTAGTCTGAACTTGTGTAAAAATAAGAAATGTGTAATTGTAGGTAAACAGTTTAAAAATGCTATTGCAGTTACCGGGGATTGTTGTTTAGAGGGAGGGGAGTTACATATGTTGGGGTGTAGCCCCTTTGAGGGAACAGATCAGGTGAGCCAGGGTGTGGGGTGATCTTGCCGGGAACCGCCGGAGAGGGCAGTTGTGGTTTGGAGTGTGGAGCGAGTCAGACTGCAGTAGAGATCTATGTTCCCTGGCATCTGATGTGGAACGAGTTCTTAAAGTTTACTCCTCGATATTGAAAAACTTAAACACCTTTCACTTCCTTATTTTCTTCTTATTTTGTCCCTGTACAGTCCATTATTGGGCATTAAATAAAGTTATTATTCAAAAATTCTTCAAACACCCCTGTTCCTTATAACTTGGAGATTTCAGGCATCAATGGGACCACTCACTTTCCCATTGGTGGAGGAAGACGATGAGCTGTGTTGGATGACCAATGGTAGGAGGTCATGTGAATAAACACCAGGAATGCAGCCAATCATTATCGATTCGGCTGCCAATGACCTGCGTCCCTCTGCTGGCGCTCGGAGTTCATCTCTCCGTTCTCCCTCTCCTTTTAGACAGAGACACAGTTTAAAATAAGGCGTCTCCCATTTAAAACAGAGATGAGGATTTTCTCCCAGAGGATTGTGTTTCTGTGGAACCCTAGTCCCCAGAGAGCAGTGCAGGCTGGGTCATTAAATACATTCAAGACCGAGTTATACTGAGATCTTTCTCACCCTCCTGTCTCCTTTTTTGGTTCACCCACCTGCTAATGTTGCTGTGAAACAGCCTGGGATGTTTGACTATGGTAAAAGCAACTTGTTAGCGGAAATGTGAGAAAGAAACCCATTCCAGTTCTGTGCCAGCGTCTCCAGTTTCTGGGGGTGGGAGTGGGATCGCTGCACAGCAATCAGGGACCTGCTACCATCCATTCTTCAAAGCTTTGAATCTCACTGTGACAACCCCCGTGATGCTGTGCTTCAGACAGGCCAGAGACCAGAACCAGAACTTTCCAGGTGGTTCCATACCACTCTCAGCAACTGATTACAGATTATCCCAACCATATGTCGACCAGCCTAACACTGACAAAGCAGACAAAGTTTATGACTACTTTTATGTTATATGTTTTAGGTTAGGACACTTTTACTCTCTAAACAATGTGGCACTCCCTCAGTACTGACCCTGTACAAACTTTTGAATGGATCTATCTCGCATTAAGTTGATCTTTCTCTACACCCTAGCTATTACTGTAACACTACATTCTACACCCTCTCCTGCTCTATGAATGGTATGTTTTGTCCGTATAGTGCACAAGAAACAATACTTTTCACTGTATGTTAATACATGTGACAATAATAAATTAAATCAAATCAAATGATATGACTCTCAAATCTACTTTATTGAAGAAAAGGAAAAACCCAAAGAATAAAACATTGTTGAATGTTTCCCAGATTTTAGAATCTTCTGATCATCACCAAGAATAAAACTGGATAAGAGGTGTTTACTTCACATTAACTTCCTGATGCGACTCAACAACCTTCCCATCAACAATGGTTTCAGTAATGGTCACCACTTTTTTGGTTGTCACCACTGTTGGATCTGTAAGAAATTTAACAAAACAGTGTAAATAAACCAGCAAAAAGAACCTGCATTTATATAGCACCTTTCAAGACCCAAGGAGCCCCAAAGCCAATGAAATACATTTGAAGTGTAGCCAATGTTGGAATATTGAAAAGACGGTAGATAATTTCAGCACAGCAGGATTCAGCAAGCAGTGATGTAATAACTAATCTGTTTCCAATGTCGGCCAAGGGATAAATTTGACCCAAACTCTGGGCAAATCATCCCAGTTCTTGGTTACACTAAACTGTATCTTCCTGAAAAGAATGACAATGCCAGAGTCAACTTGCCAGCAATCAGCTGCCTTTACTCCTGTCGTAGAGACTGGTGTGATTATTTGAAATTTGGTGTTTTTGTGTTTGTCCAGATGGGCAAAGCTGAATAGATTCAGCAAGATGTCTCTCTATTTCAACAATACCCAGGCAGGCTCTCCTTCACATTCATTCCAGTGGATCTTTAAAGCCCAGCTGAGAAGGCAGGTGGAACCTTACATTGATACTTCATTTAAAACCAGCATCACTGATTGTACAGCACTCCCTCAGTACTGACCCTCTGACAGTGTGGCACTCCCTCAGTACTGACCCTCTGACAGTGCGGCACTCCCTCAGTACTGACCCTCTGACAGTGTGGCACTCCCTCAGTACTGACCCTCTGACAGTGCGGCACTCCCTCAGTACTGACCCTCTGACAGTGCGGCACTCCCTCAGCACTGACCCTCTGACAGTGCGGCACTCCCTCACTACTGACCCTCTGACAGTGCGGCACTCCCTCAGCACTGACCCTCTAACAGTGCGGCTCTCCCAAAGTACAGACCCTCTGACAGTGCGGCACTCCCTCAGTACTGACCCTCTGACAGTGCAGCACTCCCTCAGCACTGACCCTCTGACAGTGCAGCACTCCCTCAGTACTGACCCTCTGACAGTGCGGCACTCCCTCAGTACTGACCCTCTGACAGTGCGGCACTCCCTCAGTACTGACCCTCTGACAGTGCGGCAGTCCCTCAGTACTGACCCTCTGACAGTGCGGCACTTCCACAGTACTGACCCTCTGACAGTGCGGCGCTCCCTCAGCACTGACCCTCTGACAATGCAGCACTCCCTCAGTACAGACCTCAGACTATTGAGGGAGTGCTGCACTGTTGGAGGTCTTGTCTTTTGGATAAAGGAATAAACAAAGTTCCATCAACCTGCTGAAGTGGGTGTAAAACATCCCGTGCCACCTGTTGAATTGGAATCAAGGAGCTTTCACTGGAGTTTATTCCCAGTCAGAATCCATTCCTCAATTATCATCACAGAAAACAAATTTTCAATCCACTATCAGATAGAACATAGAACAGTACAGCACAGTACAGGCCCTTCAGCCCTCAATGTTGTGCCGAGCTATGTTCAAACCCACTCCCTATCATTCTGGTGTGCTCCATGTGCCTATCCAATAACCGCTTGAAAGTTCCTAAAGTGTCTGACGCCACTATCACAGGAGGCAGTCTATTCCACACCCCAACTACTCTCTGAGTAAAGAATCTACCTTGGAAATCCTCCTATATCTCCCACCATGAACCTTAAAAGTTATGTCCCCTAGTAACAGCTACATCCACCCAAGGAAATAGTCTCTGCACGTCCCCACTATCTATCCCCCTCATCATCTTATAAACCTCTATTAAGTCAGACAGTGCACAACAAGATCCCACAGATAGTAAAAGTACTTCATTGGCTGTAAAATGCTTTGAAGTGTGTAATGGCGCCATCTCAATGCAAAATCTTTTCATTTCTTCTCTTTCTTTGCTTGCTTAATCCAATCTCTGTACCTCTTTATTTACCTGATGCTGCCTGTCCCCCACCTGGGGTAAGTGTCGGCCGCTTGAGGAATCCTGGCTCAGAGCTGATGAGCTGAATTCTGAGCTTCGGACACTGTGACACATCATGGAGGGGGAGAGATACCTGAATGCTGTGTTTCAGGAGGCCAGTGGATAGGGACAGAAGGGTGTGGCTGCGAGTGATGTAGGTAGAGGGATCCAGGAGGTAGCGTTGCAGGAGCTTCAGCCCTTGTCCTTGTCAAACTGGTTCCAGATTCTTGCTCTCTGTGTGGACGGGAGGATGAGCCAACTGACCGCAGCACTGTGGTATAGGGTGCCATTCATGTGGGAGGAGAGAAATGTAGTTGCAATAGGGGATAGTATAGTTAGGAGCGTGGACACTATTCTCTGCGAGCAGGATCAAGAGTGCCGCAGGTTGTGTTGGCTGCCTGGTGCTGGGGTTCAGGACATCTCATCTGGGCTGCAGAAAAACTTGGAGTGGGAGGGTAAAGACCCAGGTATCGTGGTCCATGTGGTACCAATGACATCGGTAAAACAGGAACAGAGGTTCTGCTAAGGGTGTATGAACAGCTCGGAGCAAAATTAAAAAGCAGAACCAAAAAGATAACAATCTGTGGATTACTGCCTGAGCCTCGAGCGAATTGGCACGGGATCAATAAGATTAAACAGGTAAATGTGTGTCTCAAAGATTGGTGTGGGAGGAATGGGTTTGAATTCATGGGACATTGGCATCAGTATTGGGGAAGAGGGGAGCTGTTCCAATAGGACAGTTTTCATCTGAATCGTGCTGGGACTAGAGACTGAATGAATCGCATAACGAGGGCTGTAGATTGGGCTTTAAACTGAAAGGAGGGGGGGGAGGGTTCAGTTGTAGGGGAAATTAGAAAACCAAATTGAAGACGGAGGTAAGAGTGCAGGTTAGCGATGTGGAGGATGGTTAACAGACAATAAAAGACAGGGATAAAACGGATGAATGTATTTATGATCTAAGGAATTATAAAAGTGAAGGGAAATACAGCAGGAGAACAAATTTAATAGCTTTGTATCTAAATGCACAAAGCATTCGAAACAAAATTACTGAGTTAATGGTGCAAAAAGAAACAGAAGGATATGATTTGGTGGCAGTTACTAAAACATGGTCACAAGGAGACCAGGTCTGGGAATTGAATATCCAAGGGTACTCAACATTTCAGAAAGATAGACTGAAGAGAAAAGGATGTGGTGTATCTTTGCTGGTGAAGAAGGGGAGCAGTGCTGTAATGGGAAATGAAATAAGCTCGGGAGATGAAGATGTAGAATCAGTCTAGGTGGGAATAAGATTTAGCAAAGGAAAAAAGCACTTGGTAGGAGTAATCTATGGGTCCCCAAGCAGTAATTTCGCAGGGGTCACAGTATAAACCAGGAAATACTGGGGGCTCACAAGAAAGGCTTCATGGATGATTTTAATAGCACATAGATTGGAAGAATCAAACTGGCAAGGGTAGCCTGGAGACAGAGTTCATTGAATGTATTAGAGATTGTTTCTTGGAATAGTGTGTTGTAAAACCAGGGGGCAGGCTAGTCTGGGTCTGGTATGGTGTAATAAGGAGGGATTAATTGATGACCTCATAGTTAAGGATCCTATCGGGAGTAGTGACCATAGCATGATAGAATTCAAAATGCAGTTTCGGGGTGAGAAAGTGGAGTCCCATGCTAGCGTTCTGGAATTAAACAAAGGAAATTACAGAGGCACGAGGACAAGTAGAGTGCACAGGAAGACTAAAAGGTAGGACAGTGGATGAGCAGTGGCAGGCGTTTAAGGAGATACTCAAGTCCTCACAACTAAAATATATCCCAGTGAGGAAGAAAGATGATTAGGGAAATAAAAAAACATCCATGGCTAAACAAGGAGGCCAAGGACAATATAAAGACTAAAACTAAAGTATAGCATATTGCAAAGGCCAGTGACTGGCTGAGAGGTTGGGAAACTTTCAAACATAAACAAAGGGATACTAAAGAAGTAATAAATAAAGAGCGAAGATAAATTACAAAAGAAAATTAACGCAAAATATCAAGAAGGATAGCAAAAGCTTCTATAGGTTTACAAAAGGGAATAGAGTCGCTCAGGTGAATGTTGCTCCTTGGAAGATGAAACCAGCGAGTTAATAGTGGGGAACACTGAAATGGCAGAGATGTTAAATCAATACTTTGCCTCAGTTTTCACAGTGGAGGACACGAGTACCATTCCTAAAAGAACAGGCAAGTCAAAGATAATAGGGTAGAACTCAGAACAATCAACATTGATAGGGAAAAGGAACTCAGCAAACTATTGGGATTGAGGGCAGACAAATCCCCTGGGCCTGATGGCCTGCAGCCTAGGATATTAAAAGAGGTGGTGGTGGAGATAGTAGATCCATTGGTTATAATATTCCAAAATTCCCTGGACAAGGGAAAGATTCCAATGGATTAGAAAAATGCTAATGTAACGCCCCTATTCAAATAGGGAGGGAGGCAAAATGTGGGAAACTACAGACCATTTAGTTTAACACCTGTTGTTGAGAAAGTGTTAGAATCAATTATCAAGGAAGCAATATCAGGACATTTGGAAAGATATAATGTTATCCATCAGAGTCAGCATGGTTTTATGAAAGACAAATCATGTTTGATGAATTTGTTAGAGTTCTTTGAGGATATAACAAGCAAAGTGGATCATGGGGGACCTGTAGATGTAGTATATCTGGACTTCCGGAAAGCATTTGATAAGGTGCCACACAAAAGGTAAATTCACAAGGTTAGGTCACATGGGATTAGGGTAATTTATTAGCTTGTAGAGGTGACTGGCTGATGGATGAAGACAGAGAGTTGGGATAAATGGATTTTTTTCTGGATGGCAAGAAGTAACTAGTGAGGTCCAAAAATTTTGGTGCTTGGGCCCCAGCTATTTACAAACTATATTAATGACTTGGATACAGGGATAGAAGGCTCTATGGCCAAATTTGCAAATGACATGAAAATAAGCAGGACAGTAAGTTGCAATGAGGAAATAAGAACTGTACAAATGGATATAGATAGGTTAGGAGAGTGGACCAAAATGTGGCAGATGGAGTTTAATGTGGGTAAGTGTGAGGTCATGCATTTTCGTCGGAAAAATGGGAAGGCAACTTATTATCTGAATGGGGAGACTTTGGGGTGCTCCGGTGCTCCAGGGACCTGGATGTCCTCATTCATGAGTCACAGAAATCTAGCATGCAGGTACAGCAGGTAATAAAGAAAGCGACTGGAATGTTTGCATTTATAGCTAAAGGAATAGAGTATAAAGGTAAGGAAGTATTGTTGCAGCTATATAAGGCATTGGTGAGACTGCACCTGGAGCATTCTGTACAGTTTTGGTCCCCTTATTTGAGAAAAGATGTAGTGGCATTGGAGGCAGTTCAGAGGAGGTTCACGAGATTGATTCCAGAGATGAGGGGTTTGTCGCATGAAGACAGATTGAACAGTTTAGGTTATACGCTGAAATTTAGAAGAATAAGGGGAGATCAAATTGAGGTACACAAGATGATAAAAGGTCTGAATAAAGTAGACGTGAAGTGGATGCTAATGGGGCATTCTAGACACGTGGTCATAGTCTTAGGATAAGGGGCAGCAAATTTAAAACAGAGTTGAAGAGAAACTACTTTTCCCAAAGTGTTGTGAATCTGTGGAATTCGCTTCCCCAAAGTGCGGTGGATGCTGGGACAGTGAGTAAATTTAAGGAGGAGTTAGACAGATTTTTAATTGGTAATGGGTTGAAGGGTTATGGGGAGAAGGCAGGAAAATGGGGATGAGGAGCATATCAGCCATGATCAAATGGCAAAGAGGACTGAATGGGCTGAATGGCCTGATTTTGCTCCTATATCTTATGAACTTATGAATTGACCCAATTTCCTTTCCCTCATTCCATTGGTTTCTTCTCAATCCCCAAATCTCTTTGATTAAGGAGATAGACTGTTGGTTCTGTCATTCATTGATGTCTCAGATCTCTCACAGCCTACACTGCACTGTGATCAACTCACTGGAATCCACTCACTGTGATCAACTCATTGAAATCCACTCACGTCCAGTAAGTTACAAGGTGAAACTATGTGAACTGATGGTTGCAGGAAAATGTCTAACTAATGGGGCACAATATCAGCTGGTCCAACCCAACAAGCTCTGGCCCAATCTAAGTGTTGGTACATTGGATGGTTTGTGAAGTGAGCAGCTTGTTCCCCCTTTGTCCCAATGCACTGAGCTCCTGGAACATTTTAGCATGTGGAGTGCTGGCCCGCTGTCATCGCAGTTTACAGACTCAATCAGTTCTGAATCACACTAACTAGCGGTGAACAGCGATGTAAAGTTATCCAATGTTGAGAGTCTCTGCCTTGTATCTTGCCCAATTTACACAGCTGACTCTGTGAGAAATTCTACAAACCACACTGACCATGCCTGCCTTCAACTCAAAGTGAAGAGAATGGATTGTTCCAGATTAAAAACATCTCCCCCACTCCCTTCCCAACCCCACCTCACCCCCTCCCCTTTCCCCACCCCCTCCTGCACTCCCACCCCACCCCCTCCACCTGCCCCCACCTCCATCCCCACCCCCAGCGCCTGAGCACACTATGGGACAGATTGTGTGGGATCTGGTCTCTCTCTCTCTCTCTTTCTCCCTGTGCAGTTTCACACGTGGTCAAACCCTGGCATAACCCCGACTGATATTTATTCGCTCCATTCCCTTACCGGGGACGACTTCCGTTTTGATTTCGGTCATATATCTGCAAAATAAACAAAGAATATTTAGCAATTAGGCAGCAAACCCGTCGACGGAAATTCTCTGAGAACAGAAGGTTAGTGATCAGCACTGTACACGGGACAAATCAGGATTCTCAGCAGGAGATATAAAGTGAGACATTTGGTTTATAGAGATGGAGAGAACTCTGTCGACATTAAAGTGGTGAAGAGATATCAGACATCTTCAAATAAATGAATGACTTTCCCTGAATTGCAGAGGTGCCAACCAGCCTCCGGCTGAACTGAGGAGTTGTACATTCTCTCCTAATCCCTGTGTCAGCTGGAGCACCCCACAGTTTCAGGGGAATTGTGTTTAGCTAATGCCTGAGTGTCTGATTCAGTAACAGGCATAATGAGGTGTGTCTTATTAACCACAGCAAATCTCATCTAAAGAATCCCCTTAACTTTTCCATCAAGCTAAGGTCATTAAAGCTTCTCAGTCTTTTCTAAGATTAAGTGTAGTTTTGCTGTGCTGCAGTTGGTTGAAGTCATGAGGTTACACCGAGGCTTCATTTGAAACAATTTTTAAAAGCAGCATCGTGGCCTTTTGGCTAAGATGGAAATGAGGTCAAGCCTTGGAGAAGGTGCAATGCCTGCTCCAATCAGTTTGGATCGGATGGAATGCATCCGAGGGTCCTGAAAGAAATGGCGGAGGTGATAGTGGATGCCTTGGTGGTTATTTTCCAGACATCGCTGGATTCCGGGGAAGTGCCGGAAGATTGGAAAACGGCTAATGTTACGCCGTTGTTTAAGAAGGGTGCCAGGCAAAAGGCGGGGAATTATAGGCCGGTTAGTTTAACGTCTGTTGTAGGTAAAATGTTAGAATCCGTCATCAAGGAGGAAATAGCGAGGCATCTTGAGGGGAACTGCTTGATAGAGCAGACGCAGCATGGTTTCGTTAAAGGGAAGTCGTGTCTGACAAATTTACTGGAGTTCTATGAGGATGTGTCTAGGGCGGTGGATAGAGGAGAGCCGGTGGATGTGGTCTTTCTTGATTTTCAGAAGGCGTTTGACAAGGTACCTCACAAGAGGTTATTGCAGAAGGTAAGGGGGCATGGAGTTGGGGGTAGGGTGTTAGCGTGGATAGAGGACTGGTTGTCAAATAGGAGGCAGAGAGTGGGGGTCAACGGGTGCTA
This sequence comes from Carcharhinus amblyrhynchos, assembly GCF_965287045.1. NCBI lineage: Eukaryota > Metazoa > Chordata > Chondrichthyes > Carcharhiniformes > Carcharhinidae > Carcharhinus > Carcharhinus amblyrhynchos. The sequence goes on along the minus strand of NC_137350.1, from coordinate 40,242,365 downwards.
TTCGGATTGGCGGATGGTGACTAGTGGAGTGCCCCAGGGGTCGGTGCTGGGGCCTCAGCTATTTACCATTTATATAGATGATCTGGAGGAGGGAACCGAGTGTAGGGTGTCAAAATTTGCTGATGACACCAAAATTGGTGGAAAGGCAAATTGTGCGGAGGGTGGTGAGAGTCTACAGAAGGATCTAGATAGGCTGGGCGAATGGGCCAGGAAATGGCAGATGGAATTTAATGTTGGCAAGTGCGAGGTGGTCCACTTTGGTAGGAATAATGGTAGGAAGGATTATTACTTACGTGGAGAAAAACTGCAGCAGGTGACGGTGCAGAGGGACCTCGGGGTCCTTGTGCATGAGTCGCAAAAACCCAGCTTGCAGGTGCAGCAGGTGGTCAGGAAGGCGAATGGGATGCTGGCCTTCATCGCGAGGGGGATTGAATATAAAAGTAGGGAGGTCTTGCTGCGGCTGTATAGGGCATTGGTGAGGCCGCAGCTGGAGTACTGTGTGCAGTTTTGGGCGCCGTACTTACGCAAGGATATTTTGGCCTTGGAGGGAGTGCAGAGGAGGTTTACTAGGCTGATGCCGGAGTTGAGGGGGTTGAGCTATGAGGAGAGGCTGAATAAATTAGGCTTGTACTCGTTAGAGTTTAGAAGAATGAGGGGAGATCTCATTGAGACGTATAAGATGATGAATGGGATGGATAGGATAGAGGTGGAGAGGCTCTTCCCGCTCAGAAAGGATAGTAGGACTAGGGGGCACAGCCTCAAGATAAAGGGGGGGCAGTTTAGAACGGAGTTGAGGAGGAACTTCTTCACTCAAAGGGTGGTGAATCTCTGGAATTCTCTGCCCGTTGAAGTGGTGGAGGCTGCCTCGCTAAATATTTTTAAGACGCGGGTTGATGGGTTTTTGATAAGAGAGGGGATTAAGGGTTATGGGGAGAGGGCGGGAAAGTGGAACTGAGCCAAGACAGATCAGCCATGATCTTATTGAATGGCGGGGCAGGCTCAAAGGGCTAGTTGGCCTACTCCTGCTCCTATTTCTTATGTTCTTATGTAGACAAGCCCAGGACAGGAGGTGAGATCCCTGTCGTGTCAGCTTGGATCGGGAATGTCTCAACTTGTGGAGACTTTGAATTGGACTCTGATTGGATTGAATTGGATATACAAACAAAACAGAAGCTTCAGGAAAGGGGGTGACTGAGTGAAGGCAGAGGTCAATGAGAGTGTGCTGGGTGGAGATCAGTGTTTAGTTAGTTCTTTACCTGGTTTCCTCTCCCTCTAGGAGGCGACGGTATGTGGCAATCTCCATCTCTAGTCTGCTCTTGACATCCAAGAGCTGTGAGTATTCTTGAGTTTTCCGCTCCATATCCATGTAAATAGCTGACCGCTCTCCTTCCCGTTCTGCCAGGACTGCCTGCAGTCTGTGGAGTTCCATAGCATAACGATCTTCTATTTCCTGAAGACTGTCTTCTAGGGACATTTTCTATAGCAGAGAGCAGCAATCAGTGACCATTGCAGAAGCTGCATAGCTACAAAACAGAAAACTAACCCAAAACTGGACTCACCACACTCAATAACGTTTGCAATTCAATGTCGCTTGACTGCAGTTTCCGTCTCTGCTCGGTAAGCTGTGACTTTTCCGTTTGTAATACCTCCGTGGTAGTCGCCACTGTCTGATGTAGGTTTGCACACTGGATTGAAACATGTTAAAAGTGTAAGCAATCCAACAAAGTTCAACGCTTGGGAAACCGCGAGTAACTCGGGAGTTAGCTTATCCAGTTCCAGTCATAGTTATTTCAAATATAATCATTTCTCTGTCTCCTTTTCTGATGGTCCAGCAGTTACTGAACTATAATTACTACAAGATCCAAAATCTTCCTAATCTGTGCCAAAGACAAAGGAAATTTGGCCTGTCCACTACAACTCTCACCAGGTTTTACAGATGCACCATAGAAAGCATTCTTTCTGGTTGTATTACAGCTTGGTATGGTTCCTGCTCTGACCAAGACTGCAAGGAACTACAAAAGGTCGTGAATATAGTCCAGTCCATCACACAACCAGCCCCCATCCAATGAAGGCTGCACTTCCTGTTGCTTCAGCAAAGCAGCCAGCATAATTAAGGACCCCACACACCCTGCACATTCTCTCTTCCACCTTCTTCCATTAGGAAAAGATACAAAAGTCTGAGGTCACGTACCAAATGACTCAAGAACAGCTTCTTCCCTGCTGCTGTCAGACTTTTGAATGGACCTACCTCGCATTGAGTTGATCTTTCTCTACATTCTGGCTATGACTGTAACACTACATTCTGTACACTTTCCTTTCCTTCTCTATGAACAGTATCCTTTGTATAGCACACTGGAAACAATACTTTTCACTGTATACTAATACATCAATAATAAATCAAATCGAATCAAATGCATGGATTGTAGTTAGAATGACAAGAGGTGTATTTCAATATTCCTACAGGATTAGGACACTCTCCAGGTTCCTGCTCCAAACTCCAGTGATTGTTGCTGGCTAGTTCATGATCGTAACAAACTGTGACAACTACAAGGAGGATGCAATAAAAAGAAGTATCAAAAATACAGACAAGGTCCCTTGCTACAGGCTGGCTCAGCATTACATAGAATCATAGAATCTCTGTGGTGCAGGAAGGGATGTGGAGATGCCGGCGGTGGACTGGGGTAAACACAGTAAAAAGTCTCACAACACCAGGTTAAAGTCCAACCAGGTTATATGATAGTAAAGCCACAAGCTTTCAGAAACACTTTTCCTTCGTCAGGTGTATGGAAGGTTCTTATGTGTGGAACCTTCCACACACCTGGCGAAGGAACAGTGTTTCCGAAAGCTTGTGGTTTTATTATCATATAAACTGGTTGGACTTTAACCTGGTGTTGTGAGACTTTTTACTGTGCAGGAAGAGGCCATCAACGTGCTGTACTTGGTTGGAATTATTAGGTTACATTTCAGCTTCATTTGAAGCAATTTTTAAAAGCGGCATCTCGGCATTTTGGCTAAGATGCAAATGAGATCAAGCCTTGGAGGAGGAGCTACACCTACTCCAATCAGCTTGGATCATGTAGATCAAACCCAGGACAGGAGGTGAGAGCCCTGTCTTGTCAGCTTGGATCGGGAATGTCCCAACTTGTTGGGACTCTGAATTGGACTTGATTTGATTGAATTGGAATAAAAACAATAAAAAGGAGGCCATTTAGCCCATCGAGTCTGCACTGACTCTCTCTGACAGAATATCTTACCCAAGACCGTTCCCCCATCCCATCCCCATAACCCTATACATTTACCAGGGCTAATGCACCTAATCTGCATTATCCATCTATATGATAAGGCTTAAGTAAGCTGAGCACACCAGTTTCCTCCCACAGACCAAAGATGCGTGGTTAGATTAATTGGCCTTGCTAAATTCTCCCTTAGGGTGCCAAGATAGAGGAATTAGTAGGGTAAATACGTGGGGTTACAGGGATAGGACCTGGGTAAGTTGCACCGTCAGAAGTTGGTGCAGACTCGATGGGCTGAATGGCCTCCTTCTGTACTGTAGAGATTCTATGGATTCTATAGAAGTTCCAGTTGTTGTTGTTGCCATCGCCAAGTTACAGAGCTTTCGGGAAAATATTTGTTATAACTGAACCACAAACTCACTTATTCTTCTTGGCAAAATATTCACACAATTGTTAATGAATTTTGTTCTCATTTTCCATTTCAGTTTGATTATGGATCTGATTGGCTAATTTCTTTATATTTACACGGCAGCTTGTAGCACTGTTTCTTGATCGGTCTCATTACCTGTTCCTTGTACCAGATTTCTGCTTCCTTCTGGTTTTTCGCTGAGATAACTTCATATTTTTCTCTAATTTCAGCCAGAGCTTTGGTTAAATCTGTCCCTGGGATAGAATCCACATCCACCGTCACTGTACCACGGATTTGATTGCGGAGTGACTTCACCTCCTATGGAGAATGAGGGAGAGAAGGAAAGAGTGATGAAGTTAGGGTGGCAAGCAGATAGATCTTCCATCCTAGTGATTAGAGTGTCAAAGCTGTCTAATTGGGACAATGTCTAATTGGGACAATGTCTAATTGGGACCAGTGACAAATAATGAATACCAAGGTGAATAAATTTGAAAGGATTCTGAGAAACTCAGTCATTGACAGAGAAATGGCAGAAGCAATTTAATGTAAGGTTGTAAGATTTGGCAGCATGATGATTGGAGTGAATTAAATGTTAAATGGGAATGTATTTGAGTTATTGGAACATAAGAACATAAGAAATAGGAGCAGAAGTAGGCCATCTAGCCCTTCGAGCCTGCCCCGCCATTCAATAAGGTCATGGCTGATCTGAAGTGGATCAGTTCCACTTTCCCGCTTTCTCCCCATAACCCTTAATTCCCTTGTCTATCAAAAACCTATCTACCCGTGACTTAAATATATTTAGCGAGGTAGCCTCCACCACTTCAACGGGCAGAGAATTCCAGAGATTCACCACCCTTTGAGTGAAGAAGTTCCTCCTCAAATCTGATCTAAACTGCGCCCCCCCCTTATCTTGAGGCTGTGCCCTCTAGTCCTGCTGTCCTTTCTAAGCAGGAAGAATCTCTCTACCTCTACCCTATCTATCCCCTTCATTATCTTATACGTCTCTATAAGATCCCCTCTCATCCTCCTAAACTGCAACGAGTACAGACCTAGTCTATTTAATCTCTCTTCATAGGCTAGCCCCCTCATCTCTGGTATCAGCCTAGTGAACCTTCTCTGCACTCCCTCCAAGGCCAATACATCCTTCCGCAAGCGTGGCGACCAAAAAGTCCTTGGAGAAGGAGAGGGATCATGGGCGTAATTAACATATTAATAAAGCTAACAGGACAATGTCCCCAGATTGAAAGAAAAAGGTATCAGATTGTTGGGAGGAACAGCAAGCGATAGAACATATAAGCTATGAGAGACATTGTTGAAACTAACCTTGGTAAGACCACACCTGGAGCATTGGGTGCTGTATTCGTCTCTTGTTTCAAAGCTATGCCAGCAGTGTAAGGATGGAATGGTGTCTAAGCAAATATTGTCTAAACTGGGTCTTTTCTCTCTGGATTGTGTAAGGCCAAGAAACGATTTGCTCCAATTGTTCAATACAAGGGGTCATTTTCATAAACTAAAGGTAGCAGAGAAACACAAGAAATGCTTGAGGAAGGTTTTTAACCCAAAGGGTGGTGAGTAAGGGAACAAGTGACTGAACAAACAGTGGAAAAGAAACTTAATGGATTTAGAGTAGGAAATAAACTTGTTCCAGTCAACACATGGAGTTAAGGGTCACGGGAACTATGGGACGGGGGGTGTGTGTTGTGGGGGGGGGGGGGGTGCGCGGTACAAGAGATGGGGCTCCGGCAGACTGAAACTTTTATTATTTTTTCAAATCCCCCCAGAGCTCATTGTGAAACTGAATTCAATAATTCTGATAGAATATTGAGCATGAAATTCATCAGATTAACATCAAACTTAATTGGGACGCAAACATTCTTCAGAAAAGGGAACCCTGCCCGAATTAGATTCCAGTGCTGTGCTACGTGGATGCTTTAATTGCATTTATGATAACTGGACAGGAGTTAGTCCAGTCAGTACTGTCTTCTCACAGTCTCCCACATTACAAGTAAAAGTTTTTCACCCACCAGCCAATCATATGACATTTTACTAAAATTAGAACAAAATGTTTTGTTGCTGTTTGGTGATTGGCTGCTTACTTCTTCGTGGTTTTTCTTGGCATAAATTGTTTCTTCCTTCACTCGTTCGATCTGTGACTCCAGCTCAGACCGAGTGATGTTCATTTCATCCAGGACCTTCCGCAACCCACTAATGTCCATTTCCACTCCACGTCTAATGGCATACTCTGATTCATATCTGCAAGATAGACACCATCAATAAAGATTCTTTTTAACTGTCTCAAAGATGTTTTCAAGCCTGGACGGGCAGCCCTCCAATGTAATCAGTGCCAACTGTGACCATGGGCTCCAATAAATGTCTGAGAAAGTCATATAGGACTCAAAACGCTCACTCTGTTTCTCTTTCCACAGTGGCTGCCGGACCTGCTGAGTTCTTTTCAGCAATTTCTGTTTTTATTTCAAACGTCTGACTGGTCTAGTTGGAAGTTTTGGGGAGGCCACTAACATTGTGGTTAGGGAAATGTCTGCCAGTACTGAAAATGTGGACATCCCAAAGGTGTTTGAGGTTTGCAAAAGAGCAAGCACACACATTGGAGACAATGATATGGATTGCAGATTGGTGAGGAGATAGGAAATGGAGGGTAAGGAAAAAGGAATACATTCTGATTGGGAGAATGTGGCAAAATGGTGATCCTTCCTCAGGGTTTAGCTTTCACTATCGAGATTGACGATGTTGTGAAGGGATACAGTCAGTCCATGTGTGTAAATACCACCCGTTTTATAGATAGGGACAGGAAGTTAGTGGAAATCCTTCCTGGTTAATGTTGTTCTGGGAAAGCTTTTTCCTTCACTTATCATTAAATGCGTATGCAGTCATTGAAAGTGGGGTGGGGTGGGGAGGGTGAAGTGACTGAAAGCTTTGTGAAAGATCTCAAGGTTAAGTTGATTTTTCTTTCCGCTGTGTGTTGGAGCTTTGAAAGAATCCCACCTCCTCAGAGGGCCCTCAAAGGAGTGGGAATCTGCTGGGTGGTTATGGAGAGTGGGTGGTGGTGGCAGGGGGAAGGATGTTGATGTGAGGGGGGGGGGGGTGGATTTTGTAGTGTAATGAGGAGAATGTTATTTACACAATGAGTTAGAATCATAGAAACATGGAAAATAGGAGCAGGAGTAGGCCATTCGGCCCTTCAAGCCCATAGCACCATTCAATATGATCATGGCTGATCATGCACTTGTAGTATCCCACTTCCAGTTTCTCTCCATATCCCTTGATCCCTTTAGCCACAAGGGCCACATCCAGCTCCCTCTTGAACATATCTAATGAATTGGCCCCAACAGCTTTCTGTGATAGAGAATTCTACTGTTACTACAAACTGAAGCAAATTCAATAATAACTAGATAAATGTTTGAAAATGAAAATGTTTGCAGGGCTACAGAGAAAGAACAGGGCAGTGTGGGCCATATTGGACAGCTCCTTCAAAGAGCTAGCACAGGCATAATGGGCTGAATAGCCTCTGTCTATGCTATTTAATTGTATGATTTTTAAAGACCTGTTTTCAAGTAACCCCTTAACACGTTGAATGTCTGCACATTCACCATTTTACCTCTGGCTTTTTGAGTAACATCTCAACTATTCTCAATAAATCTAGGAGGATTTCCAAGATTGGAAAATCCTCCAAACATGGGCCTGAATTTTACCTCCCTGCCCACCATGGGATTTGGAACAGGCGAGGGCCAGACAATGGGAGGTTCGTTGACCTTGCGAGGGCTGATTTTATGGTTTCGGGACGAGTGAGGCTGTAAAATTCTGCCCATTATGTCAGGAAAGGCTGTCAAACCACATCATTCTCTTCCAAACCAACTTGCCCAGTGTCAAAGTGCTAATCACTGCAAAACAACTGCATTAGGCAGAGCATTTTGTTCATACATCCAGCACCAGACTCTTGAAACAATTGCTTTACTCGGAGCTGGGTCACAGCCAGAGACTCTCAGGAAGATAACGGAAACACTTTGGGGATGTTCTAAAAGCATCTCTGAAGAAGTTGGACACCCCCCAGTCATTCACAGGAGACTCTGTCTGGCTTCTAACTGACCAAAATGCAGAGGGCTTATTCAGGAAAGCACCAAACAAACAGGGAGACTTTGTGAAGAACATGCAGAGGTGAAGTCAAGGCATGGGAGAAAGCAAAAGTCTTCAAACAACCCTTCTACCCAACACTGCAAACGCTGCCTGCCCCTCACATGGAAGATCATACATTGCAATTACCAACCAACTCAGAACCCATCAAAGCAGTGAGGAGGCAAACATCCCTAATCTGAGGGGCTGCCTCAGAGAAAGGCTGCTGTTCCAGGGAGTTCTTCCTCATCTTAATGAGTACATCTACATCAATAAAACCAAAAAAAGACTCACTTGGTTTTGAAATCATCAGCAGCCAGTTTTGCGTTGTCGATCTGGAGCAGAATCCTGGCATTGGCAAGAGAGGCATCATTAATCTGTCAAAAAAAAACATCAGAATTCATTGTGAATGATACACAGTAGGGGTATAAATCTCAGGTAATCATTAATAAATCCAATAATAGCTAGGACAGAGATCTCTCACTTTCCCTGGTTCCATACTTTTGAAGCATTTACCTATTTGCACTGGGGAAGGTATCAGCAATGCTCCAGGGACCCGGCTTCCAAACCCACCAGCGCAGATGGTGAAATTATGAATTTAGTAAAAGTGCTGATGACTGTGATTGTCAGAAAAGCCCACCTGGTTTCCCCAATGTCCTTGAGGGAAGGAAATCTGCCTCCCTTACCAGACCCACAGCAATGTGGCTGAATCTCAAATGCTCTCTGAACTGTCCCAGCAAGCCATTTGGTTCAAGGGGTAATTAGGGATGGGCAATGAATGGCCACATCCCGGCACTGATAGGTTTAAAGATCCTGAGTTCACCTACCTGCTGCCGGAGATCAGTAATAGTTTTCCAGTAACTTCCCAGATCTTTGGTCCCTATTACTGATTTATTCTCATAGAACTGCCTGATTTGCAGTTCCAGTTGGTTGTTGGACTTTTCCAGAGTGCGGACCCTCTCCAGGTAGGAGGCCAGGCGGTCATTCAGATTCTGCATGGTCTGCTTCTCATTCATGCTAAAAGTTCCCAGCCCCCCGGAGCTGTAGGAGCCGGAGTAGAGGCTGCCCCCATAGCTGGAGCTGGCGGTGGAGATGCGGGTGCTCCTGGATGGGCTGCTGTACACACTGACAGCTCGCCGCCCCTTGTTCCCTGTACTGGCCGTGCTCAGCTTGCCTGACCTGGCGCTGCTGAGGATGAGAGAGCCGCTGCTGGGGACTCTGCGGGAGATACTCCGGCTCTGAACCGACAAGGAACTCATGGTTAGCGGGCACTGCAATCAAGCTCAGGTCACTCAACTCAAGAGAAGGAGACAAGTGGCAGCCTGGACCAAATCCTCGGAAATTTATCCAAACTCCTCCTGGGCGTCTCTCCATCTGTGGCTGGAACTGGAGAATGTGAACCATCAGGTTGCTCAGAGGACAAAGATTAATAGATCCAGAATGTTAGAATGAGGACTAGTTCATCCACATACCAACATGATGGCACGTCAACCCCAGCCACATACCATCACCAAATCTCACACACCCAGCATACACCCAGGCAGAAAATATTTCTGCAAATTCTGCTTCCAACGGCACCTCCAGTGATGTCCAATCTGTAACTTCTGTATTCTTTTACAGCATGTGGGTGTCACTGGCTAGGTCACCATTTATTGCCCATCCCTAATTGCCCCTTGAGAAGGTGGTGATGAGCTGCCTTCTTCAACACACTTTGGTCATGTAGTGTAGGTACACCCACAGTGCTGTTAGGGACGGAGTTCCAGGATTTTCACCCAGTGACAGTGAAGGAACGGCCGATATATTTCCACGTCAGGATGTTTATATTCTCTCTTCCATCTTCTTCTATCAGGAAAAGGATACAAAGGTCTGAGGTCACATACCAACCAACTCAAAAACAGCTTCGTCGCTGCTGCCATCAGACTTTTGAAGAATCCTACCTCTCATTAAGTTGATCTTTCTCTACACTCTAGCTATGACTGTAGCACTACATTCTGCACTCTCTCTTTTGCTTCTCTGCATAAGTAACATATGTTTTGTCTGTATAATGTGAAAGAAATAATATTTTTCACTGTATACTGATACATGTCATAATAATACCAATAATAAATCAAATCAAATTGTGGGGCACGGAACAGAACTTGTGAGGTATGGTCTTCTCACACATCTGCTACCCTTGTCCTTCTAAATGGTAGCACACGGGTTTAGAAGATGCTGTCTAAGGAACCTTGGTGAGTTCCTGCAGTGCATCTTGTAGATGATACACATGCTGCCAATGTGTGGAGGGAATGGAAGGGTTGCTAATTAAGCAGGGCTGTTTTGTCTTGGATAGTGATAAGATTCTTGAGTGTTGTTGGAGCTGCACTCATCCAGGCAAATGGAGAGTAGTCTATCACACTCCTGACTTGTGCCTTGTAGATGGTGGATAGGCTTTGGAGAGTCAAGAGCTGAGTTACTCACTGTAGGATTCCTAGCCTCTCACCTGCTGTGGTATCCACAGTATTTGTATGGCATGTCCAGTTCAGTTTCTGGTCAACGGTAACCCCCAGGTTGTTGATATTGGGGGGGGGGGGGTGGTTCAGTGATGGCAATGCTATTGAATGTCAATGGGTAATGGTTAGATCCTCTCTAGTTGGTCATTGCCTGACACTTTGTGATATTTGTCACTTATCAGCCCAAGCCTGGATATGTTCCAGCTTTTGCTGCATTTTAACATGGACTGCTTCAGTATCTGAGGATTGTGAATGTTGCTGAACATTGTGCAATCATCAGTGAACATCCCCACTTCTGACCTTATGATGGAGGGAAGGCCATTGATGAAGCAGCTGAAGATGTTTGGGCCTCGGACACTACCCTGAGGGAGTCCCGCAATGACATCCTGGTACTGAGATGATTGACCTCCAATCACCACAACCATCTTCCTTTCTGCCAGGAATACTCCAACCAGCAGAGAGTTTCCCCTGATTCCCGTTAACTCCAGTTTTGCTCAGGCTCCTTGATGCCACAGACAATCAAAGGCTGCCCTTGATGTCATGTTTAAACCAATGCTATATTGAGGTCAGGAGCTGAGTGACCCTGACAAAACCCAAACTGGGCATCTCTGAGCAGGTTATTGCTGAGCAGGTGCTGCTTGATAGCGCTGTCGATGACCCCTTCCATCACTTTACTGATGATCAAGAGTAGGCTGATTGGGCAGTAATTGGCCAGGTTGGATTTGTCCTGTTTTTTGTGTACAGGACATACCTGGGCAATTTTCCACTTTGCCGGGTAGATGCCAGTGCTGTAACTGTACCGGAAGAGCTTGGCTCGGGGAGCAGCAAGTTCTGGAACACAAGTCTTCAGTACTATTGCCGGAACGTTATCAGGGCCCATTGTCTTTGCAGCGTCCGGTGCCTTCAGCCACTTCTTAATATCACATGGAGTGAATCGAATTGGCTGGAGGCTGGCATCTGTGATGCTGGAGACCTCCGGAGGAAACTGAGATGGATCATCCACTCGGCACTTCTGGCTGAAGATTGTTGCGAGTGTTTCAGCCGTATCTTTTACACTGATGTGCCGGGCTCCTCCATCATCGAGGACAGGGATATTTGTGGGACCACCACCTCCAGTGAGTTGATTCACGACTGGATGTGGCAGGACTGCAGAGCTTGGATCTGATCCATTAGTTGTGGGATCACTTGGCTCTGTCTATCACTTGTTCTTATGCTATTTGGCACGCGGTTAGTTCTGTGTTGTAGCTTCACCAGGTTAACATCTCATTTTTAGATATGCCTGGTGCTGCTCCCAGCGTGCCCTCCTGCACTGGAGCCAGGGTTGATGCCCTGGTTTGATGGTAATGGTTGAGTGGGGGATATACCGGACCGTGAGGTTACAGATTGTGCTGGAGTATAACTCTGCTGCTGCTGATGGCTCACAGCGCTTCGTGTTCAGTCTTTGAGTTGCTGGATCTGTTCAAAGTCTATCCCATTTAGTGCCACACAACATGATGGAGGGTGATGATAAGATCAAGGATCTTTTTTCCTCTCATTGGTTCCCTGCCGCTGTCCCAGTCTAGCAGCGATGTTCTATAGGACCTTGCCAGCTCAGTCCGTACTTTCTCTGACTGCGTTCTCATTGCATAAAGGAACTGAATCATAGAATCCCTACAGTGCTGAAGGAGGCCATTCAGCCCATCAAGTCTGCACTGACAACAATTCCATCCCTGCCCTATCACCACTAATCCCTCTAACCTAAACATCCCGGGACACTAAGGGGCAATTTAGCATGGCTAATCCAGCCAGCCCGCACACCATTGGACTGAATATGTGGTTGCACAATTTGCTGATGACACAAAGTTAAGTAGGAGGGTAACGTGTGAAAAGAACATAAGGAGCTTGAAAAGGATACAGATAGAGGATGTAAGTGGGCAAAAATTTGGCAGTTGGAGTATATAAGGTGGCAAGAAGACTAGAAAAACAGAATAGGCCTCGGGTCATTGTCTGTGTAAAGTTTGCACATTCTCCCCGTGTCTGCCTGGGTTTCCTCCAGGTGCTCCAGTTTCCTCCCACACTCCAAAGCTGTGTGAGTTAGATGGATTGGCCATGCAAAATGTGTGGGATTACAGCAATAGGGCAGAGGGGAGGGCCTGGGTGGGATGCTGTTTCCGACAGTCGGTACAGACTTGATGGGCCAAATGGCCTCCTTCTGCACAGTAGAGATTCTGTAGAATGTTATTTAAATGCAGAGAGATTGCAGAATTTTGTGGTACAGGAGGAACTGGCTGCCCCGGTATATGAATCATAAAATGTGGAACGCAGATACAGCAACTTATTAGGAAGGGGAATGGAATGTTATTCACTGTCATTTATTGCAAAGGGAATGGAATTTAGAAGGAGGGATGCTTTGCTGCAGTTGTACTTAGCTCTGGTGAGAGAGCACATCTAGGTTATGGCATACAGCCTCATCTCCTTATTCAAGAAAAATATAATTGTATCAGAAACAGTTCAGAGAAGTTTCACTTGACAAATATCTGGAATGGGGGACTTATCTTACGAGGAAAGGTTGAATAGGCTGAGCTGCTACTCACTGGGTATAGAAAATTGAGAGGTGACCTTATTGAAATGTGTATGACTCTGAAGGGACTTTGCAGAGTGGATGCTGAGAGAATGTTTCCCCTCATGGGAGAGACTGGAACTAGGGAACACAGTTCATAGAAAGCAATCTTCTGTTTAAACCAAAGATGAAAGGAAATTCTGTTCTTTCAGAGTGTTGTGATGTCTGTGGAACTCTCTTCCCCAGAGAAAGGCGCAGGCAGAGGGTCGCAGTGGAAGGGTGTGTTTCTGAATGGAGGGCTCTGACAAGTGGAGTTCCTCAGGGATCAGTGCTGGGACCTTTGCTGTTTGTAAGAAATATAAATTATTTGGAGGAAAATGTAACTGGTTTGACTGGGATGGTTGTGGACAGCACAAAGTTTGGTGGATTTGCGGATAGCGATAAGGACCATCAGAGGATACAGCAGGATATAGACCAGATGGAGACTTGGGCGGAGAGATGGCAGATGGAGTTTAATCCGGACAAATGTGAGGTAATGCATTTTGGAAGGTCTAATACAGATAGGAAATATACAGTAGATGGCAGAACCCTTAAGAGTGTTAATAGGCAAAGGGATCTGGGAATACAGGTCCACAGATCCCTAAAAGTAGCAGCACAGGTGGAAAAGGCAGTGAGGAAAGCATATGGCATGCTTGCCTTCACTGGACAGGGCATCGAATATAAAAATTGGCAAATTGTGTTACAGTTGTGTAAAACTTTTGGTTAGGCCACATTTGGAATAATGTGTCCAATTCTGGTTGCCACACCACCAGAAGGATGTGGAGGCTTTGGAGTGGGTACAGAAAAGGTTTACCAGGATGGTGCCTGGTACGGAGGATATTCGCTATGAGGAGAGATTGGAGAAACTGGGATTGTTCTCACTGGAAAGACGGAGGCTGAGAGGCAGCCTGATGGATATTTATAAAATTATGAGGGGTATGGATAGGGTGAACAGTTGGAAGCTTTTTCCCAGGGTAGAAATGACAATTACAAGGAGGCTGAGTTTCAAGATAAGCGGGGGAGAAGTTCAGTGGAGATGTGCGGGGGGAGTTTTTTACACAGGGGGTGGTGGGGGCCTGGAATGCACTCCCAAGTGAGGTGGTTGAGGCAGTTACGTTAGTGACATTTAAGACCTATCTGGATAGACACATGGACAGACGGGGAATAGAGGGATACAGGTGATGGTTTAGATAGGTAAGCATGATCAGTGCAGGTTTGGAGAGCTGAAAGGCCTGTTCCTGTGCTGCAAAGTTCTTTGTTTCAATATTTATCCATCAATGTCACTAAAACAGAATATCTGACTGTTTATCAGCTTGCTGTGTGTGGGATCTTGCTGTGTGCAGGACTGGTTGTCTCTGCTTGCTACGTTACAACAGTGACATCACTTTAGCCTGTACGAGGGGTGGCTTCAACTTATGAGAGGAACTCTCCTTTTCCATAGAGTTCCGAGGGGATCTGATTGAGGTACATAAACTATAAAAGGGATTGATAGAGTAAATGTAGACCAAAGGTTTCCTGTTATGGGGCAATCGAGAACAAGAGGCCACAAGTGTAGGTTGAGGGGCGGTAGATTTAAAACCGAGATGGGGGGGAGCTACTTCTCACAGAGGGTGGTGGATTTATGGAACCCGTTGCCACACAACGCGTTGGAGTCCGGATCATTGAATGGTTTCAAGAAAATCAATATAGTTCTAATAAAAAAAGGAAAGGGGAGAATGGGGAACAGTTGGAGAGGTGGATTTGAGACCAGGGAGAGATCAGAGGTCTGATTGTATGATGGAGTGGGCTCGAAGGACTGAATTTGCTGACTTCTGCTCCTAATTCCTATGTTTGTTCCTACAGTGCAGCAGGAGATTATTCAACCCATTAACTCTGCACTGACTCTCCAAAAGAGCATCTTACCCAGGCTCACACTGCCACACTCTGCCCACCCTATCCCCATAACCCCATGTGAGGCAGCAATGCTAACCACCATGTCATCTCCCTTGGGCGAACCATCTCTGAGAGTAGAGGCAAAGACCCACAACAAATTTGGGTCAAAGAAAAAAGAACAAAACAGCTCGGGAAACAGGCCCTTAACTCAGGTTTCTGCTTTACAGGAACCTGAGTTAAGGCCCTGCCAATGAAACATTTACACTATCCCAGTCACTTGTCAGCTGACTCTTTCCTTCTGATGAACTCAGAGTTCTGTCATCCCCAGAAATGTTGTTTGCAATTTTGCCAATTATAAACCGCATTCTTCACAAACTGTCTTCAATAAAAATCTCACCAGGCCAGTTGAATAATCCACAAGAATTAGTCAATGGTGTGAAAACGCCCAAAGTTGATAAGGGTGTAGATGGTGAGAAGAGTGAAAAGTGATCAAGTTTGGTGAGTTGATTTGCATAGAACATCACTGGTTCTGGCAGTTTGGGAATATTTTCAAAGCATTGTTTCCAAGTTCAATTTGGTATCAGCTTCTTTCCAAAATTACAAGTGAGTTCTGCATCAGAGATTTTTATGTTCTTTCTGTCCTAAGTCCAGGGACTTTGTTGGTCAAACTTACTTTCTGACCTCAGATGTGCCAAAACTTTATCACTTTACCAGAATCGTAACCCTTTTACTGACATAAAAATAGGACCAACAGCCAAAATCTTTCCAGCGATATACTTCTTGCCCCGAACTTCAACAACTTTCTCAGCCACTTCAGGAAGCGTAGTGGAGAACATGCCCCTGTCTACATCAGTGGGGACAAAGTAGAAATGGTTGAGATCTTCAAGTTTTTAGGTATCCAGATCATCAACAACCTGTCCTGATCCTCCCATGCCAACACTATACTTAAGAAAGCCCACCAATGGCCTCTACTTTCTCAGAAGAATAAGAACATGTCACCTACGAGCTCACCAACTTTTACAGGTGCACCATAGAAAGCATTCTTTCTGGTTGTGTCACAGCTTGGTATGGGCTCCTGCTCTGCCCAAGACAGCAAGAAACTACATAGCATCATGAATGAAGCCCAGTCCATCACACAAACCAGCCTCCCATCCATTGACTCTGTCTACACTTCCCGTTGCCTCAGCAAAGCAGCCAGCATAATTGAGGACCCCATGCATCCTGGACATTCTCTCTTCCACCTTCTTCCATCGGGAAAAAGATGCAAAAGTCTTAGGTCACACATCAACCGACTCAAGAACAGCTTCTTCTCTGCTGCTGTTAGACTTTTGAATGGACTTACCTCACACTATGTTGATCTTTCTCTACACCCTAGCTATAACTGTAACACTACGTTCTGCACTGTCTCCTTTCCTTCTCTATGAAAAGTATGCTTTATCTCTATAGTGCACAATAAACAACACTTTTCACTGTATGTTAATACATGTGACAATAATAAATCAAATCAAATCACTCCTCTCAAGGATTCTAACCTCTTTGTTTGTCTGTGATATCACTGACTTTTAATCCTGTGTCCAATGGGCCACTCTCATACAGGAATAAAAATAATTCCTGGTTGATTTCAGGAGCTTTTGGAGCAACCTCTCATGCTGATAGGAACATAGATTTTAGCAGTAGATTTGAGGACAAGTTGATCTTTGAGTCTGCTCCACCATTCAATAATGGTGATGTCATGGCTGTTCTGGTCATGATCTCAGCTTCACTTTCCTATCTGCCTCCCGTAACCCCTGACCCCCTCATCGATCATGATTGGTGGTCATTTTCCACAATTCCATGGACAATGGAATAGTTCCTACAGATTGGAGAGTAGCTAATGTAAGCCCTCTATTCAAAAAGGGAAGTAGAGAGAAAACAGGGAACTACAGACCAGTGAACCTAACGTCGCTACTGGGGAAGTTGCTAGAATCCATTCTCAAGGATTTCATAACTCAGCATTTGGAAGGCAGTGGGATAATCAGACACAGTCAGCATGGATTTACAAAAGGGAAATCATACTTGAAAATCTGTTGGAATTTTTTGAGGATGTAACTAGTAGAGTTGTCTGAGGAGAACCAGCGGATGTGATTTATTTAGACTTTCAGGCAAGGTCTCACGTAACAGATTACCATGTAAAGCTAAAGCACGTGGGATTGTGGGTAATGTCTTGAGATGAATAGAAAGCTGGTTAGCAGATAGGAAGCAAAGAGTTGGCATAAATGGGTCTTTTTCTGATTGGCAGTCAGTGACTAGTGAGGTTTCCACAAGAATCCATGCAAGGACCCCAACTGTTCACATTATATATTAATGACTTGGAAGAGGGAACTGAATGTATTATCTCCAAATCTGCAGATGATACAAAGTTGGGTGGGAGGGTGAGCTGTGAGGAGGATGCAGAGATGCTTCAGCGTGATTTGGACGGGCCGAGTGTGTGAGTATCTGCATGGCCGATGCAGTATAATGTGGATAAATGTGAGGTTATCCACTTTGGCAGTAATAATAGGAAGACAAATTATTGAATGGGGGTAAATTGAGAGAGTGGATACTCAACAAGACCTTGTGTCCATCTATATCATGATGTGGAGATGCCAGCATTGGACTGGGGTAGGCACAGTAAGAAGTTTCACTACACCAGGTTAAAGTCCAACAGGTTTATTTGGTATCATGAGCTTATGGAGCGTTGCCTCTTCACCTAAGGAAGGAACAGCACTCTGAAAGCTTGTGATACCAAATAAACTTTAACCTGGTGTTGTGAGACCTCTCACTGTGTCTATCTCTATCAGTCACTGAAAGTAAGTGTGCAGGTACAGCAGGCAATAAAGAAGGCAAATGGTATGCTGGCTTTCATAGCAAGAGGATGTAAGTACAGCAATAGGGATATTTTGCTGCTATTGTATAGGATGTTGGTGAGGCCACACCTGGAGTATTGTGTGGCATTTCAGTGTTTTTATCTGAGGAAGGATGTCCTTGCTATCGAGAGAGTACAGCGAAGGTTTACCAGGCTGATTCCTGGGATGGCAGGTCTGCCTTTTTGGCCAATACCAACCAGATCACAACAAAGTGAATAAAGATATTGGAATCACTTGTCTGCTTCTTTTACCAATTGCCTTTAATTTTTTTTTGGGTTAGCGACCCTCCCAGCAGTGAAAACCGTTTCTCTTTATTTATTTCATCAAAACCTGTAGGAGTCTAGAACACCTAATTAAATCTCCCCTTAACCTTCTCTGATGGCATCGTAACAGCCCCATCTTGTCCATCTAACCTCGCTCCTGCTGACTCTCCTCTGCATTCTGCTGCCAAGGCTTTGACATCCTTCCCAATGTGCGGTGCCCAGAATTGGGCACCTTCCAACGGGTGGGGAAGAGGGTAGCTGGTCTCTGGACAGTTTGTCTTATCAATAAATACCTTTTGTGTTTGGAGTGAGTGAGAGTGCATCATTCCACAGGGAGAGCTCAATGCAGGAAGCGTGAGGTCAGCTATACTGGAACCAACAAAGACAAGTTTCAATATGTTCTTAATGGTGAAGACTTGAAACTGTGATTGAACAAAGGGATTTGGCTTTTCAGATATACAAATCATTAATAACTGGTGGAAAGGCACATCCAAAAGGCTAATTGGCCTTTATCTCAAATAGAAAGAGGAGGAAGTGATGATAGAGCCTTGGCCGTAATCCTTTCTGGAGTAACTATGTTCAATTCTTAAAAATAATGGCCATAATTTTCCGCCCATTCACGTCGGCAGGATTCTCCAGTCCCGCCAGCAGCGCACCCTCTCCCGCAGGATTCCCACCAGTGTGGGATGATGCCAATGGGAATTCCCATTGATAGCAGTGGGAACAGAGAATCCCACTGCTGGCAAATAACCACCACCTCCCACTGGCAGGAAACACGCAGCTGAGAGGCCGGAATACCTCATCCATTGTCTCACTGCCTTTGGAGGGAGTGCAGTGTAGATTGGTCAGACTGATAGCAGCGGTGAAGAAGTTTAATGATGGGGGACAAGTTGTATAAACTGGCTTGTATTCACCTCACTTGAATAATGGGTGGAGGACAAAATGATGGAGGGATTCATTCAGGAGGAAATGAAGAAACGATCACTGGCTCAAAATGAAAACCAAGTCTTTCAGGAGTCAACTCAACATTCTGACAGACAAAGAGAAGCGAAAAAGTCAAATTCTCTCCCAAAAATTGTTCTAGTTGCTGGAGGTCAATGGGAGCGGTGAAGACAGAGGAAGTTTATTGGCTAAAGATGATTTAAGGCTTATGGATTAAAGGTGGGAGTTGGGATGAAGTTAGATGGAGGAAATAAGGTTGATGAAGATGAGATGAGGTACATACAGATCAACCACAGCCTAATTACATGGTGGAACAGGCTCAGGAGCTTTCTGTGCCCATGTGTGAACCAGGAGGGGTTGAATGGGAATGTGACCCTCACAGCAGAAGGTGCTAGAATGGTGAAGATGTTCATGACCTCACTGTAACATGGGATAAACTTAGGAAGACCATTGGTCATCCCAAGAAAGTGCAGCAAAGAGTGTTTGTCCATGGGAATGGCCATCTGTCACATCCCCTTGTCTGGATCAAGCTTCACGCCAGTGCCCTGAGTAAATGACCCTCGAAAGGAGCCTGGCTGATCCTGAATCCGCATTTCACAGGGTTAACACTGAATTGGATTCTGTCCAGGAGAGACAAAGACGTGTCTGATGTTCTTGCAAAGAGCGATCCCAAACCAGGATGCCGTTGACAATGATCTCACAGGGTTGTCCTGGATATAGTGACTCCAGTCATTACTGGAAAACTTCACTGCCAGGGGAAATCTCATTGGGCAAATGAGAAAATGAGCTCAGCCTATCAGAGACATGAATGTGGTTATTGTTGAGGATTCCTCATCTAATAGGATCTGCCCGAACCCACATTTCACATGGCGAATGCAGAACACCTCGGCATGTCTGCTATCGCCTGCCCCACTGTCCTCACAGGGTGATGTTCTCTGAGCAGTGCTTGGTTCAACTGTGCTGTGTCAACACAGATCCTGACGGTGCTGTCATTATTTACTACGGTACCACTGCTGAAACCCATTCTGGGGCCTTGTCCATGGGAGTTCTGGCACCCAGTGTCATCATCCGATATAGCTCATTAGCACTCTCCAGGGGCCAGCAGCCTATTGCAGCAGCACCCCACCCCCGATCCACCCGGACTGATCAACCCCATGAACACCCCCACCACCCAGCCCAATTCCCCCTCGTGTCAGTCCCAATCACCAACTCGACCCCCGCAATCGCCAGCCAAACCCACCCCTCCCCCAATCACTGGCCCTGATCATACCCCTCCTGCCACCCACTGATCCCTAATGCGGAACGTCAGAGGTTCTCCGTGCCCTACGTCCGTCCCCCCACCAACCGGCCAGCCCAGCTCTAGTCCTTCCCCTCTGGCCTCACCTCTTGACACTGCCCAGTGCCCAGTGGGCAGTGCCAGGGTGCCCGGTGGGCAGTGAAAGGTTGCCAGCATTGTCCAAGACATCCCCAGGAGGTCTCAATGGCCTCTGGTTCCGCCTGCGAGGCCATCATGAGTGGTCTACCTTGCTGGGGACTAGCTGTGATTCTCAGCAGAGAGATAACGTCCCGGGTTCCGTAAATCACACTGCACGGATTTAAATTTAATTTCAATAATTTATTCAGCCTCTTGCCGGATATGGGTTCGAGGAGGACGGTGCAGGATATCCGGTGCCAGTAAGATTGCGGGAGGTGGGAAATCGGGCGTGAACCTGATTTGTCGGCTCTCTCGTGCCCTTACCCTGCACACAGTCGGCAGTGCACGAGGGTAAGATTGCCGCCAAGAGGTCAGGGTGTTACACACTGAACCACAACTCTTTGGAAGTTAAATCTCAAAGTTATTGCCTCCGTAATTAATAATTCTTCATCGCAGGATTAGCTTTGTATTATTTTCCAAACAATAGTTTCCTGAGCAAGTTATTGCACTTGACCTGTTGAAAGAAATAGGGCTGTGGTCATGTTATCGGAGCCAATTTCTTTCAAAATTTCCTTCCTTTATGTTTTTTGAGATATTTGTGTACTTTCCTGCATTTCACCAGCCCCACCAATCTTTATGACTGGGCCAAGTTTTCTAGCCGACAGTGAGGTTTCACCACCAGAACCCAGGCTGGGTGTTGTCCTGCTCCAGCAATGAGCTGCCTGGAGCTACCATCCAATCAAAAACAGTCACCCACAGCCAGAGCTGGATCCGAGTGTTGGCAGCTCAATAGCGCCACCACTCACTGTGGTCATTATTGAATCTGCAACAGCCGGGGAGAGGAAGCCTCAGTGCTGGGACACCCTGGAAGATCAGTAGGTTTTGTCAAGGAAAATGAAAACTAACAGTGAGGCCCTGGTGATTGGCATGAGGGCCGTCATGAAACATTATTTGTGCCATGGCCTCAATGAGTATCTCGATGAAGCCTCCATTAACTGAGATTCCCCCAACAGTTTCCCCGTATGGTGGAAGGGCCCTCCCAACATGCAACATGCCCAGGTTGGCGATATGGCATTGTAAAGATGTAGGCCACCCCTCCCAAAATCTCTCCCAACCCTCCTGCTGCCCAGGGACAGGGACATCTGAGGTGTGGGTCTCTAGACAGTCAGTAATGGCCGAACACAGAGGATTCAATGGTGATGCCATTTACAGGCCAGTGTTACAGGGGAGGGAGAAGACAGTGTGAGGGAAGGGGGGAGGGATGTGAGGGTGTGGGGAAAGTGGGAGGGTGAGGAGCAGGGGAAAGTGTGGGGGAGGTGAAGCATCCATCCTTGGGAACGTGGTATCTCAGCAATCGAGTGCAGGGGAGATGAAGTGGTCACGCCTGTGATGGGGTTGGCGCGGTGAGGGGGGGGAGTGGCGAGGGGGGAATGGTGAGAGGCTGGATGGAAAGAGCACCTGGGTGAGGTGGTTAGGGTGCAATGAGGAGCTTTGCCCAGGACACAGTCAATGCTGGGGAACACTGTCTCTGGGTGAAGCTGCGGCAAATCCTGAGGGAAACACAAATGAAAGAATGAAGAACCTGAACAAGGTTCTGTGCGACCACGGTGAGAGGATTGGGTTTTAGTTCCCACGTTAGAGAAAGATTAATAAATATTGGGAGTGAATGGGTTTTGCATCACTCGATCCTGTCTTGCCGGTGAGAACGATTTTGAGCCCAGAAAGGACCAAAGACTATTTACATCAAAGGAATGGAAATGGAAACACCTCCTGCTCCCACACAGCTGCCCCCACCCTCCTCCCCTCGCAGTACCGGGGTCCAGGTACCATGGCCATAGCATGGAGGGGGATTGGAGGAGGCCTTTGAAGCCCCTGGGTGGTCAGGAGTGTGGTCAGGCAGTGCCCATCGGGCAGTGGTACCCTGGCAGAATCCATTTAGGTCCCATAAGTGTGCAATTGGTGCCATGCAAGTCGGAGAAGAATGCGGGAAGGGGTCCATGGAAGGTGTTGTGGAGTGTGGGGTGGGGGTGCAGGGGACTCACCAGGAGGTTCCTAATGTCCCGATGCCACTGAGCCATGTTGGTGTGTGGGGGGTGGGGGTGTGTGGGGGTGCGGGGGGGGGCGGTGGTAACAATGCCACGATGAGGGGGATTCTGATTTCAGCGGGGAATGGATTGTGGAAGGAGGTCTCCCTGTGCGTTAGTAAGTGGGGGCAATGACACCCGGGCATTCTGTCGCCAGCTTTCCCAATGTGCTTTAGCACCCCCTCCCTCCCCACTCTCCCGACCCCCTCCCCCTCACTCCCCACACCCCCTCGCTCCCCACATCCCATCCCCCCAACTCCCTACATCCTCCCTCCCCAGTCCCCACACCCCCTCCCCCTCATTCCCCACACCCCCTCCCCCACACCCCCTCCCCCTCACCCCCCACACCCCCTCCCCCTCATTCCCCACACCCCCTCCCCCTCACTCCCCACACCCCCTCCCCCTCACTCCCCACACCCCAGCGGTGATTAGTTCCAGGCTGTCTGAAACACCGAGTGCTGGAAGGTTGCCATGCCGATCTCATCCAAAACACCGGAGTGGAGGATTCCCGCTTTCAGGGACTTGAAAAGATTCTGCCCATCACGTAGGATTAAATCTATCAAGTAATGTGAAGGTTATTAAGCTTTAAGAAAGCACTGTGAGTCACACTGAGAGCACAGTTTACAGTTCTGGCTACCACACAATATAAGCAGGGGTGGGGTGGGGGAGAGACAGTGGCGCAGTGGTATTGTCACTGGGTCAGTAATCCAGGGACCCAGAGTGATACAAAGAACAAAGAACAACACAGCACGGGAAACAGGCCCTTCGGCCCAACGAGCCCGCGCCGCCGTCCCCCTGTCTCAGTGACCTATTCATGATTTTAGTCTACACCTAACGTGCGAGGATCAGGGAGGTCCAATTTAGGGACAATTTAGTACCCAATCAATCAGCCTAAAAGCACATCTTTGATGTTCTGGGGACCTGGGTTCAAATCCCACCACAGCAGTTGGTGAAATTTGAATTCAATAAAAATGAACATTGTCAATTGTGACAAAAACCCAGTGGATTCATTAATGCCCCTTAGAGACGGAAATCCCAGTCTGGCCTACGAGTGACTCCAGAGCCTCACAAAGCTGATTCCTAAAAATTACCCTCTGCCATTGCCTCGTAGGGATTGGAGGTGAATGGGGCTCAGCTAGTCCACATCCCATCAAAAAATAAAAGATATATTTATATTGGGATAATCTGTCATTGGCTGATACCTGGCTTCCTGTCTGCTAGCTTCTCACTCAGGTTATTGGATGCGGTGATGGAGTTGGGAAGGGAGAGGTCCGGTAACATTGCGGCTGCTGAAATGGGGACAGTGGCTGAGGCTGGCCAGGGTTCAGGCTGGTGGCCAAGGAGCTGAGATCACTCCTGGACACATCGAGGATTTGCGAGGCCTGTGGGAGGCCCAGCTTGGTGAGGAGGCTGGCCGGTTGGTTTGAGCTGAGCACCAGGCTCCACAGCTGGCTCAGGCCACACAGCACTGGCTGGCCTGAGATCCAGGCCACCCTCCTGGGCCCCACTGCTGCTCGGACCTCCAACCACACCGCCCTCACCGCCTGCTGCCATCACAACTGGGTACAGAGCAGGTGAACGGATCACCAATCAGCAAAGGAGAGTTTACCAGGTGTCAGACTGACACTCCGGCAACATCACACCCTGGTACTTAAGCCCGACATAAACTCATAGCCACATCTATGTATCAACACCATCTAAATCCCCTGTGTGACACTGCCTGATCGTGGCTCTGTATCAGCCATCTGCTGCTGAAACACCCATTCGTGGTTCTGTAACCTCCGGACTGAACTATTCCAATCCTCTCCCTGTCCAACGACTGACATTGTACCCTCCTTAAACATGAGGTTACCCGAGTCTCTGCAGTCCTTCTCCATTCACCCATCATCTCTATGCTCACTCAGACCAACTCACACATAACCTCGATTTTAAATCCCCACCCCACCTCTGTAACTTCCTTCAGTCAATAACCATCCAAGATCTCTGCAAATTTAGTTTTATTCTGGCCTTTAATTCTGGCCTCTTGCCCATCCCCCAGTTGCCCACTCTCAGTAGCCAGGATTTCACCTCCTCAGCTCTGGAGTTCTCGCAACTAAATATCTGCCTCTACTCCTTCCTGCTTTAAGACACTCCTTAAGGCCAATCTCTTTAAAGGAGATTTAAAGGAGATGTGCGAAGCAAGTTTTTTACACAGAGGGTGTTGGGTGCTGGGGGAGGCAGTGGAAGCAGATATGATAGTGAGTTTTAAAGGGCATTTGGATAAATACATTTCAGTAGGATGGGAATAGAGGGATATGGTCCCTGGAAGGGGAAAGGGTTTTAGTTCAGATGGGCAGCATGCTCTGTTCAGGCTTAGAGGACTGAAGGCCCTGTTCCTGTGGAGTGGTTAGCAATGCTGCCTTACAGCACCAGGGACCCGGCTTCGATTCCTGGCTTGGGTCACTGGAGTCTACACGTTCTCTCCATGTTGCGTGCGTTTCCTCTGGGTGCTCCGGTTTCCTCCCAGAGTCCAAAAGACATGCTAGTTATGTGCATTGGCCATGCTAAATTCTCCTGCAGTGTACCCGAACGGACACCAGAGTGTGGTGACTAGGGGATTTTCACAACAACTTCATCACAGTGTTAATGTAAGCCTACTTGTGACACTAATAAATAAACTGTAATTTTCTTTGCTCTTTGACCAAGTTACCTGCACTGACATCTACCTATGAGGCTGTGTGGAATTCTGTGCAATCACTTTGAGGTTAAAGGTACTACACCTTGGTGTGGATTGGAGTTAGTGCAGTCTCTTGTTCCAGTTTCAGTGGAGGGAGTGTCCTATTTTCTAACTGTGGCAGCCTGGTTATTGGGGCTGGCTGAGCTTTGTGGGGATGTCATGGGGAAGGTTTGTATCTGCTGTGAGGAGCTGGAAACACAACAAATCAGGACACCTGCTCCCACAGAACTTTATTCAATTTTCAGAAATACAGAAAGAGGAAAATTACTCAGAGTTGGGTTTACTGGGCTTGTTATTGCCTCCTGTTACATAACTTTCACTTTGGTCTTTTCTCTGCTTTTCCCAGAAGCGGATTACTTGACACTGATGTCCTCTGTGTATTTCGACACAACTTGTCCATTAACTGTTTCTTCCACAACAGTCCTCACTGTCTTCGTGACGACAGGTTCTGTAAGGGGACAAATGAATCATCAGTGGCTGGTGATTGAACGATGAACAATTTGTTGGAGACTAACGGATACATTCATTAATCAGCAATTAGTAAAATCAAATAAATGATGCAGTTCTGACCACATCTTGGTTGCCAACTCTGATGGGACACAACCCTGGAGGTTTCATCACATGACCTCCTGTCCCCAACCTCCCCTCATTGGTCAGACATCACACCCATCTTCAGAGCTCCACCTCCACTCACTGGTCATTGGTCATTCAATGAGATATTCTCATTGGCCATCAGATACCTCCATCATGCTGTGCCTTGCCCCTTTCTCTCCCTCTCAGGTTTCTCTACATCTCAATCCCTATGTTGTATTCACTGCTTTATGTTGTATTTTAGGCAGCTTAATACAAGGGGAAACTATACTGTGCATGTCTTGGGCAAGGCGGTGATGTTACTTTCCAATCCATTCTGCCTCATGATTCCTGGCTCCATACTTTGATTTCCCCCCATCCTTGAACAGTTCACAGCCACTAGCTGCCCACTCATACTCACAATGGCCATCGCTCAGATGCGAGTAGAGACAGCGTTATTTGGCTAATCAAACATGAGGTCACTGTGAGAGAACTTGAATTCTTTCCTGAATGCACAGACCTCACTGGATACCAACTAAGAGATGGCATCCCACCAAATGTTTGGTCCTCCACTCTTTGAGGAAGTGAAGTGGATTTTGGCAGCCTAATTGTCCCTCCACTGGGATTAGACTGACCCACTATGTGTGAATCAGTACTTCAGCAGGCAGTGAAGTTATGGAATAAGGAACTGGTTCTCTCTGTCTCTGTCATTCTGTTAAAAACAGAAAATAGGAAGAGGAATTTGTCCTGCAACTTCTTGAGCCTACTCCACTGCTCATCTGATCTTTGTCCTCAACTCCACTTCAGTAGCCAATGCAGATATTTGTCGTGTCCTCCAGAGTTTGATGGTCCATCAGCCACAGCTTCCTATGCTAGAGAATGCAAAGGTTCACAAGCCTATGAGTAAAAAATGTCTACTCATCTCTTTCTAAAAGGGTGAACTCTTATCCTGAGAACAGGATCTATTATGCGAGATGCTTCAGTCCAGGAAACAACCTCTCAACATCTGACACTCACTGCTTTATCTACAAGCTCTGAATCTACATTGTGTTCAAGCTGATTGTGCAGTCACTTTGAGGACAGGTTGTGTCTAACTCACCATGCTTCTCCTCTTTGACCACAATCGTCTTGCTCATATCTTTTGTAGCTTGTGATGTTCTTATTTGGCTGGTAAAATAAAGAATAAACAGTAAGTATCCACAAACCTCTCCAGCAGGAACATATCATAAGGACTGGTGTGAGTGTGAAGGAATCTGCTTTAGTCTAGCATTTTCCATGACCTTGTGAATGCCCCAAAGCGTTTTATAGCTGGTATTTCATTAAGATCCTTGTTGGGGGGGTGATTTTGTGACTCGGTTATTATTCCAGGTAACAAGAGTTCAAAATACACCCATTTGTAAACTGCAATTGATTTTCTTAAAGCTCTGACTCCATTTGACTTCTATTATGAGCTGGAGATTCAGAGGTGGGGGGTGTGGGGTGGGGGGTGCGGGGGGCTCTCAGGGAGGACACAAACCCCCCATTGAGACACCAAATATTCAATCATTTCAATGAAGTAACTTAAATGACACAGCAGAGTGTTAAAAACTCTGAATTATTGGAACATTTTGACTGTTACAGAACTTCTGTGCAGAGAATTGAAAGATCCCGAACGCAGACAGCTGGATCATCAAAGGTGGGCATTTGAACATCTCCACGGCAGGATAGGGAGACAGTTACTTTATTAATATTGAACATATTCAAGAGGCAGCTGGATATAGCACTTGGGGCAAAAGGGATCAAAGGTTATGGGGAGAAAGCAGGATTAGCGATTGAGTTGGACAATCAGCCCTGATTGTTATGAATGGGGGAGCAGACTCGAAGGGCCAAATGGCCTCCTGCTCCTATCTTCTACGTTAACAACTTTGTGTTATACCAAAGTAGGAAGAATTGATCCTGGCACTGGTTCTGAAATCAAAGTGTTCCAGATTTCACATTAACATCCCTTACTAAGAGCAAAGAATTCATTAAAATCACTCCAAGTACAGACAGGAAGAATTCAGAAGGCAATATCATGTCTGACATGTTTAGTTAGTTAGGGGGATGAAGTTGGAAGGAGCTGGGTTTATTCAGGTTGCTCTCTTACCCAGATCCATTCAGCAGGGCACGGTATGTGGCAATCTCCATTTCCAGCTTCGTTTTAACATCCAGTAGCTCGGCGTAGCTCTTGACGTTTTGTTCTAGTTTCAGGCGGAGATCCAGCAACTCTCCCTCCAGTCGGTTGATGTCCATCTGGAGCATGTTCCGTTTATCGCTGTAACGACCTTCAACTTCCGCGAGACTGCCCTCCAGAGATGCAATCTGCAGACAAACAGAGATTAGTCAGAGGCTGAATCCCCAGAAGCTGTTGGCAATGGGGTTATTACTCTCCTGTGCGGTACTCACCATGCTGAGCAGACTCTGTAGTTCCATTTCCAGTCCCTGGACAGTGTGTCTCACTTGGGTGAGCTGTGATTTTTCAGCTTGAATGGCATCAGTGTTAACGGCAAATTCTTGCTGTACGATCAGACACTGAAACAAGCAATTAGAACAAGTCTTTCATCAATCATTGGCTCCATTTTAAACAAAACCACTCTGTACTATTACACTGCTGTTGGGACATCAAGGGTCAACACTAAATTAATTCTATTTCTGAGATAAAAGATTGTGCCAATTTAGTTTGGACCATTTTGAAACCAGGCCCCCAAAATCCTATGTTATCGCAAGCTGCATATAGGACAGCAATCTGTTCAATGGTTCCAGTCTCATGCTGAAGGTAATTTCGTGTGGGTTACACTTCGATGGAGATAGGGAATTGGAGGATTTCAGAGGTTAACTTTCAAACAGCCGAGAGAATTGGTTTGTAGACAGGGATGAGAGAATAGGGATAAATGGATCTGTTCTAAGTGGCAGACAGTGCGCTCCTGCAGCAAGCAATGCTGGGACCCCAGCTATTCACAATATATATCAGTGATTTGGATGAGGGAACCAAATATAATATTTCCAAGCTCGCTGACATTACAAAACTTGGTGGGAAGGTGAGTGATGAGGAGGATGTTAGGAGGCTTCAAGGTGATTGAGGCAAGTTAAGTGAGTGGGCAAATACACAGCTGATGCAGTATAACATGGATAAATGTGACATTATCCCCTTTGGTTGGAGAAACAGAATGGCAGAGAATTAATTAAATGGTGATAGATTGGGAAATGTTGTTATACAAAGGGACCCGAGTGTCCTAGTACACCAGTCACTGAAAGCAAGCATGTAGATAAAGCAAACAGTTAAGAAGGTATGTTGGCCTTCATTGCAGAAGGATTGGAGTACAGGAGCAAGGATGTCTTACTGCAGCTGTACAGCCTTAGTGAGACCACACCGGGAGTATTGTGCGCAGTTTTGGTCTCCTTATCTAAGGAAGGATATTATTGCCGTAGAGGGAGAGCAGAACGGTTCACCAGACTGATTCTGAGTTGGTAGAATTGTTGTTTGAGGAGAGGTTGGGTTGACTGGGCCTGTACTCACTGGAATTTCAAAGAATGAGAGGGGATCTAATTGAAATGTACAAGATTCTGACGGGGCTGAACAGACTGGATGCAGGGATGATGTTTCCTCTGGCTGGGGTACCCTGGAGGGGTCACAGTCTCGGGAGACATGGGAAAGTATTCAGAATTGAGATGAGGAGAAATTTCTTCACTCAGAGGGTGGTGAAGCTGTGGAGATAAAATCACTGAATATATTTAAGAAGGAAATAGATTTCTAGACTCTAAAGGTGTCAAGGAGTAAGGGGAGAGTGTTGGAGAATGGCTTTAAGATAGAGGATCAGCTATTTTCATTCGGGAAAGCTCTGGATAAGGTATGATGCCTTCACACCCATGAGTGGTAAGTGGTCCAATTGGCCAATTAATGGATCACTCTCTACAAATTGACTGGAATTTTCCAATCGGAATCTGCAATCCCCTGACTTTGAGGTCAGAATGTGATCAAGCAAAGGAGCCTGCCTCAAAGGGCAGGAACCACCACTCCCCGCAGTGACCCTCTGCCCCCATGCTCCTGATGTTGGGGCACCGCTGTGGCTACTGAGCACCCAGTGAAAGGACCTTCGCCGGGGTGCCTGGCAGCTGTGATTTTTTAATGTTGGCATTTTGTAAACATTGTTCAGAAGGTGCCTTCACCGTACAGTTGCCCTTTCACTCTCGGCCTTGCAAGGGTCTGAGACCGGGGCGACTGATCTGTCAATGCTGGAGAGCTTCTATTGGTTCTCCAGTCTCAGGGAGAACCCTGTTAACCTTAATTGGACGGTGGGTGAACACGAGGGTCCCCCGTGGCATTGCTGGAATTTATAGGCAGAGGTGATGGCAAATTGGTAATGTCTTTGGACGTGTAATCTCAAGAGCCAAGCTAAGCTCTTTGGGCAAGTGTTCAAGTCTCACCATGGCAGCTGGTGCAACTTAATATTAATTAATAATTTTGGGAGCTCTCTTGTGCTGAAGGGCCCAGCCTCTGCAGGGGCCATTTCTTTGGACTCTGGAAACTGTTATATCCAAGGCCTTTCTTGCCATTGGTGTTCTGTCACAAATCACTCATTGGAGCTCTGTCAGTGCTGATGTGGTGGTAGGAGTCAGAAACATACCCAATGTTCAGGACCAGATCCCAGAGCAACCATTCAATCTCTGAGTTTCTGCTCAAACAGGGCTACTCAGCTTCTGGTATTTAAATGTTAAATTTCTGAACTGCATCCAGGGTTGCTTTTAGCTTTAGCTGTTTCTTTCCAGGTTTGTGGAAGAAGTTACGCTGGACTGTCATTGTCCACCCCCTTGCTCCCCGGACTGTTGTTGATGTGTCCCACCATCCTCCCGCCCCCGTGCTTTACAGCCCATGAAATATTTTCAAAGTGCTGTGACTGTTTGTAATGTAGGAAACAGGGTGGCCAATTTGTGCACAGCAGGATCCCAGAGCAGCAATGAGCTAAAAAGTAGTTAATTTGCTTAGTTGGAAGGATAGTTGTTGACCAGGACACCAGAGAGGCCTGAGATCCTTTCACATCCTCCTGACTTCAGTTCAAAGTCTTATCTAAAAAACATCCTCTCCCGCAGTGTAGCATTCCCTCAGTACTGCACTGGGAGTGTTTGCCTGGGTTTAAATCTCTGCAGTGAGATTTGAAGTCTCAGCTATCTGAGAAAATGGTAGTTGTTGCTGCCTTGTAATGAAGGATGTGATGGTTGAGTGATCACAATGGAATAATGGCACACATTCCCAATTACCTGCTGCGCATACCATTCTTCAGCTTCTGCCTTGTTCTTTCTCACTATTTCCTCATACTGCTGCCGCATCTCATTCAATGCCTTGGACAAGTCTGGGCCCTTTTCAGCTGTGACATCGACAGTAACATTACCTGATATCTGACCACGCAGTCCCCGAAGCTCCTACACAGGAAACATTCAGTTAATCCATATTCCCAATCTGAAAGGAACTTTATAGCATTCATTTACCAAAATGGATGTTACTGACCTCCTCATGGTTTTTCCTGATGTAGATCAGTTCCTCCTTTAGACCCTCAATCTGCATCTCCAGCTGACTCTTATCCAATGTCATTTCATCCAACATTGCACGCAGCCCATTGATGTCTCCCTCCACAGCCATTCGAATCCCCAATTCAGCCTCAAACCTAGAGACACAAAAGGGAAAAATCTCTCTTATTAGTTCTTGCCTGATGCTGAGGTTAAGAGGCACTCTGTGCATTTTATAGTGACTTTTCTGATCTAAATGATTTTCCCCAAGTGGTCTGAGGGTTGCAGTGGGGATGGGGAAGGGTGGGGATGAGGGGATATTCCAGAGTTCTCCTTTCCCATAGGTACTCCTGCCTCTCCCGAGAGATTACAGATCCGTGTCTGGTCAGGATACTCCAGGCATCGGGAATACAGAGAAGTTAGTCTTTCCCAGTCATGCTACAAAGCTGAATAGACTAACATGTGCGGTGGCAGAGATGGCACAGTGGTTAACACTGCTGCCTCATAGCACTAGGGACCTGGGTTCAATTCCCAGCTTGGGTCACTGTCTGTGTGGAGTCTGCACATTCTCCCCGTGTCTGCGTGGGTTTCCTCTGGGTGCTCTGGTTTCCTCCCACACACTGAAAGACAAGCTGGTTAGAGTGCATTGGCCATGCTCAATTCTCCTTCAGTGTACCCGAACAGGCACTGGGGTGTGGCAGCTAGGAGATTTTCACAGTAACTTTATTGCAGTGTTAATGTAAGCATACTTGTGACACTAATTAAAAAAACTAGTTCCTCCACAATGTGACCATTAACGCACAAGCCTAGGTTTCTGCTGCTTAATCACATGTCAGCAGAGTGGATTCTGCGTGAGAATACCAACAATTCCCTCCTGCTTTCCATTACCGCAGCAACAGGTAGGGAGGAGGTGAGAGGATGCTGAAAATGGACGATGCAGAAAGTAAACCAGTGGGAAAGGAGAATCAGAAATTAAAGTTCACTCACACAGGTATAGTTACTCACTTTGATTTAAAATCTTCAGCAGCAAGTTTGGAGTTATCGATTTGCAGCATTAGCCTGGAGTTATCAAGGATGGAATCATTAATCTGTGAAAATGGGAGATTAATAATAATAGTTTCTGAGGATAAATGAAAAGAAGGCAGCAAACAGCAACATCATTGACAGCTGCATTGACCCGAACAGGCACTGGACTGTGGTGATGGGGGATTTCACAGTAACTACATTGCAGCGTTAATGTAAGCCAACTTATGACGAATAAATAAACTTTAACTGTAAACTTTTACTTTGCCACTGCTTTCAGTTAGGGTTAGAGCCAGTTTTGTAACACTGCAGACTCCACATTCCATTCCACACTCCTGCACTGATCAGCCCCACCACCCCCCGGCACCCACCCAGCACCACCTCTCCCCACATAGCTCCTCTCCCCTACCCAGACCCACCTCCCGCCACCCAGACCCTCCTCTCCCCTACCCAGCCCCTCCTCTCACCACCCAGACCCTCCTCCCCTACCCAGCCCACCCACCCCCACCCAGTTTCTCCCTCCCATACGTCACTGACCTTCCTCTCTCCCCCACCCAGTTTCTCCTTCCCCCACACCCAGGCCAGCCTCCCCTGTTCCCCCACACACCCCAGCCAGTCTCCCCTCTCCCCCACAGCCCTGGTCAGCTGTTGTTGTCTCTCTGCCCCTCTATACTGAGCTTCCCCATCAGTCTGCAGCTCCTCCTCCTGCAATGGCAGTGTTCAGTCTAGAACATTCTCCCCAGTTCACAATTCCTCACGGCTCCCACACAGTGAGTGCTTTGTGTCGCCGTTCTGTTCTCTATTCCTCTCTCAGTCCCCACTGTGCCCGGTCGTTGTGAACTGCTGGACCCAGTTCCAGGGTAACTTTCCAGCATTGACTCAATTCCCATCTACACTCCGAATTCTGGTCTCTGGAGACAGCTCAATTTTAACCTCTCGATTTGACTAACCCTTCAGTTATTTAAGCTTCAACTCTGCAACTCCTTCTCTGCCTCACTTTCCTCATTCAGAACACTCTGTAACCAAACCTTAGAGTCATCGAGTTTTACCTTCTCCCTTCGCCCCATCATACGTCTGCCAACCATCAAGTGCCTATCTACTTCAATCCCATTTTTCAGTACGTGGTCTGTAGTGTGTCTGCTGTGCTGTTTCTAGTGCTCATCTTAAAAGTTGTGAGGGTCTCTGCCTCTGCCACTCGTTCAGGCAGCGAGTTCCAGATTCCCACCATCCTCTGGGTGAAAATGTTTCTCCTTAAACCCCCTCTAAATCTCTGCCCCTTACTTTAAATCTGTGCCCCCCCCGGTTATCAACCCCTCTACTAAGGGGAGAAAATCTTTCCTATCTACCCTACCTATATCCTTTATTAGCTGAGGCATGGGGCGGGATTTTCCTGCCTCGTTGGTCCCGAAACAGTAAAATCCTGCCTGAGGTGAAAGGACCTTTGCGTAGTCTGCCCCTCACCCACTCCGATTCCCGTGCCCCACAGGGCGGGAACATTCCAGCCATAGAGTTTAAAGGTAGGCAGGTTTGGCTGAAACTATATAAAATGTTGGCTAGGTCACAGCTGGAGTATCGTGTGCAGTTCTGGAATCTACATTATAGGAGGGATTTGATAGCCTTGGAAAGGGCGCAGAGGAGATTTACCAGGATGTCACCTGGGCTGGAGAGTTTCAGTTATGAACAGAGGCTGGATAGGGTGGGGCTGTTTTCCTTGGAGTGGGGGGTGGGGAGGGGAACATGATTGAGATGTATAAGATTATGTGGGGAACAGATAAAACATGGGGTGGAACAATGGCACTGCTGGTTAGCACTGCTGCTTCACAGTGCTAGGGACCTGGGTTCAATTCCCGGCTTGGGTCACTGTCTGTGTGGAGTCTGTACGTTCTCCCCGTGTCTGTGTGGGTTTCCTCCGGGTGCTCCGGTTTCCTCCCATAGTCAGAAAGACGCGCTGGTTAGGGTGCATTGACCCGAGCAGGTGCCGGAGTGTGGCAACTTGGGGAATTTCACAGTAACTCCATTGCAGTGTTAATGTAAGCCTTGTGACTATTAGCTGTAAGAGAGTAAACTGGTGAATCTCCTCTGCGCCTCTCCAGTGCACTCACATCACCAGCCCTGCACACAGTACTCATATCTCCTTATGTATCTTGACTGACTTTGTTTTATAAAGCTCATGTGAAGGACCTCAGGCAGTTCAATTTAGTTAAAGGTGCTATCTGGCCAGAAGTTGTTGTAGTAGCTAGTACAAGTCAAGCTTCAGTTCCTAGCTTCTTACCTGCTGGCGGAGATTGCTGATAGTTGCCCAGTAAGCACTCCAGTCCTTGGCAACAGGAGTTGCATTCTCATAGAATTGGCGGATTTCCAGCTCCATCTTACTGTTGGAATTTTCTAAGTCGCGCACCCTTTCCAGATAACTGGCCAGGCGATCATTCAGGTTCTGCATAGTGGCTTTCTCATTGAGGGTGCCCCCTAAAGAGGCTGAGGCAGAGCTCGCCCCAAAGGCACTGCTCCCCAAGCTGGAGCTGTAACCCACTGAGGCAATGCGGGAGCCTCCATAGCCCACACCATGCACACTCATAGAGCGAGGAGGAATCCCACTGCTCCGAACCTGTCTAACGGAGCCTGAGGACTTCATACTGTAGCTCAAAGCCATGCTTCTACCAACTGACTGCTACCAGCTCAACACTGCGAGACTCAGCCTGTCTCACCTTATATCCCTCTTCCCAAATTGTCATTGCTCCTCCTCCTGCTCACACATAGGCTGGCAGGAGATCCAGCCCTCCCAGCATTGCTGCTCTCAGCGAAAACCTTTCGCCACTCAACCTGACAGTTTGCGGCATGGATGAATGGAATAGTTACCCTGCCCTAAACACACCCTGGGCTGTGCCTCACTCTGCAACAAGAGGAGAACCAGTTTCCCACGTCTGCCTTTCTGCAAGATTTGCAAAACTTCTTTCAGGATGCACTCTGCAAAAACAGAAATTATTATTTTAATTGTCTTTTTTTCAGTGGGATGTTTTGTGTTTTATTTAAAGAAATCTGAAACTTGTCTTCAAGCTGGATACATTAAAAGAACTGATGTGGTGGCCTATTCACTTTAAGCAGTCTCTGGATTGTTGATTGAAATATTTCAGGTTTTACAAGTTTGGAAGAGTTGTTTGGAAGAGCTAGCACAGAGCAGCGTGGGATTCCCGCCCTTTCTCCAGTCTGGGGGTGCGGTGGGTGGGGTGAACATTTGAAAATTAATATTGAATTAGTCAGAGTGCAAGGATGCTGCCCAGGACTATGGGGTAACCTATAATGGCAGCAGCAACTGGAGATTATTTTCATGGAAAGCCAGGTTACTTTAACACCAGCTTGTGTTTATATTGAATCTTTAATGTGATAAAACATCCCAATGTGCTCAGCACAAACACTGTAAAAACAAAACTCGACTCTGAGCTACATATTAGCAGGGAAGTGAGGAGCATAAAATCCCTTACAGTGTAGAAAAGACCATTTGACCCATCAAACCTGCACTGACTCTGACAGAGTATTTTACCTAAGACCTCTTCCCCACCCTACCCTTCTAATCCCACACATATACCATGGCTAGTCCCATCTAACCTACACATTTTGAGGGAATTTAGCATGGCCAATACCTGACACATCTTTGGACTGTGGGAGGAAACCCAGTAAAAAGTCTGACAACACCAGGTTTTAGTCCAACCGATTTCAGGACGAAGAGGGAAATCTCGAAAGCTTGTGAGTTTACTATCAAATAAATCGGTTGGACTAAAACCTGGTGTTGTCAGACTTTTTACTGTGTTTACCCCAGTCCAACGCCGGCACATCCACATCATGGCTATTATCGACGGAGGAAACCCATGCAGACATGGGGAGAATGTGGAAACTCCACACAGACAGTGACCCAAGCTGGGAATCAAACCCGGGTCCCTGGTGCTTTGAGGCAGCAGTGCTAACCACTGTGCCACTGTGCCTCCCCTGTAGGGGGAGGAATTTAGAGCTTGGGGATGAGGATGAGGGTAGTGTAGTTAATGCAATCTACACAGATTTTATCCGGGATTTTGACAAGGTCCCACATGGCAAACTGGTGGCCCAGTGGTGATGTCACTGGATTAGTAATCCAAGCTATTGATCTAGGTTTCAAATCCCACCATAGCAACTGGTAGAATTTAATTTATAAACTTGGAATTGATAATAAGAACTAGGAGCAGGAGTGGGCCATCTGGCCCCTCGAGCCTGCTCCGCCATTCAATAAGATCACGGCTGATCTTTTCTTGGCCTCAGCTCCACTTACCCGCCCGCTCACCATAACCCTTAATTCCTTTACAGTTCGAGACAATGAAACGATCATCAATTATTGTTAAAAACTCATCAGGCTCGCTAACATCCTTTAGGGAAGGAAATCTGCTCAACATGAGACTCCAGATCCACAGCAATGTGGCTGACTCTAACCTTTCCTCTGAAATGATCCAGCAAGCCATTGAGTTCAAAGGCAGTAGGGATGGGCAGTACATGCTGGAACTGCCAGCAACACCCAAACCACATGAAGGAATAAATATTAAAAAGGGCAGGGAAGTTAAACCATTAATTAGACACAACTTGAACACTGTGTGTAGTTGTGGTCCGCTCATTACAGAAAGGATGTAATTGTATTAGAGAGGGTACAGAGGAGATTGACAAGGATTTGCCAGGACTGGAAAATTGCAGCAAGGAGGAAAGACTGGAAAGGCTGAGGTTGTTCTCCTTGGAACAAAGGAGATTGAGGGCAGCTGGGTTTTGTCAGCATTCATATATCCACAGAACACCTTCACTGCAGAAAGAGGCCATTTGGCCCATCGGGTCTGCACTAACTCCCTGAAAGAGCATCCCACTCAGCCCATCCCTCCATCCATCCCAGTAACTCCGCTGATTTACCACGGCAAATCCTCCTAAGTTTAAAGTTTATTTATTAGTGACACAAGTAGGCTTACATTAACACTGCAATGAAGTTACTGTGAAAATCCACCAGTTGCCACAGTCCGATGACTGTTTGGGTACACTGAGAGAGAATTTAGCACGGCCAGTGCACCGCGTCTTTCATACTGTGGGAGGAAACTGGAGCACCTGGAGGAAACCCACACAGACACGGGGAGAATGTACAGACTCCACATAGACAGTCACCCAAGCTGGGAATCGAACCCCGGTCCATGACGCTGTGGGGCAATAGTGCTAACCGCTATGCCACTGTGTCACCCCACACATCTTCGGACTGTGAGAGGAAACCAGAGCACCCAGAGGGTAACCTGCACCTCACCCTCATCTAACTCTCCCCATGACTAACCTCAGCCTCCTCAACCCCTGACTTCACTCTCTCCAGCTCTCACTTCATTCTCCCTCACACCCTCATCTCACCTACCCTCTGAGCTCCCACTCCTCCCCCTTTACCTCACCCTCCCCAGTTCACCCTCCTCAGCCCCCCATCTCATCATCCTCACCTCCCACTCCCTCACCTCACTCCATGATTCTCGACCCTATCTTCCGAATCCCCCCTATCCCCAACCTTCTCCAGTCAGTTGCTCTATCCACCTACAGAACAGTGATAACTCCCTGAGAGTGTGAAAGGTGCTACAGAAATGTAAATCCATCCTGTTTGGAGGAAAGGAACTAACTTGAGTTAAAAACAAGAAAATACTGAAAACTCAGGAGGTCAGGCGAGAATCAGAGCAGTCATCTTCCTGTTGTCAATAGCAATGAACAAACCAAGTGTCAATATGTGTGTTGGAGATCCAGTCAATAACATCTATCCTGTTACCATGGATACCTTGTGGGCTGCCTCTAACTTTCCTTTGACAATACTGCTCAGAGATGATTCTGATGGGGAATCCTTGGCCACGTGATTGATTTGATCTATTAACATAAGTGAAAAGTACTGTTTCTTGCACGCTATACAAAGCATGCTGTTCATAGAGGAGGAAAGGAGACAGTGCAGAGTGTAGTGTTACAGTCATAGCTAAGGTGCAGAGAAAGATCAACTTAATGCAAGGTAGGTCCATTCAAAAGTCTGACAGCAGCAGGGAAGAAGCTGTTCTTGAGTCGGTTGGTACGGGACCTCAGATTTTTGTATCTTTTTCCCGACAGAAGAAGGTGGAAGAGAGAATGTCCGGGGTGTGTGGAGTCCTTAATTATGCTGGCTGCTTTGTCAAGGCAGCAGGAAGTGTAGACAGAATCAATGGATGGGAGGCTGGTTTGTGTGATGGATTGGGCTACATTCACGATTTTTTGTAGTTTCTTTGCTGTCTTGGGCAGGAGCAGGAGCCATACCAAGTTGTGATACAACTAAAAAGAATGCTTTCCATGGCGCTTATGTAAAAGTTGGTGAGAGTCATAGCTGACATGCCAAATTTCCTTAGTCTTCTGAGAAAGTAGAGGCATTGGTGGGGCTTTCTTAACTATAGCGTTGGCACGGGGGGAGGAGGGGAAGCAGGACAGGTTGTTGGTGATCTGGACACTTAAACACTTGTGGACTGGGGATGTCTGAATATTCCCTCCAGTGGAGGAGTTGGCAGCATTAATCATTACCACTTCCCAGAGGATGCCTACTGTTTGTGAGGAAACTTTGATCCTTCAGGTTGGACTGTGCGCTCCTCTGAAAGACATTCCTTTACCTGTTGCAGTAAGGCTGAGGGGAATCTGGAAGCTTCTAGATTTGACCTGGACGGGTGGTGAGTTGGCCTGGATTATCAGTCTTTGTTGATGTAACGACTGTAT
The DNA here is from genome assembly GCF_965287045.1 of Carcharhinus amblyrhynchos. Lineage (NCBI taxonomy): Eukaryota > Metazoa > Chordata > Chondrichthyes > Carcharhiniformes > Carcharhinidae > Carcharhinus > Carcharhinus amblyrhynchos. The sequence goes on along the minus strand of NC_137350.1, from coordinate 40,203,489 downwards.
TCTCCGGAGTCTGCACACTTACAGCAGAGGTGTTCACATAGGGTTAACTAAACCGATCCAGTTAATCCCACACCCTCGTACTTGCCCTGGGGGCCTTCTCAGTAGAAATCGTCAAACTCAGCACTGCTTAATTGACGGGTGAAGCCAATTTTGTAGTGGGTACACGGCTGACATTTCGTGTGATTTCACACAATGCCGTTTTAATCTTTTATCAATACCTGTCAGTTACTCAAATATGTTCTCCAACTGCGAATTGCTTGAACTTGTTTTAACAAGATGATTGTGCCTCAGGGAGGGGCACTCCCACCTCCAGCCGTGTGCATGTCAGCTCTGAACACAGTTTAGACATAAAAGTGATCAGTCTAATGGTTAAAATGCCAAGACGATAACCTTGAAGAAAATTACTCCGGTTTCGAGTTGAAACTTGAAAAGTAATTTCAAAAGCAGAAGGCGATTCCTAACAGTGACAATTATCCCATCCCAGGATCCAGGAGGGAAGGATGGAATTAAATGATGAAAAGACAGCTGTAGCGCACATAAATGTAATGTTTGTTGTATTTTAAGGGGTGAGATTGTTCATTACACACATGGAGGATTGGAATTTTACAATCTTCACATCACTGCGTGATAATATGAATCTTGGATTCACCAGGCGGAGGGGAGCCACCCCCATGACATTATTCTCAGTCTTTAGTCCAACATATGTCCTTAAGCTAACATCGCTAAAACTATCTGATAGCGGCGAGTGGGATCTTGCTGTGCAGAAATTGACTGTTGTGTTTTCTACATTGAAACAACGGCTGCACTTCAGAAAGCCCCTCACTGGGGGTGATAAAGTGGGTCTTTCTGAGGTTGTGAAATGAACGTTGTCGCCATTCTATCTGTGGCAGGAGAACCCAGCTCTGTCCTACAGGTTAGTGAGCAGTCTCACAACACCAGGTTGAAGTCCCAACAGGTTTATTCAGTATCTGGTGTAACATCACCGTTAACAAATGAACACCCTTCAAAGAATGACAAACATATAACCTGACACCGCCCTTTCTGAGGCTACCAACACATCAAAGATATCAGGGTGTGTTGCAGCAAAAAACGTTATTCCTCCTTGAAGGTCTCCCACCTAACCGTGTGAGCTTGCTGCTTCTGCAGTCTGTTCGCAAACAACCCAAAACCTTCAATATAGCCACAAGAGAAACTGATGAAAGCAGCGGAATGGGTTTCCCAGCAGTTGTATTAGACATTCTGTAAGAGGAGTGAAACTCAATTACTTCCCAATTACTCCTCAGGCCTGCAAAATATCCAGTGCCAGGGACGGCTAGTAAAGCCTGGCACTGAGTGCCACCAGTGAGATACCCTGGCACTGAGTGCCACCAGTGAGATACCCTGGCACTGAGTGCCACCACTGAGATACCCTGGCACTGAGTGCCACCAGTGAGATATCCTAGCACTGAGTGCCACCAGTGAGATACCCTGGCACAGAGTGCCACCAGTGAGATACCCTGGCACAGAGTGCCACCAGTGAGATATCCTAGCACTGAGTGCCACCAGTGAGATATCCTAGCACTGAGTGCCACCAGTGAGATACCCTGGCACAGTATCCGCTATCACTTCTGGCAAGGATACAAAGCAGCAACCTGCATTTAATTCCTCTGAAGCTGGGGGTCATTCACCCTCTGTGCTGATGTTCTTGTGACTAAATAACCCCACAGTTCAAAGATCTACACAGAGTTAAGACAAGAAGATATTTGGAAGCCTTCTAAAAGGAGTAAGATAGTCTGCAGCTTGGTACAGTTTTACAGCCATTACTATGAGTATGTTGTAATGGAGTCTATAGCAGTACGGAGAACAATGACTGGGATATTTACAAAGCTCCATCACCCACCTGCCTGGTGGATTTTCCACAGCAGACCTGGCTCACTATTGGCTAGCAGCCAGTGTTCCAGTTGCAGCATTGTCAATGATCTTTTGTATTGTTTGCTGGCTGTGCCCTGGGAAACCCTCCATGATGTGGGCGGGGAAGGGGTTGGGGGGGGTGGTGGATGAGGAATGAGGGGGGAGCAGTGTGAGGGTCACCATTGGCAGGCTGGTAGATCCCGCCGTTGGGAAGGGCTGGAAGATTCAGCTATACTGTATTCAGACAATGGACCACAATTCATTTCACAGAGCTTTACCGATTAAATGTTAGTCACAGGCACTCATCCTTATAGGGGAGGGGCGGGGGGGGACCCCGAAATGGCCACTGATGTGTGGGGGGGTGGATTTACAAAACTCCTCCTGAGAGAAACGTGGGAACGGAAACATGGGCAAAGATGGGAGCAGAAACTGTCAGGTAAAGGCACAAACAAAAAGTGGAGCTTGTTCAAGGAACAAATACTGCGTGTCCTTGATAGGTATGTCCCTGTCAGGCAGGGAGGAAATGGCCGAGTGAGGGAACCATGGTTCACAAAGGAGGTTGAATGCCTTGTCAAGAGGAAAAAGGAAGCACGTGTAAGGATGAGAAAACAAGGTTCAGTTGGGTCGCTTGAGGGTTACAAGGTAGCAAGGAAAGACCTAAAAAAGGGCTTAGGAGAGCTCGGAGGAGCCATGCGATGTCCTTGGTGGGTCAGATCAAGGAAAACCCCAAGGCTTTTTACTCTTATGTGAGAAGTAAAAGAATGGCCAGGGTGAGGCTAAGGCCGGTCAAGGATAGTAGTGGGAGCTTGTGCATGGAGTCAGAAGAGATAGGAGAGGCATCGAATGAATACTTTTCTTCAGTATTCACTAAGGAGAGGGGCCGTGTTTTTGAGGATGAGAGTGTGATACAGGCTGATAGGCTGGAGGAGGTAGATATTTTAGGGAAGATGTATTTGCAATTTTGAAAAACCCGAGGGTCGATAAGTCCCTTGGGCCAGATGGGATATATCCTAGAATTCCTTGGGAGGCAGGGGAGGACATTGCAGAGCCTTTGGCTTTGATCTTTGGGTCCTCACTGTCCTCAGGGATAGTGCCAGAGGACTGGAGAGTGGCGAATGCTGTTCCTCTCTTCAAGAAAGGAAATAGAAATGGCCCTGGTAATTATAGGCCAGTCAGTCTTACTTTGGTGCTCAGTAAGTTAATGGAAAAGGTCCTGAGAGATAGGATTTATGACCATTTGGAAAGACGCAGCTTAATCCGGGACAGTCGACATGGATTCGTGAAGGGTAAGTCCTGCCTCACAAATTTGATTGAATTCTTTGAGGAGGTAACTAAGTGTATAGATGAAGGCAGAGCAGTTGACGTCGTATACATGGATTTTAGTAGGGCGTTTGATAAGGTTCCCCATGGTCGGCTCATGAAGAAAGTAAGGAGGGAAATTTGGCCAATTGGATAAGTATCTGGCTGTCTCATAGAATGTCCACATCATGTCTCATAGAAGACAGAGGATGGTGTTGGATGGAAAATTTTCAGACTGGAGACCAGTTACCAGCGGTGTACCACATGGATCAGTGCTGGGTCCTCTACTATTTGTGATTTTTATCAATGACTTGGAGGAGGGGGCTGAAAGGTGGGTCAGTAAATTTGCTGATGACACCAAGATTGGTGGAGTAGTGGATGAGGTGGAGGGCTCTTGTAGGCTGCAAAGAGACATTGATAGGATGCAGAGCTGGGCCGAAAATGGCAGATGGAGTTTAACCCTGATAAGTGCGAGGTGATTCATTTTGGTAGGACAAACTTGAATACGGATTACAGGGTCAATGACGAGGTTCTGAAGAATGTGGAGGAACAGAGAGAGAGATCTTGGGGTTCATATCCACAGATCTCTGAAGGTTGCCACTAAAGTCGATAGAGCTGTGAAGAAGGCTTATCGTGTGTTAGTGTTTATTAGCAGGGGGTTTGAGTTTAAGAGCTGTGGGGTTATGCTGCAACTATACCAGACCTTGGTGAGAGCGCATTTGGAATATTGTGTGCAGTTCTGGTCATCTCACTATAAGAAGCATTGGAAAGAGTGCAGAGGAGATCTACCAGGATGCTGCCTAGTTTGGAGGGTAGGTCTTATGAGGAAAGGTTGAGGGAGCTGGGGCTTTTCTCTTTAGAGCGGAGGAGGATGACAGGCGACTTAATAGAGGTTTATAAGATGATGAGGGGGATAGATACAGTGGACGTTCAGAGACTATTTCCTTGGGTGGATGTAGCTGTTACTAGGGGGCATAACTATAAGGTTCATGGTGGGAGAGATAGGAGGGATGTCCGAGGTAGATTCTTCACTCAGAGAGTGGTCGGGGTGTGGAATGGACTGCCTGCTCTGAGTGGAGTCGGACACTTTAGGAACATTCAAGTGGTTATTGGATGGGCACATGGAGCACACCAGAATGATAGGGAGTGGGATAGCTTGATCTTGGTTTCAGAAAAGCTCGGTACAACATCGAGGGCCGGAGGGCCTGTACTCTGCTGTACTGTTCTATGTAGAAATGATGAGAATTGAAGAAGGTGATATCGCTTCATGTGTGGCCAGATTATAACTGCACCCAGTCTGATAGGAGGGAGCCTTGCTAGGCGCTATTTAGATGCAAAATACACACCAAAGTTTCAGAGCTGAGGGACACCAGTGTTGATCAGGAAGTTTGAGGTCACAATCCAGGGACAAAGGATGGTGCAAAGTTCCTTCAGATCACAGAATGAGAGCGAGGCAGGCTGAGGTAATCCAGGTGATGATGTTGTATTGAGAGGGGAAAGTCCAAACAAAATGGGACATTTTACCGCATCACCAATGAGGGGGACTGCGTGATGTTGCCTGAAGGAGGACTGTCTGTAAAAGAGTAACATTTTGATTTGATTTATTATTGTGTTAACAAACAGTGAAAAATATTGTTTCTTGCTCACGATACAGACAAAGCATACTGTTCATAGAGAAGGAAACGAGAGAGTGCAGAATGTAGTGTTACAGTCATAGCTAGGGTGCAGAGAAAGATCAAGTTACTGCAAGGTAGGTCCATTCAAAAGCTTGTCAGCAGCAGGGAAGAAGCTGTTCTTGAGTCAGTTGGTACATGACCTCAGACTTTTATATTTTTTTCCTGTCGGAAGAAAGTGGAAGAGAGAATGTCCGGGGTTTGCTGGCTGCTTTGCCAAGGCAGTGGGAAGTATAGACAGAGTCAATGGATGTGAGGCTACTAACATGGTGACTAAGACACAGCAGCATCTGAACCAGATGTGGCACTGAGGCGAAGCTGACACCCAGCTATCCAGATGTTGAAGCCAGTGACAGCAATATGGGAGCTTGCTATCCAGTGAGCTCAGTGACACTTCCTAACAGAACAACCAGAGTTCCTGAGAGAACAGGAAGAGAGAGGAGAGTTCCTCTCCAACCTCCCCAACTCCTCATAGAAGGTTTTCTTTGATTTGATGGCTGAATATAAAAGTGGGAATTAGCCTGCGGTTTTGATCTGTGATTTAGATCAAGGTGATTTAAGCTGAGAGCCAACAAACCCTGGCACAGGGAATATTGGCACGATACAATTATGTCCAAAACAAAAGCAGCGTAAGCCAATTGGTACCCTTGTGATTCTGAAATTCTGTTTGTGATGTTTGCAAGTGCTCTTTTCTCTCCTTACAGATGCTGCCAGACCTGCTGAGATTTTCCAGTGTTTTTTGGTTTCAGATTCCAGCATCCGCAGTAATTTGCTTTTATGACATGTCCTGGGTCTTGATCAGACAGCAAGTCAGGAAGGTGAGTGATTGGAGAGGAACTTGATTGGTGGTGGTGCTCCCAGCTATCTGCTGCCCTCATCCTTCTAGATGGTAATGGTCAAGGGTTTGGAAGGTGCTGCCTAAGGAGCCTTGGTGATTTCCTGCAGTGCACCTTGTGGATGGTACACACGGCTGCCATTGTATGTCAGCACTGGAGGGAGGGAATGATTGAGGTTGTTGATCAGTGTTGGGTCAAGTGGCTTTTGTTCCGATGGTTTTGAGCTAGCCAGTTTAAAATTCCACAGCGGAAAAGCTTGGGGTGTGTACAGCTGCAACATTCCTTACCTGCATATCACCATCAGCCTTCTATTGATCGATTCTAACCTGGCTGGCGAGCACCGTGACTGACATTACATGCTGACTTTTGTTAGAAGAATTCTGGACTCAGAATGTTCTTGTTCAAACATGATCTGGATGTGGTTTGTCTGAGTTAGTTGGTCTCAGTCTGGGTTATTGTTGGCAAAATACAATCAGTCTTTGTGGCTTCACTGATATGGATACGATCGTGTAAAACTCTGGCAAGGACAGAGTCAGCTGTGATGCTCCCTTGGTCAAATATCCTGACACTTGTTGTGGAATGTGGGCTTGTTTAGGGATGTGTGTGTGTGTTGGGTGGGGTGGGGGCGATTGTGGGTGGGGGGTTCAGGGTCAGAATTCTGATGCCCTTCTGCCCATTTTTCAAATGGTACCATGAGTACTTTCCTCCCACACTCCAAAGATGTGTGGGTTAGTTTTATTGGCTAAGCCTTAGGTTTATGCTAAATTGTCTCTTAGTGTCAGGTGGGTACGTGACCTCAGACATTGTCATTGTCATCATGGCATTGTCGGCCACTTTAAGACTTGAACAGCAGGTTAGGTGTAAAGATTCGCATTCTAATCAGTAATCTGTAAACTGTCTGTGCTTTATATGCTCTGTCTGAGGCCAGAACTCTCCATTCACCTGACGAAGAGGGAAACCGCGAAAGCTTGTGAGTTTACTATCAAATAAATCGGTTGGACTTAAACCTGGTGTTGTCAGATTTTTTACTACAGTTGTGATGCAGCATCCCGATTTAATTTTGACAGCTCTTGTGTGTTTTAAAGCTCAAGTGATTTAGTGAGAATATCCATGTGCAAACTCATTCCATGCTCTCTGCACTTTGATCTGGGAGAATGTGAACAGGCCCTAGGCTAATCAATTAGTGACCATTCCTGCAAACTCCCTCTGCTCTGAGTGGCAAATTGTCTTTATCGTCCCTGCCAGCAAATATTTCCATCGAGGCACAAACTTGCTGCTGCTATTGTCCCCCTGCATTATCCGCAGGCATCAGAATTCTGACCCTGAACCCCCAACCCACAATCAACCCCCAACCCACAATCGCTCCCCACCCCACCCAACACACACACACATCCGTAAGCAAGCCCACATTCCACAGAAAGTGTCAGGATATTTGACCAAGGGAGCATCACGGCTGACTCTGTCCTTGTCAGAGTTTCACACGAGGTGTACGTACCCATATCAGAGAAGCCACAAAGACTGATTGTATTCCCCCAACCCCCCCCGCCCCCACCCCCACCCCCCCCACCCCCCCCCACCCCCCACCCCCCCCCCCCCACCCCCCCCCCACCCCCACCCCCCCACCCCCACCCCCCCCACCCCCCCACCCAACCCCCACCCCAGTGTCCTAGACGATCTCTCAAGCAACGTCCCAGAAAAGAAATGATCAGTTCATGCTCATGTTGCCTTGTTTAAGGTTTATTTATGGGTGTCACAAATCGGGTTACATTAACACAGCAACAAAGTTACTGTAAAAATCCCTTAGTCGCCACACTCTGGCGCCTGTGCAGGTACACGGAGGGAGATATTAGCATAGCCAATTCACCTAACACAACATGTCTTTCAAACAAACATGGGGAGAATGTGCAGACTTCACACAGACAGTGACCCTAGCCGGGAATCAAACCCAGGTCCCTGGTGCTGAGAGGTAGCAGTGCTAACCACTGTGCCACCGTGTTGTGTGGGAGTTTGCTGTGTGTAAATTGGCTGCTGTATGTAGTACATTGAGAAAAGGACTGTGAAGGTCTTTGCAGCATCATGAGGCTGTGTTATAGAAACAAAACGCTCTCCTCTCTCCATAATGACTGTGTTCAGTATTCAGCTCAGTCATGATATAAGAACATAAGAACATAAGAAATAGGAGCAGGAGTAGGCCATCTAGCCCTTCGAGCCTGCCCCGCCATTCAATACGATCATGGCTGATCTGTCGTGGCTCAGTTCCACTTTCCCGCCCTCTCCCCATAACCCTTAATCCCCTCTCTTATCAAAAACCCATCAACCCACGTCTTAAAAATATTTAGCGAGGCAGCCTCCACCACTTCAACGGGCAGAGAATTCCAGAGATTCACCACCCTTTGAGTGAAGAAGTTCCTCCTCAACTCCGTTCTAAACCGCCCCCCCTTTATCTTGAGGCTGTGCCCCCTAGTCCTACTGTCTTTTTTGAGCGGGAAGAGTCTCTCCACCTCTATCCTATCCATCCCATTCATCATCTTATACGTCTCAATGAGATCTCCCCTCATTCTTCTAAACTCTAACGAGTACAAGCCTAATTTATTCAGCCTCTCCTCATAGCTCAACCCCCTCAACTCCGGTATCAGCCTAGTAAACCTCCTCTGCACTTCCTCCAAGGCCAAAATATCTTTGCGCAGGTGTGGCGCCCAAAACTGCACACAGTACTCCAGCTGCGGCCTCACCAATGCCCTATACAGCTGCAGCAAGACCTCCCTACTTTTATATTCAATCCCCCTCGCTATGAAGGCCAACAGCCCATTCACCTTCCTGACCACCTGCTGCACCTGCAAGCTGGGTTTTTGCGACTCATGCACAAGGACCCCAAGGTCCCTCTGCACCGTCGCCTGCTGCAGTTTTTCGCCCCGTAAGTAATAGTCCTTCCTACCATTCTTCCTACCAAAGTGGACCACCTCACACCTGCCAACATTAAATTCCATTTGCCATTTCCTGGCCCATTCACCCAGCCTATCTAGATCCTTCTGCAGACTCTCCACACCCTCCGCACAATTTGCCATTCCCCCAATCTTGGTGTCATCAGCAAATTTCGACACCCTACACTCAGTTCCCTCCTCCAGATCATCTATATAAATGGTAAAAAGCTGAGGCCCCAGCACCGACCCCTGGGGCACTCCACTAGTCACCATCCGCCAATCCGAATAGCACCCGTTGACCCCCACTCTCTGCCTCCATGGAGATGCCAGCGTTGGCCTGGGGTAAACACAGTAAGAAATCTCACAACACCAGTTTAAAGTCCAACAGGTTTATTTCATAGAATCATAGAACTCTACAATGCAGAAAGAGGCCCTTCGGCCCATCGAGTCTGCACCGAACACAATCCCACCCAGGCCCTACCCCCATATCCGTACACATTATACCCACTAATCCCTCTAACCTACACATCCCTGGACACTAAGGGGCAATTTCTTAGCATGGCCAATCAACCTAACCCTCACATCTTTGGACTGTGGATGGAAACCGGAGCACCCGGAGATGAGATGAGGAGATGAGGGGGTTGGACTATGAAGAGAGACTAAATAGACTAGGTCTGTACTCGTTGGAGTTTAGAAGAATGAGGGGGGATCTTGTAGAGACGTATAAGATAATGAAGTGGATGGATAGGGTAGAGGTAGAGAGATTCTTCCCGCTCAGAAAGGATAGCAGGACTAGAGGGCACAGCCTCAAGATAAGAGGGGGCAGTTTAGATCAGAGTTGAGGAGGAACTTCTTCACTCAAAGGGTGGTGAATCTCTGGAATTCTCTGCCCGTTGAAGTGGTGGTGGCTACCTCGCTAAATATATTTAAGTCACAGGTAGATAGGTTTCTGATAGACAAGGGAATTAAGGGTTATGGGGAGAAAGCGGGAAAGTGGAACTGATCCACTTCAGATCAGCCATGATCTTATTGAATGGCAGAGCAGGCTCGAAGGGCTAGATGGCCTAATCCTGCTCCTATTTCTTACTTTCTTATACCCAGAGGAAACCCACACAGACACGGGGAGAATGTGCAAACTCCACACAGACAGTGACCCAAGCCAGGAATCAAACCCAGGTTCCTGGAGCTGTGAAGCAGCAGTGGTAACCACTGTGCCACCGTGCCACCCATGGTAGCAGTTTGGTAGCAAACGCCACTAGCTTTTGGAGCGCTGCTCACTCACATGATAAAGGAGCAGCGCTCCGAAAGCTAGTGGCTTTTGCTACCAAATAAACCTATTGGACTTTAACCTGGTGTGATGAGACTTCTATGTTTGCAGTCACACAGCTCCCTCTGCTGCTCATATAGTTCAATAGCATGTGAAATATAAAATCAACTCCAGGGTACTACAGAACGGTTAGAATGTGGGACTGGTTTCTTTAACAGCTTTTCGAAGTTAATGCCATGGCTCTATTTAAGGGAAATATAGTGATTGGGTGAGATGGAGTAAGGTTGTGGAACATCAGTTCAGACAAGCTGGCAAAATGATCCGTTTGGGTAAATATTCTATAAAGCCTCCCTCAGTGGTTCCAGTCTTTCTGCGTCTTGGAGGTGGGCTGTAATCCCATAAACGTCAGTTCAGTAATTCCTCCTAATCTGTTACTAACTCAGCTGAAAGAATGTACACAGCATTTATAGCTGCTGTGAACTCTGTTTCACGGAGACGTGGATCACTCCTGCTTCACCAGACAGTGCCCTACACCCAGAGGGCTTCTCAATCCATCGAATGGACCATACAGTGGCCTCAGGCAAGGCTGGGGGAAGGTGGGGGCCTGCTTCCTAATCCACACCTCACGGTGCCTAGATGTAGCAACACTGGCTAGTTTCCTGAGGCCTGGTACATTGGGGAGACCATGCAGACGCTACAACAACAGATGAATGAACACTGCTCGACAATCACCAGGCAAGACTGTTCTCTTCCTGTTGGGGGACACTCAGTGGTCACGGGCATTCGGCCTCTGATCTTCGGGTAAGCGTTCTCCAAGGCGGCCTTCACGACACACGACAGCGCAGGGTCGCTGAGCAGAGACTGATAGCCAAGTTCCACACATGAGGACAGCCTCGACCAGGATCATGTCACACTATCTGTAACCCCCATGACTTGCCTGGGCTTGAAAAATCTCACTGACTGTACTGTCTGGAGACAATACACATCTCTTTAACTGTGCTTGGCCCTCGCCCTGCTCACCTTGTCTGCACCTTTAAGGCTTTGTTACCTGTAAGGACTTGCATTCCAACCATTAACTTGTAAATTGAGTTTGTGTCTTTATATGCCCTGTTTGTAAACAGAACTCCCACTCACCCGATAAAGGGGCAGCGCTCCAAAAGCTTGTGGCTTGTGCTACCAAATAAACCTGTTCGACTTGGAGTCAGTGGGTTGGTCAGTATTTTAAAAACTCTGCGACAAGTCTGAACGAGTACGCCCACTACAGTAACTGACTTCATTAGTAAGTGTGTAGGAGACTGTGTGCAAAGACGCAAATCCATGTGTTTCCCAACTGGAAACCATGGATGAACAGGGATATCCACTGCTTGCTGAAGTCCAGGTCTGAGGCGTTCAAGTCAGGCGACACTGACCTATACAAGAACGCCAGATACGATCTAAGGAAATCCAACAAAGATGCCAAAAGGCAGTACAGAACCAAGCTAGAGGATCTGAGTGCTCGTTCGGGTACCCCATCCAGGCCACTGGCTTTCTCTGGGTTGACCTTTGAGAAGGCTGCTCTGACATCTGCAATGGTGACATCCAGGGTGGGGGCATGCTCTCACTGACCTCTTGCTCAAAACGGGCATAGAATGCCACACAGACCCCCGCCAATTATTGCTTAGTCTTCAAGACATATCAGGCTACAAGATGAAGACATGTAAAATCGCCAGTTCCAACACACCCCTCCCTGATGAGCTCAATGCATTCTTGGCAGGTCAGACAAAAGAAAACCCCAAGGCTTTTTACTCTCACGTGAGAAGTAAAACAATGACCAGGGTGAGGTTAGGACCAGTCAAGGATAATAGTGGGAACTTGTGCACAGAGTCAGAAGAGATAGATGAGGCGTTGAATGAATACTTTTCTTCAGTGTTCACTAAGGAGAGGGGACATGTTTTTGAGGATGAGCGCGTGATACAGGCTAATAGGATGGAGGAGGTAAATGTTCTGAGGGAAGATGTATTAGCAATTTTGAAAAACCTGAGAGTTGATACGTCCCCAGATGGGATACATCCCAGGATACTGGGAGCCAAGGGATGAGATTGCAGAGCCGTTAGTTTTGATCTTTGGGTCCTCACTGGCCACAGGGATTGTGCCAAAGGACTGGAGAGGGGTGAATGTTGTTCCTCTCTTCAAGAATTAGGAATGACCCTGGTAATTGTAGGCCAGTTAGTCTTACTTCAGTGGTCAGTAAGTTAATGGGAAGAGTCCTGAGATATGACCATTTGGAAAGATGCAGCTTAATCTGGGATAGTCATCACTGTTTCATGAGGGGTAAATCCTGCCTCACAAATTTGATTGAATTCTTTAAGGAGGTAACTAAGTGTGTAGACAAAGGTAGAGCAGTTGATGTCATATACATGGATTTTAGTAGGGCGTTTGATAAGGTTCCCCATGGTCGGCTCATGAAGAAAGTAAGGAGGGAAATTTGGCCGATTGGATAAGTAACTGGCTGTCTCATAGAAGACAGAGGATGGTAGTGGATGGAAAATTTTCAGACTGGAGGCCAGTTACCAGCGGTGTACCACAGGGATCAGTGCTGGGTCCTCTGCTATTTGTGATTTTTATCAATAACTTGGAAGAGGGGGCTGAAGGGTGGGTTAGTAAGTTTGCTGATGATACCAAGATTGGTGGAGTAATGGATGAGGTGGACAGCTCTTACAGGCTGCAAAGAGACATTGATAGGATGCAGAGCTGGGCTGAAAAATGACAGATGGAGTTTAACCCTGATAAGTACGAGGTGATTCATTTTAGTAGCACAAACTTGAATGCAGATTACAGGGTCAATGGCAGGGTTCTGTGGAACCTGGAGGAACAGAGATCTTGGAGCTCATATCTGCAAATCTCTGAAGGTTGCCACTGAAGTGGATATAGAGCTGTGAAGAAGGCTTATAATGTGTTAGTGTTTATTAGCAGGGGGTTTGAGTTTAAGAGCTGTGGGGTTATGCTGCAACTATACCACATGTTGGTGAGACCACATTTGGAATATTGTGTTCAGTTCTGGTCGCCTCACTATAAGGAGGATGAGGAAGCATTGGAGAGTGTGCAGAGGAGATTTACCAGGATGCTGCTTGGTTTGGAGGTTATGTCTTTGAGGGAGCTGGTGCTTTTCTCTTTAGAGTGGAGGAGGATGAGAGGCAACTTACAGGTTTATAAGATGAGGGGGATAGATAGAGTGGATGTGCAGAGACCATTTCCTCCAGTGGATGTAGCTGTTACTAGGGGGCATAACTATAAGGCCCATGGTGGGAGATGTAGGAGGGATATGAGGTAGATTCTTCACTCAGTGGTTCACTGCCTGTGATAGTGGAATCAGACTTTAGGAACTTTCAAGCGGTTATTGGATTTGCACATGGAGCACACTAGAATGATAGGGAGTGGGATAGCTTGATCTTGGGTTTAGACATAGCTCGGCACAACATTGAGGGCCGAAGGGCCTGTACTATGCTGTACTGTTCTATGTTTCTATAAATGATTGAGGAAAATGTAATGATTAGTAAGTTTGCAGACAGCACAAAGATTGGTGGTTTTGCAAATAGCAACGAGGATCATCAGAGGATATAGTAGGACAGATCAGTTGAAGGTTTGGGTGGAGAGGTGGCAGATGGAGTTTAACCCAGACAAACGTGAGGTAATGCATTTCAGAAGGTCTAATACAGATAAGAAATATACAGCAAGTGGCATAACCCTTAAAAGTATTGATAGGCAAAGGGATCTGGGTGTACAGGTACACAGATCACAAAGTGGCAATGCAGGTGGAGAAGGTAGTCAAGAATGCTTGCCTTCATCAGCCAGGGCACTGAGTTTAAAAATTGGCAAGTCATGTTGCAGCTTTGTAGAACCTTAGTTAGGCCACACTTGAAATATTGTTCAATTCAGGTCTCCAACTACCAGAAGGATGTGGAGGCTTTGGAAAGGGTACAGAAAAGATTTACTAGGATGTTGCCTGGTGTGGAGGGCATTAGCCATGAGAGGTTGGAGAAATTTGGTTTGTTCTCACTGGAGCGATGGAGGTTGAGAGGACACCTGAGAGAAGTCTACACGATTGAGAGGCTTGGACAGAGTGGATAGTCAGAAGCTTTTTCCCCAGGGTGGAAGAGTCAATTAATAGGGGGCACAGATTTAAGGTGCAAATGGCAAGACTTCAGGGAGATGTACGAGGCAAGTTTTTTTTTCAGTAAATAGTGGATGCCTGGAACTCGTTGCCGGGGGAGGTACTGGAAACAGGTACAAGAGTGACTTTGAAGGGGTGTCTTGACAAATACATGAATAGGATGGGAATAGAGGGGTATGGTTGCAGGAAGGGTAGGGGGTTTTAGTTCAGTCAGGCATCATGGTAGGTGCAAGTTTGGAGGGCCAATGAGCCTGTTCCTGTGCTGTAATTTTCTTTGTTCTGAAGGGTAACTAGGAAGGGGCAATAAATGCTGTCCTAGTTGGTGCTGCCCACATCTCATGAATGGGAAAAGACATGCTAGCTGGTCTGTTTGTCCCACCACAGAATCGATCAAAACAAAACACTGTATTCCGATCGCTTCTCCCCCAATTCAAAGCATCAAACATTAAACAGCAGCTTTTCAGAAAGAATCTAATCTGAAGCAACATTTTACAAAAGGAAAACTCAAATTGCTGATTGTGAATGATACATCTCTAAATTACTCATCCCTTTGCAAGTATATATTGTATTCAGTAGGGGTTTATTCAGAGGGCACAAGGTCCCGCAGACATAAGGATGCTCAGTAGCTATCTTGGTTTCTATACAACAGAAATCAGCAGATTTAAAACATTTCCTCAGTCATGTGACAAGACTTTAAATAAAGATTTGACGATTGATCATCTGCAAGGAGACCTGAGTGCATCAGAGCAAGTTTCTCAAGTGGGGTTTATTATACATTATACAAAAGAGGTACAAAGAGTTCTAACGTGCTTTTAAAAGCAAGCACAAACATTACAAACTAGGATAAAAGTTAACTGAGATCTTGCTGCAGGAGCCATAAGATTGTGAACTGCTCATTATTGTGCAAGTTAGATGCCAATATACAGGCTTCCCACGATCAAAGAGTACAGTCCATAAGTCAGAGCCTATCATTATCTAGCAGTGGTGCAGAGGAACTGTCAATTAGAACCCATGGACCTTGAGCTGCTCTTCCTTAACGATGCCAACCTGCAAAACAAATGAGACAGTAAGCATGAACTCTGACCTCAGAACCATGGATTCAGAGACACTAAGCTTCAGGTAATACACGTACAGCTAATGGAGCCGATTGACACAGCTAGCAATCTTGGACACCTATAAGGAGTACTCATGATTGTCACTACTTACGCTGGACTGGTGGTAGGCCAGTATCCCAGTCTCAAGATGCTGCTGCCTTCTGAGGTTGTGTGGCCCTGAGCGCAAACATTAGTTTCATTAGGTAAACTGGATGGGAATGTACTGTGTCAGGAAGTGACTCAATGGGTTTATGTGAATATTAAGCTAACTATCCAATTTCTCAGCAACCAAATATCACTTAAACCAACCAAGCCACTCTCTGAAAAGTAATCTCAAATCACTATGACCCAGTATTTTAATTTTGTAAATTCTTGAGGGTCAGGGGTCAAACTGAAGGTGTACAGAAAACCTCTTCCCACCCCATGAACTCAAGTCAAATTAATATCTCCCATTATATCTGACTCAGACACCAAGACTTACCTCAACCAGGAACTTGCAGATGTTCTTGCGTTGGTCCCCCTGAAGTTGGATTACCTCACCGTATTCAGGATGTTCAATCACAGTACCATTGCAGGCAAATTGCTGCAGGAAAAATTGATGTATTTACAAATTAAACTGAGTAATAACTCTCCCCTTATGAGAAATGATTCAAGTGAACCGTCAGCTGCAATGTTAAGTACAAGCTCAGTGACCTATCAACAAGATATGTCGCAGGTTGATAAGCATTCCACAAAAACAAAAGGTTGACATCAGGATTGAGGTGGTACTGGAATGGTGGGCAGAAAGTAAGCAAGCTGCTGGCAACAGGAACCTCAGGCAAGACACCCAGGAGGGGAGATTTTAATTCATTCATGGGACATGGGCATTGCTAGTTGGCCACATTGCCCATTCCTAGTTGCCCTTAACTGCAGCCTACATATTCTGTGGTTTGACCCACAATGCCATTAGGGAGGGAACTCCAGGATTTTGACCCGGTGACTTAAGGAACAGTAACATTTCCAAGCCAGGATGGTGGGTGGCTTAGAGGGAACTTGCAGGTGGTGGTGTTCCCATGTATCTGCTGCTCTTGTCCTTCTAGAAAGTAGTCAAGAGTTTGGAAGGTGCTAAGGATTTTTGGTGAATTGCTGCAGTGTATCTTGTAGATAGTACACACTGCTACCACTGAGTGTCACTGGTGGTGGAAACAGATGTTGTGCCAAATGAGCTGCTTTGTTCTGGATGGTGTCAAGCTTCTTGAGTGTTGTTGGAACTGCACCCACCCAGGCAAAAAGGGAGTATTCAATCACATTCCTGACTTGTGCCTTGTAGATGGTGGAAAGGCTTTGGGCAGTCAGGTAGTGAGTTACTCGCAGTATTCCTAGCCTCTGACTGGCCCTTGTAGCCAATGTTTATGTGGTGAATCCAGTTGAGTTTCTGGTAACGGTAACCCCAAGATTGCTGACAGTGTAAGATTCACTAATGGTAACACCATTAAATGTGGTTAGAGTATCTCTTATTGGTGATGGTCATTGCCTGGCATTTATGTGGCACAAATGTTACTTGTCAGCCCAAGCCTGGAAATTGCTCAGATTCAAGTCATCATGAATGGTGCTGACATTGTCATAAGGTCAGAAGTGGCAGAGGTCATTGTTGAAGCAGTTGAAGCTAGTGGACCCAGGACACTACCCTGAGGGGTTCCTTCTGATGGCCTGGACCTGTTGTGAGCTTCACAACCACATTCCTATGTACCAGGTATGACACCAACCAGCAGAGTGTTGCTTGATAGTGCTGTCGATGATCCCTTCCATCACTTTACTGATGATCGAGACTGGTTGAGCAACAATTGGTTGCATTGGCTTTGTCCTGCTTTGTGTACAGGACGTAGCTGGATAATTTTCCACATTGCCAGATAGATACCAGTGTTATAACTGTACTGGAAAAGCTTGGCTAGGAGAGTGGCAAGTTCTGGAGCACAAGTCTTCAGTATTATTGCCAGAATGTTATAAGGGCCCATTGCCTAAGCAGTACCCAATGTCTTCAACCATTTTTTGATATCACGTGGAGTGAATCGAATTGGCTGGCGGCTGGCATCTAAGATGCTGGGGGCTGGAGGAGGCCAAGATGAATCATCCACTTGGTATTTCTGGCTGGAGATTGCTGCGAATGGTTCAGCCTTATTATCTGTTACACTGATGTGCTGGGCTCCTCCATCAGAGGATGGGGATATTTGTGGAGCCTCCTCCGCTAGTGAGTTGTTTAATTGTCCACTATTCACAACTGGATGTGGAAGAACTGCAGGGCTTGGGTCTGATACGTTGGTTGTGGGATCACTTAGCTCTGTCTATCATTTGCTGCTCATGCTGTTTGGTAGCTTCACCAGGTTGACACCTCATTTTTAGGTATGCCTGGTGCTGCTCCCAGCATCTCTCCTGCACCATTCACTGATCAATTTCAGAAAACAAGTGAACAAACATGTTTATCATGTTCTGATGTGTTGAAGTGATTGTACATCCGTTCACAAGCAGCCCACTGGAGTCACTGCCAGTTAGCTTGCAGCACCCTTACCTTTTTGAAGTGTTTGACGAGTTTCTTTTTGTCATACTCATCAGCAATTCCCTGGACAGTAGTGAGGGTTTTCCTGCCGTTCCTTTGCTGAATCCTTATGTGTATATAGTCTTCAGTCCCAGACGGGAGCAGGTCATCACCCTTGAGTGCATCAGCAAAGGGATCTGCAACAAAGAAGGAGAGATTATCCAGAAAGGTAATTCAGGTGAAATCCTCAAAGTTATGGGTTCAAGTCAAGCACAAGAATCATTAAATCCCTACAGTGCAGGAGGAGGTCATTCAGCCCATCAAGTCTGCACTGATTCAGGGCATCTTACCCAGGCCCCCTCTCCCACCTGCATCTAACCTACATAGACACTAGGCTACACTGCACTGTGCCAATCAGCACCCAAGCTACACTGTACCATCAGAGGTGCCACCTTTCAATGGGCTCATCTGTTTTTGGTTAACGTTCATCCCCAATCTGACTGATCATATTGCTGCTAAGCAACCATGCAAATTAGCTGCCACATCACACCCAAAAAGAACAATTCATTGATTGTCAAGAACATGGAGATGTCCTGCGATCAAAATGTTCTTTAAAGACATGTGAAAAAGCCACCCCAATTTCACACAAGCAAAATGCAAATCCAGAACTCCAACAATGGAGAAATGCAAGATGGAAAGCTGTGTGGAGGTTAAGGTGAACAATATACTTTTCTTTCATGAGGCAGACCACATTATGGAATGAGAATTAGCAAAAGAAAAAATTCAAGGACAGTCAGATTGACAAACTATAGATATTACAATACATTCTTACAAAAACTGGCTTCATGAACAGATCAGAGAGTTATAATAAAGGTCTGAACACGTGGGGCATAAGGAACTATTTTAATTTTCCTTGTCAAGACGAAACTGATTAAAACTAAAGTAATAGAAATGTCTTTGGAATACATTTGACTGAAGGACAGAAGCAAATGTTAGCAGGGCGAGACGCCCTTAGAGGATTCCGAGGGGCTCACTGCTTGGACAGAAAGTGAATGAGGAAGAAACTTTGCCTCCTGCCACTTATTGGCCTTTACAATGGAGGCACCAAGCTTCAAAGCAAGCTAGAAATATTAACAAGGTTGAACTTCAGGAACAGGATAAATGTGGCTTATGTGCATGGTTAGAGGAAATGACTGCAAGGCAAGATAGACGGTTAGAATTTATACCAGACATCAGGACACCAGAGTGCTTAAATAGTAACAGTGAAAATACAGTGACTCATGTTCCTGGGGAGGGGGAATATCTACATTTTCGAACAATGTATCAGTAAGCAATTAAAACACTGCAGAAAGTGGGAAAAACAATCCAGCTGACAGTGACAATACATCAGGACAGCAACAGTTAGATTTTCCATTACTTCCTTGCTGTGAATCTAATGATTGTACGCGGCTGTGACCATTACAAGGATTACAGTTAAATTGAGGCTTTGCCCACAGGTCAACTCTGGTGCAACAGTTTGGGAAAAAATATAACTACACAGAACTTGGCTATTTACAGTACACAACAGACTCAATTTCTGTAATTTGCTGACTATACAAAGCTCAGTGGGGGTGCAAGTTGAAGACACAGTGATAAGATTGAGGTTATTGCAATAATTTTTCTTTAAAAAAGGCACAAATAGAGAAGGCTGCTATAATTGTACAGAGCTTAAATCAGGCCAATTGCAGCTTTGGCCTCTATAGCTGAAGGTAGAATATACTTGCCTGATCTGGAGAGGGTTGGCCTATGATGACAAGCCAACTATATTGGACTCTATATTCCCTGCCATTTAGAACAGAGGTTAGCACTGCTGCATCACACACCACAGACCAGAGTTTGATTCCTAGCTTGGATCACTGTCTGTGGAGTTTGCACTTTCTCCCCATGTCTGCATGGATTTCCTCCCAGTCTGAAGATGTGCTGGTTATGGTGCATTGACCCAAACAGGCACTGAACTGTGGCGGCTAGGGACTAGGGGAATTTCACAGTAATTTCATTGCAGTGTTAATGTAAACCTTACTTGTGACTAATAAGTAAACTTTAAAAAAGATTGTTTTAAAATATGATTTTGAAGGGGCCTGACAGGGTAGATTCAGGAGTCAAACAGTCTTAGGATAAGAGGCTGATTAAAGAAACTTCGCATCTCAGCCCCAAGAGTTTTGATTTTGATTTATCATATACGTACTGGGATACAAAGAAAAGTATTGTTTCTTATTGAATGGCGGGGCAGGCTCGAAGGACTAGTTGGCCTACTCCTGCTCCTATTTCTTATGTTCTTATGACAATCATACCAGAGTACATAGAGGAGAAGGAAAGGAGGGGGTGCAGAATGTAGTATTGTAGTCAGAGCTTGGGTGTACAGAAAGAACAAGTCTGATGGCAGCACAGAAGAAGCTGTTTCTGGTAGCAGAGTGGTTAGCACTGCTGCTTCACAGCTCCAGGGTCCTGGGTTCGATTCCCAGCTCAGGTCACTGTGTGGAGTTTGCACATTCTAGAACATAAGAACATAAGAAATAGGAGCAGGAGTAGGCCATCTAGCCCCTCGAGCCTGCCCCACCATTCAATAAGATCATGGCTGATCTGTCGTGGCTCAGTTCCACATTCCCGCCCTCTCCCCATAACCCTTAATCCCCTCTCTTATCAAGAGCCCATCAACCCGCTTCTTAAAAATATTTAGCGAGGCAGCCTCCACCACTTCAACGGGCAGAGAATTCCAGAGATTCACCACCCTTTGAGTGAAGAAGTTCCTCCTCAACTCCGTTCTAAACTGCCTCCCCTTTATCTTGAGGCTGTGCCCCCTAGTCCTACTGTCTTTTTTGAACGGGAAGAGTCTCTCCACCTCTATCCTATCCATCCCATTCATCATCTTATACGTCTCAATGAGATCTCCCCTCATTCTTCTAAACTCTAACAAGTACAAGCCTAGTTTATTCAGCCTCTCCTCATAGCTCAACCCCCTCAACTCCAGTATCAGCCTAGTAAACCTCCTCTGCACTCCCTCCAAGGCCAAAATATCCTTGCACAGGTGCGGCGCCCAAAACTGCACACAGTACTCCAGCTGCGGCCTCACCAATGCCCTATACAGCTGCAGCAAGACCTCCCTACTTTTATATTCAATCCCCCTCGCTATGAAGGCCAGCATCCCATTCGCCTTCTTGACCACCTGCTGCACCTGCAAGCTGGGTTTTTGCGACTCATGCACAAGGACCCCGAGGTCCCTCTGCACTGTCGCCTGCTGCAGTTTTTCGCCACGTAAGTAATAGTCCTTCCTACCAAAGTGGACCACCTCACACTTGCCAACATTAAATTCCATTTGCCATTTCCTGGCCCATTCGCCCAGCCTATCTAGATCCTTCTGCAGACTCTCCACACCCTCCGCACAATTTGCCTTTCGCCCAATCTTGGTGTCATCAGCAAATTTCAACACCCTACACTCGGTTCCCTCCTCCAGATCATCTATATAAATGGTAAATAGCTGAGGCCCCAGCACCGACCCCTGGGGCACCCCACTAGTCACCAACCGCCAATCCGAATAGCACCCATTGACCCCCACTCTGTCTCCTATTTGACAACCAATCCTCTATCCACGCTAACACCCTACCCCCAACTCCATGTCCCCTGACCTTCTGCAATAACCTCTTGTGAGGTACCTTGTCAAACGCCTTCTGAAAATCAAGAAAGACCACATCCACCGGCTCTCCTCTATCCACTGCCCTAGACACATCCTCATAGAACTCCAGTAAATTTGTCAGACACGACTTCCCTTTAATGAAACTGTGTTGCGTCTGCCCTATCAAGCAATTCTCCTCGTATCTGTGTGGGTTTCCTCCTGGTACTCCAGTTTCCTCCCACAGTCCAAAGATACGCAGGTTAGGTTGATTGGCCATGGTAAGAAATTGCCCCTTAGTGTCTAGGGATGTGTGGGTTAGAGGGATTAGTGAGTATAATGTGTAGGGATATGGGGGTAGGATTGTGTTCTGTGCAGACTTGATGGGCCAAAGGGCCTCTTTCTGCACTGTAGGATTCTATGAGTCGGTTGGTAGGTAACCACAGACTTGTATCTTTTTCCTAATGGAAAAAGGCGGGAGAGAGAATGTCCAGGGTGTGTGGGGTCCTTAATTATGCTGGCTGCTTTGCCGAAGTATAAACAGAGTCAATGGATGGGAGGCTGGTTTGCGTGATGGATTGGTCTACATTCATGATCTTTTGTAGTTTCTTGCTGTTTTGGGCAGAGCAGGAGCCATATCAAGCTGTGATACAACCAGAAATAATGCTGTCTGTGGTGCATCTATAAAAGTTGGCAAGAGTTGTAGCTGACATGCCAAAGGATGTGGATGCCTCGAGTATATTCACAGAGATGGATGCCAGAGCCAAGGAAATCAGGGGATATGGGCAGGAAGATGTTGAGACAGTAATTCTGAGGCACTGAACAGTCAACGCCAGCTTCTAATCTGTTTTCTATTTGTAGGTTTAGAGGTTAATTCTTCACTCATGTCCAGATTATTATCCATTCATGGCACGTGGACATTGCTGCAACAGTACAAGGTACTGGCAAGACCACATTCGGAGTACTGAGAGCAGATTTGGTCTCTTTAAAAGGGAAGATATTTCATTGGAGGAAGTTCAGAGAATTATTATATGATGAAAAGATAAAAAGATTCAGACTCTGGACTCTAGAATGAAAGGTGAGCTTGTTGAAACATAAGTAGAGGATGTGTGTAGGATGGGAGGACAGTCTCAGAATAAAGGGGCAGAAATGTAAGATGCAAAGGAATTTCTGAGGGTTGAGTCTTTGGAACTCCATGCCAGAGTGCTGTGGGCACTGGTCATTGTGTACGTAGATAGATAAATATTTGATCAGTAAAGGAATGAGGATTACAGGAAAAAGGCAGGAAAGTGGACTGAAGAACATTAGATCAGCCATGATCTTATTCAATCAATGGGCAAAAACTTGGAGCTGAATATTATTTAAATGGAGAAAGACTGCAGAAAGCTGCAGTGCACAGGGATTTAGGGATTCGTGCATAAAGCACAAAAAGCTAGCATGAATGTTGAACTATAGGTAATAGAAAAGGCAAATAGCTCCGTGAAAGTGGAGTCACAGGCAGACAGAGTGGTGAAGACATTCAGCATGCTTGGTTTCATTAGTCAGAACCGTGAATACAGGAGTCGGGGTGTCTTGTTGAAGTTGTACACAATATTGGTAAGGCCACACTTGGAATACTGAGAGCAATTCTGGTCACCCTATCATAGAAAGGATATTATTAAACTAGAAAGAGTGCAGAAAAGATTTACTAGGATGCTACCGGAACTTGATGGATTGAGTTATAAGGAGAGGCTGGATAGACTGGGACTTCTTTCTCTGGAGCGTAGGAGGCTGAGGGATGATCTTACAGAGATCTAATAAAATAGTGAGGGGCACAGATCAGCTAGATAGTCAACATCTTTTCCCAAAGGTAGATGAGTCTAAAAGTAGAAGGCATATGTTTAAGCTGGGGCGGGCGGGCGGGGGGGGGGAGAGGGGGGGTGAGATACAAAAGTGTCCAGAAGGGCAATGTTTTCACAGAGTGATGAGTGTCTGGAACAAGCTGCCAGAGGTAACAGCAGAAGCGGTTACAATTTTGTCTTTTAAAAAGCATTTTGATAGTTACATGGGTATGATGGGTATAGCAGGATATGAGCCAAATGCAGGCAATTGGGATTAGTTTAGGAGTTTTAAAAAAGGGCAGCATGGACAAGTGGGGCCAAAAGGCCTGCTACTATGCTGTAAACCTGATTCTTTTATTTGAGCGGGGGATGGAGTTTAAAAATAGGGAAGTCTTTCTAAAACAAGCCAATAATTAGAACTGAATCTGAACCTGTTCCCCTTATCTAGAGAAAAGAAATACTGGCATTGGAGACAGTCTGAAGACAGTTCACTCAGTTGATCACAGGAATGGAGGGATTTTGTTGTGAGGGGTTGAGCCCATACTCATTGGAACTCAGAAGAATAAGCACTTTACTGAAACATAGGATTCTCAGGGGGTTTAAGAGTGGATGCTGAAAAGATATTTCCCTTTGTGGGAGAGTCTAGGAAGAGAGGACATTATTCAGAGTCAGGGGTCACCCATTTAAAATCGATTAGGAGATATTTCTTTTCTCAGGGTAGTGAATCTAAATTCCTTACTGCAGAGGGCTGGAAAGGCAGGGTGGCTGTGTGTGTCCAAGGCTGAGATAGACAGATTTTTAATCAGCAAGGGAACCAAGGGTTATGGGGATAAGGCTGGAAAGTGGAGCTGAGGATTATCCCATCAGTCATGATCTCATTAGACGGCCTACTTGCAGTGACCTGGATTCTTCACATCTGAGCCCAAATTAAACAAACATTGTGTTTCTAATGACACTTAAAAAAAACAGCAGTTTAAACCCAGAGACTAAAGATAAATCATTCCTCATTTTGATTTTAAAGGAACTAACTGGACCAATTAGCTTCCTCCATATCTGAAGATAAGGCAGCTTATTCAAAGCAATAAGCTTTAAGCTCCAACCAAGGAACAGGTTGGATAAGTCAAACATAAGAGTTTAAAAACAGGCTTAAGCTTGCTTGTAAAAGCAAAGAAATTCAGTCAGAAAATTCATTTAGAAATTTGTTTATATAGCAAGATAGATAAGATTTAAAATTCCAGTACAAGTCAATCAGCAGTTAGAAAAAAAGTTCAAACAGGAACTCCCCAAACTAGAGGCTTTTCACCACATTTATAGCATAAGCGTTATTAAGCAGATGATCTGTCAGAGATTAAAGAGTGAAGAGGGTGAAGCCAGAGCAATTTGAAAGCAATTTTTAAAAAAGGCATGACTGATATGCATTGATTTCCAATTGAAGAACAGGAGGATCAGATATACCATTAAACAAAACCTCCAACATTTATCACAGCAACTAGGAACAGAGTTATTACAACAGGGACAGAAGAATTGCACTTTCCCAATATTTATCAGAAGGATATTTCTGCTCACCTGAAGCAGCCAAGAAGCTTTCTGCAAAAACTTCAGTAACCAAAATACATTTTCCCAATAGCCAACACTCTCCACCCCAAGGAGGTACCTTGCACTTGAATGGGTGGCACAGTGGGTTAGCATTGCTGCCTCACAGCATCAGGGACCCAGGTTCAATTCCCAGCTTGGATCACTGTCTGCAGAGTCTGCATGTTCTCCCCATGTCTGCACGGGTTTCCACCAGGTGCTCCAGTTTCCTCCCACTGTCCAAAAGCCATGTTGGTTAGGGTGCATTGGCTGTGCCAAATTCTCCCTCAATGTAACCTGAACGCTGGAATGTGGCAACTAGCAGATTTTCCCAGTAACTTCACTGCAGTGTTAATGTAAGCCTAGTTGTGACACTAATAGGGTTTAGGCTGTAATGTCAGAGCAGCAACCCCCAGACCCCGGCCCCCAGCCGGCAGGCCCTGCCCTGGGATGGAGAGAAGCCGGAGAGGGAGCTCAGCCCCGGGGGTACAAGAGGGGCTAGTATCGACTGGGTGGGCCGAAAGGGCCCAGCCCGCCCCCCAGCAGCGGGGCTCCCATTGGGCAGCCGGGCCCGGGGGTACTGAGGCCAAGCCCGAGCGTCACCTAGCAACCGGCCCGACCCCGCGACCCCCAGGCCGCCCGCAGCTCCGGGCCTCCGGCTCACTCCCAGCCCGCAGCTCCGGGCCGCACTGGGCCCCGGTCCTTACCGAAGCAGTGCAGGTTCTGGCAGGCGGACATGCGACAGCGGGGGGTTTGCGGTAGCGTCTGCGGACAGGGCGGCGGCTCCAGCGCGGATCACCCCGCCACCCCGGGCCCGCCTTATATACCCGGGGCGGGGCCTGCTGCCTGCGTCACAGCGCGCTGACATCACCCGCCGTGTGACGCAGGAGGGCGGGACTCAGCCAGGGGCGGGGCCGGAGAGGAACAGAGCTCACAGCATGGGGCGGGGCCAGAGATGGGCGGGGCCTCCCAGCCGCGGGGAGGGACCAGTGGGAGCAGCGGATGGGCCAGGAGATTGGGCAGGGGCAGCGGGGGTGGGGCCCCGAGGAGGGGCTCAGGGGCGGGGCTAAGGAGGATGGGGGTGGGGCCAAGGCAAAGACCCTCATTGCTGGCACCCATGCCCTGGACACCACTGACCACTCTGACCGTCTCCGGCCCGACGGGCAGCGTGGCAAACATGCAGCCAGAGTGAAACAACACGGTCCCAGGGGTACTGAGGCTAAGCCCACTCCCCGGAGCCAGGACCCCCTCCCTGAACCCACTTACTCCTGGCAAATGTCCAGTCTCTGGAAAACAAACAAGACAAACTGAAAGGCAGTCTCACTTTCCAGAGAGAACTGAGGGGCTGCTGTGAACTCTGTTTCACGGAGACGTGGATCACTCCTGTTTCACCAGTCAGTGCCCTACACCCAGAGGGCTTCTCAATCCATCGAATGGACCACGCAGCAGCCTCAGGCAAGGCTGGGGGAGGTGGGGTCTCCTTCCTAACCCACACCTCATGGTGCCCACACATAGCAACACTGATATATTTCTGCACCACAGACCTAGAATACCTGATGCTAAAATGCTGCCCCTACTATCTTCTGCAGGAGTTCAGCTCTGTTTTCCCGAAGCAGTTTACATCCCAGTCCATGCAGACATGAAGATCGCGCTGGATGAAATATACACCACTACCAATAGCCGTGAGATGAAACATCCCGAGGCCTTGTTCATCGTGGCCAGGGACTTCAATCAGGCCAAGCTCAAGCGCGTCCTACCAAATTACCACCAACACATCTCCTGCTCCACCAGAGGCCCAAACATCCTAGACCACTGCTACACAAATATCAAACATGCCTACTGCTCTATTGCCCGCTCACACTTTGATAAATCAGACCACAAGGCTGTGCGCCTGCTCCCAGCTTACAAACAAAAACGGAAGCGGGAGAATCCGTCAAAGAGAGTCGTGCAATGTTGGTCCGAGGAATCAGATGATCTCCTACAGGGCTGCTTGGAGTCAGTGGATTGGTCAGTATTTAAAACTCTGCGACAAGTCTGAACGAGTATGCCCACGACAGTAACTGACTTCATTAGTAGGTGTGTAGAAGACTGTGTGCCAAAGACGCAAATCCATGTGTTCACCAGCTGGAAACCATGGATGAACTGCTTCTTGAAGTCCAGGTCTGAGGCGTTCAAATCAGGCGACACTGACCTATTCAAGAACACCAGATGCGATCTAAGGAAATCCATCAAAGATTCCAATAGGTAGTACTGCACCCAGCTAGAGTCCCAGTCTGGAGCCCCATTGACTATGGCAAGGTCTGCTAGACATAACAGGCTACAAGATGGAGGCACGTAACATCACTGGCACCAACGCACCCCTCCCTGATGAACTCAATGCATTCTATGCCCATTTTAAACAAGAGGTCAGCGAGAGCATGCCCTCCATCCTGGAAGCCCTGGATGAACCTGTATCTGAGGTCACCTTTGCAGATGTCAAAGCAGCCTTCTCAAAGGTGAACCCATGGAAAGTGACTGGCATGGATGGGGTACCCAGACCAGCACTCAGATCGTGCGTAAACCAGCTGGCAGGGGTATTTGCAGACATCTCGAACCACTCTTTACACCAATCCATGGTCCCTATCTGCTTCAAGAAGATGACCACCATCCTGGTACCAAAGAAAAGCCAGGCAATGTGTCTTACTGACTATCATCCAGTGGCTCCTGCATCCATCATTATGAAGTGCTTGGAAAGATTAATCACGGCACGAATCAATTCCAGCATCCCAGATTTATAGAATTCCTAAAATGCAGAAGGAGGCCATTTGGCCCATTGAATTTGCACTGACCACAGTCCCATCCCGGCACTATCCTCATAATGCTAATTAATTATCCTACTAACTCCCTGACACTAAGGGGCAACTTAGCATGGCTAATCAACCTAACTCACACATCTGGAGATCGGTGCGGTGTTTCGCTGTGGCGTGTCGGAACTATCGATTGATGAGTTGAGCGCCATATCCTGTTCTTATGAGGGCATCTTTCAATGTCTGGAGGTGTCTGTTGTGATCCTCCTCATCTGAACAGATCCTGTGTATACAGAGGGCTTGTCCGTAGGGGATGGCTTCTTTCACGTGTTTGGGGTGGAAGCTGGAGAAGGAGCGTTGTGAGGGTATCCGTGGGCTTGCGGTACCATCCCACATCAGACTCACCATGGACTACTCTCTGGAATTGGTTGCATTCTTGGACACACGCATCTCCATCAAGGACGGTCACCTCAGCACCTCACTGTACCGCAAGCCCACGGATAACCTCACGATGCTCCACTTCTCCAGCTTCCACCCTAAACACATTAAAGAAGCCATCCCCTACGGACAAGCCCTCCGTATACACAGGATCTGTTCAGATGAGGAGGATCCCAACAGACACCTCCAGACGCTGAAAGATGCCCTCATAAGAACAGGATATGGCACTTGACTCATCGATCAATAGTTCCAATGCACCACAGCGAAAAACTGCACCACCTCCTCAGAAGACAAACACGGGACACGGTGGACAGAGTACCCTTCATCGTCCAGTACTTCCCCGGAGCGGAGAAGCTGCAACATCTTCTCTGGAGTCTTCAACATGTCATTGATGAAGATGAACATCTCGCCAAGGCCATCCCCACACCCCCACTTCTTGCCTTCAAACAACCACACAACCTCAAATAGACAATTATCCGCAGCAAACTACCCAGCCTTCAGGAGAACAGTGACCACAACACTACATAACCCTGCCACAGCAACCTCTGCAAGACATGCCGGATCATCAATATGGATGCCATCATCTCACGTGAGAATACCATCCACCAGGTACACGGTACATACTCTTGCAACTCGACCAACGTTGTCTACCCGATACGCTGCAGGAAAGGATGCCCCGAGGCCTGGTACATTGGGGAGACCATGCAGACGCTACAACAACGGATGAATGAACATCGCTCGACAATCACCAGGCAGGACTGTTCTCTTCCTGTTGGGGAACACTTCAGTGGTCAGGGGCATTCAGCCTCAGATCTTCAGGTAAACGTTGTCCAAGGCGACATATAACAGCATAGAGTCACTGAGCAGACACTGATAGTCAAGTTCTGCACACATGAGGATGGCCTCAACCGGGATCTTGGGTTTATAATCACACTGTCTGTAACCCCCCTGACTTACAACATCTCACTTACTGTACTGACTGGAGACAATACATGTCTCTCTAACCTACACTTAATGCTATCTCCACTCACATTGTCAGCATCTTTATGACTTGATTAGCTGTAAAGACTCACATTCTAATCAGTATTCTGTAAAGTGAGTGTGTGCCTTTATATGCCCTGTTTGTGATCAGAACTCCCCACTCATCTGATGAAGGTGAAAAGCCCCAAAAGCTAGTGGTGTTTGCTACCAAATAAACCTGTGGGACTTTAATCTGGTGTTGTGAGACTTCTTACTGTGTTTATGCCAGTCCAACGCCAGTATCTCCACATCATGAATACCAATAC
The DNA here is from genome assembly GCF_965287045.1 of Carcharhinus amblyrhynchos. Taxonomy (NCBI): domain Eukaryota; kingdom Metazoa; phylum Chordata; class Chondrichthyes; order Carcharhiniformes; family Carcharhinidae; genus Carcharhinus; species Carcharhinus amblyrhynchos. The sequence goes on along the minus strand of NC_137350.1, from coordinate 40,174,299 downwards.
CTCGTAGCTTTCGATGTTACCCCCTTCGTCAGGTGAATGGAGAGTTATGGCCTCAGACAGAGAACATAAGAACATAAGAAATAGGAGCAGGAGTAGGCCAACTAGCCCTTCGAGCCTGCCCCGCCATTCAATGAGATCATGGCTGATCTGAAGTGGATCAGTTCCACTTTCCCACTTTCTCCCCATAACCCTTAATCCCCTCTCTCATCAAAAACCCATCAACCCGCGTCTTAAAAATATTTAGCGAGGCAGCCTCCACCACTTCAACGGGCAGAGAATTCCAGAGATTCACCACCCTTTGAGTGAAGAAGTTCCTCCTCAATATAAAGCACAGACAGTTTACAGATTACTGATTAGAATGTGAATCTTTACACCTAACCTGCTGTTCAAGTCTTAAAGTGGCCGACAATGTGAGTGGAAGGAGCACTGATCACAGGTTAAAGAGATGTGTATTGTCTCCAGACAGTACAGTAAGTGAGGTGTTGCAAACCCAGGCAAGTCACGGGGGTTACAGATAATGCGACATGAACCCAAGGTCCCTGTTGATCCCTGTAAACCTGGTGTTGTCAGACTTTTTACTGTGTTTACCCCAGTCCAACACCGGCACATCCACAGCATACCAATACCTCCCCAGAGATGGCATTGCTGAGCTGTGGGAAGTCAAAGTGCTCAGTGTTGCCACCAGCTGGCAGAAAGCAGGAGCTAACCCTCAAATTCCAGAAACTCTTCTTGATCACTGCAGAAACCCTGTCCCCTCGTCATTCCAGCTATTAATCACTCTGTAATAAGGATTCTCCTGAAATCAGCCCTCAGCTTGCCTCTCCTCCCTTGGTACAAGGATCCACTTGTCCTGTGCCTGTAAGAGTACATATAGACCCTGTTAATCCTGTTCCATCACTTCTCTCCCAACAGTAACCATTGGTTCGCCTTTATTCAGAGACAAGACAAATGCCTTTCCTGCTGCCTGCTTCTCACAGACCCATCTGAAGGAGAGGAGTTTGAAATGATCAGACTCATTAAAATAAACAGAATAAGTGGACAACAATCAAATAAAATCAGAACAATATGTTAGCGTGAGTTTGAAATTCCCCGTCACAGAGACTGTAGCCAGCCCGGAATCAGATTTCTGTTGTCCCTCTATATAAAAATTAATTTGACTCGATGGGCTGAATGGCCTCTGGAGTTATTCTGTGATTCTGAGGATGAGAGACCCTGGTGAGGCCAGCATGTTCTTATGTTCTTATCTCACAGCTCCAGGAGCCCGTGTTCAATTCCAGCTTGGGTGACTGTCTGTGCAGAGTTTGCGCGTTCTCCCCATGTCTGTGTGGATTTCCTCCGGGTGCACTGATTTCCTCCTGCACTCCAAAGATGTGCAGGTTAGGTGCTTTGGCCATGCTAAATTGTCCCTTAGTGTCCCAGGATGCACAGATTAGAGGGATTAGTGGGGTAAGTATGGGGGATACAGAGTTAAAGCCTAGGTGGGATTGTTGTTGGTGCAGACTGTATGGGCCAAATGGCCTCCTTCTGCACGGTAGTGTTCCTATGGTTTCAATGATTGATTGCCCTTGAAAAGGCAGTGACGATATCCACGTATTAGGGGTTAGCCACCTTGCTGTTGGGCAGAGCTGAAAGGTGCCGATCTGTGGTGGGCAAGAAGCCAGATACCTGATATCTGCTCGGTGATACTGTGAAACTGTGGTGTTCTATTGGCAAAGTTGGAGTACCTGAGAGACTGTGTGGAAACTTAGGTGCACGTGGCAATCCAAGGCAGAAGAATACTGAAAGGAGAGATTGAAATGCCGGAAATGGATTCTTGCTGAAGGAATCCAAGAGAAAACATTGTTTAGGAAAAGATTGTAAGGTTTTTCCAGGAGTAGAGTTTGGAAACACATGTGGAAGCCTGAGTTCAAGGAAAACCTGTTGCCTCAGTGTGACCAGCATCTAAGGGGATTTGATTGGAACTCCATGGACGTTGTACTGGGTGGCGTCAGTCATGAGGTTTCAGAGTCGGGATGTCTGACCACAGTTGGCCTGTTGGTTTACAGGGACTGTGTACTTACTGAGATTGTTATAATGTAAGATATACATTATCCTTGAAAATCTGTGAAGAGATGGGTGGCATGAAGGGAGTATTGTATTACAGTTAGTCTTTTCCTGTTTAATAAATGTTTTATTCCTTTGTTAAAAATTAATCAGCAGTCCCTGTAACTCTGATAAACATGCCTCTAAACAAAACAAATAAAAGTTACACTTTATTCAGCCAAAGTTCCATCCTTAGACCCAATTGTCCAGTAATATAATCAACTGGAATCTTATCACTGGGATACAGTTCCACACACACTGACTCTCACTGGGATACAGTTCCACACACACTGACTCTCACTGGGATACAGTTCCACACACGCTGACTCTCACTGGGATACAGTTCCACACACGCTGACTCTCACTGGGATACAGTTCCACACACGCTGACTCTCACTGGGATACAGTTCCACACACGCTGACTCTCACTGGGATACAGTTCCACAAACACTGACTCTGACTGGGATACAGTTCCACACACACTGACTCTCCCTGGGGTACAGTTCCACACACACTGACTCTCACTGGGGTACAGTTCCACACACGCTGACTCTCACTGGGATACAGTTCCACACACGCTGAATCTCACTGGGATACAGTTCCACACACACTGACTCTCACTGGGATACAGTTCCACAAACGCTGACTCTCACTGGGATACAGTTCCACACACGCTGACTCTCACAGGGATACAGTTCCACACACACGCTGACTCTCACTGGGATACAGTTCCACACACGCTGACTCTCACTGGGGTATGGGTTCCACACACGCTGACACTCACTGGGGTACAGTTCCACACACGCTGACTCTCAGTGGGGTACAGTTCCACACACGCTGACTCTCACTGGGGTACGGGTTCCACACACACTGACTCTTACTGGGGTACAGTTCCACACACGCTGACTCTCACTGGGATACAGTTCCACACACGCTGAGTCTCACTGGGATACAGTTCCACACACGCTGACTCTCACTGGGGTATGGGTTCCACACACACTGACTGTCACTGGGATACAGTTCCACACACACTGACTCTCACTGGGGTACAGTTCCACACACACTGACTCTCACTGGGGTACAGTTCCACACACACTGACTCTCACTGGGGTACAGTTCCACACACACTGACTCTCACTGGGGTACAGTTCCACACACGCTGACTCTCACTGGGGTACAGTTCCACACACGCTGACTCTCACTGGGGTACAGTTCCACACACACTGACTGTCACTGGGATACAGTTCCACACACACTGACTCTCACTGGGGTACAGTTCCACACACACTGACTCTCACTGGGGTACAGTTCCACACACACTGACTCTCACTGGGGTACAGTTCCACACACACTGACTCTCACTGGGGTACAGTTCCACACACACTGACTCTCACTGGGGTACAGTTCCACACACGCTGACTCTCACTGGGGTACAGTTCCACACACGCTGACTCTCACTGGGGTACAGTTCCACACACGCTGACTCTCACTGGGGTACAGTTCCACACACGCTGACTCTCCCTGGGGTACAGTTCCACACACACTGACTGTCACTGAGGTACAGTTCCACACACACTGACTCTCACTGGGGTACAGTTCCACACACACTGACTCTCACTGGGGTACAGTTCCACACACGCTGACTCTCACTGGGGTACAGTTCCACACACGCTGACTCTCACTGGGGTACAGTTCCACACACACTGACTCTCCCTGGGGTACAGTTCCACGCACACTGACTCTCACTGGGGTACAGTTCCACACACGCTGACTCTCACTGGGGTACAGTTCCACACACACTGACTCTCCCTGGGGTACAGTTCCACACACACTGACTCTCACTGGGGTACAGTTCCACACACACTGACTCTCACTGGGGTACAGTTCCACACACGCTGACTCTCACTGGGGTACAGTTCCACACACGCTGACTCTCACTAGGGTACAGTTCCACACACACTGACTCTCACTGGGGTACAGTTCCACACACACTGACTCTCACTGGGGTACAGTTCCACACACACTGACTCTCACTGGGGTACAGTTCCACACACACTGACTCTCACTGGAGTACAGTTCACACACACTGACTCTCACTGGGGTACAGTTCCACACACACTGACTCTCACTGGGATACAGTTCCACACACACTGACTCTCACTGGGGTACAGTTCCACACACACTGACTCTCACTGGGGTACAGTTCCACACACACTGACTCTCACTGGGGTACAGTTCACACACACACTAAAAATATCCGAGTGGGAATCACTGCATCTCACACCCATACTTTCCTAACCCTTTTCCCAGATGTGTTTCCATTGCTATCATCCCTGTGTTTTGACTTTTTATAGAGTTAACCCCTCAAGTGGAGTGTTTGTTTGAGAGACATTGTGTTTTAAAAAGGTGATGAACAAACTGACGGAGTCCTAGCAAGGATGGAAACTAATCACAGCCTATCACAGGGGCCTGGGTTCGATTCCCAGCTTGGATCACTGTCTGTGTGGAGTCTGCACATTCTCCCCGTGTTTCTCCTGGGTGCTCTGGTTTCCTTCCACCCTCCAAAGAATGGCCTCCTCCTGCACTGCAGAATTGTCTGACCTGTCAGCTCCCAGTGAATCCTCTGGTTTGGTAAGGAGTGCTCAGGAATATACTGTAATAAGCTTTAGCCAAGCTGATAGATGGAGTAATATTGACTGAGTTTGGCTGTCTCTCTCAGTGACTTTTCTGAGATTAAGGGAGTACAGAATTTACCCAATCCTGAATAGCAAAGGAGGGAATTATAAATGATGTGGATGTGCCGGCGTTGTACTATCAAATAAATCGGTTGGACTTAAACCTGGTGTTGTCAGACTTTTTACGGGAATTATAAACACAGGAATTAAGAGCCGGTGTCGGCAAGTTCAGCCCTTCGAGCCTGTTCCGCCATTCAATCAGATCATGGCTGATCTCTCCCTGGTCTCAAACCCACCTCCCCACCAGTTCCCCATATCCCTCTCTCCCTTTCGTTATTAGAAATATATCTATCTTGCTCTTGAAGCCATTCAATGATTCAGACTCCACTGCGCTACGGGGCAGCAAGTTCCACAAACTGCGAGTATTTCCTCCCCATCTCAGTTTTAAATCTGTCGCCCCTCAACCTACACTTGTACCCTCTTGTTCTCGATTGCCCCATAAGAGGAAACATTTGGTCTACGTTTACTGTATTAATCCCTTTTAAAATTTTACATACCTCGATCAGATCTCCTCTCATCCTCCTAAACTCCAGTGGGTGTAAACACAAACTGTTTAATCACTTTTCATACGTCGACCCTTTCATCCCCGGAATCAGTCTGGTGAACATTCTCTGAACTGCCTCCAAAGCCACCACATCCTTCCTCAAATAAGGAGACCAAACTGGATACAATCCTCCAGACATGGTCCCACCAACACCCTATACAATTGCAACAACACTTCTCTACTTTTATACTCCAGTCCCTTTGCAATAAGTGCCAACATCCCATTTGCCTTTTTTATTACATGCTGCACCTGCATACCGACTTCCTGTGATTCATGAACACAGACACCCTGATCCCTCTGCCCGGATACATTATGAATCTGCTTTCCATTCAGGTAATAATTTGCCTTTCTATTTTTTCTGCCAGAATGGACAACCTCACACTTACCCACATTAAACTCCAGCTGCCAAATCTTGGCCCATTCTCCTGGCCTATATCCATCTGTAAAATCTTTATATCCTCTTCACTGCCTGCTTTCCCACCTATTTTAGTGCCATCTGCAGATTTTGCTATGTTACACTCTGTCCCTGCTCACAGATCATTCATTTGGATTGTAAACAGTTGAACATAGAACATAGAACATTACAGCGCAGAACAGGCCCTTCGGCCCACGATGTTGCGCCGACCATTTACAAAAACAATGACCCACTAGCCTATACCAATCCCTTTTCATCCATAAACCTATCCAGAGATCTCTTAAACGCCCCCAAACTAGACGCATTTACAACTGCAGCAGGCAGGGCATTCCAATCCCTCACCACCCGCTGGGTAAAGAACCTACCCCTGACATCCGTCCTGTAGCTACCCCCCCTTAATTTAAAGCCAGGTCTGAGGACTGACTCCAGCGGCACCCCGCTACTTACATTTTGCCAGCCAGAGGAGGACCCATTTATCCTCACCCTCTGCTTTTTGTCCATCAGCCAATCCTCAATCCAATCCAGTACTCTACCCCCAATTCCCTGTGATCTCACCTCCTGGATCAGTCTTTCCTGCGGCACTTGTCAAACACCTTCTGGAACTCTAGGTATAACGCATCCACAGGTTCCCCACTATCCACCTTGCTGGTTATGTCCTCAAAGAACTCAAGCAAGTTTGTCAAGCATGGCTTTCCCTTCATAAAACCATGCTGACAATGGTGGGTTGAGCTTTGTCTTTCCAAATACTCATTCATCTCCTCCTTAATGATTGATTCCAGCAACTTCCCCACCACAGAGGTCAAGTTAACCGGCCTATAGTTTCCTACTTTTTGCCTCTCTCCTTTTTGAATACAGGGTGTCACACTAGCATGTTTCCAATCCACCGGGATCTTACCAGAATCCAAGGAATTTTGGAATATCACAACCAATCCATCCACTATCTCTGCTGCCACCTCCTTTAGTATCCCAGGGGGCAAGACCATCAGGTCCTGGAATCCTACCTGCCTTTAAACCCATTAGTTTATTCAATACCTTCTCCCCAGTGATGGTTATTGCACCAAGTTCCTCTGCATTAACTACAGTTTTTGGAAAATTTTTATTATCCTCTACTGTGAAGACAGAGGCAAAATATTGGTTTAGTGTCTCTGCCATCTCTATGTTCCCCATTAGTACCTCACTGGTATCGTCCTCTAAAGGGCCATCAATTACTTTAGCTAATCTCTTCCTCTTTATATACTTATAGAAACTTTTGGTATCTGTGTTTATGTTTTCTACTAGTTTCTTTTCGTAGTTAATCTTAAATCTTTTGATTCTATTTTTAGTCACCTTTTGCTGAACCTTAAAGTTCTCCCAATCCTCCAGCTGGTAAATAGCTTTTGCAAGATTCTGGAACTATTGGCCATCTGAGTGACAGTTTGCCTCAGTACCATCACCACAGCAGGGGGGAATCAGAAGACAGTCAGCCTTGTTGTAAATGGTTGGGGATAATTAGGGCTTTGGTTGTGATTTCTCTCCCGGCCAAATAGCCGGATCACTCAGCATCAGGGATAAAGTTGCTGTTTGGATCCTGACAGCCAGCAGTTTAAGGAGAGGGGGGAAGGCAGTGTGGGATCTAGTGCTGGCCTGGCTACAGAAACAGTTTGAACCGAGAGGGTGATATTGTTATTGATGTGGGAGTTCAGATCAAATGCACCTTTAGACAGTAAACAGCAACATCACAAACAGGATGAGTAACAATACATTTAGTGGCTGAGTTATTGATGTTCTCTCTCATCAGGAAGAGATAAATATTGAGCAGTGTTAAGTAAATTATAGCTTCTCTGCTTGCTTTTACTGCTTAGTGTTTCAGTTCTGGCCACAACAGGAGTAAAACATTAGCTCCTACAGACCAGCAAAGATTCAGGCTTCGTTCTTCCTGCCCAATCTCACTTACAGCAGAATGACTTCAATCTCAATAGTTTGATGCTGGCGTTATGAGAACATGTTCAGTAGCCAGAGTCAGTGCGGTGAAGTTAGGATCAGATCCCTGTGATTTGACTGAATGGCAAAACAGTATCGAGGGACTGAATGGTCTCCTACTTTTCCTATTTCATAAATGTCCCGAAATGCTGCGGACTCAGGAACCTGAAACAAAAACAGAAAATGCTGGAAATTCTCAGCAGGTCCAACAGCCTCTGCGGGGAGAGAATCGAGCTAACGTTTCAAGTCTGGATGACCCTTCATCAGAACTCACCAATAACTCACTTGAAGAGTGGAGCTCTTTAGAGGGTTTATAGAGATGGAGGGAGCCACATCCTGATAACGGAATCAAAACCCATAATCTGTCCATGTGTCTGGGAGTAATTTACCCGGATAACGGGGGTGTGTGGGGGTGGGGGGGTGCGGGGGGGAGCAACAGAAGCCGACCAGAGCTCCTGAAGTTATAACCCTGCAATGTTCAGTGAGTCGGAAGGGAGGGGGTTGGGGGCAGTGTGTAAATTGGGAAAACATCACTAAGGGCAGTTTTTAATGTAAATTATTCTCATTGGTTCTGTTTAAATGGCCTCATTGTTACCACAGGAAACACAAACAGCCACCTCAGTCACTGACCTCTGTGGTGAGCCAGTATTCACTGAACAGGACACACTACAGATCGTAGCTTTGTCCCAGTTATGTGATTAAATGTTTAAAGGTTAGCACACTCCACCCACCCACACTCATCATGGGAACATTAGGCTCAGGAACATACATTCAGCCCCTCAAACCAGCTCTCCGCCATTCAACAGAGTCATGGCCAATCGGGTTGTAATCTCAACTCTGTCTGCGTAGCCTTTCTCTGAGTGAACCTTCGCTGAACTGCTTCTAACGCAATGATATTCTTTTCCAAACAAGGAGGACAAAACTGTGCACAGTGTTCCGGATGTGACCTCTATCAAAGTCCCGTACAGCTGCTATAAAACATCTGGACTTTTCTATTCCTCTTTCAATAAACATTCCATTTGCTGTACCTGCAGACTAATGTCTTGTGATTCATGCAACTGTACAGGGCACTGGTGAGGCCGCAGCTGGAGTACAGTGTGCAGTTTTGGTCGCCGCACTTGCGCAAGGATATTTTGGCCTTGGAGGGAGTGCAGAGGAGGTTCACTCGGCTGATACCGGAGATGAGGGGGTTGGACAATGAAGAGAGACTAAACAGACTGGGTCTGACCTCGTTGGAGTTTAGAAGGATGAGAGGGGATCTTACAGAGACGTATAAGATAACGAAGGGGATGGATAGGGTAGAGGTAGAGAGATTCTTCCTGCTCAGAAAGGACAGCAGGACTAGAGGGCACAGCCTCAAGATAAGGCGGGGGGGGCAGTTTAGATTGGAGTTGAGGAGGAACTTCTTCACTCAAAGGGTGGTGAATCTCTGGAATTCTCTGCCCATCGATGTGGTGGAGGCTGCCTTGCTAAATATATTTAAGACACGGGTAGATAGGTTTTTGGTAGGCAAGGGAATTAAGGGTTATGGGGAGAAAGCGGGAAAGTGGAACTGAGCCACTTCAGATCAGCCATGATCTTATTGAACGGCGGGGCAGGCTCGAAGGGCTAGATGGGCTACTGCTGCTCCTATTTCTTATGTTCTTATGCACCAGGGCACCCAGATCCCTCTGTATCTCAGATTTCTGCAATCTCTCTCCATTTAAATTGAGTTGATATTGCATTGGATTGTGGACAATGTTCCTAGATTACTGTAACAGTCATTAATAGTTATAATTTAATAAACACAGCACAAGTGAGTTACAGCGATAATGTGTCTGTATCTGTGTGTGGAGATGAACCTGCTACCTACTGATCTTCATCTGAACCACAGCAGATTTTTAAACCTTTCCATTCATTGTGGATATGGACATCACTGGCCAGGGCCAGCACCTATTGCCAATCCCTAATTGCCCCTTGAGAAGGCGGTGATGGGCTGCTTTCTTGAAATGCTACAGTCCATGTGATGTGGGTACACCCAGAGTGCTGTTAGGGAGGGAGTACTGGATTTTGACCCAGCGACAGTGAGGGAACGGCGATATATTTCTAAGCCAGGGAATGTGTGATTTTGCCAGGAATGCACTGGGGCTGAAAGGAATCGCATTTCTGAGGACTATTGGAGTAATGGTGCACAATTGTTACACTTTACTATCTGGGATCACACTTTGCAATTCCCCAGGACCTACACAGACAATTCCAGCGACTAAATTCCAGAATTCCCCCCCTAAAACTCTCCGCCTCATTCCTCCTTTAAGACGCTTCTTAAAACCTACCACTTTGACAAAGCTTTTGATCACCTCTCCAAATATCAGCTGATGTGCCGAGCATTGTTTAATAACACTTTGGTAAAGCACCTTGGGATGTCTTGTTTTGTTAAAGGTGCTATCTAAATACAAGTTTTTATGGTAGTTTTAGGTGGAGATTTTTGGGAGACAAGATCCCCAGTCAGTGTCTTTGTGTTTGAATTCTCACCCACTCACATGCTTGAAAATCAACCTTGTCAGAGAGGGTACCAGAATTAGGATGGGATTGCAGATAAGAACAAAGAACGACACAGCACGGGAAACAGGCCCTTCAGCACAACGAGCCGGCGCTGCCATTCCAACATTGTGAGTCCCCTCTTCCACCCATGACCCTTGTCTACGCTTACGGCACTCCACGTTGGAAACCAGATTGAGGGGAGACTAATTTAAGGGCAATTTGTTACACCAATGGCAGATGGTAGAATAGGATGGGGGAAGCAAAGAAAAGGCCAAATATTGGATTAAATAATATCCCTACAAGTGGAAACATCTTCTCCACATTCACTCTGTACAGGATACTGCGAGTCCTGGACAGAGTGGACGTGGAGGGAATTTTTCCACTAGTAGGAAAAACTAGAACCAGAGAGGGCACAACCTCAGGCTAAAGGGACAATCCTTTAAAACAGAGATGAGGAGGAATTTCTTCAGCCAGAGAGTGGTGAACCTGTGGAACCCTTTGCTGCAGAAGGCTGTGGAGACCAGGCCATTGAATGTCTTTAAGACAGAGATAAATAGGTTCTTGATTAATAAGGGGATCAGGGGTTATGGGGAAAAGGCAGGAGAATGGGGATGGAAAAAATATCAGCCATGATTGAATGGTGGAGCAGACTCGATGGGCCGAGTGGCATAATTCTGCTCCAACGTCTTATGGAGAGAGAAGCCCTTGATCGGGCTAACGGTTACACAGTAACCGATCCTCACCAAGTTAATATCTTCTGTAAATGAACCTGATTAAAATATCCTCAATGTTTTTCTGCTTTTGATGAATAAAAAATGGTGGCTTGGGAGACATGACCCTAATCTGTTCCCTGACTGACATCTACCCAACAGGAGGACATTGTCACAACTGAAAATTCCATCCTGAACTATCAGCAATCAATATGGATATTGAACTTCATTGGTAACATCTGGGCTATGCTGCTGCAGCCTTTTAAGTTAAAATAACGGAAGTCAGCAAACAAAAAGAGGACACAAATATCGTCAGGGATAATGTGGAATAGATCGTTAGCAGCTAACAGTAATACTGTGTTGTGCATCAGGCAAACACTCATTCTAAAAGGTCATCAATAAACAAGAGATCAGTAATCAACTAAGGAGCTTTAAAATCAATCTCACTCAGGATGCACCTTTGCGAGTGATATGGGATGGCGTGGGAGACAGACCAAAGAGTCAGAGATAGTCTGAATGAACCAAGATACAGTTAATGTCATTAATTCTAGAGATGTGTACAGGAGTGAATTATTCCCTTTGATCCACTGTTCATGTCCAGGGACTGACACTGAGATACTAATAGACTGTGCATTACTAGTTAAACATTTCCCTTTCTCCTATTATTTACTGCAATTGTGAAGCATCGGAGAGAAATGGGAAATCACTCAACTTTTTGAACCCATTCCATCCATCAGTTAGATCATTGGCTGATCTGTACCTAACTCCATTTACTCAGCTTTATTCCAAATCCCTTCATCACTTTACTCAACAACAGGCCAGCAAATCAGTTTTGAAATTTTCAATTCATCTCCAGTTTCAATAAGTTTCTGAAGGAGAAAGTTTTTAATTCACATTTTCAATTTGGGTCTGCCTCATAAACACAAACTGAAAGCACAGGTTACAGAGCAAGAGTTGCAAAGTATGATTGGACTGGACAAATCGTTTTGAACAGCAGGGGATGACGGGCCAAATGGCCTCCTGCTTTCCTGTAAATCTTCAATGTATTCAAGAAGTGGCTGGATATAGTACTTGGAGTGAACAGGATCAAAGTTTATGGGGAGAAAGCAGGATTAGGCTATTGAGTTGGATAATCAGCCATGATCGTAATGAATGGTGGAGCAGGCTCAAAGGGCCAAATAGCCTCCTCCTGCTCCTATCTTCTATGTGTCCCTGTATCAATATACCTGCTCTCTGTCTCCATGTGGCATACACACAAACAAAGACCCATTTCAGTTATTGGATGGTGAACCTGTCTACCGGCAGCGCGGGCTCATTGGACCAAAGGGCCTGTTTCCCGTGCTGCGTCGTTCTCTGTACCTTTCTCCCATGTCCAGGCTGTTGATAGCTCCCATTGCAAGCAGTTAGATTTACATCAGATCATCGCTGCCTGAGAAAGAAGGGGTGAACTTACAAAAAGACTTCTTCCACTGAGGCTCAGGAGAAAAAAACTAGAGGACATGGGTTAAGGGTGAAGGGGGAAAAGTTTAAAGCAAATATTGCGGGGGGGGATCCTTCACACAGAGAGTGGTGGGAGTGTGGAATGAGCCACCAGGTGAGGTGGTAAATGCGAGCTCACTTTTAACATTTGTGAAAAATGTGGACAGGTACATGGATGAGAGGGGTGTGGAGGGATGCGGTCCAGGCTCAGGTCAGTGGGACTAGGCAGAAAAATGGTTCAGCACAGACAAGAAGGGCCAAAAGGCCTGTTTCTGAGCTGTAATGTTCGATGGTTCTAATCCAGCCATCATCCCACTGCAGCCATCAAGAGGTTAAAGTGCAAATAAAACCAGATAGAACCAGACATCTGCAATGAATATTGCATGTATAAATTAAGCATCCACACCATCTCTGCTCTCTAATACCCAGGGAGCTTTGTCTGATTAAATGGAAGCAAATTGAAAAACATTCTGACCTTTTCATTCTGTCTTTGAAAGGGGAGAAGGATATGGAAAGTCAGAATGAATCATCCCGATATTTTCCATTAATCCTTCCTCCATTTTCCCCAATCTTTGACCTTCTTTGATATTTATTGTGCAGTTTTTCCACTGAGGATGAAGAGGAGGTTATAGAATCCATCTCATTCCTGCACACTCTTCACCTCCATGCCACATTTGATCGATGGCTGACTTTTCTTCCGATAACGTTTTGTATTAAGTTTTTGCTGTAATTCCTGCCTTTCATTACTTGCTACATTCTCTTCCTTTCCCCTCATTCCTTCTTTTTTGTCCAATATCTTATGCTGTCCATTTTACCCTCTCTCTCTTATTCATTCCATCCCTTGTTCAATCTCTCATTCTTTCTCTCTGATTCTCTTTTCTGTCTCCCTCACACTCCAACTCTCACATTATGATTTCACCCATCTTCATCACTCATTGGTTGTCTCCGATCTCAATCTCGCACTGACCATCTAACCAGCCTCAAGAAACAAAGAACAAAGAAAATTACAGCACAGGAACAGGCCCTTCGGCCCTCCAGGCCTGCACGAATCATGCTGCCTGACTTAACTAAAACCCCCTACCCTTCCAGGGACTATATCCCTCTATTCCCATCCTATTCACACACTTGTCAAGACACCCCTTAAAACTCACTACCCGTATCTGCTTCCACTACCTCCCCCGGCAACAAGTTCCAGACGCCCACCACACTCTGCATAAAAAATCTGCCTCATACATCTCCTTTAAACCTTGCCCCTCGCACCTTAAACCTGTGTCCCCGAGTAATTGACTCTTCCATCCTGGGAAAAAGCTTCTGACTATCCACTCTGTCCATGCCCCTCATAATCTTGTAGACTTCTATCAGGTCACCCCTCAACCTCCGTCACTCCTGTGAGAACAAACCAAGTTTCTCCAACCTCTCCTCATAGCTAATGCCCTCCACACCAGGCAACATCCTGGTAAATCTTTTCTGTACCCTCTCCAACATCTCCACATCCTTCTGGTAGTGTGGCAGCCAGAATTGAACACTATTTTCCAAGTGCGCCCTAACGAAGGTTCTATAAAGCTGCCACATGACTTGCCAATTTTTAAACTCAGTGCCCCAGCCAATGAAGGCAAGCATGCCGTATGCCTTCTTGACTACCTTCTCCATCTGCATTGCCACTTTCAGTGATCTGTGCATCTGTACACCCAGATCCCTTTGCCTATCAATATACTTGACAGTTCTGCCATTTACTGTATACTTCCTATCTGTATTAGACTTTCCAGAATGCATTACCTCACATTTGTCCAGATTAAACTCCATCTGCCATCTCTCCGCCCAAGTCTCCAGCTGATCTATATCCTGCTGTATCCTCTGATGTTCCTCATCGCTATCCGCAAATCCATCATGTATCATCTGCAAACTTATGAATCAAACCAGTTACGTTTTTTTCCAAATCATTTATATATATTACAAACATCAAAAATCGCAACACTGATCCCTGAGGAACATCACTTGTCACAGCCCTCCATTCAGAAGCATAGCCTTCCACTGTCACCCTCTGTCTTTTTTCACTGAGCCAGTTCTGTATCCACCTTGCCAGCTCACCTCTGATCCCATGCGACTTCACCTTCTGCACCAGTCTGCTATGACATACCTTGTCAGAGGCCTTACTGAAGTCCATGTCGACAACATCTACTGCCCTACCCTCAATCATCTTCATCATTTCTTTGAAAAACTCGATCAAGTTAGTGAGACAAGACCTCTCCTTCACAAAACCATGTTGCCTCTCACTAATACATCCACTTATTTCCAAGTAAGAATAAATCCTGTCTCGAATAATTTCCCTACCACTTACATAAGGCTCACTGGCCTGTAATTACCTGGATTATTCTTGTTACCCTTCTTAAATAAAGGAACAGTTCTTCACTACACTGTTAAACTCCAGCTAGCTCTCTATACCTCCATCTCTCTCTATCCCTGTACGTTCTCAATGTCTCTTCCTCTCACTCTCTGTTGCTGCCATTCTGGTATTTGAAGTCATTTTCATTAAGCGAGACAGAAGCTAACTGTTTCTATTTATTAATGTTGGGGCGATCAATATGAATTTACAGATATTAGCACCAAACACTCCCAGGACAGGTACAGCACGGGGTTAGATACAGAGTAAAGCTCCCTCTACACTGTCCCCATCAAACACTCCCAGGACAGGAACAGCACAGGGTTAGATACAGAGTAAAGCTCCCTTTACACTGTCCCCATCAAATATGATGTAGTCACTGAGCTAACGTATTTTTACTGTGGGTTGATACAGATGGCAGCCTCAGGTGGGTGCTGGCAGAGTGGCCTCTTTCTGTGCTGTAACTCCCACGTGTCTGAGTTAATGCACTCCAATGATTCAACACTGATATCGTGTTAACTGAAGGGTGGGATTATCCATCGTCCCGCCTTTACCAACGGGTCAGGTCAGTCTATGTACAGTGGGAGAAATTTGGGTCAGGGTTAGGCTAGGGTCACCACCTCGGGGATTGTACCGGGAGTTGCTGCTGTCAAGACAGAGCAGAGCAGAAGCAGCATCTTTGAGGGAGGGGACAGGGGGGAAGTAAACAGAAGGAAGGCGATGTGGTTGGGTTGCTATGTGAACAGAGACTTGTTCTCTCAGAGTTTGAGAAGTGTTTGTGGCTCGCTGGAGTGTTTGTGCTGATTAGTGTAGAGGTGGTTTCTTTTGGAGCTAACCCTTTGATACTCCCCGTTCCATTAGTAACATTAAGCGCCCACAATTACTCATTCGCTGATGTTGGCTGGAGTTTTGAGTGATTCACGTGAGTGATATTCTAACAAAGAATCATAAACAGCTCTGTCGGTGCTGAGAGTTTTGAGTTTAACTGTTGCAGGAACACAAAATGAATGTTCCTCTTCCAGCATTGCTGCCACGTTTCTCCACCAGTATCACCAGAAACCAATGAGCCAATTGTTTCTTTGCTGCTTTTTGGATCTTGCTGTGTAAAAGAGGCTGCTGTGAACAAGGGTGGTGTGATTGCTGAGTGATCTCCTGAGTTGATGCACTCCGCTCAGTAAAAATGCAAGGATTTCTTCTTTCCTCTGAGGAAAGTGATTAAATGGGGAGAAAGACATCAATAAACTGATGACTGAATGACAGAGAAAGCGAGACAAAGAAAAATAAAGAGAGATAGAGAAATAGGGAGAGAGAGAAATCAAGAAATAGCCTGTGTTGTGATAAATGGAAAAATCACAGAAATCACAGAATAGCTTCTGCACAGAAGGAGGCCATTTGGCCATATGCCTCTGCTAGCCCTCTGAAGAGGCAAATCACTGTTCCCTGCTCTCTCTCCTTTCAGGTAATAATTTAATTCCCTCATGAAAGCCTCTGTTGAACTTGTCTCCACCACACTCTCAGACAGTGCATTCCAGATCCTAACCACTCGCCGTGTGAATCTGTCTCCACCACACTCTCAGACAGTGCATTCCAGATCCTAACCACTCGCCGTGTGAATCTGTCTCCACCACACTCTCAGGCAGTGCATTCCAGATCCTAACCACTCACCGTGTGAATCTGTCTCCACCACACTCTCAGACAGTACATTCCAGATCCTAACCACTCACCGTGTGAATCTGTCTCCACCACACTCTCAGGCAGTGCATTCCAGATCTTGACCACTCACCGTGTGAATCTGTCTCCACTGCATTCACTGTCTCTTTTTTGGAGAAATTGCAGAAAACGTTTACCAGGATGTTGCCTGGTATGGAAGTTCTTAGCTATGAGGTGAGATTGAGAAAACTAGGGTTGTTCTCCCTGGAAAGAGAGAGATTGAGGGGTGACCTAATAGAAGTTTATAAAATTATGAAGGGCGTAGATAGGGTGAAGAGTTGGAAGCTTTTTTCTAGGATGGAAACGACAAACACAAGGGGTCACAAGTTTAAGGTAAAGCGGGGGCAGGGGAAGGTTCAATACAGATATGCGGGGGATGTATTTTACACAGAGGGTGGTGGGGGCCTGGAATGCACTACCAAGCAAAGTTGTTGAGGCATTCACACTAGGATCATTTAAGACGTATCTAGATAGCCACATGAACAGACTGAGAATAGAGGGATACAAACAGATGGTCTAATTAGGAACATGTGATTGGTGCAGGCTTGGAGGGCCGAAGGGCCTGTTCCTGTGCTGTATTGTTCCTGTTCTTTGTACGTTCTCAGACAGTGCATTCCAGATCCTAACCACTCGCTGTGTGTAAAGTTTCTCCTCATGTCTCCATTGCTTTTTTTTAGCTTCCTATCTCTTCTGATTCTCAAATCTTCCACCAATGGGAACAGCTTTACCCTGCTGACTCTGTCCAGACCCCTTAGGATTTAAAATTCCTCAATCAAATCTTCTCTCCACCAAGGAAAATAATCACAACTTCTCCAATCTGTCCTCAAAACTGAAGTTCCTCTTCCATGGAAACATTTGTGTGAATTTTTTCCGCACTCTTTCAAAGTCTTCACATTCTTCTGAAAGTGTGGAGCCCAGAACTGGATGTAATACTCCAGCTGTGGCTGAACTAATCTGATTAATAACCTCTTTGTCCTTGTTAATAACACCCAGGGTACTGTATCCTTGATTAATCACACTCTCAACATGACCTGCAATCTCCGATGCTTTCTGTGCATCTCTACCCAGGACCCTCTGTTTCTGCTCTGCCTTTAGAATTTAGCATCTTTCAACAGAAATAAATCTCTTCACACATTCCTGTATTAAACTTCATCTGCCACTTGTTCACCCATCCCACCAACCTGTCTCTGTCCTCCTGAACTTTGACACTCTCCTCAATTCACAATGCTTCCAAGTTTTGTATTGTCTGCAAACTTCAAAATTGTACCCTTTATACCAAGGTCTAGGTGATTAGCATACATTAGGAAGAAGGGTCTCAACATCCAATCCTGGTGATAGAGGCAGAAAGAGAAAATGGTGGAGAGGAATTCTGTGGAAGATTCTTTTAGATCCAAAACGTTAACTCTATTAGATCCAAAACGTTAACTCTATTAAATGCTGCCAGACCTGCTGAGTCTTTCCAGCATTTTCTGTTTTTATTTCAGATTTCCAGTATCTGCAGTACTTTTCCTTCATCTTACTGTAATTATTTAGTATGCTGATTGTAATTTTCTGTTTCTGGGGTCAACAAGGCTTTTTATGCCAGGATTCACAGCTATGGTTATTTTGTAATTGACATGATGAGAGATACCAGCCTTCCTCAGGCTGTAAAATCCTAATGTTGTCTTGCATCTTCCTCATCAACAGCCTGGAATCTCTCCCAATCAGAAAGAATTGATTCCCACATGATTCTGGATGTTTGACCCACAGGTCAGATGCAACTCTGGTAGGTTCCCTATCTTCCGTCACCTCATACCTAAGATCACAATTTGTGTCCTTTCAGCTGTGCTAGTGGCAGTCTTTTCTCTGCTGGCATCTCTCCTGTTTATTTGTAACCTATGATTCATCTTTAAGATCTCCTCTCTAACCAGACTATGATGTCCACTGGTGGTACCACTCTAAGCTGCTGATTGTGAGATTGAAGGGTGGGGCTGGGCCCCCTTCCTCCACTGGCTGCAGGGTTTCCACATTCTCAGCAGCCGGAATGAAAAGCAGGGACAAGGGTTACCTTGTCGAATGCACAGGGGAGAGGTAGGTGCCTGGTGAAATCAGCTGCAGTTTCCAATGCTTAGTGCGTGGTCTGAGGGAGTAGAGAAGACGCAAAGGTGATGAGGTTCTCCAGCTTTGCCATTCTGCTGTCTCTGTCCATAGTGTCCAGCCCTCTATCCTCCACAGGACTGAGACTGTGTGGTTAGTTTGACCTACTCTGCTGACAATTTCCGACCTCGGGTGATGTTCAACTTTCACCTGCGGGAATGAAGGGAGCGCGTTAGTCTGTCTCGTGAGAGACTCAGTGTTTTTATAATGGTGAAATAGGCAGACCACGGTCAGTGAAATGTGGGTTGTGTTGGTGCTGACAGCAGAGGTGCAGAGCAGTGAGGAGGAGAAGGTGGTAATACGCTCGAGAGTTGTGGATTGATTTGGGCGAGTGAGGGAAGCTGCAGCGAGGGGTGTTATGAGGCTGGAGATGAGGGTCTGAGTGGAGAGCAAGGGAAAAGAATTAGAAACATAGCAACGAGAAGCAGGAGAAGGCCATTTGGCCCTTCGAGCCTGCTCCACCATTTATTTTGATCATGGCTGATCATCAAATTCAATATCCCCATACCCCCTTCCTCTCATATCCCTTGATCTCTTTAGCCCCAAGAGCGATATCTAATTCCTTCTTGGAAACAGACTATGTTTTAGCCTCAGCTACTTTCCTGATGACAGTGGTGGGTCAGTGAACTTCTTTGGGAAATGGAGCCTTGTAGCCATCACCTGGAGCTAAGCAGTTGGCATCAAAATCTTCAACAGCCTCTTCCCATTGGCAGTGTAGATGCTGCCTGAGGGCTTTCTGTCCTGGGAGGGGGTGGGACTGACATCCTGCTACCCACTGTCTTGATCAGAACATCTTATGCAGCATTGGAGTGAGAAGAGATAGCAGCAGAGAGACAGAGATAAAGATATTTCTAAATAAAGATAAGATGGATGGGTAGAGACAGATGTAGATAGAAAATGATAGAGTAGGAGAGGCTTCTCGATATATGCTTGATGGCATCAATCTGCCTCAGGAGATGAAGGGCTGGTCCCAGCTTCACACACCTGGACTGAACATCATCTGCTGTGATTGCAGAGACCAATTTGTGATTGGCCGACCCTTCCACAGCTGTTCAGATGGAGACGAAAGGAAATGTTTGAGAGACAGAGAAAGAAAGTTTCTCCCCATTTACTTGCCATTATTTTGAATACTTCTATTAAATCTCCTCTCAACTTCTTCCTCTCCAAGAGAAACAGTCCCAACTCCTCCAATCTATTTTTACAACTGAGGTTTCCAGTCCCTGGAACTATTCTCGTGAACCTTGCTTGCATTCTCCAATACCTTTATATCTTTCTTAAAGTGTGGAGTCCAGAACTGGATGTGGCTGAACTAATCTCTTTTATAAGTTCAACATAACCTGTTTGCTCTTGTACTCAATGTCCCTATTAACAAAACCCAGGATACTGTATGCTTTATTAACCATGCTCTCAACCTATCTTGCCACTCTCAATGATGTATTTACATATACACCCAGGTCCCTCTGTCCTGCACCCTCGTTAATATTGTACCCTTTGTTTTATATGTCTTTTTGTGTTCTTTTTACCGAAATGAATCACCTCATGTTTCTCTGCATTTGCCCATTCCACTAACTTCTCCATGTCCTTTTGAACTCTCTGCTAAAGTTTAAGTTTATTTGTTAGTGTCACAAGTAGGCTGACATTAACACTGAAATGAAGTTACTATAAAAATCCCCTAGTTGCCACACTCCGATGCTTGTTCGGGTACACTGAGGGAGAATTTAGCATGGCCAATCCACCTAACCAGCATGTGTTCCAGATAGTGGGAGGAAACCGGAGTACCTGGAGAAACCCTTGCAGACACGGGGAGAACATGCAAACTCCACACAGACAGTGACCCAAGCCTGGGATTGAATCCAGGTCCTTGGCGCTGTGCGGCAGAAGTGTTTACCAGTGTGCCGCTGAGTCATTCTAACCCACACAGTTCACAAGATTTCCGAGTTTTGTATCATCTATAAATTGTGCCCTGTGCACCTACATCTAGGACATTTATATAAATATGGCAAAACAAGGGTCCTACCATGAATACTTGGGAAACTCCATTACAAACCTATCTCCAACCTAAAATACATCCATTAACCACAACTGCCACTCAGTCAGTTCCACTTCCACATCCCTTTCATTCCAGGAATATAACTTTGCTCACAAGTTGTTGTGTGGCACTGGATCAAATGCCTTTTGGAAGTCCATAGACATGAAAACAACAATGTTACCCTCAAAAACCCTCTGTAACCTCTACAAAAAACTTCTGCAAATTAAATATAATTTTCCCTTTAGAAACCCACGCTGGCATTTCTTAATTAATCCATGTTTGTCCACATGTCTTTCAACTTAGTCTGAATAACAGTTTGAGAGTTTTGCCACCAGTTAAACTGACTAGCCAGAAGGTCTTGGGCTTATCCTTACGCCCTTTTTTAAGTTTATTTATTAGTGACACAAGTGGGCTTACATCAACACCACAATGAAGTTACTGAAAATCCCCTGGTCACCACACTTTAGCACCTGTTCAGGTACGCTGAAAGAGAGTTTAGCACAGCCAATGCACCCAACCAGCACATCTTTCAGACTGTGGGACGAAACTGGAGCACCCTGAGGAAACCCATGCAGACACAGGGAGAATGTGCAGACTCTGCGTAGACAGTGACCCAAGCTGGAAATCAAACCGGGGTTCCTGGCACTGTGAAACTACAGTGCTAATCACTGTTCTGCCCACTGCCACTATTCTGTTTTTGAACAAGGGTGTAACATTCACAATTTGCCAATCTTCCTTAACCACGTGAATCTAAAGAAGACTGAAAAATGATGAGCAGTCCTCTGCTATTTCCACCCTCACTTCCCTCAGTTTCCTCGGGTAAACCTCATCCAGTCCTGGTGCCTTATAAACTTTGAGTATAAATAATCTATCCAATACTGCCTCCTTTTCAATTTTAAACCTTTCTAATGTGATCGGCTGGGATATCTTGCTCCACGTGTATACATTTCCTTTTTGCTTCCTCGTTATCCCTACTCCTCCTTATCCTATCAAATAATATAAACAAGCAGACTGCATGGCTGAAATATCCGTAATGCTGGAATTAGTGAACATCACCAGGTCAAGACCAGTTGCAGAGCTTAATATCAAAGCAAAATACTGCAGATGCTGGAATCTGACACTGAAAATGCTGGAAAATCTCACCAAGTCTGACAGCATCTGTAGAGAGAATAGAGTCAACGTCTCGAGTCTTGATGACCCTTCATCAGAGCTGAGGACAAGGAAAATTGGACAAGGTTTATACCATGAGTCGGAGGTGTGGTAGATAGTGAGGAAGGGTGTCTTAGTCTACAGGGAGACTTGGACAAGTTGCAGAGCTGGGCCGAGAGGTGGCGGATGGAGTTTAATGCGGAAAAGTGTGAGGCAATTCACTTTGGCAGGAATAACGGATGTGTAGAGTATAGGGCTAACGGTAGGACTCTGAATGGTGTGGATGAACAGAGGGATCTAGGTGTATGTGTACATAGATCCCTGAAAGTTGGGAATCAAGTAGATAGGGTTGTTAGGAAGGCATACGGTGTCTTGGCGTTTATTGGTAGGGGGATTGAATTTAGGAGCCGCAGCGTCATGTTGCAACTGTACAAAACTCTGGTGCGGCCGCACTTGGAGTATTGTGTGCAGTTCTGGTCCCCACATTATAGGAAGGATGTGGAGGCTTTGGAGAGGGTGCAGAGGAGGTTTATCAGGATGTTGCCTGGTATGGAGGGGAGGTCCTATGAGGAGAGACTGAGGGATTTGAGGTTGTTTTCGTTAGAAAGAAGGCAGCTACGAGGGGACCTTATTGAAACATATAAGATGATTAGAGGTTTAGATAGGGTGGACAGTGATAGCCTTTTTGCTTGGATGGAGAAAGCTAGCACGAGGGGGCATAGCTTTAAATTAAGGGGTGGTAGTTATAGGACGGATGTCAGGGGTAGGTTCTTTACCCAGAGGGTGGTGAGGGATTGGAATGCCCTGCCTGCTGCAGTTGTAAATGTGCCTAGTTTGGGGGCGTTTAAGAGATCCGTGGATAGGTTTATGGATGGAAAGGGTTTGGTTTAGGTTAGAGGGTCATTGCTTTTTTAATTGGTCAGCGCAACATCGTGGGCCGAAGGGCCTGTTCTGCGCTGTTATGTTCTATGTTCTATGAGGGTGGGAGCGGGGCTGTAATTGATCAGAATGGCATAGACAAAATGACCAAGGGAATGTAAATGGTGATGATAAAGGCTAGGAATGGTGCTAAGAGCATCCATTGAGAGGTAGGAATGTGTAAATGGCAGAACAAATATGCAGAGTTTAGGAATGCAGCAGAAGGTAATTGTCGCAGTCAGTGGGTTGCAATGGATATGGGTGGACACTATCACCTGAAATGGAGAGAGGTCAAAGAAGGGAAGTGTCAGAAATGGACCATGTGAAGGTGACAGAGGGGTGGAAATTGGAAGCAAAATTGATAAATGTTTCCAGGTTCAGACAAGAGCATGAAGCAACCACAAAATGGTTGATGGTGTACTGATAAAGGAGTCATGGGATGGGGCCGGAATAGCACTGGAACAGGGAATGTGCCACATAGCTCATAAAGAGACAGGCGTAACTAGGACCCATGCAAGTGTCTGTAGCCAAAGCTTTTATCTGGAGGAAGTGAGGTATGTTAAAGGAAAAATTGTTGAGTGAAAGAACCAGTTCAGGCAGATGAAGGAGAGTGATGGTGGAGGGGGATTGTTCAGATCTCTGTTCAAGGAAGAAGCAAAGAGCTTTGAGGCAATGGTGGTGGGGAATGGAGGTGTAGAGAGATTGGACATCCATGCTGAGGAGGAGGTGGTTTGGGCCAGGGAACTGAAAGGTGTTGATATAGCGTAGGGCATCGGAGGAATCATGGATGTAGGTGGGAATTTGATGCGCTACTGTAATCTGAAACAAAATATCCAATGTTTAAAAATAGATTTACTCTTTCAAAACCCAACTATATTAATAACCTTCCTGGAGCTAAAGTTCCCTTAAGAACAAGTTCAGGTTTAAATGTCAGGTCAATTGGAAAGTTTGTGTGTGTGTCATAGAATCATAAAGTGAGTCATAGAAGTTTACAAGATGGAAACAGGTCTTTCAGCCCAACTTGTCCATGCCATCCAGTTTTTACCACTAATTTAGTTCCAATTGCCCACATTTGGACATATCTCTCTATACCCATCTTACCCATGTAATTGTCTAAATGCTTTTTAAAAGACAAAATTGTACCCACCTTGACTGCAACCTCTGGCAGCTCGTTCCAGACACTCACCCCACTGCGTGAAAAAATTGCCCCTCTGGACACTTTTGTATCTCTCCCTTTCACCTTAAATTTATGCCCTCTAGTTTTAACCTCCCCTACCTTTGGGGAAAAGATATTGACGATCTAGCTAATCTGTGCCCCTCATTATTTTATAGGCCTCTAAAAGATCACCCCTCAGCTTCTACACTCCAGAGAAAAAAGTCCCAGTCTATTCAGCTCCTCCTTATACCAGACTCAAACTATCAAGTCTCAGTAGCGTCCCAGTAAACCTCTTCTGCATTCTTTCTAGTTTAATAATATCCTTTCTATAATAGGGTGACCAGAACTGTACACAGTATTTCAAGTGTGGTCTTATCAATGTCTTATACAACTTCAACAACACATCCCAACTCCTGTTCTGATCAATGAAATCGAGCATGCCAAGTGCCTTTTTCACCACTCTGTCCACCTGTGACTCCACTTTCAAGGAGCTATGAACCTGTACCCCTAGATCTCTTTGTTCTATAACTCTCCTCAATGCCCTACCATTAACTGAGTAAGTCTTGCCTTTATTCAATCTACCAAAATGCATCATCTCACGTTTATCAAAACTAAACTCCATCTCCATTCATCAGGCCACTGGCCCAATTGATCAAAACCCTGTTGCAATCAGAGGTGACTTTCTTCATTGTCCACTATGCCATTAATCCTGGTGTCATTGCAAACTTACCAACCATGCCTCCTATATTCACATCCAAATCATTAATATGCTCCTAGAGCAATGTGTCATGGAACCAACAGGCTATCTTGGATCTGGTAACGAGACAGTTTTAAAAAACAATGTCAGAGTAAAGGTCCCCTAGGAAGTAGTGATTGTAACATGATAAAATTTATTATGCTTGAGAATGAGACAATTGGGTCAGAAACAACTGGATTTAATTTAAATAAAGGGAATTCCAATGAAATGAGGATAGAGTTAGCTGAAGTGTACAGGGCAGTTAAATTAGCAGGAAAGGCAGTGGGCCTTAGTTTCTGCAGAACGGCCATCTCCATTGGATTGCCACTCCAGATACACTTCCCTTCGCTGTAATTCCACACTCAGGCTCAGTGAGACTGGAGCTGTGCAGCACACCCCTGGCAGCATTGGCAAGGAGTAACGGGGGTGCAGAAAGGTAAGACGTGGCTTCTTTTTAAGGCAGTGTTTCACCTATTTCTGCAGATCATTAAGAATCTTATAATTAGTTCCCCAGAAAGTTTAATTGCTGTGTTAAACGTGTGGTTCAGCAATATATCAGGCAGCTTGGGGTGGTAAGGGTTTATTACAGTATCTATCAGCTCATTCAAGGATTTTGAATCTGGAGTTGTTGGGTAGATTAAACTCTTTATGATAGTGAAAGTTGGGGCCCCACAAGGGCCAGGAAGGTGACTTTTTCCATTATTCCCCTTCTATCCCATTTGTCCAGAAGAAATATTGAATGCACTTGACAGACTGGGGCCAATTCTCTGCATCATACAGTTCCAATTTCCCTAATAGTGGCTTTTCAAATCTCCCTGTTACTGCCTTACTGGGTCTGTTGGAAAGCAAATGTATCTGAATCATTCCTTGTTCCTCAGTTTAATAACCCAGGATACCCAACTGGAAAGAAACAATATTTATTGTCAAACACAAACTAAAGCCACGACTCCATAACATTCATACACAATCCAACCTGGACAACAGTTCTGCAGACCCTTCCTGGTGCCTGCCTGAGAAAGGGCTCAGGTGATGTGTTCCATGGGCAGGCCATGGTCTGTTACCAAGGAATGTGTATTTAACAAACCCAACAGGGAGGTAATTAGAGTTTCCCCATGGGGGTTATCACTTTCCTTTTCATATTTAAATACTGTTCAACTAGTAATAATTGAGCTGCTGCATTTGTTAGTTATAATTAAACTGTGTTATTAAATAAATTTGTTTCACTATAAAGATTCGTACTTTGTCAATGGCATGTATGTATGGGTCTCTATGTGTGTGGGTTTCTGTGTATATATGGACTCTGTGTGTGGGTCTCTGTGTGTATATGGACTGTGTGTGTGGGTCTCTGTGTATATGGACTGTGTGTGTGGGTCTCTGTGTGTATATAGACTCTGTGTGTGGGTTTCTGTGTGTATATAGACTGTGTGTGTGGGTCTCTATGTGTGGGTCTCTGTGTGTATATGGTCTGTGTGTGTGGGTTTCTGTGTGTATATGGACTGTGTGTGTGGGTCTCTGTGTGTGGGTTTGTGTGTGTGGGTCTCTGTGTGTATATGGACTGTGTGTGCGGGTCTGTGTGTGTGTCTCTGTGTGTATATGGACTGTGTGTCTCTGTGCTTGAGTCTGTGACCCTCACTGGTGCATGTCAATATTCTATGTTTTGAATGAATGTGGATTGATTGGTAAAGTTCAGTCGATGCACAGCGGTAGGAGCAGGTGCTCATTAATCAAACCAAATTGATTTTGTTCGACAGTTTGTCTAATTTTATGATCTTTGGGTAAATATATTGATCTGATCAGCAGCAGCAGTGATAGTTCTGGTGAATATTTGCATTTTAAATGTTTCCTTGCCATTTCCCTTTCAGATACTGTGTGAGCTGATGTGCAAATCCCGCACCTCCTGTTTCTTTCACATTTCTGAGGTTTGTGGTTCTCCACCTAATCACACGAGAGTCCTGATTATTGTGGAGATGGGCCCAGTCTGCGGCAGCCAGGCTTTCTGATACCCCACTCTGCTGTCTATCACCAACCCGCTTTACGGTGAACCAAAGGAAACAGCCATTCTCACGGCTCACAGTCAGGCAGTCTTCACCTCCAGACTTACAAATACGGTTCAGGAGGAGGAACGAGTTTACCTTCACTGACCTTTCCCATTGGGAGAGCTATTGATGATCCTTCATGGCCTTCACATGCCCCCCCCCCGGGGTCCACATCACTCCCAGCATCCCCACTGTGAGGAGGTTCTTTCCATCGCTTGCCAATCACACTGAGGTCCATCGATGGCAGGGCTGGGTCAGGCAGTGCCCACCAAAAAGGGGACCTTCTTTTTTTGGAAGGAGCTTTGCAGAAGTAGGTTCCTCCTCAAGTTCTGCATCAGCCTAGAGGCTCTCTTCTTCAGGCACCATCTCAGAGTCCATACCTACACTATCTGCAGGGACCAGAGTCAGCCTGAAGCTCAGGGCTGCCACTGGCAGTGGCTACCTCAATAGGTAATGGCTGGGGCGAGGACTCCCTGGCAATGAGGTAATCTGAGTGCCTTTTTAGGGTTTTACCTTAAACTTTGACCTTGTAAGATACTGGTCCTGTTTTCTCCGTTATGATCCCAGGGACCCATCTGGGATCATCCCCAAAGTTCAATACACCAATCAGATCATGAGTTGCAGAAGTTCTTTCTGACCTCCTGGGATTGAAGTTTCATTTTTGGCTTTCCTTTCGGAGCTCCGCCTTCACCTTCTCCTCCAAGTTTGGGGATAACAAGTTCAGATCCGGTACAAAGCCATCATCCCATCAACAGCTCTGCTGGAGCAACCCCTGGTGTGGTCCTGTGTTGGAATAATAATCATGTGAATTTAGTCTCCATGGATACCATTGGTTGTTTCTTCATAACATTTTTGAAGGTTTGAACCACCTGTTCTACCAGTCCATTTGACAACAGGTGCAGTGCAGATGTGTCAGATACCATTGGAAAGCATGAAATGCTGGAAATTACTGCTAGTTAAGGCCATGCCGTTATTGGAAACCAGGACCTCCGGTATTCAGTGATACACATGTCAGCTTATGTGCAATATAATATTATTATGTAGCAACATAATGAGAGAAATACCACAGAAAAAGTTTGCTGCAGTCTGGTTGCAGTACTCAGTGTGTGCTGGAGCTTTGCTGTAGTTTCTCGATCATAGCCTGAATAGTCATGGACCTCGTGGTGAACCACCAACCACTCGGAGTGTGCATCCACCATGATTACAAACACAGAACCCATGAAGGGAGCTGCAAAGTCCACATGTACACACACCCTTGGCCTGCCATAGGTGTAGGGAGGCTGAGGTGGGATATTTCATTTTCCTGGCATTTAAATTTTTGCGTTGGGGCACCGGATAGGTCAGACTTATCACAAAGTCAGAGCCTCGCATACTGTAAAAAATATCACTTTTTGTTTTTCATCTCTTTCACTGCACAGAAGTAGTAATGATGTGCTCAGTGTACTGGACCCAGGCTTCCCCACTGCTTCACAAGGTTCAAGTTTCTCAAAGAGACGTAATGGCTTTCTTATTGGAGAAATTCTTGACGTTCAAAAATTGTCTGGAGGAAAAGATGGGAACAAAATAAATTTTCTCTTTTGTCTCTTTGTCGCCAATGTACTAATTCAGCCACATGCCGGTTTCTGTCAGCTACATCCTTCCTGTGAACCAAAGGAAAAGGCCGCTCCCACAGTTTACAGTCAGGTAGTTTTCACCTCAGGATCTACAACTGTAATCTGGGGAAAGTTAAAGATACCAGCTGGTTAAAAGTTAAAAATCCCATTAGGCAAGCTTCCAGCTGCTCAATAAGGCAGCTCATCCTCCACCAAGCCCACAGGTAAATCCATCAGTGATTCCCCATGTGGTCTCCATGGTCATCATAACACCCACACATTCTGTTCAATTCCATCAGTGATTGTCCTCCTGACGTGACAATCAAGTATTCTGAAGGCCGAAATTGGAGAAACTGCAGCTCTTTTCAAAAGTTTACTGTCAGATCCTTAACTCTCACCAAATCCTGTTCACTCAGCCCCCTCATGGTGTTTACTAACCTCCAGTAGCTCCCATTTTGACAATGATTTCATTTTTAAAAATCTCTTTGTTTCCAAATCCCTCCATGGCCTCACCCCTCCCTATCTCAGTAATCTCCTCCAGCCCTACCATCCTCCAAGGTCTCTGCACTCATCCAATTTCAGCCTCTTCAACATCCCCCAGTTTCCATTGCTCCTCTGTGGGCAGCTCTATCCTTAGCTGCCTGGATCCTGAGTTCTGGAATTCCTTCCTAGGTTTTTCTGCCTCTCTCCCCCGAAAGATACTCCTTCAAATCCATCGCTGAGGTGAAGCTTCACGTCATTTGTCCTAATACCTCCTTACGGCTTACTGTCTATTTCTGATAATGATGTTTCTGTGATTCTCGTTCAGATGTTTCACCATGTTAAGGACACTATATAAATGCACAGTGTTGTTTTTGTTTTGCCCTTGTCAATACAATCCTGAAAGCAGGCTCTGATTTCCAAATGATAGCAGCTGCTGTGCTTTTAGGTTCAGCAATTTTTAATTAGTATTTTTAAAATCCTATTGCCTATCATCCCCAAACAGATTGAATAAGAAGATGTTGATGAACCTGGCCATAAAGGAACGAGCACCAGGTGGAGAAGAGACTGATTGATGAAGACATCCGGGAGAGCTCTTGATGCAGTCTCTCATCCTGGAGCATTGTTCAGAACAGCCAAGGAGGTCGGCATTTTGTTAGAAGGAGAATTGTAAAATCAGTCCAGTTCTCGTTTCAGTGTTATTTACTGCACCTGTACACCGTGCCCCCAGTTTTACCTCATTGAAGTTTGCTTCTTACTTTAGAATTTGAATGAATTCTGATTATGGGGTAAATTTGTGAGCAGGAACGATCAGACTCTGACCGTGTGTAATATCCTGGAAAAGGGAACAGAGCTGATCTTTCGAGTCCAGGAGCATCTGGACTCAAAACGTCAGCTCTTTTCTCTCCTTACAGATGTTGCCAGACTGGATGAGATTTTCCAATGTTTTCTCTTTTGGTTTCAGATGTGTAATATCCATGTTAGGAGTGAGAGTTAACTGCTGTTTGCTAGCTTTCTGTACCTCCCTGTTCTACCCTTGGGGAGCAATGTGAAGCAGTGATGGTTGGAGCTTGGTTAACAACCTTGCAGACCACAACATTAACGTTACTTCCGTATTAGTACAGCTCTCCTTCCAATGTCTGTCTCTCTCCCAGCCATGAGGGCGTTCGTGGGCAGTTTCATGGGCAGAATTTAGAATGCTTCCACGCCTGTATAAAGAGCTGGGGGCTATCTACAAACTGGATGACCAGAGTCATGTTTTATCAGTACAGAGACTTGGTTAGACCACAATACTGTGAGCAGCTCTGGGCTCAGAAAGGCTACATTGACCTCAGCGGACTACAGTGTAGGTTTACCAGAATGATAAACACACTCAAAAATATAGCAGTCAGAATTCTCTGGCCAGTATCGCGCCCCCCCCCGCCCCCCCAGCCCAGCCCAACCCACCCCCTCCCAACCCTGCTGCTGCCAAATTTGACACTCAGTCAAATCTCTATCCACAGCAGCGGGAATGGAGAATCCTAGCTGCGGGTGAGCTTGGAGAATTGCAGCTGACATTATGATAAGCGAATATATAACCTATTGTCCAGGGTTTAGAAGGTTGATTGGATTGGAGTTTTCAGGATTCTAATGGGGTTCTGCCGGGTCCACTAGACTGTAGACATCGCTACACTCTTAGCCTACCAGATGGTTAATCAGGCTTCAGTCTGTCCACTGCTTCACGTTGCTCTCCAAGGGCAGAACGTCAAGATGCACAAAACAAACAGACAGCAATTACTTACTCTGACTCTCAACATGGATATTACACATGGTCAGAGTTTGATCATTATTCCAGCTCACAAGTTTACCCCTTAATTACAATACCTAGCTATGACTGTACCACTATATTCTGCACCCTCTCCTTTCCTCCTCCCCTATGTACTCTCTACAAGTGGTCAAGCTTACGAAGCAAGGTGTATTGCTGAAGCACAACTTAAATGCGAGCTGCGCAAGTCCAGAGCCACCAGCGCAACAACTACAGCATCTACACAAGTCTGTCCAATATGTGCCAGGACATTCCGTGCCCGAATTGGCCTGATCAGTCATCTTCGGACACACTGCAACCAGCCTCAAAATGACTAATGGTGTCGAGGTCCTCTTCGATGGACGAACAACAAACATCTATAAATGGAATGTTTTGTCTGTTAAGCGCACAAGAAATAATACTTTTCACTATACACCAATACATATGACTATAATAATCCAAATCAACATTCAAATTCTAAAGTAAATCGCAAACTCCAATGAGATAAAACTGGGGGCATTGTGTACAGACACAGTAAATAACATTGAAACTGAAACCGTCCTGAAGAAGAGACACTCAACTCAAAATATTGATGCTGTTTCTCTCTCCATAAATGTTGCCCGATCTGCTGAGTTATTCCAGCATTTTCTGTTTTTAATTCAAAAACTCAATGATTTTATAATCCTCCTTCTAACTAAATATCATCATTGGAGCTCTGTTATTGAACATTGCCATGAGTTAATGCAAGAGCAGAGATTAAAAGAGGTTGAGGACAAAACAGGTGAATGCCAGAGTGAGGTGAGAGTGATTCGAGTTGGCATCAAGGAGTCCTAACAAAACTGGAGCCAATGGGAATCAGGGAGAAACCTCTCCGCTGGCTGGAGTTATACTGAGTATAAACAAAGCTGATTGTGGTGATTGTTGGAGCCAATCAACTCAGCCCAGAACTTCTTGAAGGAGTTCTTCAGCAGAGTGTCCTCAGTCCCACCATCTTCAACTGCTTCATCAACGACCTTCCTTCCATCAGAATATCGGAAGTGAGGATGTTCGCTGATGACTGTACAGAATGGATCATGGTCTGTTCCATTATAATCGATCACAGGAAAACTGAATCTTTTGTCAGGATTTTCCACGTCTCCTGCACCATCATTGCTCTAATTTGTATCTTGTTTGATTGACAAACCCTGTGAAGCAGGTGCTTATTTAATGAGTTCCTGGATTGATGGGTCTGTAATGATATAAAGGCCTTCTAGGGTATGTGTAGGAAAATAATTAAATTCAATTTACATATCAGTGTATAATTGGATCCCATGAGTATTATCCACTATTCATTGGATGGTTTGGGATTTTCTACAATGAATTTTCTCCTTATCTCTTGCCCCGACCCTTCTCCCCAGCCCAAATCCCAAAGCAATAATTCACTCGGGGATTCACACATTCATCAGCACCGTGTTCTCATGTGAGTGTCAGATGTCCAACAAATATTCCACTCTGAAAGCAAATTCCATTGATATATCGTGTCCAGCACAGTAAAACATTCCAATGCTGTAGGAGTGAAATTCAGCAACATTTACACTGAGTCACATGATGAGAAGTTGGGATCAGGGGATGAAAGCTTTGGCCAAAGATGTGGACTCTAAGGAGTGCCTGAAAGACCAGAGAGGGGCGAGAGAGAGAAGGTGGGGGTAATGACCTGAATGGGGCCCACGCATTTGGCCTCTTGGTGTATGAGCTCCCTGATAAAGGTCATTATTGTCTGCCCAATCAGGGACCCTCGGGTCCACTGAGGCTCCAGATTCTACAATGTTCCTGAAGCACTCTAGGAGTGGAATGTAGAGTTTATAAATAAAGGGAATCAGGTGATGGGGCACTGGCCTCTGAGGAGTTATTTCACACCAGTGCAGAGGTGGGTGTGGGGGGGGGAGGATGACCTCGTCTTGAACCTGCTCCTGAGCCAAGCAAGGTCTGGCATCTACAGGCCCAGGCAGTGGGCGATCGAGGGGGTCATCCATCCCGACTGCCTGGCCCTCTACCGCGGCTATGTTCGCGGCCGGGTGTCCCTGGAGAGGGAGCACACGGTGTCCGAGGGCACCGTTGATACTTTCCGTGCCCGCTGGACCACAGGGATTGGGGTGCATTATTGACTCCTTTAATCACATTTTAATTTGATGTTTTAAGTTTCCTTTCTGCTTTGTCTTTTGTTCTGGGGGGTCCCCCTCCTTTTGGGGAGCTGCCCCTTTTTGAGTTGTCCCTGAGTTAGTTTGATTTTGTTTATTTGGTTGGAATACTAAAAGAGTTCCCTGATTAAGGTCATTATTGCCTTCCCAGTGAAGGAGCCTCAGTTGGATATGAATATGGGAGTGTCAGGTCCACTGAGACTCTGGATCCTGACTATGGGCTCGATTTGCGTGGCGCCTGTTTTTGGGCACAAAAACATGGTAAGTTTGGGTGTGAGGCCATTAATGCGATCCACGCCTGCACAGATGGCCACATTTACATGTATTTAAATTGAATTAATGAACTGCCCACCCAACTTTATCAGCATTTCCCCCTTTACCACCGTGTTCGCCAATCCGGAACCGCGCCGTAATGGACCTGCTGAATAAAAGTCTGTTTCGGGCGCTCCAGCTGCTGAAGATGTGAGTTCAAAGCTTCTAACAGCTTCCTGGTGGGGGAGGGAGGGAGGCAGGTCAGATGTTCCTCTGGAGGTGGGGGATGGGAGTCAGGCCAAATTGTTCTCTTGGGGGTGGGGAGTGGATGGTGGTCAGGAGGAGGGAGGCAGGTGAGATGGATCTCTGGTCAGGGTGGGGGGGGAGGCCTATTGCTTACTGGTGGGTGGGGGGAGAATGGGATGGGGAGATCCACTGCCACTCTGTGGGCAATCGGTCGGAAGGGGGGAAGGGCTAGGGGTCGCGTTCGGTCTGGGTGGTGGGGGGTTGGATAAAGGGGGACAGTTATGCTGTGGAGGTGGGGGTGAAATCTATGGGGGCCACCACTCCCGCTTTTCACTCCCGAGCCACTTTCCCCACTTTCCGTGACCCTGGAACAATGTGACACAGGCGCGATTTTCAAATTTCAGAGCCGCAATCTTTATTTTTCAGGCTGAGTGTCTGGGAACAGATTTCCAAGTCGGATCTGAATTGCGCCCAGATTCAGCACGTAGAACAAAGATGGTAAAATCAGGCCCAATGTACCTGAAGCAGTCCAGAAGTGGAGTAGAATTTATAAATAAAGGGAATCTGGTGAAGGGGCAGCGGCCTCTGGGGAATTATTTCAATGGGCTGACAGTCTTCAGCAAGAGGAATTCTTGTTCTAGGAGCTGAAGGCAGGGTTGGTGGAGTGGGAGCAGCCAGATTTGGTACAGCACGGAACCCTCAGAGGGTTGGAGTGCTGACTATTGTGCAGTGGGGTATAGTGAATGGGACTGGGCTGGAGTGGGGTGAGGTGGGGGGGGAGGGTCTCTGATTAATTTATACAACCCTCTACACTGGAGCTCCTGAACAAATGATGCAGTTAGCTGGTGGCGAGGGAATGGGAGGCACCTTGAGTAATTGAAACAATTGTAGTTTTAGCCGATGCACCCAGAATTCAGCTATTTTCATGTGACCTGGGGTTGTTAAGTCAGCAGCAAGATAACCCTCAAGTCGTTGTACCTCAATCCTCAAAACTTCAGCAATAGCTCACTGTAATACCTGATCAATCATTGTCTCTGAAGGATCTGATGCAATAGCAAGAAGAGCCAATTTACAGCAAATAGAACTCATGCTCGGGGTGAATTCACCAACAAGGATCTATTTTTGTTTTGCGTAGA
Source organism: Carcharhinus amblyrhynchos (assembly GCF_965287045.1). Taxonomy (NCBI): domain Eukaryota; kingdom Metazoa; phylum Chordata; class Chondrichthyes; order Carcharhiniformes; family Carcharhinidae; genus Carcharhinus; species Carcharhinus amblyrhynchos. The sequence continues at coordinate 40,139,939 of NC_137350.1, read as the reverse complement.
AGGATTCATGTTTATTTCATTTTCAACCCACTTCTACTGAAGCCTTTTTTCTTTGTTTTGCTTTTAATACATTGGTCCCAAAATGTTTAATTGGTAGCCTGGGCCAGATGAAGTGCTTTGATAACACAGCTTTGTAGTTTGAACAAAGTGAGCTACATTCTTTAACTCCTCCAGCTAAAGTGGGCACGTTCTTCTGTTAATCCAATTAGCAAAACCCTGTCATTACTGGGAGCGCCTTCACATCTCCTGGGGACTGAATCCATCTTTTCATACTCCTTTTTACAGAAATTATAAAGTAAATGTTGTCACATAAAAATGGACAAAAATGGAGGGGAGTGAAAATAGTCTGAATCATAGAATCCTACAGTGCAGAAGAGGCCATTCAGCCCATCAAGACTGCACTGACTCTCTGACTGAGATCTTATCCAGGCCCTATGCCCATAACCCCACACATTTACGATGTCTAATCCATCTAACCTACAAACCTTGGGACAGTAAAGTGCAATTTAGCACGGCCAATCCACCTAACCTGTAACATCTTTAGAGTGTGAGAGGAAACCAGAGAAAACCCATGCAGACATGGGGGGAATGTGCAAATGCCACACAGACAGTCACCCAAGCCGAGAATTGAACCTGAGTCCCTAGCGATTGAATCAGTGTGCCACCATGAAAAAGTTCAATGGATGAAACTGCAATTTAATCATACGAGCGTCTTTGGCTGTTATTTTAACAGATAAATTTATTCATTGAAAATCTGTGGTCAAATTCCAAGCCAATCCATGTACTTCCCCAGGAGTTACACTGGGAGCAGTGCGAATCATCAACTGGAACTGTAGCTGATGGAATCGAAAGTCCTGTATGAACATTACCAGACAGAGAAATTTCCTCGATTGCATCAACTGGCCTTTCCTCTGTTCTTCCTAAGAATCCATCCCAAGTTCCACCAGCTCAGTTTGAAGGAGAAAATGGGGCCTCAGGAACCAGAGTTGAGTTCGGGGTTGCACTCTGCACCACAACTGTTATATCAAAGCGACATGTGGTCTTTTTCAGTTTATTTGTGGAATTTGAGATCTCCGGGGCACGGATGGGAGTGACCCTGGAGTCCTGACAATGCTCGTATTTCCACAGACTGATGTACGGCAGGGAAACAGGCTATTTGGCCCAAATTCCCAGTTTGTGCCCAATATGAGACACCTCCCACTTCATCTCACCCTATCAACATGCCCTTCCATTTCCCTTTTTGTCATGCCTTTATCTAGTTTTCCACTGTATCTTTCTGTGTGTCGCTGCAGCCATCCTTCCCTGCTCCCTTTACCTGACATTAAGTGTAACACCAGGAACTCTCGGAAATCAGTAAGCACAGCACTGAGCAACTCTCAAATTTACTGGGAGCTCTAGCTGTGATCACATCGTTGACACACACTGCAGTGTTGTGAATTTGGATAAGGCACTTTGCTGCGTCAAACCGCAGTGTGTATGTCAATGCCCCTCAGTCACTGGGTTTAATCTTCTGGAATTTCTTTTTGAACTCACAAACTTCAGAATCGCACTCTCCAGTTTATTAACTCAGACACAGACTGGTGAAAGTGACAAAGTGAAATGTGGTAATTTTGGAAAGGAAGAACTTAGAATAATTTGGGGTTACCATATTCCAGAGTGTTAGATGAAATTGAGAATATGAAATGAATAATAACAGCACACACATAATTAAACATAATCTTTCAAATCCCAGCAATAGTACTGAGGAACATGCCACTCCTAGACAAACTGTTCCAATACAGCTACCACACTGACACCTGCCTGACATTTTGGAAAATTGCCCAGTTAGATTCAGTCCAAAAAGAGCAGGACAAATCCATTCCAGACAATTACCATTCCCGAAACAGCATTTACTGAACAAGAGCAAGCTCACTGAGGGAACTCACCAAGGCTTCTTAGACAGAACCATCCAAACCCACCACCTCATAGAGTTATAGAGGTTTACAGGGTGGAAATAGGCCCTTCAGCCCAACTTGTCCATGCCACCCTTTTTTAAAACCCCTAAACTACTGCCAATTGCCCACATTTAGCCCATATCCCTCTATACCCATCGTATCCATGTAACTATCTAAATGCTTTTAAAAGAGAAAATTGTACCCGCCTCTACTACTACATCTGGCAGTTTGTTCCAGACACTCACCACTCTCTGTGTGAAAAAATTGCCCCTCTGGGCACTTTTGTATCTCTCCACCCTCACCTTAAACATATGCCCTCTAGTTTTAGACTCTCCTACCTTTGGGAAAAGATATTGACTATCTACCTTGTCTATGCCCCTCATTATTTTGTAGACCTCTATAAGATCACCCCTCAGCCTCCTACACTGCAGAGAAAAAAGTCCCAGCCTACTCAGCCTCTCCTTATAACTCAATCCATCAAGTCCCAATAGCATTCTAATAAATCTTTTCTACACTCTTTCTATAATAGGATGACCAGAATTGCACACAGTATTACAAGTGTGGCCTTACCAATGTCTTGTAGAACTTCAACAAGACATCCCAACTCCTGTATTCAGTGTTCTGACTGATGAAACCAAGCATGCCGAATGCCTTCTTTATCACTCTTTCCACCTGTGACTCCACTTTCAAAGAGCTATGAATGTGTACCCCTAGATATCTTTGTTCTGCAACGCCCTACCATTAACTGAGTAAGTCCTGCCCTGGTTCAATCTACCAAAATGCATCACCTCGCATTTATCTAAATTAAACTCCATCTGCCATTCATCAGCCCACTGGCCCAATTGATCAAGATCCTGTTGCAATTGGAGATAACGTTCTTCATTGTTCACTATGCCACTAATCTTGGTGTCTGCAAATTTACAAACCATGCCCCTATATTTTCATCCAAATCATTAATGTAAATGACAAATAACAGTGGGCCCAACACTGATCCCTGAGGCACACCGCTGCAGAACTAGAGGGCACAGCCTCAAAATAAGGGGGGGGGGGGGGGCGGCAGTTTACAACAGAGTTGAGGAGGAACTTCTTCACTCAAAGGGTGGTGAATCTCTGGAATTCTCTGCCTATTGAAGTGGTGGAGGCTACCTCGTTGAATATATTTAAGTCACGGGTAGAAAGATTTTTGACAGACAAGGGAATTAAGGGTTATGGGGAGAAAGCGGGAAAGTGGAACGGATCCACTTCAGGTCAGCCATGATCTTATTGAATGGTGGGGCAGGCTCGAAGGGCTAGATGGCCTACTCCTGCTCCTATTTCTTATGTTCTTATGGTCGTAGTCCTTCAGTTTGATAAACAATTCTCCACAACCATCCTCTAGCTTCTGTCAAGAAGGCAATTTTGAATCCATTTAGATACCTCACCCTGGATCCCGTGGGATTTAATGTTATTGCAACAATCTACCATGCGGTACGTTGTCAAAGGCCTTGCTAAAGTCCATATAGACAACGTGTACTGCACTGCCCTCATGTACCTTCTTGCTTACCCCTTCAAAAATCTCAATTAAATTTGTGAGACATGTACCTGTACCACCTAGAAGGATAAGAGGATCAGACACATGGAAACATAACTGCCTGGAAGTTTCCCTCCAAGTCGCACACCATCACCTTGGGTCACTGCCTGTTGGAGTCTGCATGTTCTCCCTGTGTCTGCATGGGTTTCCTCCAGGCACTCCAGTTTCCTCCCACAGTCCAAAAGACGTGCTGGTTAGGTGCATTGGCCATGCTGAATTTTCCCTCAGTGTACCCGAACAGGCACCAGAATGTGGCGATTAGGGAATTTTCACAATGACTTAATTGCAGTGTTAATGTAAGCCTACTTGTGACACTGATCAGTAAACCTAAACATAATTAACAACTCTGTGGGTGTACTTGTACAACATGAACAGCAGCAGCTCAAGAAGGCAGATCACCATCACCTTCTTAAAGGTAATTAGGGATGGGCAGTAAATTCTGGCCTAGCCACTGATGTCCAGATCCCATGATAGAATTTTAAAAATTACACACACACTCCTTACATATAGACTCACATTAACACACTTGTACACAATAGCACACACACACACACTTCACACACAAAAATTGTCACACTAATACACACACATTCACACAGTCACATTCCTCACACTCACAGAAATACATACCTGCACACACTTTGATACACGCCACACAGGTACACAACTCACACTAACACACAGGCAAATACACACACACACACACTGCACACATACACTGCGCGCGCACACATACTATACACACATACTGCACACACACATACTCACACACACACATACACACGCATGCACACACATACTGCACACACACATACAAACACTGCACACTCACACTCTCATAATTCACACCCACATTCATTGGATCTAAACTTATCTGCCTGAGAACATTAAACAATGATTCTAATCTCATCCTCCTGTTTTTTTGATGAACCTTGAGAGAGTTCGGAAAGGATTTGAACCTCAAATGACGCAGAGAAGTTTTTTTGACATTTATTTATTTATTTAGCTTCCTCTGTGTTTAAGATCAGACACGTGAGTAATGGGTTGTATAAAAGATGCAGAGAGTTGGGACTGAACAGCCAGAGGATCCCGGAGTTCAAATCAGCACCTTGGACAGAGGCAGGCTGCAGAGCGGGTGAGCGGCGCACACTTTCTCATTCACTTTCTCAACGCTTTCTACCTTCCCACTTTCTCTCCTTTTTACCCAGTATCTTTATTTTCTCTTTCTTTTCCATTATTTCTCCTCGCTTCACTTGTGATCTCTGACTTGCTTCTTCTCCTCCCTCTCTCCCTTCACCTCCATCCCTCCTGTTCCAGCTCCTGCCTCGGGGAGTGTGTGAACTGATCTGCATTCAGGAGGGTTTGATTCACACAGGAAAGGGGCTTTAATCCCATCTGAACCCCGCCAGATTCCCCCTCGGCTGGAATGTCAGCTTCAGAGTTGGTGCTTCTGTCAGTGACCCACCCGGGACTTTTCCCCGGGGACATTGTGTCAACCAGGATGAGGTTTTATACTGAGAGAGAAGTGGCTCCAAGAGTCCCAGAGTCACCCAGAGTCTCAACAGCACTTCAGTGCTGAGGGAGTGCCGCACTGTCAGAGGGTCAGTGCTGAGGGAGTGCCGCACTGTCAGAGGGTCAGTGCTGAGGGAGTGCCGCACTGTCAGAGGGTCAGTGCTGAGGGAGTGCCGCACTGTCAGAGGGTCAGTGCTGAGGGAGTGCCGCACTGTCAGAGGGTCAGTGCTGAGGGAATGCTGCACTGTCAGAGGGTCAGTGCTGAGGGAGTGCCGCACTGTCAGAGGGTCAGTGCTGAGGGAGTGCCGCTCTGTCAGAGGGTCAGTGCTGAGGGAGTGCCACACCGTCTGAGGGTCAGTGCTGAGGGAGCGCCGCACCGTCAGAGGGTCAGTGCTGAGTGAGCGCCGCACCGTCAGAGGGTCAGTGCTGAGGGAGCGCCGCACCGTCAGAGGGTCAGTGCTGAGGGAGTGCCACTCGCAGCCTGCTTCATTGCCTACATTACAATGTTGGCTACACTTCAAAAGTATTGATTGTCTGCCACTTTATAGGATGTGTAAGGTGCTATAGAAACGAAAGATAATTTTTTCTTTGATTACACATCTACCCAAGACTCAGTCAAGATAACCTGGATATATGTCAACATTGCTTCAACTTTATGTGCTGAATTCAGTGTGTTAATGTGCATGAGAAAATAGGTAGGATATCAGTGTGGGAAGAGGTCATTCTGCCCTTGGCTCTGTTTCGTAATTGAATGAGATAATGATGGACCTACTCCAAATACCCATCCATTCCCATTGTCCTTAATACCTTTAGCTAAGAAAATGTTTCTGTCCTCAAGTCTAAGATTAACAGTTGGTCCAGCATCAATTGCCATTTGTGGCAGAATTCCAAATGTCTGCCAAGCTTTGAGTGTAGAAATGGTTCCTAATTTCACTGTTGACAGATCTGGATTCACCACTGGATTCTGTCTCTCTGAAACCTCTCAATGATCTGAGCAGGTGCCCAGAGTGACCCTGCATCGGGGGGAGGAGGGAGGGGGCAGCATCTGCTGCAAAACAAATCCTGATATTTTATGACTTTATCCTGAGCATGAGCAAATTAACTGAGAGCTCTACCCGGAGGAGGAACCCTTACTCTTTACACTTTCCGTTCAGTTCCTTCCTCCCTCTCCCCCGCTCCCCCCCCCCACCCCAATTCCATCCAATTCCTCTGAGTAAGAATCTCATACTGTGGGTTAGGGATGGCACGGTGGCACAGTGGTTAGCAGTGCTGCCTCACAGTGCCAGGGAGCCAGGTTCAGTTCCAGGCCAGTTCATTGTTTGTGTGGAGTTTGCACGTTCTCCCAGTGGGTTTCCACCAGGTGCTCTGGTTTCCTCCCACACTCCAAAGATGTACGGGGTTAAGGTTGATTGGTTGTGCTAAATTGACCCTAGTGTCATGGGGATTGGTGGGGAAGTGGATGGGTGGGATTGTGGTCAGTGCAGACTCGATGGGCCGACTGGCCTCCTTCTGCACTGTAGGGATTCTATGTTCCGGTTTTGGGAGAAGTTGAGGGCCAGAGCGGGAGAATCTAATCAATGCCAGGGGCAGATGGTATTGCAGCTGCAAAGCAGTGGGATGGGGCTCAAGAGGCTGTGATCAGAACGAGGGAAACAGCTATCTGTGATTTTGACAATTTTTAGCAGCTCTGGGAGAGTGGGAACGTTTACTGTATTCATGTGGAAAGTTAATTCAGGGGGTGGTGTGTGTGTGTGTGTGTGTGTGTGTGTGTGTGTGTGTGTGTGTGTGTGTGTGTGTGTGTGTGTGTGTGTGTGTGTGTGTGTGTGTGTGTGTGTGTGTGTGTGTGTGTGTGTGTGTGTGTGTGTGTGTGTGTGTGTGTATGTGTGTGTGGTTGGGTGGGGAGGGGGAATGTCACCAGGATGAAAGTTCACCTCTGCTGGCAGCCCTTGTCTCCATCTTGTTTATCTCCCCTAATATCTTGAAATTGCAATCAAATCTCCCCATCTGAATCCGGGGAACACAATCCTAGTTTGTGCAATCTCTTCTGGTCATTTACACTTGGAGTTTGGGTATAATTTTGTGAATCTGCTCCTGCTCCAACGTGAGTCCATCCTTCCCTCAGTGGTCAGCTTTGAACTGACCCCAGCTCTCCAGCTGTGTTGTAACTCAACGGTAAATTCTACAAGTTTCTATTCTCAATCTCGTAAGATCATAGAAACCCTGCAGAACAGAAGGAGGCCATTTAGCCTATTGAGTCTGTACTGACTCTCTGACAGAATATCTTACCCAATTCACTCCCCTCCTCCACCCCTCGCCATATCCTCAAAACCTCACACATTTACCATGGGAGGAAACCGGAGCACCCGGAGGAAACCCATCAGACACGTGGAGAACAGGCAGATTCTGCACAGACAGTGACCCAAGGCTGGAATTGAACCCGGGTCCCTGGCACTGTGGGGCAGCAGTATTAATCACTGTGCCACCTCTCTAGAAATAAAGGCGAGCATTCTTGTGGCTTTTCTGATTATCTTGTATCTGTTTGTGACATTTTAATGATCTATATACATGAAGCTCAAAGTATCTCTGGACCCCCACGTTTTGTCATTTACAAACCATCCTAATTCTGTCCTTGTTAGCTGCTCAGTAATGATATCCGATTATGTTGAAAGATACTTTGTCCATTTATTGTTTATGGATGCCTGTGTGTGATTTGTTTCTTGCAGATATGACCAACACCGTGTACATCAGTGTTCTAGTGTTTGTCCTGGCAACAGGCTGCCTGTCAAAGCCACTCTCTGGCCCTCACCATAATGGAGGAATCACCCTGGAACGCACCGGCAAGTACCCATCAGGCAATGGGGCTAGTCCACTGGGCCGCAGGGCTACCCCTTTAAGAGCAGAAGATCTGATATCCAAGCTGCTACCTCAGATTCAAGAAGGTACAGTGGGAATGCCTGAAAAACATGTTCAATAAAGTCTTCTGCAAATTGTTTCCCTTTCTTTCCAGAAGACTCTCGCTGGGTCACCATATCGCCCTTAACATAGAGAGGCTTCCTGCAGGGACTCCACCGAGGCACAGGGATATTGGACGGGTAAATCTGAACAGGCCGACCGTCCCTGTGCAGTACTGATGGAGAGTTGCACTGCCAGAGGTGCAGCCTTTCAGATAAATCAAGGTCCTATTTACCCTTATCCTCTCAGGGATTTTCACAGTAACTTCACTGCAGTGTTCCTAGAATCCCTACACTACAGAAAGAGGCCATTCAGCCCATTGAGTCTGCACCGACAACAATCCCACCCAGACTCTATTCCCATAACCATGGCCAATCAATCCAATCTTAGCATACCTTTGGAGTGTGGGAGGAAACCGGAGCAAACGGAGGAAACCCACGCAGACACGGGAAGAATGTGCAAACGCCACACAGTCACCCGGAGCTGGAATTGACCCTGGCTCCCTGGTACTGTGAGGCAGCAATGCCAAACAATGTGCACCATGCCGTCATGTTAATGTAAGCCTATTTGCGACACGAAAAATAAGCTTTAAAGAAGTGGACATATTAGATCTCAAATCCAGTGGGGGGAGGGCAGGGAGTAGGGAGGGGGGCAGGCAGGATAGGGCAGTGGATTCATTCCAATGTCTTGGCCAAGAGCTGAATCAACATTACTAAACTACATTCCTTGGTCATTATCACATTGGTGTTTGTGGGATCTTGCTGTGCAAATTTCAGTTGCTCTGCCTACATTCCAACAATAATCTTCATTGTCTATACATTGCCCTGCAACAATGAAGATGTGAGGGGCTACATAAAAAGCCAGCTGGTTGGTTCAGGAGGAGGGGCGAAAGGTTTGAGAGGGGGTTTCGGTTGGTGGGGGCTGTGTGACTGGGGGCAGCTTTAGAATTGAAGCTGTGAGTCTGCGGAAGATATGAGGATTGGGAAACAATGGTCATCAGGAATGGAAGGATGGGATTTGTTACGAGTCAATCTCACACAGCAGAGTAAAAACTGAGCTGAAGTTTCTGAAGGTTGAACGATGGGAGGTGAAGGAGCGTGAAAATAATCAAGGCTTGGAGGTGACCAGAGAATTTCGGCAGCTGGTGCGCAGCGGAAACACAGCTAGGGTGGCACAGTGGCACAGCGGTTAGCACCCAGTTCAATTCCAGTCTTGGGTCACCACCTATGTGGAGTCTGCACATTCTCCCCGTGTCTGCGTGGGTTTCCGTCGGGCGCTCCGACTCCCTCCCACAATCTAAAGATGAGCGGGTTAGGTGGATTGGCCGTGCTAAATGCACAAAATTACAAGGATAAGGCAGGGAGTTGGGTATTGGATTTAAGTACGATGTTGTCTCAGAGAATCAGTACAGATTTGATGAGTGAATAGCCTCCTTCTGCACTGTCAGCATTCTGTGTTTGGTAGAGTCAATGGTTTTTGTCACAGAAAATGTAGCTGACATCAATTGGTACATAATAGGCCCAATTTTACCATCTCATTGTGCCCATTACCGGGCGTGAAATCTTGGTAAAGTCGGGCATGAGACGAGTAAGGTGATCCACACCCGTGTGTCTGCCGATTCCCCCTTTACCAAGAGCTGAAAATGGCCACGATTGGAACCACAATGAAATGGGCACGACAGCCATTTAAGTGAATTTGCATGCATTTAAATTGACTTAATGAGCTGCATGCCCAACTTTACCGGGACTTCCCCCTTTACCACCACATTAACCCATCCAAAATCACTGAGAAACAGACATGCTCAACAGAAGTTCGATTCGGGCGCTCCAGTTAGTGAGGAGGTAAGAGCCGAGCGTCTGACGGCTCGCTGCTTGAGATCGTGGTGGGGGGGGAGAGTTCAGCTGCCACTCTGCCTGAGATTGGTAGAGGGGGGGTAAGGGGTAAGGGGACCACGATCGGTCCGAGTGGCGGAAGGAGTGGGGGGATAAGGGAGTCAGTAACACTGTGGGGGTAGGGCAATATCTGTGGGGGCCGGAGGGGGGGGGGGCATTACCCAGCCCGGGAGGGATGTGGCAGGGGAGCCTCATTCTGTCATTTGTTTCTCTGCACATGCGCAGTTGGAGGTGCCGATCGGAGATGCGGGATTTTCCGGTGCCTTAAGCCCCGCCCACAGATTTGTGCAGCGCAATTCGGAATCGTTGATATTTTTGTAAGCAGGATGTGTTTGGGGGCACCTGAGAATGGGTCTAAAAGTCGGATCTAAAACAATCCCAGTTTCAAGTCCTCTCAGAACTTAGAATCAAAATGGTAAATTATGAATGTGTGTGGAACTGTATCCCCGTGAGAGTCAGTGTGTGTGGGACTGTATCCCAGTGAGAGTCAGTGTGTGTGGAACTGTATCCCAGTGAGAGTCAGTGTGTGTGGAACTGTACCCCAGTGAGAGTCAGTGTGTGTGGAACTGTATCCCAGTGAGAGTCAGTGTGTGTGGAACTGTATCCCAGTGAGAGTCAGTGTGTGTGGAACTGTATCCCAGTGAGAGTCAGTGTGTGTGGAACTGTACCCCAGTGAGAGTCAGTGTGTGTGGAACTGTATCCCAGTGAGAGTCAGTGTGTGTGGAACTGTATCCCAGTGAGAGTCAGTGTGTGTGGAACTGTATCCCAGTGAGAGTCAGTGTGTGTGGAACTGTATCCCAGTGAGAGTCAGTGTGTGTGGAACTGTATCCCAGTGAGAGTCAGTGTGTGTGGAACTGTATCCCAGTGAGAGTCAGTGTGTGTGGAACTGTACCCCAGTGAGAGTCAGTGTGTGTGGAACTGTATCCCAGTGAGAGTCAGTGTGTGTGGGACTGTATCCCAGTGAGAGTCAGTGTGTGTGGAACTGTATCCCAGTGAGAGTCAGTGTGTGTGGAACTGTATCCCAGTGAGAGTCAGTGTGTGTGGGACTGTATCCCAGTGAGAGTCAGTGTGTGTGGAACTGTATCCCAGTGAGAGTCAGTGTGTGTGGAACTGTATCCCAGTGAGAGTCAGTGTGTGTGGAACCCATACCCCAGTGAGTCATTGATCAGAAGAAGGAAGACAGTAAAAAGTGAACAATGCGAGTAGGGTCTAATCCTGATTTTTGTTTCAAATAGCTGGGATATTGAACCAGGCCGACCGGTATCAGTTACGGGACGTGCGCCATCAAATGCATGACAGAGATTACACAGGCTGGATGGACTTTGGCAAGCGCAGCATCGAGGAGTATGAACTGGACTCCTAAATCACTATTCCAAGAAAATATATTTGTGTGTAATGCCATTCACCCAGTGTAAAAACAAACTGAACTCAGAATCTCTCTCACTGTTTCAGTTATAAACCCATTCGCAAAATAATGCAGAGAAGGATTTTTGATCCATTTAAGAATTATTGGAAAATTTATCGGTGTTGATTTTACTGAAAGAATTTGATATTTTTTGGTTGTTTTAATAAATGGTCTAAGTGTTGTGTACCACATTTTGTGTTCAGAGTCACTAATTGCTACATACAACAGCGCGTGTTCCTGGGATCTCAGGAGATTAACAAACCTCTCCGATAAAACCTGCATTAGAATTGATTCTTTGTGAAATAGTTGAGGTGTGTGTATGCGTGGAAATGCGTGTGTCCTGGGAATATGGAACATCAAAAATCCAATATAATCCCCAAATAAAGATCAAAGTACAACCGAATTTGTAATAACAATCGGTGACTATTCCTGGGAATAGGTGGATGTCCATCATGAACCTGTTTGCTGAGTGCTACACAAGCTGAGCTATTTTTAATCTTTTATGGGACAGATTTATCGGGATAAAGGCAGAGACTGCTGCCTGAGTATGTATACATTATTGTAATTCAGGAATGTAAGCCATTTGTAGGGGAGGTGAACAACTCACATGTGACAGTATAGCTTCCATCCCTATATTCCACTGTAACCTCTCCAGTTCTTGGGAATCCGGAAGCAGCAAAAGTTTATACCAAATTTTAGCCCAGGAGGTGCCGAGATCGGTTCAGGGTCGATTGAAATGTCTGGGATTGACAACACTTGGGAGATAGTGTGTGACGTGATGGCAACAATAACCATTTATATGTCATCTCTAACTTAATGAATCATCTCAAGAAGCTTCACAGCAGCGTTTAAAGTATGAAGCAGCCACGTTAGGTCAGATGACCAAGAGCTTGATCAAAGCAGGAATATCTTAGAGGAATGTGAGGGAGGTGGAAAGGGTTAAGGAGGAACTCCAGAGTTTGGGGGCCAGCAGCTGAAGGCACAGCAACCGACGGTGATGCATTAGAATTGGGAATGTACGGGGGGGTCATAGAGTAATAGGGGTTTACAGCACGGAAACAGGCCCTTCAGCCCAACTTGTCCATGCTGCTTTTTTTAAACCCTCTAAGCTAGTCCCAATTGCCTGCATTCGGTCCATATCCCTCTATACCCGTCTTATCCATGCAACTGTCTTGCTTTTTAAAAGACAAAATTGTACCTGCCTCTACTAGTACCCCTGGCAGCTCGTTCCAGACACTCACCACCCACTGTGTGAAAAATTGCTCTTCTGCCCACTTTTGTACCTCTCCCCTCTCACCTTAAACTGTGCCCTCTAGTTTTAGCCTCCCCTACCTTTGGGGAAAAGATATTGACTATCTAGCTGATCTGTGCCCCTCATTATTTTATAGGCCTCTAAAAGATCACCCTTCAGCCTTCTACACTCCAGAGAAAAAAGTCCCAGTCTATCCAGCCCCTCTTTATACCAGACTCAAACTATCAAGTCTCAGTAGCGTCTCAGTAAACCTCTTCTGCAGTCTTTCTAGTTTAATAATATCCTTTCTATAATAGGGTGACCAGAACTGTACACAGTATTTCAAGTGTGGTCTTATCAATGTCTTATACAACTTCAACAACACGTCCCAACTCCTGTTCTGATCAATGAAATCGAGCATGCCAAGTGCCTTTTTCACCACTCTGTCCACCTGTGACTCCACTTTCAAGGAGCTATGAACCTGTATCCCTAGATCTCTTTGCTCTGTAACTCTCCCCAGCGTCCTACCATTAACTGAGTAAGTCCTGCCCTGGTTCAACCTACCAAAATGCATCAACTCGCATTTATTTAAATTAAACTTCATCTGCCATTAGTCAGGCCACTGGCCCAATTGATCAAGATCCCAACGCAATTGGAGATAACTTTCTTCACTGTCCATTATGCCACCAATTTTGGTGTCATCTGTAAACTTACTAATCAAGCCTCCTCTGGATGAGAGGAGTTCAGCTATCAAGGAGGGTTGTGGGGCCTTGAGGAGATTACAAAGATAGGAAGGGATGAGGGTGTGGAGGGATTTGAAAACAAGGATGAGGATTTTCAGGTTTAGATGTTGTTGAATGGAAGCAATTGTAAGTCAGTGAGCCAAGGGGTGATGAGAAAACTGGGATGTTCTGTCAGGTAAGACAAGGGCAGCTGAGTTTTGAGTGACCTCAAGTTTTTGGAGGCTAGAACATGAGAGATTAGCCAGGGGTGCATTCGAGGCTAGAAATACAAGGACATGGATAGGGGTTTGATCAGCAGATGAACTGAGGTAGGGACAAAGACAGGTGATGTTATGGGGATGTCATTAGGCAGCCTGAGCAATGGCACAAAAATGATTACAAAAAATAATTGATGGACACCTCATTGCCATCGAATCCCAATTTAAATGCCAATTTCTAAAGATCCAATATGCTAGGAACATCTTGGGAATCTTACTATTAAGTAAAGCTACTGTCAGTAGCTCAGTCACTACTAATGATGAGCTGGACTTGATTACTCTGGACACAAACTCTCCACATTCTCCAAGTGTCACAAAGTGAGAACAAACATCTGGGAAATTGACAGCACTGAATTGGGGAGATACTTGAGAACAGGAAAGTTTAGAGGGGCCTTTGAAAGTAGAGAGAAGGTTGGCAACGCAGAGGAGGATGGTTCAGGGAACATTTACATCAGAAACTCGAACTCTGGGGCTGGCACAGTAGCACAGTGGTTAGCACTGCTGCCTCACAGCGCCAGGGACCCAGGTTTGATTCCAGGCTTGGGTCACTATCTGTGCGGAGTTTGCACGTTCACCCCGTGTCTGCATGGGTTTTCTCCAGGTGCTCCGATTTCCTCCCACAGTCCGAAAGACGCGCTGGTTGGGTGCATTGGCCATGCTAAATTCTCCATCAGTGTATCTGAATAGGTGCCGGAGTGTGGTGACTAGGGGATTTTCATGGTAACTTCATTGCAGCGTTAATGTAAGCCTACTTGTGACATGAATAAATAAACTTTAATTCAAACAATAACTCATTTTTTTGTCCGGTAACTGCTTTATTACTTTTAATTAAAAAATTACAAATCTTTACAGGATTAAACTCTATCTTTGATTTTTCCTTCTGACACAGTGAACCCAAGGTCTGTATACTCACTGCTACACAGAACAGCTGACAGACTGGAAGGAGTACCTCATTAACTTCATAAAGGAGAAACCTATTTCATCTACAAAACCAACTAGGACCGATTTATGTGCAGTCATATTTTCTAAAATACATTTCACTTTTGCACTAAAACTGCAAATAAACAAACTGCCCATTCAGCAGAATGATGCACATAATACACACTGTTCCAGGACTCTATTCAGTCTCTATGTTGCATTCTTATTGGGGATGAATAGCGACAGATTTGTACGTTTTTAGTAAGTTCATGATTCGGGGACCGAGGTTGCCCATGGGGGAGGAATGTTGACTGGTGTAAGCCTCTAGTGAGAGCAGCTGGTAAGACACACTGGCAGAGTTTGGCATATGAGGGGCTGGTCTGGTTCAAGATAGTCTGCTAGCTGCAGTTAGTTTGGAAATGGGTTCTGGCAATTTCTCTGAGATACTCAGTCACAAGATGACGAGGGATTTATTCTTTAAGCTTCCGACATACAGAAGCTCAAAACAATTCAGACTGCAGAAAGATTAAAATTGGAATCGTGTCAGGCATTTGAAAAATTAACCTGATCAAACCCAGTTAAAATTCTAGTGTTCCCTCTGCTCACCCCTTTAACACGAGGGTTTTCACTGGAGAATTGCTGCTTCATCAACATGGCTCATTTACCAACAATAATTAAAGTTAGGGGTTGATATCAGGAAGCACTTCTTCACACAAAGGATAGTTAAAATCTGAACTCTCTCCCAAAAGTAGTCAAGGTTAGGGGTTAATTGAACACTTAAAAACAAATCAAAGGATAGTGATGGGAAGGGGGATTAACCATTGCGGAGGAGGATCACACAGATCCAGCTGTGTTCTGAACTCTCTAAACTCCAGTCAGAATCTGCTGACACACTCCGCTGGCTTTGATAGGAGGTTGGCAATGGGGATTTTGGTTTGTAAATTTCTGAATCTCTACAATAACCTTTCGGTTTTACCTTCTTGCACATCAATCTCTCTTAAACGCCACTGCAGTTTGCAAAGGGTTAATATTCAGCGACTGAAACTGAATGGAGCAAAGTTCAAGAAAGTCTCTAAAAATGAAAACTTGCTGAATTTTTAAAAATGATAAAGCCAGCAGCACTGCAACAAAAGCACGAAAAGTTCTCTCTCGCTACGGTCAAGAATAACTTCAATGTTGCAGTTGATTGTTTAGAGGTGGTTAAATATTAGTGTGGACACTGACCCGTGTTCCTTTCCATGCTGATGCACTGTTAAAGCAGCCCGTCGCTCAGTCAGATGTGTTCCGCCATGATCTTATTGAATGGCGGGGCAGGCTCGAAGGGCCAGATGGCCTACTCCTGCTCCTATTTCTTATGTTCTTATGTTCTTATAATGCACCGAGTTCCCCCGAAACAATTCTGACAGCTTCTAAAGACTGGGGACGGACTCAGAAATAAGAAATGCAAATCGTTCCAAAGGGTCAGGTCCCCTTCCATCTATCTGACTCCCAAGGGCGGTGAGATACTGCTCTTTGTGTCCACGTGGATTATAAATAGTGGTGAGGGCTAGTCCCTACTGAATTTGGTTTAAGCTGGTCACACAGTGAGGAATGTTGCTGCCAAGGAAATAGAACATTCTTCCCATTCGGGGAATTATCGACTTTTCCCACAAGCCAGAAAATGGTCAGGATTGGAGATAGCCACAGGCCTTTCCTGGAGGTATGACTATCAATGATGGCAGGGAGGAGCGTTCACTCAGGGTCATACACTGGCTCAGAGGAAACTCTTGTCAGTGACAGGTCAGAACAGCGAATGCTGTCAAAGTGCGACTGCCAGTGTTCTCAAAGCAGTCTGGGCTACATGACCTCTGAGTGATACACACCAGAATAAACTCCACCGGGTTTGTGTCCGGTGGAGATTCCACAAAGGATGAGAATGAGTGAGACAGGCTGAATTTGTTCAGGATGCATGCTATTGAGCAGTGGGCTTGAAGTTATACACACACTGAGTACTGAAGGAGTCAAGTTAAATACCATCACCTCCAAAACCACCAACCAGCCAATGTATTGGTCATTTCCAGCAGAAAATTCTCTTTGTATAATAATTCACTTTTCATCCTTGTCATTGTTGATTATTATTAAACATTTAGCTGATAATTTAATAGCAAATCAACTAAAACAGTTTGCTTAATGCACACAAAACTGAAATAAAATGGAAAGGATGTTGGATTGGTTGATCTGTTGCAGTAATATGAGGTTCAGTTTTTTTTTAAATAGAGATAGGGGAGCAGAGGAGGGAGGAGGCGAAAGGGGTTCATTTCATCTGTTCCTGCTACAGATTCTGTCGTTATATTTAGGAAGATATAACTTCTGCTCCCATCTCTCACGTGCTGAATCTTCGAGTGAGTCTCGTCAATCTTTGGTTCTCAGGGTTAACTAGCCCCCTGGCCACCACTTTGTCTAAACCAAGACGCTTGAGTTTTTCCACTAGATTCAAGCTGAAGATGTTTCTTTGGGTCCTGTTGTCACCCAGGTTCCTTCTGTCCTCTGCAGAATTCATCCTCTTGAGCATGGACCTGGCTAAGCTGGAGGTAAGGAAGGGTTTTTGAGGAGGACTGGTGTACGTCAGTTCAAACGGGGACTTGGAAAGGTAGACCAAGTGTGTCCCTGAGGTTGGGAAATTGGACAGGGTTCCGTTTGCGTGTTGGTGAACCAGGGAAGTGTCCTCTGCTGCACTACTGTCCTCAGCATTACAGATGAGGTCATACACAGCTGCAGATATGCCCTGCTCCTTTAATAAGGTGACTAGTCCCAGCGAAGTACTCATTGTGGTGGTGTGTTCCCTCAGGTTAGTGGCCGACTCAGATGCATAACGTTTACGGTGGGAGACACAACAAGCTGCTCGCACAGCCTCCAGATTTGTACTGGACTTGGTGGTTCCTAAGGTGTTAGCTTTCCGACTGGATGGGTAAGGTTTCAATGTGCTCATGCTCCCATACGATGGAGTTGACCGAAATCTGTCAAAATTTCCACACGAAGAGATAGGCCTCAATCTATCCAAGCTCCCATCAGATGAGGTAGACCTCAGCTTGCCATCACTACTGCAAGAAGAGCTAGGAGTTTGATGAAAACTGGAAGAGAAGAGAGGGATAACACTCAACAATGTATCTGACAACCAAATCAATAATACAACAAGGTAGACCTGGCATAAACATGGTGTCTTCCCACTGAGCGCAGCTCAACTTGGAAGATTTACCTCCTGTATTGTTCAATAAAAACCAGGTCACTGCTGATTCAGAACTTAAATTCAATCCAATAACCCTCAATCCACCCAAACCCAACCAAACCAATCACACTGCCGTCAAGCTCATTCCAACTAAACCAACCTCAATTCATTCCTGCTCACAGTTACCCTTGAACCTGAATGTCACCACTGTTCAAACTTAACCAATCAACCTCATTACATTGATCAGGACTCAATATCACTCTCCGTGCAATCCTACACATTTCAACTGACCTCAAACTCAACCAATCCCCAAACAGCAGTCTGCTCCATCTGAACAATCTTCATTCATCTGACCTCAACCCAGGAAACTCGAACAATCACATCACAAGACAACATTTCACTAGTTTTTATAGAAATTATTTTCTGTGGGTACACGTTCTGATAGGTTAATCCAGAGACTAAATTCAACTTTAACAGCTAATCGATCCTTAATGAGACCTAAATGGATCCCTTGTTTAAATCATTCATTTAGATTCCTAACTCCACACTTGCATTTTGCTCTCTTTGTCATAACTCATTCAATTGGATGGAGTTCAATAGAAGGAATGAGTAACGCTGGGGAAATTCAACCATGAAACCATGGTTGAATTTAAGGGTGGCACGATGGCACAGTGGTTAGCACTGCTGCCTCACAGTGCCAGGAACCTGGTTTCGAGCCCTGACTTGAGTCACTGTCTGTGTGGAGTTTACTCGTTCTCCCCATGTCTGCGTGGGTTTCCTCCGGGTGCTCCGGTTTCCTCCCACACTCCAAAGATGTGTGGGTTAGGTGGATTGGCCATGCTAAATTGACCCTAGTTTCAGGGGGGTTTAGCAGGGATTACGGGGATAGGGTGGGATTGTCGGAGGTACAGGCTCGATGGGCTGAATGGCCTCCTTCTGTACTGTAGGGATTCTATAATAATCACAGGAAGAATAGAGTCAGAGGAAATAACACAATTCATCACAAACATTATCGCCATAAACTCAAGCTTGAAAGACTCAAAACATTACAAAATATTTACAGGTTAAAATGGGGAATTAACTTTACAAAGAAAGTACAAGACAGGAACAGGCCATTCAGCCCAACTTGTCCATGCAATATTCTAGACGCACCATCTCCCCTATCCTCCCATTCCTTTCTCTCACATGTAATTATCCAATTTAACCTTTAAATGCATCGACACTATTCACTTCAATCACTTCCTCAGGAAAGAAATGTTTCCTGAATTTTCTACTGAATTTATTAGTGACTATTTTGGAGACTATCAGGAGTCTGCCTTCACCCTCCACAAAAGTGGCTGCAGGACTCAAGATCCGGCAAAACCCAGAAGTCGCGGATCTCGTCAGTGAGATTAGGTGTGAACTAGTTGACACAATGCAAACTCGGCAGTGCCAGGGCGGACCCCAGTCTGAGCCTAATAGGGGAGAGGGGGAGGGACTCATTTATTTGTGGTGATGATCGGGAGTGGATGTGGGAAAGCTGACGATGGGGGAGGGGGGAAAGTGGGTGGGGGGGTGGTCCTGATGTTTGGGGAAAGTGGGGAGGGTGCCAGTACTGACTACTGTGGGGGGAAGATCTCCACAGTGGGATGGGGGAACATAAGAACTAGGAGCAGGAGTGGGCCTTCTGGCCCCTCGAGCCTGCTCCGCCATTCAATAAGATCATGGCTGATCATTTTTGGACTCAGCTCCACTTACCCGCCCGCTCACCATAACCCTTAATTCCTTTACTGATCGACTGTCTATCTATCCTTGCCTTACAAACATTTAATGAGGCAGCCTCAACTGCTTCACTGGACAGGGAATTCCACAGATTCACAACCCTGTGTGTGAAGAAGTTCCTCCTCAACTCAGTCCTAAATCTGCTCCCCCTTATTTTGAGGCCATGCCCCCTCGTTCTAGTTTCACCTGCCAGTGGAAACAACTTCCCTGCTTCTATCTTATCTATTCCCTTCATAATCTTATATGTTTCTATAAGATCTCCCCTCATTCCTCTGAATTCCAATGAGTATAGCCTCAGTCTACTCAGTCTCTCCTCATAAGCCAACCCTCTCAACTCCGGAATCAACCTAGTGAATCTCCTCTGCACCCCCTCCAGTGCCAGTATATCCTTTCTCAGGTAAGGAGACCAAAACTGTACACAGTACTCCAGGTGTGGCCTCACCAGCACCTTATACAGCTGCAACATAACCTCGCTGTTATTGAACTCCATTCCTCTGGCAATGAAGGACAAAATTCCATTTGCCTTCTTAATTACCTGCTGCACCTGCAAACCAACTCCTTGAGATTCCTGCACAAGGACACCCAGGTCCCTCTGCACAGCAGCATGCTGCAATTTTTTACTATTTAAATAATAGTCCATTTTGCTATTATTCTACCAAAATGGATGACCTCACATTTACCAACATTGTACTCCATCTGCCAGACCCTCACCCACTCACTTAGATTATCTATATCTAAGGGGGAGGTGTGGTTATTCTTTGCTCTGATTGGGGCACCCTTTAAACAAGGCGTTCTGATCTCAGTGCAGCTGGGCTGTGCCGGAGTGTTGGCTCCCCCTGCCCTGCCCTCCCCCTGCCCCCCCACCACCCCCCATGACGGTGTGAAAGTGGGTGTGACAGAGTGTGGTAAGACCTGGAGAGAAACCTCTTTGGAACCAACACTCTGCCATTTTTTTGGTAAGATTTCTCTTCTTATGTTTTTTTCCTAGTTTTGGTCTCTTCACAAATGAAAACACCTTCTCTATCTTTACCCTCTCGTAATTCTAAAGACCTCTATCAGCTCACCACAAATTTAATATGTGACGATCCTGCAGACAGAGCTGTGAGCCACACCGGAATTCAGACCTGTGTGTGCGTGTGAAAAGGAAGCAGATCCCTAAAAACATGGTACACGGACAATACAACGACATCACGATTGAGCTGTTAAACAATTGGCTTTGTCACTATGCCAGGGTTCAGCCATCTCTCTGTGAGCAGGGAGCTATCAGCATGGATTCTGCTCCAGAAACCACACAACAGCGAGGGGTGGTCGCAGTTTTTGAAAGCAGATTTCCACGTCACCCATCCTCACCCCATGATCTTTAACTCCTTTCTGTTTTTCCCTCCACCATTACTCCATTGAGGGCAAAACAAGTAGAAGAACTTTTCAAAGCTGTTCATTTACAAACTGCTGAAACAGGACAGTTGATATTCAGTAGTTCATTCCGCCCAATCACCACATTCTAGGCTAGTCTC
This sequence comes from Carcharhinus amblyrhynchos, assembly GCF_965287045.1. Lineage (NCBI taxonomy): Eukaryota > Metazoa > Chordata > Chondrichthyes > Carcharhiniformes > Carcharhinidae > Carcharhinus > Carcharhinus amblyrhynchos. Next base: position 40,119,045 of record NC_137350.1, on the reverse strand, counting down.
AGGAAGGTGGTTTCTGATTGGAAAGTTGGTGATGTTAGTGGTATTAAATCACACTCTACCAATCAAAGCATCACAACAATAGAATTCATGACTAGCTGATCACCACAAGACATCGATTTGGTTCAAGAAAAGATCATGGGGAAGGAATGGAATGTTTAACAATGTGAAAGGGATGATGATAACCACTGGATTCAGCCTGGGAATCTGTACCAATCTTCAATAAAACATCACCAAGGTGATGTGTCGGTGATGCTCACAAACATGCGAGCAATTTGAGGACATTCTTTAGTGAATACTGAAAATAAATCTTATCTCAATCTGTAGGGGGGATATTGGAGTGACCATGACTCTGGATGAAGATGTAAATCCATTCAGCTGCCTATTGTCCTTCTCTCCCCATTTTAATCATTTATCTCTCAACCAGCATCACTAATAAATAACGACCTGCTCATTTATCACATCGCTAATTGTGGGATCTTGCTGTGCACAAATTGGCAGCCACATTTCCTATGTTGTACATCACAGTGGTTGGCACTGCTGCCACCCAGGGACCCTGGTTAGATTCCCAACTTGGGTCACTGTCTGTGCAGGATCTGCACCTTCTCCCCAGATGCTGCAGTTTCCCCCTACAGGTTAGATAGATTGGCCATGCTAAATTGCCCCCTAATATCTAAAGATTTGTAGGTTAGGAAAGATTAGCCATGGGAGATAGGGCAGGGTCTGGGTGGGATGCTTCATTGGAGAGTCAGTGCAGACTCGATGGACTGAATGGCCTCCTTCTGCACTGTAGGGATTCTATGATTCTATAATAGTGACAACACTTCAAAAGTACTTAATTAGCTATAAAACACTTTGTGCAAACAAATGAGAGGTGCTATATAAATGCAAGCTTTTATTTTCATTGATTTCTGCTGAAATAATTGAGGAAATTGGGAGGGATCTATATCCAGCAGCTGATCTGAAATCACCCAGTGCCGTCACTCAGTGCCAATGTAACCAGAAGGGATCAGGGCACTCAGCCTAATGCTAACCGGATAAAAACACATGGGCTTAATCAGTAGGGAGTCACTGGACAATAAAAAAGAGCAGGAACCCTGAATGACCTTACATAAGAACATAAGAAATAGGAGCAGGAGTAGGCCATCTAGCCCTTCGAGCCTGCCCCGCCATTCAATAAGATCATGGCTGATCTGAAGTGGATCAGTTCCACTTTCCCGCTTTCTCCCCATAACCCTTAATTCCCCTGTCTATCAGAAACCTATCTACCCGTGACTTAAATATATTTAGCGACGCAGTCTCCACCACTTCAACAGGCAGAGAATTCCAGAGATTCACCACCCTTTGAGTGAAGAAGTTCTTCCTCAACTCCATTCTAAACTGCAACCCCCCTCTTATTTTGAGGCTGTGCCCTCTAGTCCTGCTGTCCTTTCTAAGCAACCTTCATCCATTCAAAACTGAAGCTAATCATAATAAGCCAGTGAGTGTTTAGCTGAGAATTGAGTTGTGGAGAGACTGGAGAAGCTGGGATTGTTCTCCTTAGAGCAGAGAAAATCCAGAGGAGATTTAATAGAGTTGTTCAAAATTATGGAAGCATTGGATAGAGTAAAAAAGGAGAAACAGTTTCTGGTGGCAAATCAGTAACCAGAGAGACACAGATTTAAGGTGATGGGTAAAATTACAGCAATTCTTTTCAAAGCAGCGAGGTGTTGTGATCTGGAGTACACTGCCTGAAAGGGCAGTGGGAGCAGATTCAATACAAACTTTCAAAAGGAGATTGGAGAAATACTTTAACCTGAGCCCATCGAGTGAAAAAGGTTCAGAACATGGCCAACAGGATGAGTATCACTCCGCAAAACTCTTCCAGACACCAGGATGGAGCATTTGAGCTAAAGGAAGAGAGTAGGTGGGCTTGGGTGGCTTTCTCTGGAGCAGAGAAGGCCAAGGGTGGACATAACTGAGGTGTAGAAGGTTACGAGGGGTATGGACAGGGTGAGTAGGAAGGAGCTGTTCCCCTGGGTTGAGGGGTCAATCACAAGGGGGCAGGGTTTTAAGGTGAGGAGGAGATTTGAGAAAAGAAATTACTCGGAGGGTGCTGGGAATCTGGAATGCGCTGCCCGGGAAGATAGTGGAGGCCGGAAACTTTACAATCTTTAAAAGTATTTGGATGAAACATCATAACATTCAAGGATATGGGACAAGTGCTGGAAAATGGGATTAGAGCCACTTTAGTGGTAATTGTCAGTGCAGACTCGATGGGCCAAAGGGCCTGTTCTGCGCTGAACAATTCTATCGCAATGACACTAACAGCAGGCGGTAATATTGGGAGAGACCCCTGGTCAGCCAGGCTTGATGCGGAGTGGCGCCCCTCAAGCTGTAAGTGTCCAACGACGGGGAAATGGCCTGTTCCAGGTAAAACTCACCACGGAATCAATGGAAAGGCTGCCTTTTGCAGCAGTCAGTGTGGAAAGACCGATAACCATGACCACACGGTGAAAACTGCCCTCAAGGCGCTAATGGAAACAACAAGTGAAATAATTGCTCAATAAACCTGATGGACAGATGCCCAGGCTGCCAGGTGATGGAAGTGGAAGGGGTGTTCTATAGGAAAGGCTGGTACTCTACACAAGGTTCAAAATGTGGCCAACACGGACTCTACAAAGGGAAAGTCTACACAAGAGCAGCTGTTCTATGTGAGGGGCAGACACTGGGAACAAAACACCAGAATCTTACTTTGAAATTCAACTCCTCACACTTTTACAACTGGCTGCAGCATGGAATTTCCTGCCTGTATTTGAAATGAAGACAAGAGCCCGTTAGAAAATTCTCAGCCAGTCCGTCAACATTCACTCCAGGGTGTAAGAACCACCCAATGGCCTCCTTCAGAATGGGAGAGAGAGGGAGTGTGTGAGGTGGTAGGGGATTAGGAGGAGGGGTACAGCGAAGGGGAGGGAAGCACCAGACAGAGAATAGTTTCATCCCTTGTAGTCCTCATCCAATACTGAGGACAAGACATCAGTCTTTTACCAAATCCCTCCCACGTTGCGAGGAATATGATGTGGGAGTCTGCAGCCACCAAGCTGTGACACCCAGATGTGATGCCCAGATGTGATGCCCAGATGTGACACCCAGCTGACAAACGCCCGGTTGTCCCTGAAGAGTCTATGAACAGGACATAAGGATTTAGATCCAAAAACTACAATCCCTCCTGCCTAAAAACAAATTCGAGGTGATTAGCCATGAAATGTTCAGCACCATTCATGACTCCTCAGATATTGAAGCTGTTTGTGTCCAAATGCAGCAAGACCTGGACAATATCCAGGTTTGGGCTGACAAGTGGTGAGTGATATTTGCGCCACACAAGTGCCAGCTAATGACCGTCTCTGATATTAGAGAATATAACCATCCCCACTTGGCAGCCATCACCATCACTAAAGCCCCCACTGCCAAAATCCTGGGGTTACCACTGACCAGACACTGAACTAGATCAGCCATATAAATACTGTGGCTATCAGAGCAGGCCAGAAACCAGGAATTCTGCAGAGAATAACTCACCTCCTGATCCCCAAAGCCTGTCCACCAAGTACAAGGCACGAGTCAGGAATGTGATGGGATACTCACCACTTGTCTGGATGGCTGCAGCTCCAACAACACTCAAGAAGCTCGACACCATCCAGGACAAAGCAGCCCCGCTCGATGGCACCCCATCCACCACCTTCAACATTCACTCCCGCCACCACTGACTCACAGTGACAGCAATGTGTGCGAGTCTACAAGAAGCACTGCAGGAACTCACCAAGGCTCCAGAGGCAACACCTTCCAAACCTATGACCACCACAATCTAGAAGGACAGGAGCAGCAGATACCTAGAAACACCATCACCTGGAGATTCCCCTCCAAGTCACCCACCACTTTGACTTGGAAATATTCCTTCACTGTCCCTGGGTCAAAATCCTGGAACTCCCTCCCTAACAGCACTGTGGGTGTACCTATGCCACGTGGTTTTCTTTTCCCCCTTTGATAGGATGTGAGCGCGGCTCATCAGACCAGGATCTCTCGCCCATCCCTAATTGCCCTTGAAGAACTGGTGGTGAGACCAGGACTGCAGCAGTTAAGAAGGTAACTCACACCTACCTCCTCCAGGGCAATTAGGGATGGGCAACAAATAGTGCACCTTACCAGGAAATTCCCCCCACCCCATCCCATTAGAAAACAGGAAGAGGGAAGGATTATCTGCTCACATGGTGATTACACTCGGCCCTGATATGACAATGCAATGGTGTAAAGGGCATGTTCTATCATTAATACATCGTCAGGAGACACTAAACACTAACTCTCCCTCCCCTGGTACCTGAGGACTCAGGGAAACACCATTAGGCGTCATTTTCATGTTGCTGTTTGTGGGATCTTGCTGTGTACAAATCAGCAACCATGTTTCCTTTATTACAAAGGTGACAACACATCAAAGGGATTCCATTGATTGTGGAGCACTGGGGCACAGTGAGGCTCAGCAAGATGCTCAACTCTTGCTTCTCTCTTTTTTAAACGGTTACCCATTTCCTGCCAACTATTCAAGCAGCTTCTCAAGAAGAGGGGGTGCACTGTTATCCAATAGGCACAATAAAACCCCAGTCAGCACAGTCTGTAACTCACTGCCACCCCCACACAACTCCCACCACCCCCACACACCCCCCCGCCACCCCCACACACCCCCACACATCCCCCACCACCCCCACCACCCCCACACGCCCCCCGCCACCCCCACACGCCCCCCCACCAACCCCACACACCCCCCGCCACCCCCACACGCCCTCCCACCAACCCCACACATCCCCCACCACCCCCACACACGCCCACACACCCCCACACACCCCCCGCCACCCCCACACACCCCCCACCACCCCCACACACCCCCCACCACCCCCACACGCCCCCCGCCACCCCCACACACCCCCCCACCAACCCCACACACCCCCCACCACCCCCACACACCCCCACACACCCCCCACCACCCCCACACACCCCCCACCACCCCCACATGACCCCCACCACCCCCACACGCCCCCCGCCACCCCCACACGCCCCCCACCAACCCCACACGCCCCCCGCCACCCCCACACACCCCCCGCCACCCCCACACGCCCCCCCGCCACCCCCACACGCCCCCCCACCAACCCCACACGCCCCCCGCCACCCCCACACACCCCCCCGCCACCCCAACACACCCCCCCGCCACCCCCACACACCCCCCCGCCACCCCCACACACCCCCTTGCCACCCCCACACACACCCTCGCCACCCTCTCTCTTACCTCAGTGTCACTGTGGTCAGTTCATCGGAGGGATGCATGATCCGGCAGGTCGTGATGGTGTAGGTGGAGTGAGTGTCAGGCAAACGGTTTGTGGAGTGATAGGCTGGAACTAAACACATTCATTACAGTGTTACAGAGGGATACAGTGAGGGGTGTGAGATATATCAGTGTTACAGTGTGGGGGTGTGGGACATATCAGAGTGTTAGAGTGAGGGGTGTGGGACATATCAGTGTTACAGTGAGGGGTGTGAGATATATCAGAGTGTTAGAGTGAGGGGTTTGGGGTATATCAGAGTGTTAGAGTGAGGGGTGTGGGATATATCAGAGTGTTACAGTGAGGGATGAGGGGTATATCAGTGTTAGAGCGAGGGATGAGGGGTATATCAGTGTTACAGTGAGAGGCAAGGGGTATATCAGAGTGTTACAGTGAGGGGTGTGGGGTATATCAGAGTGTTAGAGTGAGGGGTGTGGGGTATATCAGAGTGTTAGAGTGAGGGGTGTGGGATATATCAGAGTGTTAGAGTGAGGGGTGTGGGGTATATCAGAGTGTTACAGTGAGGGGTGTGGGATATATCAGAGTGTTAGAGTGAGGGGTGTGGGGTATATCAGAGTGTTAGAGTGAGGGGTGTGGGGTATATCAGAGTGTTACAGTGAGGGGTGTGGGATATATCAGAGTGTTAGAGTGAGGGGTGTGGGGTATATCAGAGTGTTAGAGTGAGGGGTGTGGGGTATATCAGAGTGTTAGAGTGAGGGGTGTGGGGTATATCAGAGTGTTAGAGTGAGGGGTGTGGGATATATCAGAGTGTTAGAGTGAGGGGTGTGGGGTATATCAGAGTGTTACAGTGAGGGGTGTGGGATATATCAGAGTGTTAGAGTGAGGGGTGTGGGGTATATCAGAGTGTTAGAGTGAGGGGTGTGGGGTATATCAGAGTGTTAGAGTGAGGGGTGTGGGGTATATCAGAGTGTTAGAGTGAGGGGTGTGGGATATATCAGAGTGTTACAGTGAGGGGTGTGGGATATATCAGAGTGTTAGAGTGAGGGGTGTGGGGTATATCAGAGTGTTACAGTGAGGGGTGTGGGATATATCAGAGTGTTAGAGTGAGGGGTGTGGGGTATATCAGAGTGTTAGAGTGAGGGGTGTATCAGAGTGTTACAGTGAGGGGTGTGGGGTATATCAGAGTGTTAGAGTGAGGGGTGTGGGGTATATCAGAGTGTTACAGTGAGGGGTGTGGGGTATATCATGTCACAGTGAGAGGTGTGAGATATATCAACGTGTATGGTGTGATCTCAGTGAATTCCTTACCATTAGGCTCTGGTGCGGAGACAGGGACTGTTATGATATCCTGGAATGAAGTAAAATCTGTTTCATCTTCTTCCAAGTCGTTGAGGTTGTAAACCTCGCCCGTGTCAATGTCAAGTTGCCGGAAATCTTTGGTAAGGACCCCTGGCCGTGGGTCCAAGATGCCTCCGAGGTTTGGCTGAGCGAGTTGCTGCCATTGATAGAGAGTGACTGAACCTGAGACACAGACTGAATGGTCAGAAAATAGCAGAGCACACAGGAATCGAGGTTGAGATCGAGCATTGAGATAGGGTGAGAGTCTGAATGACAGGAAAGGAAAGAGAGTGAGAAAGAGAGAGAGAGGGGGAGCAGAGGGACAGAGAGAGAGACACGGAGGCAAGTAAGAGAGAGAGATATGGACAGAGACAAAGAGAGACACTGAGGCAAAAAGAAAGATGAAGAGAGAAACAGAAACATATAAGATAGGAGCAGGAGGAGACCATTGAGTTCTTCAAGCCTGCTCTGCCATTCATCACAATCATAGCTGATCATCCAACTCAATGGCCCAACTCTGCTTTCTCCCCATAATCTTTGATCCCATTCACCCCAAGTGCTATATCCAGCTGACCCTTGAATATATTCAATATTTTGTCATCAACTACTTCCTGTGGTAATGAATTCCACAGGCTCACCACACTTTGGGTGAAGAAATGTCTCCTCATCTCTGTCCTAAATGGCTTATCCTGAATCCTCAGTCCACGACCCCTGCTTTGGACTCCCCCCATCATCGACAACATCCTTCCTACATCTACCCTGTTTAGTCTCCTTAGAATTTTATATGTCTCTATGAGATCACCCCTCATTTGCCTGAACTCCAGTGAAAACAATCCTAACCTGGTCAATCTCTCCTCATACATCAGTCCCACCATCCCCGGAATCAGCCTGGTAAACCTTCACTGCTCTCCCTCGAGAGCAAGAACATCCTTCCTCAGAAAAGGAAACTAAAACTGCCCACAATACTCTAGGTGTGGCCTCACCAAGGCCCTGTATAATTGCAACAACACATCCCTGCTCCTGTACTCAAAACCTCTCGCAATGAAGGCCAAAATTCCATTTACCTCCTTTCCCACCTGCTGCACCTGCGTGCTTACCTTCAGTGACTGGTGCACAAGGACACCCAGGTCCCTCTGCACACTCCCCTCTCCCAATTTACAGCCATTCAGGTAGTAATCTGCCTTCTTGTTTTTGCTTCCAAAGTGAGTAACCTCACATTTATCCAAATTATACTGCATCTGCCATTGATTAGCCCACTCACCCAACCTGTCCAGATCATTCTGAAGGCTCTCTACATCCTCGTCACAGTTCACTCTCCCACCCAACTTGGTATCACCTAGAAACTTTGAGAAGTTACATTTTGTTCCCTCATCCAAATCATTAATATATATTGTGAATAGCTGGGGTCCCAGCACCAATCCCTGTACACCCCACTAGTTACTGCCTGCCAATTTAAAAAGCACTTGTTAATCCCTACTCTTTGTTTCCTCTCTGCAAACCAGTTTTCTGTCCATCTCAATACACTTCCCCTAATCCCATGCACTTTAATCTTGCACAATAGTGTCTTGTGCAGGACTTTGTCAAACGCTTTCTGAAAATCTACATATATCACATCAACTTACTCCCCCATGTCAATTCTACTAGTTACATCCTCAAAGAATTCCAACAGATTTGTCAAGCATGATTTACCCTTTTATAAATCCATGCTGACTCTGTCTGATCCTGCCACTGCTTTCTAAATGCTCTGCTATAAAGTTTTGATAATTGATTTGAATATTTTCCCCACTGCCGTTGTTGAGTTTACTGATCTGTAATTCCTGTTTTCTCTCTGCCTCCCTTTGTGAATATTGGAGTGACATTCGCTGCCCTCCAATCCACAGGGACTGTTCCAGAGTCTATAGAATCCTGGAAGATGACCACCAATGCATCCACTGTTTCCAGAGCCACTTCCTTATGTACTCTGGGATGTAGATTATCAGGACCTGGGGATTTATCCGCTTTCTGTCCCATCAACTTTCCTAGCACCATTTCTTTATAAATACTGATCTCTCTCAGTTCTTCCCTCTCACTAAATCTTGCATTCTCCAACATTTCTGACAGCTGATTTGTGTTCTCTTTTGTGAAGATAGAACCAAAGTATGTATTCAGTCGCTCGGCCATTTCTTTGTTCCCTATTATACATTCCCCTGTTTCTGTCTGGAGGGGACCTACATTTATCTTCACCAACCCCTTTCTCTTCACATATCTGTAGAAACTCTTACTGTCAGTCTTTATGTTCCCTGCAAGTTTACTTTCATACTGTATTTTCCCCTTTCTTAATCAATCCCTTGCCCCTTCTTTACTGAATTCTGAACTGTTCCCAATCCGCAGCCCTATTATTTCTCTTGCCCAATCTGTATGCTTTTTCCTTAGATCGGATACTCTCTCTAATTTCCTTTGTAAGCCATGGATTGGCCTCTTACCCATTTTGCTTTTGTATCAGACAGGAATAAACAGTTGCTGTAGTTTCCCCATGTGTTCCTTGAATGTCTGCCATAGCCTATCCATTGTCATCCCTCTAAGTAACTCTCCCCAATCTATCAAAGCCAACAATGCATCTCTGGTTTTGTGTTTAATGCCATTCCCAACATCACCATAGAAATATAGATGAAGAGAGACAGGGAGAGTGAAAGAGACGGGGAGAGTGAAAGAGACGGGAAAAGAGGGAGAGACGGGAAAAGAGGGAGAGACGGGAAAAGAGGGAGAGACGGGGAGGGGGAATGACGGGGAACGGGAGAGACGGGGAAAGGGTGCGATGGGGAGAGAGAAAGAAAGAGACAGAGAGAGAGAGATAGACTGACAGAGGATCAGAAGTAAACTGTTGGGTCAAAGTCCTCACCTTCCAAAGGCTTAACAATCTTCAGCTTATCAGGGCAGTTGGAGCGGGAATTGATGGAATATCCGGTCATTCCTGAGCTCCCAGAGTAATTGGTGCCTGTGGAAAGGACACTCTCAGCTGGGGTGACTAGGCCACTGGACAAGACCTCATCACCAGTCAGAGCTTTCAGCTTCTGGTCACGTTCCTGCTCAAAGAATGTCTTATCGGATGATGCAAGCTGTCGCAGAGACAATCGCTGCAAAGCTGCTTGTAGATCCCGACAGCCTGGAGTCCCCGGAGTCCCTGGCTTCCTCTCTGTATCCTCCTCCCTGGGGAAAGAAAAACTTTCACTGTAAGGCAGAGAAATAAACTTGGAGTCCACATGAGTGACAGCACTGAGCTTCCCAACCTCCTACACTCTCGCTTGTACAACCATCACTGTCACAGGCTGTTCCACAACAGAGACATTGCAGCTTAGCCCACGCTGCCCACACCTCACACACACACACACACAGACAGACACACAGATAGACACACATACACACACACACAGATAGACACACACACACACACACACACAGACGCACACACCAGCGTTATTGACAGGCTTCAGCAGGTGCATTAGAATGGCGCCGGGAAGAAGCACTTGTGTTCTGTGGGGAGACAAGAGAAACTTGTTTTCCTTAGAGAAAATTGAGAAAAGATTGAATAGAGACATTTAGAGATGGAGATTTTTTGTTTGGGTAAATAAGGAACTTTGCTTCCAGAATAAGAACATAAGAACATAAGAACATAAGAAATAGGAGCAGGAGTAGGCCATCTAGCCCTTCGAGCCTGCCCCGCCATTCAATAAGATCATGGCTGATCTGTCGTGGCTCAGTTCCACTTTCCCGCCCTCTCCCCATAACCCTTAATCCCCTCTCTTATCAAGAACCCATCAACCTGCTTCTTAAAAATATTTAGCGAGGCAGCCTCCACCACTTCAACGGGCAGAGAATTCCAGAGATTCACCACCCTTTGAGTGAAGAAGTTCCTCCTCAACTCCGTTCTAAACCGCCTCCCCTTTATCTTGAGGCTGTGCCCCCTAGTCCTACTGTCTTTTTTGAGCGGGAAGAGTCTCTCCACCTCTATCCTATCCATCCCATTCATCATCTTATACGTCTCAATGAGATCTCCCCTCATTCTTCTAAACTCTAACGAGTACAAGCCTAGTTTATTCAGCCTCTCCTCATAGCTCAATCCCCTCAACTCCGGTATCAGCCTAGTAAACCTCCTCTGCACTCCCTCCAGGGCCAAAATATCCTTGCGCAGGTGCGGCGCCCAAAACTGCACACAGTACTCCAGCTGCGGCCTCACCAATGCCCTATACAGCTGCAGCAAGACCTCCCTACTTTTATATTCAATCCCCCTCGCTATGAAGGCCAGCATCCCATTCGCCTTCCTGACTACCTGCTGCACCTGCAAGCTGGGTTTTTGCGACTCATGCACAAGGACCCCGAGGTCCCTCTGCACCGTCGCCTGCTGCAGTTTTTCGCCACGTAAGTAATAGTCCTTCCTACCATTCTTCCTACCAAAGTGGACCACCTCACACTTGCCAACATTAAATTCCATTTGCCATTTCCTGGCCCATTCGCCCAGCCTATCTAGATCCTTCTGCAGACTCTCCACACCCTCCGCACAATTTGCCTTTCCCCCAATCTTGGTGTCATCGCAAATTTCGACACCCTGCACTCGGTTCCCTCCTCCAGATCATCTATATAAATGGTAAATAGCTGAGGCCCCAGCACCGACCCCTGGGGCACCCCACTAGTCACCAAATGATAGGCTGGGTAAACAGAGGAACACAGAGCTGAGGTGATAAGCAAACAAACCAAGGTGGGGGTGAGGATTTTCCCAGGCAGTGAGGCATCGATCGGGAATGTGCTCCCAGCAGGAAAAAATTCAGTAATTACTTTCAAAATTGAATTGGATAAATAGCTGAAAAGGAAAGATTTGCAGGGCAGTGGGGAACAAACAGGGGAGAGAGAGCAATTGGATAAACTCCCTGAATTAGCAGGTCGGGGGTCAAATCTGAATCCAGAGAATGAATATGGGTGGCACAGTGGCACGGTGGTTAGCACTGCAGCCTCACAGTGCCAGGGATCGGGTTCAATTCCAGCCTTGAGTGATTATCTCTGTGGGGTTTGCATGTTCTCCCAACGTGGGTCTCTTCCGGGTGATCCAGTTTCCTGATCTGCAGGTTAGGTTGCTTGGCCATGTTATGTTGCCCCTCGGTGTCAGGGAGATTAGCAGGGTAAATACATGGGGTTATGGAGATAGGATCTGGGTGGGATTGTTGTCAGTGTGGGCTCAATGGACTTAATGGCCTCCTTCTGCACTTTAGGGATTCTATGATTCTATTAACACATAATCCATCTTCACACAGACAGTGTAGTACTGAATGAATACTGCACTGTCAGAGGGTCAGTGCTGAGGGAGTGCCGCACTGTCAGAGGGTCAGTGCTGAGGGAGCGCCGCACTGTCAGAGGGTCAGTGCTGAGGGAGCGCCGCACTGTCAGAGGGTCAGTGCTGAGGGAGCGCCGCACTGTCAGAGGGTCAGTGCTGAGGGAGCGCCGCACTGTCAGAGGGTCAGTGCTGAGGGAGCGCCGCACTGTCAGAGGGTCAGTGCTGAGGGAGCGCCGCACTGTCAGAGGGTCAGTGCTGAGGGAGCGCCGCACTGTCAGAGGGTCAGTGCTGAGGGAGCGCCGCACTGTCAGAGGGTCAGTGCTGAGGGAGTGCCGCACTATCAGAGGGTCAGTGCTGAGGGAGTGCCGCACTGTCAGAGGGTCAGTGCTGAGGGAGCGCCGCACTGTCAGAGGGTCAGTGCTGAGGGAGCGCCGCACTGTCAGAGGGTCAGTGCTGAGGGAGCGCCGCACTGTCAGAGGGTCAGTGCTGAGGGAGCGCCGCACTGTCAGACGTGTTATCTTTTGGATGAGATTTGAAACTGAAACCCCACCTGCTCACTCAGATGGACATAAGCAATCCCCTGATGCTGCAGAATTTCGGGGGAGTTAGTCCCCGGTGCCCCGGCCAATATTTATTCCTCTACCAAAATCATCGCAGAAAAGGGCAGAATATCCGATCGGAATCACTTTGCCGTTTGTGGGATCTTGCTGTGCATAAATTAGCTGCCGCATTTCCTATGAGACAGCAGGGAATACACTTCATTGGCTACTGATTATTTTAGTTGCTCTGGAGTTTGTGAAAGGCGCTACATAAACGGGTTTCTTTCAGCTGTGATGGGCTGAATGGCCTCTCTGTGTTGTGCAGTTCTGTAATGTTACTGCAATAAGTGGGGATGTGTGGCTGATTCTTACAGAGTGCTCTCTGCCTCCGGGTTCAGTGTCTGCAGCTTTTCATCCAGCCCAACGCTGGAAGAATATGACCCGTAGAAGCTGGTGTGCGGTGTACTGAGACGGCTGGATCCCGAATGTCCTGTCGATGATGGACTGGAGCCCGGAATGTTCTGAGGGGACTGGGAGCGAGATTTCAGCTTCACCGTCTGATTAACAGCTCGCACTGTCTCAAACACCCTCCGGTTGTAGTTACTGAGGGAGGAAAGCAAAGCATTAGCAGACGGTAACCCTGGAAATCTCCCCGTGGTTCAGTGAGTAACACTTTTACTCTGCACCCCCCCCACCCACCCACTTCCGCCCCACCCCCCCAAAACCACTTCTGTCCCCCCCCACCCACCTCCATTACAAAGCTGTTCTGTTCCAGTTTCACTTCAGAACATGAGCACCACAAACATAAAGCTCCCTCAGTGCTGAGGGAGCGCCGCACTGTCAAAGGGTCAGTGCTGAGGGAGTGCCGCACTGTCAGAGGGTCAGTGCTGAGGGAGCGCCGCACTGTCAAAGGGTCAGTGCTGAGGGAGTGCCGCACTGTCAGAGGGTCAGTACTGAGGGAGTGCCGCACTGTCAGAGGGTCAGTGCTGAGGGAGTGCCGCACTGTCAGAGGGTCAGTACTGAGGGAGTGCCGCACTGTCAGAGGGTCAGTGCTGAGGGAGTGCCGCACTGTCAGAGGGTCAGTACTGAGGGAGTGCCGCACTGTCAGAGGGTCAGTGCTGAGGGAGTGCCGCACTGTCAGAGGGTCAGTGCTGAGGGAGTGCCGCACTGTCAGAGGGTCAGTACTGAGGGAGTGCCGCACTGTCAGAGGGTCAGTACTGAGGGAGTGCCGCACTGTCAGAGGGTCAGTGCTGAGGGAGTGCCGCACTGTCAGAGGGTCAGTACTGGGATGAGATGTTGAACTATACTCATAGATGAACCTAAAAGATCAGCGGAGATGGGAGGGTGTTGGTGGTGGTGGTGGGGGGGTGGGGGGGAGAGGGGTAGTTCTCCCCACTCTCTGACCTTTTATCCCTCAATAAATCTCCCTAAATCCTGATTCTCTGGTAATTTTCACTGGTTATTGGGTGCCTGTAGTGTGTACACTGGCTGCTGTGATTCCCGCACTCCAACAGAAGCTGGGGTTGGTTCGCTCAGTTGGCTGGACGCCAACAGAATGGGTTCAAATTCTGTACTGGCCGAGCTTATTCACAAAGGCCCCACCTTCTCAACTCTGCACCTCTCCTGAGGTGTGGTGACCCTCAGGTTAAATCACCAACAGTCAGCTTTCCCTCTCAATGGGGACAACAGCCTCTGGTCATCTGGAACTATGGCAACATTACCCGTTTATATTTACAAATTACGTCATTGGCAGGAAAGCACTTTGGGATATTGTGAAGCCAAGCAAAGTAAATCTTTCTTTCGATAAGGTGAAGGAGAAACAGTCTGATGGTGAGGGTTGTTCTATCCCTGATGGAAAGCTATAATCCTTCATTTACAATTACCTGATGCAAACGCATATCCAGGTCTGTCAGTAACTGAGTGAGAACTCTAATTGGCTTTGTCCCCCGGCCAAGTAATAGAGACCAAATTTACCTGAACACAGCCCAAGAACAGCTCACCCAACAGAAAGCTGAAACTTTGATGATCTGCAGGATTCTGAGGTAAGGTGATATCCTTCTCACTGGAGAGGCTCACATTCAAACACTGATCACATCCTCAAACCAAAATCCTCATCCTACATGCTCAGAATGCAAACCTTCAGCTCTCAAACTCCAGGTCAATGCTCAGGTATAAGAACATAAGAACATAAGAAATAGGAGCAGGAGTAGGCCATCTGGCCCTTCGAGCCTGCCCCGCCATTCAATAAGATCATGGCTGATCTGTCGTGGCTGATCTGTCGTGGCTCAGTTCCACTTTCCCGCCCTCTCCCCATAACCCTTAATCCCCTCTCTTATCAAAAACCCATCAACCCGCTTCTTAAAAATATTTAGCGAGGCAGCCTCCACCACTTCAACGGGCAGAGAATTCCAGAGATTCACCACCCTTTGAGTGAAGAAGTTCCTCCTCAACTCCGTTCTGAACCGCCCCCCCTTTATCTTGAGGCTGTGCCCCCTAGTCCTACTGTCTTTTTTGAGCGGGAAGAGTCTCTCCACCTCTATCCTATCTATCCCATTCATCATCTTATACGTCTCAATGAGATCTCCCCTCATTCTTCTAAACTCTAACGAGTACAAGCCTAGTTTATTCAGCCTCTCCTCATAGCTCAACCCCCTCAACTCCGGTATCAGCCTAGTAAACCTCCTCTGCACTCCCTCCAAGGCCAAAATATCCTTGCGCAGGTGCGGCGCCCAAAACTGCACACAGTACTCCAGCTGCGGCCTCACCAATGCCCTATACAGCTGCAGCAAGACCTCCCTACTTTTATATTCAATCCCCCTCGCTATGAAGGCCAGCATCCCATTCGCCTTCCTGACCACCTGCTGCACCTGCAGGCTGGGTTTTTGCGACTCATGCACAAGGACCCCGAGGTCCCTCTGCACCGTCGCCTGCTGCAGTTTTTCGCCACGTAAGTAATAGTCCTTCCTACCATTCTTCCTACCAAAGTGGACCACCTCACACTTGCCAACATTAAATTCCATTTGCCATTTCCTGGCCCATTCGCCCAGCCTATCTAGATCCTTCTGCAGACTCTCCACACCCTCCGCACAATTTGCCTTTCCCCCAATCTTGGTGTCATCAGCAAATTTCGACACCCTACACTCGGTTCCCTCCTCCAGATCATCTATATAAATGGTAAATAGCTGAGGCCCCAGCACCGACCCCTGGGGCACCCCACTAGTCACCAACCGCCAATATACATGGATCAGGCTGAGCGTCGATCGTTGCTCTGTATCCAGGTGTCCATCCCCTACCTGTTCCCGAGTGAAGCAGCAGTGTCCACATAGAGACCTTTCCGCATTGTTCCTTCAATCTCTGCAGCCAGGGAATCCTTCAAAGGAAGAGATTTCACTTGTCACTGGAGACAGAAAGACAGCAGCACCCCTAGTGAAAGAATATCTCCATTCACAGTGTCCATTACACAGAAACCATTTGTATTTAATATCAGACGGCTGCTGTTGGGTAGAGGTGATGTCTTCTACACTCCATCTAATCTCTCAGGTTGATATAAAAATCCCAAGGCTGCTATTTAAGAAGAGAATGGGATGTTTCCCTGGCTAACGAGTCAATATTGATCTCTCAACCATAGACCAGAAGATGTAGGAGCAGAAGTGGACTGTTCGGCCCATCAATTCCCTTCTGCCATTCAATGAGATCATGACAGATCTGATATAATCCTTTTGTTTAATTAGCATCACAAGTAGGCTTACATTAACACTGCAATGAAATTACTGTGAAAAATCCTCAACTCCACTTTCCTGCCTTATCCCCATAATCCTTGATTCGCTCCCTGATAGCAGATGTATCTATCTCAGGCTTGGACACAGTTAATGACCCAGCCTGTGAGAATTGCACAGATTCACTCCCCTCTGAATAATAACATTTTATCTGCTTGTTATTTGCCTTCTGCTTATCAGTTGGTGAGTTTCCTGAGTTACATCAGTGACGACTCTTCCAAAACATTCCATTGGCTGTGAGGGAATATGGACAGTCCTGAGATTGTGAAAGGTTCATTAGAGATGTGTTTCTCTTCTCTCTCTGCTGAGGATTCCCTCTGGGGTACAGGCCCCACAGGAGCCAAAGACTCCCCAATAATTTTGTATGTGTGAGTCTTGGCCAGCCACATGAACATGCAGCAATCAGACCAGAGAACAATCTCATCACTGACTTCCCAACTCTGAGCAGAGATCAGGAGCTCGGCCCAGGCTCTAACCCAGCAACTCCACATCAGTGAGATCAGCCTAACTGAGTTCAGCTGCCAGTGTGCAGCAAGGATGGGGCAGGAGAACATTCAGTCCTGCTCTACTCTGAACCAAAGGAAAACCTCTTACAGAATGGAAAATGTCACAGTTTCATTATTCGGCCAATCTGAAACCAGAGTGTTTCAATGGGTCAGGATCTCTGCCCCACAGGGCAGCACACTGGCTGGAAGGCTCTGAGCTGGTTATGGAAATGTTAAAAGCAGTGAAGTATTGTACAGTGTGGAGACAGAGTGTGGCAGGCTGGTTACCATGGGGTAGACAGGCACGGTGTGATAGCGGTTAATGGAACTATTAGGAGCATTTTTATTCCGCAGATTCTTCATCTCCTCCTGGGCTTCACGCAGCATCGCGTCACACTGAGAATATTTCTCCCGCAGGCTCTGCACCTACAAAACAACCCAAAAAACATACTCTGAGTCACTGAACCAAACAACAGCTTGATTACTATGGCTGAGCAACAGAACTGAATTAACATCAGTACAGATACAGTCAGTAACACAGGGTGCTGGGGGAGAGAGGGGTTACTGAGTGACAGTGTGAGGGAGCTGGATTAACATCAGTACAGATACAGTCAGTAACACAGGGTGCTGGGGAGAGAGGGGTTACTGACTGACAGTGTGAGGGAGCTGGATTAACATCAGTACAGATACAGTCAGTAACACAGGGTGCTGGGGGGGAGAGAGGGGTTACTGAGTGACAGTGTGAGGGAGCTGGATTAACATCAGTACAGATACAGTCAGTAACACAGGGTGCTGGGGGGGAGAGAGGGGTTACTGAGTGACAGTGTGAGGGAGCTGGATTAACATCAGTACAGATACAGTCAGTAACACAGGGTGATGGGGGGGAGAGAGGGGTTACTGAGTGACAGTGTGAGGGAGCTGGATTAACATCAGTACAGATACAGTCAGTAACACAGGGTGCTGGGGGGGGGGGAGAGAGGGGTTACTGAGTGACAGTGTGAGGGAGCTGGATTAACATCAGTACAGATACAGTCAGTAACACAGGGTGCTGGGGGGGGAGAGAGGGGTTACTGAGTGACAGTGTGAGGGAGCTGGATTAACATCAGTACAGATACAGTCAGTAACAGAGGGTGCTGGGGGGGGGAGAGAGGGGTTACTGAGTGACAGTGTGAGGGAGCTGGATTAACATCAGTACAGATACAGTCAGTAACACAGGGTGCTGGGGGGGAGAGAGGAGTTACTGAGTGACAGTGTGAGGGAGCTGGATTAACATCAGTACAGATACAGTCAGTAACACAGGGTGCTGGGGGGGAGAGAGGAGTTACTGAGTGACAGTGTGAGGGAGCTGGATTAACATCAGTACAGATACAGTCAGTAACACAGGGTGCTGGGGGAGAGAGGGGTTACTGAGTGACAGTGTGAGGGAGCTGGATTAACATCAGTACAGATACAGTCAGTAACACAGGGTGCTGGGGGGAGAGAGGGGTTACTGAGTGACAGTGTGAGGGAGCTGGATTAACATCAGTACAGATACAGTCAGTAACACAGGGTGCTGGGGGAGAGAGAGGGGTTACTGAGTGACAGTGTGAGGGAGCTGGATTAACATCAGTACAGATACAGTCAGTAACACGGGGTGCTGGGGGGGGGAGAGGGGTTACTGAGTGACAGTGTGAGGGAGCTGGATTAACATCAGTACAGATACAGTCAGTAACACAGGGTGCTGGGGGGGAGAGAGGGGTTACTGAGTGACAGTGTGAGGGAGCTGGATTAACATCAGTACAGATACAGTCAGTAACACAGGGTGCTGGGGGGGGAGAGAGGGGTTACTGAGTGACAGTGTGAGGGAGCTGGATTAACATCAGTACAGATACAGTCAGTAACACAGGGTGCTGGGGGGGGAGAGAGGGGTTACTGAGTGACAGTGTGAGGGAGCTGGATTAACATCAGTACAGATACAGTCAGTAACACAGGGTGCTGGGGGAGAGAGAGGGGTTACTGAGTGACAGTGT
Source organism: Carcharhinus amblyrhynchos (assembly GCF_965287045.1). Classification (NCBI taxonomy): domain Eukaryota; kingdom Metazoa; phylum Chordata; class Chondrichthyes; order Carcharhiniformes; family Carcharhinidae; genus Carcharhinus; species Carcharhinus amblyrhynchos. The sequence goes on along the minus strand of NC_137350.1, from coordinate 40,100,293 downwards.
GAGGGAGCTGGATTAACATCAGTACAGATACAGTCAGTAACACAGGGTGCTGGGGGGGGCGGGGAGAGGGGTCACTGAGCCCATTACCCACCTCTGTCTTTAGTTGCTCCTGAATCTCTCTTGATGTGACAAGGTATTGAGTTAACTCCTCATTTTCTGTCGTGCACTGATTGCAGAAAAGTAACAGATATTAAATTCCAATCATTACAGCGGATTGTTGGAGCTGGAATGGGATTGGTGGATCGCTGACATACCGTTTTACATTTCTGTTGTAATTCCACAACCTGTGCGAGCAGGAGACTGATTTCCTCTTGCTGCCTGACAGAATCCTCCATCCTCCGTGCCAGCTCTTCCGAAACCACCGCTAGCTGATTATTGCTTTCCCCTGGATCGCCATTCCATAAAGCGTGAGATGGGTTTGCAGAGAGAGAATGGGGCAAGGGTTAAAAACACAGAAGCAATTGTCTCAAACACATGAAAGCTAACAATCGCTATTCCGGCATCAAGGCAAAACACTGCGGATGCTGGAATCGGAAACAAAAATAGAAAATGCTGGAAAATCTCAGCAGGTCTGACAACATTTGTGGGGAGAGGACAGAGTGAAAAGAGTCATCCAGACTCGAAATGTTGGCTCCAGTCTCTCTCCACAGGTACTGTCAGAGGTTTTCCGATATTCCAGGGTCTCCAGTTTGGATATAATTCCCGGAATTTCCTGTCGTTCTGTATCTGAGCCAGCAAGGGGTCAGGCTTGGCAGGAAATTCTCTGCTCCCAAACTGAATACAACCAAAATCAGAGCCATGCAGAGGGAGGGCAGGGTGGTCAGAACGAGGGGGAGGGTGAGACAGAGCGAGGGGGAGGTCAGAGTGAGGGGGAGGGTGAGACAGAACGAGGGGGAGACAGAGCGAGGGGAGGGGGAGACAGAGCGAGGGGGAGGTCAGAGTGAGGGGGAGGGTGAGACAGAGCGAGGGGGAGGTCAGAGTGAGGGGGAAGGTGAGACAGAACGAGGGGGAGACAGAGCGAGGGGAGGGGGAGACAGAGCGAGGGGGAGGTCAGAGTGAGGGGGAGGGTGAGACAGAGCGAGGGGGAGGTCAGAGTGAGGGGGAGGGTGAGACAGAGCGAGGGGAGGGGGAGACAGAGTGAGGTGTTCATCTTAACTCACCCAGTTCCTTGGCACAGTCTATCACCAGCTGCTCCTCCTTGTTCTCATACTCCAGCGTTTCTGTACATATCTGGGAAGCCTACAGAGAGAATAAGAAAAAAGTCAGACTCTCAACCACAATAAAACCAAATCATTGGCTGGAGTTTTGCGTGCATGTTTGCATGTGCCCATACGTTGTGCATGGACACATGTGTGCGCGCATACGTGCACCCACATGTGTGCGCGTGCACACGCTCGTGTGTGTATGTATGCATGCATATCTCTGTGTGTGTGCACATGTGTGTGTGTCTGCGTGTGCATGTGTGTATGTGTCTGTGTGTGCATGTGCATGTGTGCGTGCGTGTGTCTGTGTGTGCATGCGTGTGTGTGTGTATGCCTGTGTGTGCATGTGCATGTGTGCGTACGTGCATGTGTGTGTCTGTGTGTGCATGTGTGTGTGTGTGTGTATGCCTGTGTGTGTATGTGTGCTTGTGTGTGTGTGTGTATGTGTGCGTGTGTGTGTGTATGTGCATGTGTGTGTGTGTACATGCGTGTGTGTGGGTGTGTGTATGCATGTGTGTGTATGCGTGCATGTGTGTATGTGTGCTTGTGTGTGTGTCTGTGTGTGTATGCTTGCATGTGTGTATATATGTGTATGCATGTGTGTGTGTATGCGTGTGTGTGTATGCATATGTGTGTGTGTGCATGTATGTATGTGGGTGTGTGTATGCATGTGTGTGCACACATATGTGTGTGTGTGTCTGCGTGTGCATACGTGTGTGTGTCTGTGTGTGCATGTGTCTGTGTCTGCATGTGTGTGTGTGTATGCGTGCATGTGTGTGTGTCTGTGTGTGTGTGTGTGCTTGTGTGTGTCTGTGTGTATGTGTGCTTGTGTGTGTCTGTGTGTATGTGTGCTTGTGTGTGTCTGTGTGTGTGTGTGCATGTGTGCATGTGTATATGCGTGCGTGTGTGTGTATATGCGTGCGTGTTTGTGTGTACGTGCATGTGTGTCTGTATGTGTGCATGTGTGTGTGTCTGTGTGTGTATGCGTGTGTGTGCATGCATGTGTGTGTGTGTATGTGTATGCATGTGTGTGTATGCGTACGTGTGTGTACGTGTGGCTGTGTCTGTGTGTGTATGCATGTGCGCGTGTGTATGTGTGTATATGTGTGTGTATGTGCATGTGTGTGTATTTGTTTATGCATGTGTATGCATGTGTGTGTATGTGCATGTGTGTGTATGTGTGTGTATGTGTATGCGTGTGTGTGTATGTGCATGTGTGTGTATGTGTGTGTGTATGTGTGTGCGCGCGTGTGTATGCATGCGTGTATGCATGCTTGTGTGTATGTGTGTGTGTGTGTATTTGAGTGTATGCATGTGTATGCGTGTGTGTGTATGCGTGCATGTGGTATGTGTGTGTTTGCGTGTGTGTATGCATGTGTGAGTATATGTGTGTGTGCATGTGTGTATATGTGTGTGTGTATGTGTATGTGTGTGTGTGGGGGGGTGTGTGTGAGTGTGGGGGTGGGTGTGTGTGTGTGTGTGTCTGTGGGTGTGTGAGTGTGGGTGTGTGTGAGTGTGGGTGTGTGTGTCTGTGGGTGTGTGTATATGTGTGTGTGTCTGTGTGTATGTGTGTGTATGTGTGTGCGTCTGTGTATGCATGTGACTGTGTGTGTGTTTGTTTGTGTTTCAGCTACAATTTTTCCCACCAGTCTTTAGTTCCAGTCTTGCGGCCCAGCTCTATTCTTGCCCCATTGAAGTTGGATCTGCCCCAGTTAATTACTCTCACGCTGGAGTGTGCATTGTGATGCATTACCACAAGAAATGGGTGAGATCCTAAATGAATCTTATCAGTATTTACTGTTGAGAAAAGCATGGTTGTTAGGGAACTTGGGGAAATAAATGGTGATGTTGTGAGGAGTGTACATATTACAGAGAAGGAGGTACTGGAAATCTTAAAGTGCATCAAGGTAGATAAATCCCCAGGACCTGATGAAGTGTATCGCAGGACATTGTGGGGGGCTAGGGAGGAAACTGCAGGTCCCCTAGCTGAGATATTTGAATCATCGATAGTCACGGGTGAGGTGCCTGAAGATTGGAGAGTGGAAAATGTTGTGCCTTTGTTTAAAAAGGGCTGCAGGGAAAAGCCTGGGAACTACAGGCCAGTGAGCCTCACATCTGTGCTGGGTAAATTGTTGGAAGGTATTTTGAGAGACAGGATCTACAGGCATTTAGAGACACAAGGACTGATTAGGGACAGTCAGCGTGGCTTTGTGAGTGGAAAATCATGTCTCACAAATTTGATTGAGTTTTTTGAAGGGGTAACTAAAAAGGAAGATGAGGGTAGTGCAGTTGATGTTGTCTACATGGACTTTAGCAAGGCCTTTGACAAGGCCTTTTTGCATAAAGTTAAATCTCACGGGATCCAGGGTAAGGGATCTAAATGGATATAAAATTGGCTTCTTGACAGAAGCCAGAGGGTGGTTGTAGAGGGTTGTTTTTCAAACTAGAGGCCTGTGACCAGTGGTGTGCCTCAGGGATCAGTGCCGGCAGCCGATTCCACACACCCACCAATCTCCTTGTAATTTGAATGATCAGTCTTGGTTAGGGGAGAGTGTGAGAGTAGTCACCACTAAGTGAGATCCACCCTGAACCTTTGATGTTTAATGGATATCCAATTCTGGTAGTTGTATTAAGTCCACATTTGGGATTCTCTCATAGAAATAAGAATTAGTTATCTTTTTCAGGATATTGAATCCGATGACCAGCCATGATCAAAATGAATGGTGGAGCAGGCTCGAAGGGCCAAATGGCCTACTCCTGCTTCTCGTTTCTATGTTTTTATTTTATTTGCACAACCACTAAATTGCACACTTTTTCATAATATTAAATCTATATGTTTACTTAAAACTTAAATTGTCTCATTTAACTTTTTATTTCATACACTCAACAAACTCAAACCCCCTGTCCCTTTCCATGGGGGGAATAATTTCTCAGGAGTTCTCACCCCGTCTCTTACAATATCCGGGAAATGACAATCTATTGAAAAAACCAATTGGATTTTAGACGATGGAAGGGAGATACCAATCGGGACTGACTTTCACTCTTTGGATGGTGGGGGGAGAGGTGTTGCGGGTAAATGCCACAGACTGTGTTCTCTGGAGTTTAGCTCCCTCTGGCAAAAGTTGATGGAAATTACTCGAGGGATACACCAGATTGGGTGTGTGATGGTTTTAAAATAAATTCTGCAGTCACGGAATCATAGAACCCTTACAGTGCAGAAGGAGGCCATTTGGCCCATTGAGTCTGCACCAACCACAATCCCACCCAGGCCCTACCCCCATAACCCCATGCATTTACCCGAGTTAGTCCCCCTGACACGAAGGGACAATTTATCATGGCCAATCCACCTAACCCGCACATCTTTGGAGTGTGGCCTCAGAGATTCGACCAAATGAAGAGTTTTATTCAGGAGATGTCAACAGTGCAGCTGTTATATTACACTGCTTTAAACAGCCAATGACATGGATCGATCTCTCAAAGTGCCCCCTGTTCCAATGTAAAGCTGCCAGTGAGGAAACACTAGAAATACCATAAATACACAATATTCCCTCTCCCTTTAAACCAGAGATTCCTGATACGACAAACAATCCAATAGCAACAATATTCAATAGGGCAGATGTTTTGGAGGCCGTTATTCTCTATATGGTGTCTCAGTCATGATGTGGAGATGCCGGCATTGGACTGGGGTAAACACAGTAAGAAGTTTGTGAGACTTCTTACTGTGTTTACCCCAGTCCAATAACAGCATCTCCACACCATGACTACCATCGACACTGCAAACTGCCGGATCCAAGTGGAGAGGATCTCAAAGAAGATTGCGCATATCAACAGACATCAAGTTTTTACAAAGATGCAAGAAAACAGACAAGATACCGAAAGGACCACAGATCACAAACCCACTCAGGTCAACCTATAACACAGACTACACTGAGAGACTTTGCCGTCGCACCTCTCTCACACTCCTCAACACCTCATCACCAGCTCTACAGCAAACACCGCATCCTGGAAACCAAGATAGAATCCATATTCTCGACTTGCGCTCAGGACACAGACCAGCAGCGAAACTCTGCCAAGCAGACGAGACAAAGAAACTACACCATTGAGAGTCTTCTTATTGGTTGTCTCAGTGCCAGAATTCTACTGCCTTGCCTGCCATGGAATCAGAGCGGGCGAGGGGTGGACAATAGGTCCGTTGACCTTGAGAGGAATTTGCCATCTCGCTCAGGTCCCAGGTTCTGCTTTTTGGTGTTTACTGAAACCGCTGGTGTCTCTGGCTTGGTTTGGACATGGTTTGATTCAGTTCAGGCCAGGCTCTCGGCAAGGTCCAGGTTGTCTCTCGGCACAGCTTGGTGTGAACTCTCTGTCGATTCTGTCTCTGGTAGATTTGTTCTTGTTTCCAAAAGTTGATCAATATTTTTCCTCCACATTCCATCATCTTGTGTTTGGACAGTGTAGGAGACCGAGCCTCTCTGTGCTGGGATAGTATCCATTTTTCACTTGCAGTTTGGTTCCTTACCAGAATTTCTTGACCCTCACGAGAAACACAATGTTTTGCCTTGTTTTTCCGAGTTACGGTGTGATCATGTTGCTTTCTCTGGGTGGTATTGGCAAATCGAATGATGCGCTTAGTTGATGTTTAGCCAATAGCAATGTCAGAGGAACTGTGCTGTCGAGTGAGCAGTGATGCTTTACATGGGCAGAAATTGACTCAAATGTTTAGACAATGAAGCTTGTCATTGGAAATGGAAAGTACTTCTCCAGTGTAAGCTTTTAACACTATCTTCCAGGGTTTCAGAAAAATATGTCAAAGCTTTTCAAAGAACAAAGAACAAAGAAAATTACAGCACAGGAACAGGCCCTTCAGCCCTGCTCCAACCATGCTGCCTGACTTAACTAAATCCCCCTACCCTTCCAGGGACCATATCCCTCTATTTCCATCCCATTCAGGACACTCCCTAAAAGTCCCTAACTGCTTCCACTACCTCCTCCGGCAGCGAATTCCAGGCACCCTCCCCTCTCTGTGTAAAAATCTTGCCTGGTAAATCTCCTTTAAACCTTGCCCCTCACACCTTAATTGACTCTTCCACCCAGGGGAAAAGCTTCTGACTATCCACTCTGTCCATGCCTCTCATAATCTTGCAGACTTCTATCAAGTCACCCTTCAACCTCTATCGTTCCAGTGAGAACAAGCCAAGTTTCTCCAACCTCTCCTCATAGTTAGTGCCCTCCACACCAAGCTACACATTTCTCGATAAACAGTCTCTGAGAGCAGTGAGGGTGCTGCCTCAGTGTGTACCTCTGTCTGCACCAGCTGTCCAGTCGGCAATGGAGTGACCCAAAACAATTTGTTTCCCCAGTAATGTCCAGTGCTGCCAATGGCAGTTCATCTTCAGCTGGGAATCGAGTCCTTCTCACAGACACTTTTTCCAGCTTCTCAACTGATTTATCCAGCTCTTGTGTTCTGTAACTTTTGCCTGAAGCTGGTTTCTTTTTCCTAGCAGGCACAGTCAATGTAGCCCTTTCTGTCACAATTCCTCAAGTGATGGGTAGGATTTTACAGCTTCGCTCAGGCGAGACCGGAAATTCCCGCCTAAGATCAACGGAGATTTCTGTTGTCGGACCCTCGCCCTCTCCGAGTCTGTGGCAGGCAAGGTGGTAGAATTCGGGCCCATGTCTCTACTGCTGAGTGCCCGGAATTTGCACACCCGTGGCCAGTGTGAGTCTGTGTCCGAGTTTGAGTTTCAGCTGACATCTTGTGCTTGTATTCTTTGGCTGCTAATTCCAGATACAGCAACTTCCAAAGCTTTCTTCCAGAGAAGGTTGTGTTTGGTTAAGAACTGCTTTTGAATAGCCTTATTCCTTAAACGACAGACAAATCTGTCTGTGTTGGTTTGGTTTAGTATATCCCTGAATTTGCAGTATCCAGCCAGTCTATTCCAGGTAGTTACAAACTGTGTAATCAACTCACCTTCTTGTAGGTTATGTTTATGAAACCTAAACTTTGCAGTGACGCTAAAAGGTTTCGGTGAAAGGGCCCTGCAATATTTCCATTATTTCATTATCAGTTTCCACGCCTGCAGTTTCAGGATCCCAAACTCCTCAGGAGGTGAAATATTTTCACCTCCACAATGGGAGAATCTTCTCTCCATCACTCCCACTAGCTGGGCGTCTATCCACTAGAGCGAGAAATCTAATTACATCCTCTCTATTTCACACCTCCAACCAAACTGTCCCAGACACAGAGACTGACCCATCCCAGACACAGAGACTGACCCGTCCCAGACACAGAGACTGACCCGTCCCAGACACAGAGACTGACCCGTCCCAGACACACACACTGACCCGTCCCAGACACAGGGACTGACCCGTCCCAGACACAGGGACTGACCCGTCCCAGACACACACACTGACCCGTCCCAGACACACACACCGACCCATCCCTGCAGGGGGCAGGGGGCAGGGTGCGAGATTACCTTGTGTCTAAGTTGTTGGTTCTCATCCTCCAGGCTGCGCAGTTTCTGTTGCAGGAGCTCGAGGTGGATGTAATTGTGCAGAGAGGCAGAAGATTCATTCCTCCTTAACCTGCAGCACAGAAATGGGAAAATCAATCTCCACACTGCTGATTGGATAAACAGGGAATAGCCTCCGAGTGTGAGAGAGGCAGGGTGTGAGAGAGGCACGGTGTGAGAGAGGCACGGTGTGAGAGAGGCACGGTGTGAGAGAGGCAGGGTGTGAGAGAGGCACGGTGTGAGAGAGGCAGGGTGTGAGAGAGGCGCGGTGTGAGAGAGGCAGGGTGTGAGAGAGGCGCGGTGTGAGAGAGGCAGGGTGTGAGAGAGGCACGGTGTGAGAGAGGCAGGGTGTGAGAGAGGCGCGGTGTGAGAGAGGCAGGGTGTGAGAGAGGCACGGTGTGAGAGAGGCAGGGTGTGAGAGAGGCAGGGTGTGAGAGAGGCACGGTGTGAGAGAGGCACGGTGTGAGAGAGGCACGGTGTGAGAGAGGCACGGTGTGAGAGAGGCACGGTGTGAGAGAGGCAGGGTGTGAGAGAGGCACGGTGTGAGAGAGGCACGGTGTGAGAGAGGCACGGTGTGAGAGAGGCACGGTGTGAGAGAGGCAGGGTGTGAGAGAGGCACGGTGTGAGAGAGGCAGGGTGTGAGAGAGGCGCGGTGTGAGAGAGGCAGGGTGTGAGAGAGGCGCGGTGTGAGAGAGGCAGGGTGTGAGAGAGGCACGGTGTGAGAGAGGCAGGGTGTGAGAGAGGCGCGGTGTGAGAGAGGCAGGGTGTGAGAGAGGCACGGTGTGAGAGAGGCAGGGTGTGAGAGAGGCAGGGTGTGAGAGAGGCACGGTGTGAGAGAGGCACGGTGTGAGAGAGGCACGGTGTGAGAGAGGCACGGTGTGAGAGAGGCAGGGTGTGAGAGAGGCGCGGTGTGAGAGAGGCAGGGTGTGAGAGAGGCAGGGTGTGAGAGAGGCACGGTGTGAGAGAGGCACGGTGTGAGAGAGGCAGGGTGTGAGAGAGGCGCGGTGTGAGAGAGGCGCGGTGTGAGAGAGGCACGGTGTGAGAGAGGCACGGTGTGAGAGAGGCACGGTGTGAGAGAGGCGCGGTGTGAGAGAGGCGCGGTGTGAGAGAGGCGCGGTGTGAGAGAGGCGCGGTGTGAGAGAGGCAGGGTGTGAGAGAGGCAGGGTGTGAGAGAGGCACGGTGTGAGAGAGGCACGGTGTGAGAGAGGCACGGTGTGAGAGAGGCACGGTGTGAGAGAGGCGCGGTGTGAGAGAGGCGCGGTGTGAGAGAGGCAGGGTGTGAGAGGAACAACAGGCTGGAGGAGGAGTGTGGAAGGGAGAGAGGAAGCGGGGGATAGAGGTAGAGGGGAAGTGTGAGGGGAGGAAGTAAAGGATGAGGCAAACTGCAGGATAGGATCAGCAGCATGTATGGGGGAATTGGAGAGACTGGAGCTGATGGCTTTGGGAGAGGAATTTGGGAGTGGGATGGGGGGGGAGGGAGTGGGAGCAGGAGGGGGATGGGTGGGAGAGAGTGGGATGGGTGGGGGAAAGAGTAGGGGTGGGTGAGGGTAGGGTTGGAGGAGCAGTGGGGTTTTGTGGGGGAGGGAGTGGGGGAGGAGAGGGTATGGTCAGTGGAGGAGGGGTGGGGATGGGTGGGGAGGATGGAGAGGGTGGGGGAGGGAGTGGCAGAGGGGGGAGGAGGGGTAGGGTCAGTGGAGGAGGGGTGGGGAATAGTGGAGAAGGTGGGGAACGGGATGTGGGAGGGAGTGGGGGAGGAAATGGGGGAGGGAGTGGGGTAGGGTGGGGCATGGGGTGGGAATGGATGGGGGAAGGAGTGGCAGAGGATGGGGGAGAGGACGGGGAGGGAGTGGGGGAGGGAGTGGGGGAAGAGTACAGCAGTGAGTGGGGGAGGAAATGGGGATGTAGTGGGGGTGGGGGGAGGGTGGGGGTGGGGGAAGGGGGGAGGGGGGAGTAGGGGAGAGGGTGGGGGTGGGGATGGGGGAGGGGGAGGGTGGGGGTGGGGGAGGGTGGGGGTGGGGGAGGGGAGGGTGTGGGCAGCAGACTCAGTCTGGGCCAGCTGGGGGGAGGCAGGATTACTCACGGGCTGCTGCAGGATGAGTTGTGCTCAGTGTCCTCCGTGCTGTTGGTGTAAAGATGGAGAAGATCATCTCTCATACACACCTCGTGTTTCAGCTGAGCAACCTGCGGAAGGAAAGTGTGAACAGCGTGAGGGGCACGAGGAACTGTAACCCAGAGAGCAACCAACAACAGCTCGGGGTGGGGGCGGGGGGCGGGGGGTGGGGGGGAGGGGGTGGGGGAGGATGGGGAGTGGGGTGGGGGGGGTGGTTGGGGGGGAGGGGGAGTGGGGTGGTGGGGGGGGAGGGGGAGGGGTGGGGTGTTGGGGAGGGGTCATGTTTCAGTATCTCTGAGTACTCTGTCATTCTGGCATTGTTTGAAGATTAAACATTGGATTCCAGGGAGAATGGCGCTGCCTCTCGGAGTGACCATGAGCTTCTTTCCCGTCCACCGAGAGTGGTGAAGGGCTCAGCCCAGTGACTCCTCTGAGAGGCGGCACCTCTGGCAGTGTCGCACTCTCTCAGGACTGCATTCATCCGTAAAGGATGAGGCTTGAACCCTATTGGAGGGGAGTGTGTTGCACCGTGAGCTGTAGCTGAGAGCTCGGATAGTGAGTGAGACAGCAGCAATGTTCACAGCTTCGATAGATTGGAGAGGGGGGGAGTGGTGGCCATAAGGAGGCAGTGGGCAGGGTGTGGGGGGGAGGGATAGTGGTGGGGTGGAGTTGCTGGGGGTGATATCACAGCCTGCACACTGCGCACTCTGCATCTGACATCAGGGTTTGATGCGTTGAAGCAAGGCTTTGATATTGGACAGGGATTATTGTCTCCAGTCAGGCGCAGGGTCTCACCTCGTCATTGAGGCGTTGAAGCTGTTCCTCCAGATACTCATTGTTCGCCGTCAGGACACGGTTCTGTTTGAGGAGCGACTGTCCAATCCGAGCGGCCAGCTCCAGATCACGCTCTTTCTGAAATCACACCATCGTCACTCAGAGAGAAACCAGCAAACTGACTGTAACAACACCCACACAGCACACTGACTGTAACAACACCCACACAGCACACTGACTGTAACAACACCCACACAGCACACTGACTGTAACAACACCCACACAGCAAACTGACTGTAACAACACCCACACAGCACACTGACTGTAACAACACCCACACAGCAAACTGACTGTAACAACACCCACACAGCACACTGACTGTAACAACACCCACACAGCACACTGACTGTAACAACACCCACACAGCACACTGACTGTAACAACACCCACACAGCACACTGACTGTATCAACACCCACACAGCAAACTGACTGTAACAACACCCACACAGCACACTGACTGTAACAACACCCACACAGCAAACTGACTGTAACAACACCCACACAGCACACTGACTGTAACAACACCCACACAGCACACTGACTGTAACAACACCCACACAGCACACTGACTGTAACAACACCCACACAGCACACTGACTGTAACAACACCCACACAGCACAGACTGTAACAACACCCACACAGCACACTGACTGTAACAACACCCACACAGGACACTGACTGTAACAACACCCACACAGCAAACTGACTGTAACAACACCCACACATCACACTGACTGTAACAACACCCACACAGCACACTGACTGTAACAACACCCACACAGCACACTGACTGTAACAACACCCACACAGCAAACTGACTGTAACAACACCCACACAGCACACTGACCGGAACAACACCCAGAATGTTCCAGAAAGGCACATCCACCTTCTATCATTACAGTTAACAAAACACATCTAAGGCAGGAAATTCCCCCAAAACAGAACAAATATCATCATCACCAAATTGGTCCCCAGCACCAATTCTTCACTCACTCACTGGGGTACAGTTCCACAAACACTGACTCTCACTGGGATACAGTTCCACACAAACTGACTCTCACTGGGGTACAGTTCCACACACACTGACTCTCACTGGGATACAGTTCCGCACACACTGACTCTCACTGGGGTACAGTTCCACAAACACTGACTCTCACTGGGATACAGTTCCACACAAACTGACTCTCACTGGGGTACAGTTCCACACACACTGACTCTCACTGGGATACAGTTCCACACACACTGACTCTCACTGGGGTACAGTTCCACACACACTGACTCTCACTGGGGTACAGTTCCACACACACTGACTCTCACTGGGGTACAGTTCCGCACACACTGACTCTCACTGGGGTACAGTTCCACACACACTGACTCTCACTGGGGTACAGTTCCACATACACTGACTCTCACTGGGGTACAGTTCCACACACACTGACTCTCACTGGGGTACAGTTCCACACACACTGACTCTCACTGGGGTACAGTTCCACACACACTGACTCTCACTGGGGTACAGTTCCGCACACACTGACTCTCACTGGGATACAGTTCCACACACACTGACTCTCACTGGGGTACAGTTCCACACACACTGACTCTCACTGGGATACAGTTCCACACACACTGACTCTCACTGGGATACAGTTCCACACACACTGACTCTCACTGGGGTACAGTTCCACACACACTGACTCTCACTGGGATACAGTTCCACACACACTGACTCTCACTGGGGTACAGTTCCACACACACTGACTCTCACTGGGATACAGTTCCACACACACTGACTCTCACTGGGGTACAGTCCCACACACACTGACTCTCACTGGGATACAGTCCCACACACACTGACTCTCACTGGGATACAGTTCCACACACACTGACTCTCACTGGGATACAGTTCCACACAAACTGACTCTCACTGGGATACAGTTCCACACACACTGACTCTCACTGGGATACAGTTCCGCACACACTGACTCTCACTGGGATACAGTCCCACACACACTGACTCTCACTGGGGTACAGTTCCACACACACTGACTCTCACTGAGATACAGTTCCACACACACTGACTCTCACTGGGATACAGTTCCACACACACTGACTCTCACTGGGGTACAGTCCCACACACACTGACTCTCACTGGGGTACAGTCCCACACACACTGACTCTCACTGGGATACAGTTCCACACACACTGACTCTCACTGGGATACAGTTCCACACACACTGACTCTCACTGGGATACAGTTCCACACACACTGACTCTCACTGAGATACAGTTCCACACACACTGACTCTCACTGGGATACAGTTCCACACACACTGACTCTCACTGGGATACAGTTCCACACACACTGACTCTCACTGGGATACAGTTCCACACACACTGACTCTCACTGGGATACAGTCCCACACACACTGACTCTCACTGGGATACAGTCCCACACACACTGACTCTCACTGGGATACAGTCCCACACACACTGACGCTCACTGGGATACAGTCCCACACACACTGACTCTCACTGGGATACAGTTCCACACACACTGACTCTCACTGGGATACAGTCCCACACACACTGACTCTCACTGGGATACAGTCCCACACACACTGACGCTCACTGGGATACAGTCCCACACACACTGACTCTCACTGGGATACAGTTCCACACACACTGACGCTCACTGGGATACAGTTCCACACACACTGACTCTCACTGGGGTACAGTCCCACACACACTGACTCTCACTGGGGTACAGTCCCACACACACTGACTCTCACTGGGATACAGTTCCACACACACTGACTCTCACTGGGATACAGTTCCACACACATTGACTCTCACTGGGGTACAGTCCCACACACACTGACTCTCACTGGGATACAGTTCTGCAGACATTGTGGAGATATACAGGGAAGTTCATTTATGACTGACAGGGGCACTGGGCCATATGGTACAGCCAAGGTTTTGCTTTCCTTGGGGAGCTGAACCAGAGACTGTTCATGAGGCCATTCAACCCATCATGCCTTTTCCTGCCCTTTCAACGAGTCACTCAGTCAGTCTCATTCTCCTGCAGAATGTTTCCCCTTCAAGGATTTATCCAATATCTTTCGGGAAGTTATTGTTGAATTTGCATCTTTCCCTTTCAGCAGAACACTCTGCCTCACAACAGCTCACTGAGTTACATAACCTCCTGCTCTTGCTGCTCAATATTTCGCTAATGATCTGCGCTGTGTGGTTACGGATGGCTGGCTGCAGCCTCTGGAATAAAGAGAGATTCTTGCTGCCGTCTCACCTCCTGCAGTAAGTGTGTGACTGCCTCGATGTCACAGTATGTCTTTGTGACCTGGCCCACTCGCTCCGCACAGAGAACTGAGGAGAGAAGCAGACAGTGATCAGTGTGCGCTGAGCCCCAAAACCAGAGCCCCCTGTTACCCCCCACCCCCATCTCCTACCCCTCCCCTCCCCTCCCTCCCTCTCCCCACCCCACAGCAGAATTCAGCAGCTGGTTTGCTGGGAGCCTGGGGATGAATGTTTGTGAAGGCCAGTTTCTGTGTCTCAGCCAGGGAGGGTCCTGCAGGCGGGGACCCCAGCTTCCCGCTTCTCTCCAGCTTGATTCCCAATGCCAAGAGGGCCGCCTGTTTGGAGACGGTACAGCAAAGGTTCCCGAGACTGGTCCCTGGGACGAGGGGGTTGTTTGATGATGGGAGGCTGAGTAAACCGGGTTTATATTCTCCAGAATTTCAGAAGAATGAGAGGTGATTTCAGTGAAATCTGGAACATTCTCCCTCTGCTGAGAGACTGTTTCCCCTGGGTGGGGAATCTAGAACGCGGGGGCACTGTCCCAGGGTAGTGGGGGGGGGGGGGGTGGGGGTCAGTGATTTCCCACTGAGATGGTTCTCTCAAAGGAAAATGAATCTTTGGAAATCTTGATCCCATCGTTGAACATCTGACTGGAATAGACAGAGTTCTGGTCTCTCCAGGAATTAAGGATTATGGGAGGTGGGCAGGAAAATGAAGGGAGGGGGTTTTGAGGGTGGGATGAGGGTTGGAGGCAGGAGGCAGTTGGGGGGGTTTCAGAGGGGGGGTAGGGGTTAGTGTTAGGTTAACATTAATCCTCCCCCTTAGCTCAGCCCGAAATGACACCCTCCTCCCACCCCCACACCCCTCTTCACCATCCTGGGACAGGGTCCCCATGTTTTAGATCCCCCACCCAGGGGAAATGATGTGTGGGAGATTGGGACAGGGGCTGGGGGCGCAGTGAGTTTACACTCTGAGAAACCGGGAGCAACAGTCAGCTCCGCCCTCGTGCCCGACCCTCCCTCCCGTGCTGTTGAAGGACGTGGGCAGCAGCACGTTCCACACACTCGCCTACTCCCCCCCTTCCCCCCACACCCCCTCCAGGGCCTCCATCCCTCCCAGCCCCCTCCTTACTAATGCTCCAGGAGGTCACCTCTTTGTTCCATTAATTGGACGTTATTTTCACACACAGCGTCTGATGGTAATTTGTGAAATGAGGAGTGACAGCTCAGGGTTTAACTCTAGGGTTTCCAAACCCCTCGCCACCTCACCCATTCCGCGCCTCACTCTCACATTAACCCTTCGCAGACACTGCCAGTGGTGTGGAGGAGGGCGCCGAGTGCCACTGGGCCAGAGGATCCGCACAGTCCCTGAATTCTGACCCCGTGTCGCAACGTTGGGATCACCCCGAACCCCACTGCTCCTGAAATCATAACGGGAGCAAGAAAAGGCGGGAATTCCAACTGCAAAAGTGATCCTAATGATCAAAGAAATGATAATAAAAATATAACTGAATCGACAAAGCCAAGATCATCTTTGGAATGGAACTTTGACAAAGACACTTCCCGGGTAAAATCCTCCTCATTAACATTTCTTCACCGTCACTGGGTCAAAATCCTGAAACTCCCCCTCTAACAGCACTGTGGGTGCAGCTGGGTGGCACAGTGGCACAGTGGGTTAGCACTGCTGCTTCACAGCACCAGGGTCCTGGGTTCGAGTCCCGGCTTGAGTCACTGTCTGGGTGGAGTCTGCACATTCTCCCTGTGTCTGCCTGGGTTTCCTCCAGGTGCTCCAGTTTCCTCCCACAGTCCAAAGATGTGCAGGTTAGGTGGATTGGCCATGATAAATTGCCCCTTAGTGTCCTGGCTGTGTCAGTTAGGATTAGCCATGGGGGGTGGGGTAGGCAGTGTGTTTGTGGGACATTGACTGGGTGTGTGAGTTCTCCCACACATTCAATCCCTGGCAGAAATTCCAGACTTTCCGCTTGTTCCCGAATCATTAACATCCTGATAATTAAACCCGGCCCAGACACAGGTTCAATCTGGTCCATTCTGTCAGAGACCAGTGGAAGCAAACCACCCACACAAACCCCCTCCCACACACACAAGCTAGGGGGCACAGCCTCAAGATAAAGGGGAGGCGGTTTAGAACGGAGTTGAGGAGGAACTTCTTCACTCAAAGGGTGGTGAATCTCTGGAATTCTCTGCTCGTTGAAGTGGTGGAGGCTGCCTCGCTAAATATTTTTAAGATGCGGGTTGATGGGTTTTTGATAAGAGAGGGGATTAAGGGTTATGGGGAGAGGGCGGGAAAGTGGAACTGAGCAGCGACAGATCAGCCATGATCTTATTGAATGGCGGGGCAGGCTCGAAGGGCTAGATGGCCTACTCCTGCTCCTATTTCTTATGTTCTTATGTTCTCCCACACAACCACCAGCTCCCCACACACCCATCCCTGTCCACCGCGCTCTCCCACATCCTCACACCTTCCCTCCATCCAGATTCCCTGCCCAGGGGAGTCGATGAATGGGGGTTTGGGATGGGGGGGGTGGGGGCGCAGTGAGTTTTCACTCAGAGACTGGGAGCAGCAGTCAGCTCTCCAGCTACCCCCTCGCGCCCAGATGCCCCATTCTGTTACAGAACGTGGGCAGCAGCACGATCCACACACTCGCCTCACACAAACACTCACACACACACAGACACACACACACAGACACACACACAACACACACACAGACACAGACACACACACACACACACACAGACACACACACAACACATAGGCACACACACACACACAGACACAGACACACACACAAAACACATAGGCACACACAGACACAGACACACACACAACACATAGGCACACACAGACATGTACACACACTCACTCACGCACATTAACTGACACACATACATACATATGTACACACAGATACACACACACACCCTCACACTCTTCACCTTCTATCACACCCCATGCCTGCCCTGGCACCCCCTTCACCACCCCTACAAATGGAGACATCACTGATCAGGTCACCAACTGGAGACTCTCGACAGGATCCCCCCTGAATTTACGGGGTTGTGATTATTGCCAATGCTCCTGGCACCCAGTAAGCATTCATTTTCCATCAGATTCCCCTTCCCAAGCTGAGTTTCAGTGAGGCAGGAGACTGAGGGAGAATTGACCGAGGTTCTGATCTGATTCAGGGTGTCCTCGATATCGACAGATTATTTCTCTCATCAAAAGGTTCCCAAATTGCAAAGTGTCTCTGATACAAAACCTTGCTGGAATAATAACTGTCCCACCGAGAGGCCCCCTGAATGGAGTGTGACTGTGGCGAGACCCTCTCCCTCATCGTACCTTCCTGTACAGCGCACTGCATCACATCGCTGTCCCACTCAGCCACATCATTCCCTTTGTCTTCACTGCTCCACGTCTCCATTGCCTCCGACTTCCCAGATCCACACAAATTGAGCCGATTCCTCCTGGAATTTTCACATTTTGGTTTCCAGCTTCAGGTTTCTACAGAATCAACCTGCCCTTAGCATTGGTGGAGAAAGCAGCCAAACACACTCGCTCGCTGCCAACCTCGCAGTTATAAACATCTGTTGGTGTTCCTGCCATCCATTGACTGAAAGCTCGGCTGAGCACTGACCGGGGGTTTATAAACATGTCACATCCAATAATACCCAACCCAGACCCAACCCAGAACCAGGTCCTACTCAGGAGGGAGACAGCAAGATTGCTCAAGGGCTTTTTATAAAAATAAACCTCCACACTTTGATATTGGTCATCTCGAACTATTCTCCAAAGTTCAAGAGATTTTTTCTGTAAATATTTAACTGAATGTTATTCTGAAATTGGGGTTTGTATTTGATGGGTTTTAACCCCAACCCCTGCAGACGGGGGGAATGGTTGATTCCTCGGTCAACGTTACAGTAAACCTGAATCAGGGGACTTACAACGGGGCAAAGCTACAGTCACCCCAGCGAGAGCACACAGAAACATCCCCTCACCCCCACACGCACTCACACACACACTGACACAGTCAACATACACACACTCACACACACACACACTCACAACACACCTCACTGACACACTCACACACACCACGCTGACGCTCACAGAGACACACTCAAACACACACACTCACACACACACTGACACACTCACACATACACACACTCACACACACACCTCACTGACACACACACACATACACACACACACACAGACACGCACTCACTCATACACACACACTCACACACACACACACCTCACTGACACACTCACACACATACACACACACACACACACAGACACGCACTCACTCATACACACACACTCACACACACACCTCACTGACATACACACACACTCACACACACACATTCACACACTCACACTGGCTGTTGAGTTTTTCTCCACTTTCACTCTCTAACGCTGCCTCTGTCACTCCTCGTCACTCCCAGTTTCAGCATTTCTTTGTCTGCCTCATTCTTTCTCTATTTTTAACATTCTCTCCATCTTTGTATTCACACATTCTTCTCTTTAATTCTCTTTCACTCAGAATATTTTCTGTTAATCTCTGGGTTGCCCCAAAATTCAATATCAGCGATCACCATTACAGAGTGAAGTTCAGAAAGCAGCGATTGGAGAGGGGCGGGGGCGATACTGCGGGGGAGAGGGGCGGGGGAGAGGGGCAGGGGCGATACTGCGGGGGAGAGGGGCGGGGGAGAGGGGCAGGGGCGATACTGCGGGGGAGAGGGGCGGGGGAGAGGGGCAGGGGCGATACTGCGGGGGAGAGGGGCGGGGGAGAGGGGCAGGGGCGATACTGCGGGGGAGAGGGGCGGGGGAGAGGGGCAGGGGCGATACTGCGGGGGAGAGGGGCGGGGGAGAGGGGAGGGGCGATACTGCAGAGAAGAGAGGTGGGGCAGTACTGCGGGGGAGAGGAGCGGGGGGGCAATGCCGTGGGGGAGAGGGGCAGAGTGACGCCGTGGGGGAGAGGGGAGGGGAGTTTCCAGGGTGGAGGCAGGTGAAAAATGGAAACTGAGAGACAAGGGATTATACAATAAAATTGTGACTGTTAAAAGAAATGTTGTTCCTTTAATGGAACCATTTGCAATAAATGAGTGTGTGTGTGTGTCTGGGCAGTGTGTGTGTGTGTCAGTGTGTGTGTGTGAGTCTGGGCAGTGTGTGTGTGTGTCAGTGTGTGTGTGTGTCAGTGTGTGTGTGTGAGTCTGGGCAGTGTGTGTGTGTGTCAGTGTGTGTGAGTGTGTGTGTGTCAGTGTGTGTGAGTCTGGGCAGTGTGTGTGTGTGTCAGTGTGTGTGTGTGTCAGTGTGTGTGTGTGTCAGTGTGTGTGAGTCTGGGCAGTGTGTGTGCGTTGAGATATTACTCAGAGTGCTCTCTGGGTTTTGCGGGATCTGTGGTCTGGTTTGCAATGCCAGTGCTGAGCTCAGAGTTTTATCTGCAGATTCACTTCGAAAACAGATAATCAAATCCCAGCTCCTGCTTTGTGGCCTTAGAATTAATTCTGATTGATGTCAAGGATTGAGAATAATCTCGCAAACTTTTAAAATCCCTGAGATTCTCATCGAATTACATTGTTTACAGCACAGAAACAGACCATTCAGTCCACCCATTCTCCTCACCCTTAATTCACTCAGCCTCCCCTCAAATCTATCTATTGGATTTACCCCAACCACTCCCTGTGGGAGCGAGTCCCACATTCTCCCCACTCCCCGTGGGAGCGAGTCCCACATTCTCCCCACTCCCCGTGGGAGCGAGTCCCACATTCTCCCCACTCCCCGTGGGAGCGAGTCCCACATTCTCCCCACTCCCCGTGGGAGTGAGTCCCACATTCTCCCCACTCCCCGTGGGAGCGAGTCCCACATTCTCCCCACTCCCCGTGGGAGCGAGTCCCACATTCTCCCCCACTCCCTGTGGGAGCGAGTCCCACATTCTCCCCACTCCCCGTGGGAGCGAGTCCCACATTCTCCCCCACTCCCTGTGGGAGCGAGTCCCACATTCTCCCCACTCCCCGTGGGAGCGAGTCCCACATTCTCCCCCACTCCCTGTGGGAGTGAGTCCCACATTCTCCCCACTCCCCGTGGGAGCGAGTCCCACATTCTCCCCACTCCCCGTGGGAGCGAGTCCCACATTCTCCCCACTCCCCGTGGGAGCGATTCCCACATTCTCCCCACTCCCCGTGGGAGCGATTCCCACATTCTCCCCACTCCCCGGGGGAGCGAGTCCCACATTCTCCCCACTCCCTGTGGGAGCGAGTCCCACATTCTCCCCACTCCCCGTGGGAGCGAGTCCCACATTCTCCCCACTCCCTGTGGGAGCGAGTCCCACATTCTCCCCCACTCCCTGTGGGAGCGAGTCCCACATTCTCCCCACTCCCTGTGGGAGTGAGTCACACATTTGAAAGCCCCACCAACGCCTGTCTCAGAAGCTTAAGGAAATTTGGCATGTCCCCTCCAACTCTCACCAACTTCTACAGATGCACCATAGAAAGCATCCTTTCCAAATCTATCACAGCTTGGTGTGGGCTCCTGCTCTGCCCAAGATCACAAGAAACTACAAAAGGTCATGTACAAAGCCCAATCCATCACTCAAACCAGCCTCCCATCCATTGACTCTGTCTACACTTCCCGCTGCCTTGGAAAAGCAGCCAACATAATCAAGGACCTCACACATCCCGGACATTCTCTCTTCCACCTTCTTCCGTCAGGAAAATGATACAAAAGTCTGAGGTCCCGTACCGACCGACTCAAGAACAGCTTCTTCCCTGCTGCTGTCAGACTTTTGAATGGACCTACCTCACATTAAGCTGATCTTTCTCTACACCCTCCCTGTGACTGTAACACTACATTCTGCACCCTCTCCTTTACTTCTCTATGAACAGTATGCTTTGTCAGTATAGCACGCAAGAAACAATACTTTTCACTGTATGTTAATACATGTGACAATAATAAATCAGATCAAATTGAAAAAGCAGCCTTGTTGAGTTCCCACAGTCCGTACCGCCTCCCAATACTCACGGAAATACTTGAGTGTCTCCTCAACTTGTTCCTGTGTGAGGCTGATGTCAACGTCGGGAGGTATCAGAGGAGTGTTTAACCAATCATCGTGACTGTAACCATACACCGCGTCTGCCCTCAGTGTGTACCTCGGTAAACCCTCCTCCAACAAGCTGAAAATCTCCACCTCAGGAACATTTTCACTGTAACACACATCTGTGAACCAAAGAGAATTAAATAACTCCAACAGCAAGAGGGGAATATAGACACAGAGAGGAAACGAGAGAGGGGGACAAGGGGAGAGCGGGGGACAGGGGAGAGAGAGTGGGGGGGACAAGGGGAGAGAGTGTGGGGGGAGACAAGCGGAGAGAGTGTGGGGGGTAAGGGGAGAGGGAGTGGGGGGTAAGGGGAGAGGGAGTGGGGGGACAGGGGAGAGAGAGTGGGGGGACAAGGGGAGAGGGAGTGGGGGGAGACAAGGAGAGAGGGAATGGGGGGGACAAGGAGAGAGGGAGTGAGGGGCAAGGGGAGAGGGAAGGAAACTGGGAGAAAAACATTCCTAAAACTGAAATCAATCCATCAGGTGGACAGAATAACCAATGAGAATTGCAGCACGATGTACTGCAACAAATTCTCAGAATGATTTCCAGGGTTGGGAAAATTAAAGACTGATTATCGCACAGTCCTGCAACCTGAGGCTGAACTCATCTCTTCACTCTTGGACAACGTGAAGATTGAAATAAAATCAAAGATGCAACAAGGGGAATTGTCACCAAAACAGTGTTCAGGAATTGTTACAGCCCAGAGCTCGATAGGAATTTCCGTGAATTTAACTCCACTCAATATTTTTTTCATTCATTTATGGGACATGGCCAGCATTTATTACCAAGCCCTAGTTGCCCTTGAGAAGGTGATGATGAGCTGCCGTCTTGAATCGCTGCGTCCATGTTCTGTGGGTTGCTGCCGTTAGGGAAGGAATTCCAGGGTTTTGACCCAGCGGCTGTGAAGGAGCAGCGATATATTTCCAAGTCAGGATGGTGAGTGGCTCAGAGGGGAACTTGCAGGGGGTGGTGTTCACCATGTATCTGCTGTCCTTGTCCTTCTAGATGGGAGTGTTCGAGGGTTTGGAAGGTGCTGTCTCAGGATCTTTGGTGAATTGCTGCAGTGCATCTTGTAGACGGTACACACGGCTGCTACTGAGCATCGGTGGTGGAGGGAGTGGATGTTTGTGGATGTGGTGCTGCTTTGTCCTGGGAAATCAGTGAGATCAACCCAATAACCTCACTTGTCAAACTAGGCGAGGGGACTTTATAAACCAAATCTGGCCGTAACCATGGATTTTAACAATTGCCTCTTGACAAACAGTCCAGTCTTCTAATCACATTTCTAACATCTGGCCATCATTATCGTTTCAATACATTGCTCTGCAGCGTAACATCTGCTCAAGAAATGTTCCAGAGAACAGTGTCTCAAACTCTACAAGGTCTGTGCGGAATCATGTTCCGAATGGACAAAATCCTCACACGTACATAGCTCCAGCAGTGAGCGTGACTGCAGGGTCAGAGCAATCCTGAGAATTCTGCGCGATGAGGGTCTAACATTGGAGCAGCTGGAAACAGGCGTGTCCAAACTGGGAAAAACTTCCTTTCTATTACTGAATTGAGAGGAACTGATTGGACGGATCACTGCAGAAACTGTCATTCAATCCCTCCGGAGAACTGATGCAACGTTTGGCATTCCAGACACTTCCGTGTGGGACACAACTCACAAATAAACAAATCTAAACTTTGGAAATGACTTTGGCTTTGTTCACGTAACCTGTTCACCCCACTGTCCTCAAACAAATGGAGAGACCGAGAGAGGGGCACAAACCCCATTCAGGATTTATTGGCGAAAAATGAACTCCTTCGTCTAATTCTCCTGAGGTATCGATCCTCAGCACAAGAGAATGGGTTCTCATCAGAGTGGATAGGAGATTGAGAGCACAGCTTTCATCTCCGTCACAAAGACTGAACCCACATCAGCATGAAGACCCCGAGAGATAAAACAGAGTGAGGAAGAACAGAGAAACAAGCTGACACAAAACTTTAACCTCAGAGTGTGTGAGTTACCACACTGAAGCCCAGGGAGAGCACGGTGGCACAGTGGTTAGCGCTGCTGCCTCACAGCGTCAGGGACCTGGGTTCAATTCCAGCCTTGGGTTCACTGCCTGTGCGGAGTTTGCACATTCTCTCCGTGTCTGCGTGGGTTTCCTTCGCGTGCTCCCGTCTCCTCCCCCACTCCAAAGATGTGCAGGTTAGGTGGATTGGCCATGCTAAATTGCCCCTTAGTGTCAGGGGGATTATCGAGGGTAAATGCATGGGGTTATGGGGATAGGACCTGGGTGGGATTGTTGTCGGTGCAGACTCAGTGGGCCGAATGGCCTCTTTCTGCACTGTAGGAATTCTAGCAGAGAGCCTGGATGGGAGGGGTGGGTGGGTGGGGGCTGGGGAATGTTGAAGGATGTGAATATATCGGGGATAAAGACAGCTGAGGAGAGGTCGAGGGAAGACTTAACACGAGAGATATAAATGATACTGGTGTAATAATGATGTCAGATCACATGTTTTTAAAGTTTAAAGTTTATCAGTATCACAAGTAGGTTTACATTAACACTGCAATGAAGTTACTGTGAGAATCCCCTAGTCGCCACTCCCCAGTTTGGGTTACACTGAGGGAGAATTTAGCACAGCCCAATGCCCCCGAACCAGAACGACTTTCTGACTGTGGGAGGAAGCCAGAGCACCCGGAGGAAACCCACGCAGACATTGGTCATCCCATGCCAGATATGGCACGCTGCAGCTGTCCCTGTTTGGGAACTGACCCTTTAGGGTGTCCCATCACTGGGATTACTCACTGCCCCAAGTCACTGATGGAGATCAGTCTGGACTTCCTGCTGTGTAACATGGTGCAGCTGCTCCCTCTTGTGGCAAAGAGACAAATAACTGGTAAACATCACCAAATTCCTGGAGAAAAGCGCAGCACTCCCTCAGCACTGACCCTCTGACAGTGCGGCGCTCCCTCAGCACTGACCCTCTGACAGTGCAGCGCTCCCTCAGCACTGACCCTCTGACAGTGCAGCGCTCCCTCAGCACTGACCCTCTGACAGTGCAGCGCTCCCTCAGCACTGACCCTCTGACAGTGCAGCGCTCCCTCAGCACTGACCCTCTGACAGTGCGGCACTCCCTCAGCACTGACCCTCTGACAGTGCAGCGCTCCCTCAGCACTGACCCTCTGACAGTGCGGCACTCCCTCAGCACTGACCCTCTGACAGTGCGGCACTCCCTCAGCACTGACCCTCTGACAGTGCGGCACTCCCTCAGTACTGACCCTCTGACAGTGCGGCACTCCCTCAACACCGACCCTCTGACAGTGCGGCGCTCCCTCGGCACTGACCCTCTGACAGTGCGACACTCCCTCAGCACTGACCCTCTGACAGTGCGGCACTCCCTCAGCACTGACCCTCTGACAGTGCAGCACTCCCTCAAAACTGACCCTCTGACAGTGCAGCACTCCCTCAGTACTGACCCTCTGACAGTGCGGCACTCCCTCAGTACTGACCCTCTGACAGTGCGGCACTCCCTCAGCACTGACCCTCTGACAGTGCGGCACTCCCTCAGCACTGACCCTCTGACAGTGCGGCACTCCCTCAGTACTGACCCTCTGACAGTGCGGCACTCCCTCAGTACTGACCCTTTGACAGTGCGGCACTCCCCCAGCACTGATCCTCTGACAGTGCGGCACTCCCTCAGCACTGACCCTCTGACAGTGCGGCACTCCCCCAGCACTGACCCTCTGACAGTGCGGCACTCCCTCAGTACTGACCCTTTGACAGTGCGGCGCTCCCTCGGCACTGACCCTCTGACAGTGCAGCACTCTCTCAGTGAGAATGCCAGGTTATATTTTGTGTCCTGGTCTCTTGATGGGTCTTGAACTCTGGACCTTTTAACAATGTGAAGGATGGTCTGTGCTGAGCCAGGAGTTTATTGGAGCACAATTCTCTCACACCCAGAAACGGGAGCAGATACTGGAATGTGTGAAGATGCTACAGTTGGTTCTGAATGCTGTTTGCAGCCACTCAGTCACACAGTGTGTAACATCGACCAGAGCATAACACCAGAGCGAACCTGTACCTCTGTACCCAGAGGTGCATTGTGGGCTGGAGAAGATTCTGGAAGTCATTCTTGAAGTCAGTTTGAGCTGGAAGGATACAGGAATTGTGATAGTGGCTATTGATGTTCCCCAACGCAACACAGGACAACTGGTGCTGGAGGTTAACGAGGGAGACAGTCCATCCCCTCAGTGCAGGCAGCTGTGTGAGTGACAAGTTATCAATTATTACTTCTGTACGGTGTCAGGAGTTGGTGGGAATGATCTCATCGCATCAAACGTCTTGCATTTGACAAAAACATCTCAGGCAACTGGTTAAAAGGGGAGAAGGAGCAGTGCTGGCCTATCAGGCACTGAGAGAAGGTCCAGTGTTCACTCTGTTACACTCAGCAACCCCTAAAACTCACAAAATCTGAGGTTTTTGTTTTTCAAACAGTGAAAGAGGAGGAGGACCCCGAGATATTGCTCTAAATGTTGGAGCTTAAATACCCAGCAATAAAGAACACTCTACTGGATAGACACACATTCAATACAACCAACCACAAACCTGCCGAGTGAAACATTCAGTGAAACACTTCTGAAAGACTGGTTAAGGTGCATTGACCCGAACAGGCACCGGAGCGTGGCGACTAGGGGAATTTCACAGTAACTTCATTGCAATGTTAATGTGAGCCTTACTTGTGACTGATAAATAAACTAACTTTTAACTTTAAAAACTCTGACAAAGAAATGTGAGTTTGGGACATTTGCCTCTGCGTTGGGTGAGAGATCGGTGTGTGTGCGATCTATAGCGATATTCACAAACAGCTCCTTCACCAGAGTGGTTTAACCCTGGATCCTGTCATCAGTAACTGGGTGCTGAATGAGTCCTCAGAAAGAAGCAGGAAAGGGTTAAGGCGGGAAACAGATAATCCCTCGGCAACCTCACTCACAGAACAGAACCACAGCTTTGGTAAAAGCTGGAACAATTGTAGCAAATAGAACCATGGCACCCACTGCCAGCACCCACTGCCAGCACCCACTGCCAGCACCCACTGCCTGCACCCACTGCCCGCACCCACTGCCAGCACCCACTGCCCGCACCCACTGCCCGCACCCACTGCCCACACCCACTGCCCGCACCCACTGCCCGCACCCACTGCCCGCACCCACTGCCAGCACCCACTGCCCGCACCCACTGCCAGCACCCACTGCCCGCACCCACTGCCCGCACCCACTGCCAGCACCCACTGCCCGCACCCACTGCCAGCACCCACTGCCTGCACCCACTGCCCGCACCCACTGCCCGCACCCACTGCCAGCACCCACTGCCAGCACCCACTGCCCGCACCCACTGCCAGCACCCACTGCCAGCACCCACTGCCCGCACCCACTGCCCGCACCCACTGCCAGCACCCATTGCCCACACCCACTGCCCGCACCCACTGCCCACACCCACTGCCCGCACCCACTGCCAGCACCCACTGCCCGCACCCACTGCCAGCACCCACTGCCAGCACCCACTGCCCGCACCCACTGCCCGCACCCACTGCCCGCACCCACTGCCAGCACCCACTGCCCGCACCCACTGCCCGCACCCACTGCCTGCACCCACTGCCCGCACCCACTGCCCGCACCCACTGCCAGCACCCACTGCCAGCACCCACTGCCCGCACCCACTGCCAGCACCCACTGCCCGCACCCACTGCCCGCACCCACTGCCCACACCCACTGCCAGCACCCACTGCCAGCACCCACTGCCAGCACCCACTGCCCGCACCCACTGCCAGCACACACTGCTGCACCCACTGCCCGCACCCACTGCCCACACTCACTGCCAGCACCCACTGCCAGCACACACTGCTGCACCCACTGCCCGCACCCACTGCCAGCACCCACTGCCAGCACACACTGCCCGCACCCACTGCCCACACTCACTGCCAGCACACACTGCCCGCACCCACTGCCCACACCCACTGCCAGCACCCACTGCCCGCACCCACTGCCAGCACCCACTGCCCGCACCCACTGCCAGCACACACTGCTGCACCCACTGCCAGCACCCACTGCCGCACCCACTGCCCGCACCCACTGCCAGCACCCACTGCCAGCACCCACTGCCCGCACCCACTGCCAGCACACACTGCCAGCACCCACTGCCAGCACCCACTGCCCGCACCCACTGCCAGCACACACTGCCAGCACACACTGCTGCACCCACTGCCAGCACACACTGCCAGCACACACTGCCCGCACCCACTGCCCGCACCCACTGCCAGCACCCACTGCCCGCACCCACTGCCAGCACCCACTGCCAGCACCCACTGCCAGCACCCACTGCCCGCACCCACTGCCAGCACCCACTGCCCGCACCCACTGCCAGCACCCACTGCCAGCACCCACTGCCCGCACCCACTGCCCGCACCCACTGCCAGCACCCACTTCCCACACCCTTTTCCCGCAGCCAGTAGTTTCTTCTTTATATTTTAATTTTTTACTCCATTCTTAAAGTTACGAAGCCAGTGGAGATCCCTAAGCCCGGGGTGGACCCGGAAAACCTGAATCCAATCTCTCCTTCCTCCAAAAAACCAACTCAAATTCCAGCTGAATCCAACTCATGGTCTCCAGGAGGAAGGCAAACAAGGTCCAAGCTGACAATCACAGAGTCCCTACAGTGCAGAAGGAGGCCATTCAGCCCATCAAGTTTGCACCAACCACAATCCCACCCAGACCGTATTCCCGTAACCCCACATATTTACCCTGCCAATCCCCTGACACTATGGAGCAATTTAGCACGGCCAACCAACCTAACCAGCACGTCTTTGGAGTGTGGGAGGAAGCCCACACAGACACGGGGAGAATGTGCAAACTCCACACAGACAGTGACCCAAGGCTGGAATCGAACCCGGGTCCTTGGCGCTGTGAGGCAGCAGTGCCAACCACTGCCACCGTGCAGCCCACAAGATGAGGCTTCACACCCTGTCTTGGGCTCGATCTAATAATGCTTGATCTGAACCAGGGTTCAGAGCACGAACAGGGTAAATGATCAACTGGAGCAATGGCAGCTCAGAGTCTCCACACACACCGCACTGTGAGAGTGGCCACTCCATCAGTACTGACCCTCAGCGGGGCTGAGATTGTCTCCCTGTTAAACATCACCTGCAGCAATACAAAACGAAAGGTAAAGATCGACACTGGAGCAGAGTGGAATGTCCCACCCAGGATGTGAGAAATTAAACCATAAACCGCAGCAGATCCTGACGCTCCGGTGGACGCTGTGATGGGCGGTGGATAAACTTCCTGCAATGGAAGGTTTGCTCGCTCTCCATTGCACACAGTTTTCAGTTCCAGTCCGGATTGTAAAGCTGCAGCTGGGTCTCTGGGACGGTATCAGACCAGGGCTAATCCACCCTGATCCAGGTGTACACACTCTGTAGCTCCAGGTCCAGAATATAAAGACCTATTCAACTGTTACCCCACTACAGGGAAGATTGATGTATGGTCTAAGGCTGGGTGACTTGGTACGAGCCATGGTCCGTGTTTCCAGAAGGATCCGCCTTGTGATGGAGCAGGAAGGGTTCAATGGGCTGGACCGGATGATGACACTGGGTGGCAGCGTCCCCATCGACAAGGCCACAGACTGGGTTTCAGCCACACTGGGGGCAGCGGGGAGAGACAGCGCAGTCAGGATCTCTATCGACCCTGGACAAGGCACTGCTGAAACTTTGCCATCATGTGGCCGGTGAGACGGGTTCTAACTGAACCCAACACTTGGGCGTGAAGTGCGGCTTCTGGCAAATCCCCCTCGATAAAGAATCCCCAAAACTCACACCTCCGGTAGGCAGATACCGTTCCCTCTGCTTGTCTCATGGGATGTCCCTGACAGGGAGGCCTCCCAACAGTGAGTAACTCATTACAGGACAGCCCATCAGATCATTGCCAATGAATTCCTGGTCTGGGGTGCAAGAACATGATGTACGTAAGACACGATGGGCTGTGCATCAGCTGGTGAAGTCTAATCCATGTTTCACGCAGTGTAAATCTATGTTGTTAGCCTGTTCAGTTTGTATGTTGTAAATAGTTTATAGTCAGTGAGTGTTGCCGCAGACTGTTACATCTCCACCACCCCTGCTTATCCCCACCTCAAACAGGAAGGTGTAGGTTGAGTGGTCACATGATGACCTGGTTACTTTGGGGACACAAGGGTGGGCAGTGTGAGACACTGTGGGCCCGAGCTGCTCTGTGATTGCCCTCAGTCCCCGATCACCAGTTACCGGAACCCACTGAGGGGCTGGCATCAGTGGGGGTCATCTGGACACGAGAGCAAAGACCTTCCCCAGGTTGTTGCTCCATAACTTCACCAGAATGAAGCAGCAACACAAACCATCAAACACATCGACTAACACAGCAACAGGGAAGAGAAACCAATCAATAATTAACATGGAAGCTGTTGATGATTCATTCAAATAGGACTTGGAGGGGGGGTGGGGGGGTGGGGGTGAGGGGGAGGCTCCCTCCTGATACTGAGTGAATGTTTAGCTGCCGCAGGGTTACATTGAGGTGTTAGCTACACAGTGAGGTGGACAATTAAACGATTTCTATATCAGTTTTGCACACAGATGCTATTATAATCAGGATACTCCCAGGGCAATATCCCAGTTCCCACACTAATCTGCATATTGTGGACATGATGTGGAGATGCCGGCGTGGGACTGGGCTAAACACAGTAAGAAGTTTCACAACACCAGGTTAAAGTCCAACAGGTTTATTTGGTAGTAAACGCCGCTAGCTTTCAGAACACTGCTCCTTCGTCAGGAGAGTGGGGAGTTCTGACTCATCTGATGAAGGGGCAGTGTTCCAAAAGCTAGTGCCGTTTGCTACCAAACAAACCTGTTGGACTTTAACCTGGTGTTGTGAGAATTCTTAATCTGCATATTCCCTGGGCTCTATCCCAGTGCCCATGCTAATCTGCATACTCCCTGGGCGATATCCCAGTGCCCCTGCTAACAACCCACCTGGAGAGTGGGAGTAAGGCGTGAACACTATTTGGGACGTGAAAGAGTTCACACAGCCATCAATACAGCCCAATTGCAGATCCAGCTGCAGTATTCTGATCAGCCCTGAGAGAAAAGGAGACGGCGGATCCTGTCGGAAGGTTCCCTGAGCAGACTGTCAGTGTCATCTGGCAGAACGCCTCATCACCAGAACTGACAAACAAGCACCAAGATCTGGCTTGGCTGGTGGTGAGAAGGGCACTCCCCGTCAGATCCTTTATGCACGCTCGAGGTCTCAACATCACCGCACACTGCCCTCGAAGCGGCTGCGGGGCTGACGAGACGGTCGCACACCTCCTTCTGGAATGTGCCTTTGCAAAGAAGGTCTGGAGCGAGATGCAGTGGTATTGGTCAAGGTTCGTCCCGAGCAGCTCAGTGACGCAGGACTCTGTGCTCTACGGGCTGTTTCCGGGGACGCACACCGAGACAAATATCAACTGCTGCTGGAAGGTCATCAACTCGGTGAAGGACGCACTTTGGTCCGCCCGAAACTTGCTGATCTTCCAGCTGAAAGAACTGTCCTCGACCGAGTGTTGCAGACTGGCACATTCCAAGGTCCAGGACTACGTGCTGAGGGACGGGCTGAAGCTTGGGGCAGCCGCCTGCAAAGGCACAGTGGGGAAAGGCCACACTGTAAGGCCTTTTAACGGAGGCAGACCGAGGGCCCGAGAACTGCAGAACACCCTCGACCTGCGGAGCTGTGTGCCAATCTGAGCAATAACGGCACACAGTAATTTATTGAGGCATGGATATAGTTTTGAGTATTGAAATGTAATCATTGTAATCAGAATAAATCTGTAAATATTGAGACATGGATATAGTTTTTAAGTACTGAAATGTAGTCACTGTAATTTGGACAGATGTGTAAAAATGTTTTGATTCCACATTGTTTTGCTGCTCAAAGCCCTGTACATTTGTAATAGATTAATTGAGATTTTTATGAATAAAGTATATTTTTGGAAAAAAAAATTCTGATCAGCCCACAGAGGGCAGCCTGAGACTGACTATTGCTTTCTGTGCTAATACTGAGACCACTCCATTCCCCTCCCTGATGGACCTTGTGGTTCTGAGGGTCTCCCCCATCCTGTCCCACCCAGACTAGACTCCCTCGGTACACTGCAGGGCTGCCACCCACAGGCTCACATCCTGCCAGGATCCTGGCCCAGTTTCCGGTATGGGATAGGAACTCAGGGGATCACTGCTGGCAAGGATCCACTGAGAGAATCCAGTCAGGCTGCAGCCTGGAGATCAGGATCCACTGGCTGGGATCCCCCCAATACCCAGTTCTGTGTGTTTCTATAGCCTTGGATTGGTTCCATGCTGTGACCTCAGGGACACCAACAGTGCTGTTAGGGAGGGAGTTCCAGGATTTTAACCCACTGACACTGAAGGAACGGCTGATATATTTCCAGGTCGGGATGGTGAGTGACTCGGAGGGGAATCTCCAGGTGGGGGTGTTCCCAGGTATCTGCTGCCCTTGTCCTTCTGGATGGAAGTGGCCATGGGTTGGAAGCTGCTGCCTAAGAATCCTTGGTGAGTTGCTGCAGTGCATCTTGTAGACGGTACACATGGCTGTCACTGTGTGTCATAGAATCCCTACAGTACAGAAGGAGCCATTCAGCCCATCGACCCTGTACTGACCACAATCCCACCCAGGCCCTATTCCCCTAACACATTTATCCTTCTAATCCCTGCTAGTCCCCTTGACACTAAGGGGCAATTTAGCACCTGCATATCTTTGGACTATGGGAGGAAACCGGAGCTCTTGGAGGAAACCCACGCAGACACGGGGAGAATGTACAAACTCCACACAGACAGTGACCTGAGGCTGGGATTGAACCGGGGTCCCTGGCGCTGTGAGGCAGCAGCGTTAACCACTGTGCCACCCTGGGGGTGAATGTTGAAGGTGGTGGTGGGGGGAGATGCCAATCAAACAGGCCCTGTGCTCAGCCAGTCTTTACACTTTGTGTTCTTCTTGGTTACACTCACCGGTAATGGTTCCCACATTGCGGAATTCTCTCCGGTACAGCTGCTCCTGGGGATCTCTGATGGTTTCTGCAGGATGGGTTTCATCGGGTCCGATGATGAAGGTGGGTCTGGGGGCCTCGCTGGGGGTGTAAGTGGACAGTGGCCTGGCTGGAACCTGAGCCGGGGCCTCCAGTTTGACAGGAGTTATACCCAGCTGTGAACGCCCATCGGGGGAACTCGAGGCAGCTGACTGGCGGAGAGATCAGATCTCAGTTATCTCCAGAAAACCTAAAAAAAAGAAATAAAGAAGAAATGTGTTTATTTACCCGGAGGCTGCAGACATCATAACAACATCAACACTGAGAAAATACACATCAGAAACCTGCCAGGCCATTCAGCCCCTCTAGACCAGTCCACCATTTACAGGTCACAGATAACTTCATCTCACTGCCTCAACTCCACCTCCTTCATAACTTCTAATGATTAGAGTCAGGGTGTGGGGGAGAGGGAGGGGGAGATGGGGAGAAAAGGAGGGAGGGGGAGAGGGAATTAGGGAGAGGAGGAGGGAGGGTGAGAGGGAGATGGGGAGAGGAGGAGGGAGGCGGAGAGAGGGGGAGGGGGAGATGGAGAGGGGGAGCGGAGGAGGGAGGGTGAGAGGGAGATGGGGAGAAAAGGAGGGAGGGGGAGAAGGAGATGGGGTGAGGAGGAGGGGGGGAGAGAGAGGGGGAGGAGAGGAGGGAGGGGGAGAGGGAGAGGGGGAAGAGGAGGAGGGAGGGGAGAGGGAGTGGGGGGAGAGGAAGGGAAGGAGAAGAGGGAGGGAAGGAGGAGGGGGCAGTGGGGAGAGGAAGGAGAGGGGGAAGGACACGGTGGCATAGTGGTTAGCACTGCTGCCTCACAGTGCCAGGGACCAGGTTTGGGTCTGTGTGGAATTTGCACATTCTCCCCGTGTCTGCGTGGGTTTCCTCCGGATGCTCTGGTTTCCTCCCACAGTCCGAAGATGTGCAGGTTAGGTGGATTGACCACGATAAATTAACTTTTTGTGTCAGGGGGATTAGTGGGGTAATCACATAGGGCCTGGGATAGGGCCTGGGTGGGATTGTTGTTGGTTCAGGCTCAATGGGCCGAATGGCCTCCTTCTGGACTGGAGGTATTCTGTGGGAGAGGGAGGGAGGGAGAGAGATGGAGGGGGAGAGGGTGTGAGAGCTCTCGCACTCCCATTCGTGGTGTCTGACACTCTGTGAATATTTCAAGAGATGCAGAGAGGGAATGTGATTTTAAAAACATTACGAGGGCCATCCAGGCAATTAGAAAAAGCTTTTAATCATTGTGGTAAATGATTAGCTAAGAGAGATATGGAGCAGTTAGAATCTGAAGGAGATAATGTCATTATTGTCAATAAGGAAGTGGCAGATTCTTCCCAGAAACACTGGATGCAAATCAGAAACTTGTTCAAGGTTAGAAAATAATGAACCTGCAGACTGTGAAATCTGCGGAGCTGCTGCTCTATTATTTCCTTGTGATCTTGTAAAACCCTCCTGATTCCCGGATGGATCCTCAGGATGAGGACATTGTTCTGGTCCCTGTGTTATTTTGGGAAAGGTGAGAGTTAGGAACCTTTGTAGCTGCAGTCTTATCAGTTTAATGTTTGTCACGGGAACTTCCTAGGATTTGTCATCAGGAGCGGAGTGTCTGGGAACCTGGAGCTAAATGGATGAGAGAGAGGCAGCAGGAGCTGCTGGAGGGACACACAGCCCATCCTGGTTCCACACTGTCCTCACCCAGCTGTACCAGCCATTTAGTCCCTTCACCCAGATGGGCTTCAGTAGCTTCAGCTTAAGCAGTCTCCGCCACTCACTGCGGTGCTGAGTTCCTCACTGTCACCATTTCCTGGGCAGGGCTTTCTCTGAATGTTCTTTGTGATGATGGACCTCTAGTTTTGCTCTTGAGGAAATCTTCTCGCCATATCCGTTGTCTCAATGATCGATTAATCTAACGCTGTCCTGGCCAACCTCCGGATCTTTGTAAATTTCTATTAATCCGCATCTCTGTCATCCAGATCTCAGTTCGCTGTAAATCTCACTGACGCAACACTCCTGGACATTTATAAAATTCATTTACAGGACGTAGGCATCGCTGGCAAGGTCATTATTTATTTCCCATCCCTAATTGCCCCTTGAGAAGGTGGTGGAGAGCTGCCTTCTTGAACTACTGCAGTCCCTGAGGTGTAGGTACATCCACCATGCTGTGAGGAAGAGATTTTGACCCAGCGACAATGAAGGAACGGCTAATATATTTCCAAGTCAGGATGGTGAGTGGCTTGGAGAGGAGCATCCAGGCGGGGGCATCTGCTACACTTTTCCTTCCAGATGGTGGAGATTGTGGGTTGGAAGATGCTGTCAATGGAAACTTGGTGCATTTCTGCATTGCATCTTGTAGATGGTACACACTGCTGCTCCTGTTCATTGGCGGTGGAAGGAGTGAATTTGATGCGAATTAAATGGGCTGCTCCGTCCTGGATGGTGTTGAGCTTCTTGAGTGTTGTTGGAGCTGTACTCATCCAGGTAAGTGGGGAATATCCCATCCCACTCCCGACTTGTGCCTTGTGGACAGGGTTTGGGGAGTCAGGAGGAGAATTCTGTTAAATTCCCAGTCACTAATCTGTTCTTTGTTTGTAACCACAGTATGTATAAAGTTGGCTCCAGTTCAGTTTCTGGTCAATGGTAACCCCCAGGATATTGACAGTGGGGGATTCAGTGTCAGTAATGCCATTGAATGTCAAGGTGCGATGGTTAGATCCTTCCTTGTTGGAGATGGTCACTGCCTGGTACTTGTGTGGCGTGAATGTTACTCACCACTTGTCAGCCCAAGCCTGGATATGTTCCAGATCTTGCTGCATTTGAACATGGACTGCTTCAGTATCTGAGGATTGTGAATGGTGCTGAACATTGTTCAATCATCGGCGAACATCCCCACTTCTGACCTTATGATGGAGGGAAGGTCATTGATGAAGCAGCTGAACATGTTTGGGCCTCGGACACTGCCCTGAGGGACTCCTACAATGACATCCTGGTACTGAGATGATTGACCTCCAATCACCACAACCATCTTCCTTTCTGCCAGGAATACTCCAACCAGCAGAGAGTTTCCCCCGATTCCTATTGGCTCCAGCTTTTCCTCAGGCTCCTTGATGCCACATTCAGTCAAATGCGGCCTTGATGTCTATGGGCGGTACGGTAGCACAGTGGTTAGCACTGCTGCTTCACTGCTCCAGGGTCCTGAATTCAATTCCCGGCTTGGGTCATTGTCTGTGTGCAGTTTGCACATTCTCCCGTGTCTGCTTGGGTTTCCTCCGGGTACTCCAGTTTCCTCCCACTGTCCAAAGAGGTGCAGGTTAGGTTGATTGGCCATGCTAAAATTGCCCTTTCTGTCCTGAGATGTGTAGGGTAGAGGGATTAGTGGGTAAATATATAGGGATATGGAGGTAGGACCTGGGTGGGATTGGGGTCAGTGCAGACTCAATGGGCCAAATGGCCTCTTTCTGTGCTGTAGGGATTCTAAGTCTAAGTCACTCTCACCTCACCTCTGGGATTCAGCTCTTTTGTCCATGTTTGAACCAAAGCTGACTACGTGCTAATTGGAATAGAAACAGCAGGATATATCGGATAAATATGTGGCTGAAAAGGTGATGTGAGAGGGAGGGTTTCAGATTCCTAGGGCATTAAGATTGGTTCTGGGGGAGGTGGGACCTGTACAAACTGGACTGGTTACACCTGGGCAGGACTGGGAGGGAGTCACTTGCTAGAGTGGTAGGGGAGGGTTTAAGAACATAAGAAATAGGAGCAGGAGTAGGCCATCTAGCCCTTCGAGCCTGCCCTGCCATTCAATAAGATCATGGCTGATCTGTTGTGTCTCAGTTCCACTTTCCCGCCCTCTCCCCATAACTCTTAATCCCCTTGCCTATCAAAAACCTATCTACCCGCGTCTTAAATATATTTAGCGAGGTAGCCTCCACCACTTCAACGGGCAGAGAATTCCAGAGATTCACCACCCTTTGAGTGAAGAAGTTCCCCCTCAACTCTGTTCTAAACTGCCCCCCCTTTATCTTGAGGCTGTGCCCCCTAGTCCTACTGTCCTTTCTGAGCGGGAAGAACCTCTCCACCTCTACCCTATCCATCCCCTTCATCATCTTATACGTCTCAATAAGATCCCCCCTCATCCTTCTAAACTCCAACGAGTACAAGCCCAGTCTATTCAGTTTCTCTTCATAGTTCAACCCCCTCAACTCCGGCATCAGCCTAGTGAACCTCCTCTGCACTCCCTCCAAGGCCAAAATATCCTTGCGTAAGTGCGGTGCCCAAAACTGCACACAGTACTCCAGCTGCGGCCTCACCAATGCCCTATACAGCCGCAGCAAGACCTCCCTACTTTTATATTCAATCCCCCTCGCTATGAAGGCCAGCATCCCATTTGCCTTCCTGACCACCTGCTGCAACTGCAAGCTGGGTTTTTGCGACTCATGCACAAGGACCCCCAGGTCCCTCTGCACCGTAGCATGCTGCAGTTTTTCGCCCTTTAAATAGTAATCCCTCCTACTATTATTCCTGCCAAAGTGGATAACCTCACACTTGCCAACATTGTATTCCATCTGCTAATTTAAACTAATATGGCAAGGGAATGGGAACTTTCATAAGGTTTCAGAGCAGGGGGAATCAAGAACAAAATGAAAAGACAGCAGGGAGAATAACAAAAGTGATAGGCAGAGAAATCAAGGACCAGAGTCAGGTATGGACACAGTAAAGAATAGTAGGAAAGGGGCAAGGAACATCAAAAGGATTAGCCTTAAGGTTTTGTACCTAAACACTTGGAGCTTTCAACAGAAAATGAATGAATTCATTGCACAGATATGAAGAGATGTGATATAGCTGGGATTACAGAGATGTGGTTCCAAGGGTGACCAAGGGTGGGAAGTAAACATTGAGGGCTATTCAGTGCTTAGGAAGGACAGATGGAAAGGAAAAGATGGCAGAGTTGCCATGTTGATTAAAGATGATATTGGTATGATATTGAGGAAAGGGTTTAGTGTAGCTGATGTGAAATGTGTATGGGTCAATTTAAGAAACAACAAGAGGGTAACAACATTGCCGGGCGGTATACAGACCACCAACCTGTACTAATGTTGGGAATAGCATTAGCCAGGAAATCAGGGATGCATGTATTAAAGGAACACTTGTAATTATTGGTTTTAATCTGCATTTAGATAGGGAGAGCCAAATTAGTCACAGCACAATAGAGGAGGAATCTCCAGGGTGTATACGGGGTGGTTTTCTGGACCAATAAGTTCAGGAACCAACAAGGGAGCAGGCTGTCCTTGACTGGGTGACGTGCAATGAGAAAGGATTAGTTGGCAATGTAGTTGTGAGAGAATCCTTGGGGATGAGTCGCTATAATATGGTGAATTCTTTGTCAAGGTGGATAATGACGTAGTTGATTCTGAGACCAGGGTTCTGAATCTCAATGAAGGGAACTATGATGGTGTGAGGCATGAATTAACCGTGATGGACTGGGAAACATTACTGAAAGGAAAGACAGTGGACAGCCACTGGCAGGCATTTAAGAAACATATAGGTGAAGAGTGGAAAGGGAACTGTGAACAAACCATCTGACCAGTATCAGATTCAAGGAAGAAGCTTACAAATTGGTAAGAAAAAGCAATAGGCCCAAGGATTCTGAGCAGTTTAAAATTCAGCAAAGGAGCTCTAAGCGATTGATTAAGAAGGAAAAATAGAGTATGAAAGTGAGCTGGCAGGGAACATATAAACTGACTGTAAAAGTTTCTATAGGTATGTGAAGAGAAAAAGATTGACAAAAACAAATGTAGGCTCCTTACAGTCAGAAATGGGAGAAATCATAATGGGGAAAAAAGTAATGGCTGAGGAATTAAATTTGTACTTCGTTTTAGTCTTCACAAAGGGAGACATGAATAATGTACCAGAAGTGCTGGGAGAAATACATTTTAGTGAGCTGAAGGAAATCAGCATTAACAGAGAAATGGTTTTGGGGAAATTGATGGGACTGAAGGTGGATAAATCTCCAGGTCCTGATCATCTTCAACCCAGAGTACTTAAGGAACTGGCCCTGGAAACAGTAGATCCATTGGTGGTTATTTTCCAAAATTCTTTGGATTCTGGAATAGTTCCTACAGATTGGAGAGTAGCTAATGTAAGCCCACTATTCAAAGAGGGAGATAGAGAGAAAACAGGGAACTATAGACCAGTGAACCTAACGTCACTACTGGGGAAGTAGTTAGAATCCATTCTCAAGGATTTCATAACTCAGCATTTGGAAGGCGGTGGCATAATCAGACACAGTCAGCATGGATTTACAAAAGGGAAATCATACTTGAAAATCTATTGGAATTTTTTGAGGATGTAATTAGTAGAGTTGATCGAGGAGAACCAGTGGATGTGGTTTATTTAGACTTTCAGCAGGCTTTCGACAAGGTTTCACATAACAGATTCTGATGTAAAGTTAAAGCACATGGGATTGTGGGTAATGTCTTAGATAGATAAAAAGCTGGTTAGCAGATAGGAAGCAAAGAGTTGGCATAAATGGGTCTTTTTCCGATTGGCAGTCAGTGAATAGTGGGGTTCCGCAGGGATCTGTGCTGGGACCCCAACTGTTCACATTATATATTAATGATTTGGAAGAGGGAACTGAATGTATTATCTCCAAATTTGCAGATGATACAAAGTTGGGTGAGAGGGTGAGCTGTGAGGAGGATGCAGAGATGCTTCAGTGTGACTTGGACAGACTGAGTGTGTGGGTATCTGCATGGCCGATGCAGTATAATGTGGATAAATGTGAGGTTATCCACTTTGATAGCAATAATAGGAAGACAGATTATTACTGGAATGTGTGTAAATTGAGAGAGGCGGATACTCAGTGAGACCTTGATGTCCTCGTGTATCAGTCACTGAAAGTAAGTGTGCAGGTACAGCAGG
This sequence comes from Carcharhinus amblyrhynchos, assembly GCF_965287045.1. Lineage (NCBI taxonomy): Eukaryota > Metazoa > Chordata > Chondrichthyes > Carcharhiniformes > Carcharhinidae > Carcharhinus > Carcharhinus amblyrhynchos. Next base: position 40,061,150 of record NC_137350.1, on the reverse strand, counting down.
CAGTAAAGAAGGGAAATGGTCTGTTGGCCTTCACAGTGAGAGGATTTGAGTACAGGGATAGGGATGTTTTGCTGCAATTGTAAAGGGTGTTGGTGAGGCCACACCTGGAGTATTGTGTGCAGTTTTCATCTCTTTATCTGAGGGAGGATGTCCTTGTTACAGAGGGAGTACAGTGACGGTTTTCCAGGCTGATTCCTGGGATGGCAGGTCTGTCATATGAGGAGGGACGAAGTCAGGATTATATTCACTGGAGTTTAGAAGAGTGAGAGGGGATCTCATAGAAACTTATAAAATTCACACAGGGTTAGACAGGGTAGATTCAGAAAGAATTTTCCAGATGGTGCAGGAATCCAGAACTAGGGGTCATAGTTTGAGGATAAGGGGTAAACCTCTTAGAACTGAGGGGAGGAGAAATTTCTTCACCCAGAGGGTGGTGAATGTGTGGAATTCACTCCCACAGAAAGTAGTTGAGGCCAAAACATTGTCTGATATCAAAAAGAAATTAGATATAGTTCTTGGGGCCAAAGGGATCAAGGGATATGGGGGGGCAAGGAGAATCCAGGATATTGAATTCGATGATCAGCGTGATCAAAATGAATGGCAGTGCTGGCTCGAAGGACTGAATGGCCTCCTCCTGCTTCTAGTTTCTATGTAATGAGGTCAGGAGCTGAGTGACCCCCTGGCAGAACCCAAACTGGGCGTCACTCAGCAGGTTATTGCTGAGCAGGTGCAGCTCGATAGCGCTGTCGATGACCCCTTCCATCACTTTAATGATGATTGAGTATAGACTGATTGGCCGTGTTGGATTTGTCCTGTTTTTTGTGTACAGGACATACCTGGGCAATTTTCCACTTTGCTGGGTAGATGCCAGTGCTGTAACTGTACCGGAAGAGCTTGGCTCGGGGAGCGGCAAGTTCTGGAACACAAGTCTTCAGTACTATTGCCGGAACGTTATCAGGGCCCATTGTCTTTGCAGCGTCCGGTGCCTTCAGGCACTTCTTAATATCACATGGAGTGAATCGAATTGGCTGGAGGCTGGCATCTGTGATGCTGGAGACCTCCGGAGGAAACTGAGATGGATCATCCACTCGGCACTTCTGGCTGAAGATTGTTGCGAGTGTTTCAGCCGTATCTTTTACACTGATGTGCCGGGCTCCTCCATCATCGAGGACAGGGATATTTGTGGGACCACCCCCTCCAGTGAGTTGTTTAATTTAATTTAGATATGCCTGGTGCTGCTCCCAGCGTGCCCTCCTGCACTGGAGCCAGGGTTGATGCCCTGGTTTGATGGTAATGGTTGAGTGGGGGATATACCGGGCCGTGAGGTTACAGATTGTGCTGGAGTATAATTCTGCTGCTGCTGATGGCTCACAGCCCCTCATGTCCAGTCTTTGAGTTGCTGGATCAGTTTGAAGTCTGTCCCATTTATCACAGACACGAGGAGAACATGCATACTCCACACAGACACGGGGAGAACATGCAAACTCCACACAGACACGGGGAGAACATGCAAACTCCACACAGACACGGGGAGAACATGCAAACTCCACACAGACACGGGGAGAACATGCAAACTCCACACAGACACAGGGAGAACATGCAAACTCCACACAGACACGGGGAGAACATGCAAACTCCACACAGACACAGGGAGAACATGCAAACTCCACACAGACACGGGGAGAACATGCATACTCCACACAGACACGGGGAGAACATGCAAACTCCAGACACGGGGAGAACATGCAAACTCCACACAGACATGGGGAGAACATGCAAACTCCACACAGACACAGGGAGAACATGCAAACTCCACACAGACAGTGACCGAAGTCGGGAATCGAACCCAGGTCCCTGGCACTGTGAGGCAGTAGTGCTAACCACTGTGCCACCTTCAGTGTGAAGACTGGATTTTGTCTCCATAAGGCCTGTGTAGTGGTCACTCCTGCATCTGGTAGACCGCAGGTTCCTTTGCCTGTTTGACCTGGTGCCATGAGACTTTATGATCCGGAGTCAATGTTGAGGTCTCCCAGGGAAATGCCCTCCCAACTTTATACCACTCTGCCACTGCCACCCCTGCATCTTGCTGGTGGGACAGGATATTCCCAGTGATGGTAGGGTCTGGGACACTGTCTGTACGGTATGATTCTGTGAGTGCGACTACATCAGGCTGTTGTTTTACTAGCCTGTAGGACGGCGCTCCCATTGTAAGGAAGACATTGCAAGGTTGTCAGGGCTGGGTTTGCCATTCTCAAACAGATTATTACAGAGTACAAATAACGCAGAGGATTAGTGAAATGGAGAATGACTACAGAATGCCAAGGGGCTGAGGGATTTAGGTTTCTCGTGCAGGAGTCACAAGATCTCAGTGTGTAGGTGCAGCACGTAATCGAGAATGGAATGTTATCCTTTATTATGACAGGAATTGAATAAAATGGTAAGGATACTCCAGTTACATAGGATATTGGTGAGATTACATCTGGAATATTGTTTCCGGTTTGGTCTCCTTATTTAAGGAAAGAGTAACCGTATTAGAGGCAGTTCAGAGGAGGTTTACTGGATTGGTACCTGGAATGGGGGGGTTGTTTTATGAGGACAGATTGGACAGACTGGGATTGTTTCCAGTGGAGTGTGGAGGAGCGAGGGGTGACTGGGTTGAAACATATGAGATGGTTACAGTGAGATGGCGCTGGAGCGAGGCGACTGCTTGTGAGTGGTCCCCAGTATATCCTCTAATCTCATCCTTTATTCCCATTACACTAAATCTGCACCCTCTCCTTTCCTCCTCCCCTATGTACTCTATGAATGGTATGCTTTGCCTGTATAGTGCACAAAAAACAATACTTCTCACTGCTACCATTACATGTGACAATAATAAATATCAAATAAAAAGATCCTGATTGGTACTGATAAGATATACAAACCAAACCACAGAATATATGGAAATCTATTCAAATCTCTGCCACCGACAGGGCAGATCCGAGGTAATCCTATCCCCTGTGAATGAACTACAGTACGTCGATGGTGATTGCATCAGCACAGACTGGGGGGGCCGAGTTCCAAGCCATCATCAGTACGTTTACCAAGGTGTACGAGAGCTTGGGTCAATGGTCCTGTACCAACCGGCACACAACACTGATCCCCTCCCCTCCCTGCCACCATCCCAGTTATCAATATCAATAACAAGGCCTTGGACAATGTGAATCGCTGTCCATGTATAAAAACATAGAAAATAGGAACAGGATGAGGCCATTCGGCCCTTCAAGCCTTGTTCCAGCATTCATTGTGATCATGGCTGATCATCCAACTCAGTGACCTGTTCCTGCTTCCCTCTCATACCCGTTGATCCCTTTAACAGCAATATCAAACTAATTCTTGAAATCAGACAGTGTTTTGATCTGGACTGATTTCTGTCGTAGCAAATTCCAGAAGCAGACCACTGTCTGGATGAAGAAATTGCATTTCACCTCAGTCCTAAACGGTTTACTCCTTAACCTAGACAATGTCTCAGGGCCACCTGCCATCAGAAACATCCTTCCTGCATCTACCCTGTTAAAATTCTATATGTTTCTATCAGGTCCACCCTCATTCTTCCAAACACCAGAGAATATAATCCTAACTGATTCAACTTCTCCTCATGTCAGATCTGCCATCCCAGGAATCTGCCTGGTAAACCTTTGTTGTACTCCCTCTATAACAAGGACATCCTTCCTCACATAAGGACACCAAAATATTGCAGCTGTATAAGGTGCTGGTGAGGCCACACCTGGAGTACTGTGTACAGTTTTGGTCTCCTTACCTGAGAAAGGATATACTGGCACTGGAGGGGTTGCAGAGGAGATTCACTAGATTGATTCCGGAGTTGACTGGATTGGCTTATGAGGAGAGACTGAGTAGATTGAAACTATACTCAGAAGAGGGGAGATCTTACAGGAACATATAAGATGATGAAGGGAATCGATAAGATAGAAGCAGGGAAGTTGTTTCCACTGGTGGGTGAAACTAGAACTAGGGGGCATGGCCTCAAAATAAGGGGGAGCAGATTTAGGACTGAGTTGAGGAGGAACTTAGAACATAGAACATAGAACGTAGAACATTACAGTGCAGAACAGACCCTTCGGCCCATGATGTTGCACCGACCAGTTAAAAAGCAATGACCCTCTAACCTAAACCAATCCTTTTCCATCCATAAACCTATCCACGGATCTCTTAAACGCCCCCAAACTAGGCGCATTTACAACTGCAGCAGGCAGGGCATTCCAATCCCTCACCACCCTCTGGGTAAAGAACCTACCCCTGACATCCGTCCTATAACTACCCCCCCTTAATTTAAAGCTATGCCCCCTCGTGCTAGCTTTCTCCATCCAAGCAAAAAGGCTATCACTGTCCACCCTATCTAAACCTCTAATCATCTTATATGTTTCAATAAGGTCCCCTCTTAGCCACCTTCTTTCTAACGAAAACAACCTCAAATCCCTCAGTCTCTCCTCATAGGACCTCCCCTCCATACCAGGCAACATCCTGGTAAACCTCCTCTGCACCCTCTCCAAAGCCTCCACATCTTTCCTATAATGTGGGGACCAGAACTGCACACAATACTCCAAGTGTGGCCGCACCAGAGTTTTGTACAGTTGCAACATGACGCTGCGGCTCCTAAATTCAATCCCCCTACCAATAGACGCCAAGACACCGTATGCCTTCCTAACAACCTTATCTACTTGATTCCCAACTTTCAGGGATCTATGTACACATACACCTAGATCCCTCTGTTCATCCACATTATTCAGAGTCCTCCCGTTAGCCCTATACTCAACACATCTGTTATTCCTGCCAAAGTGAATTACCTCACACTTTTCCGCATTAAACGCCATCCGCCACCTCTCGGCCCAGCTCTGCAACTTGTCTAAGTCTCCCCGTAAACTATGACACCCTTCCTCACTATCTACCACACCTCCGACTTTGGTGTCATCAGCAAATTTACTAATCCACCCAACTATACCCTCATCCAAATCATTTATAAAAATTACAAACAGCAGTGGCCCCAAAACAGATCCCTGAGGCACACCACTTGTAACAGAACTCCATGACGAATACTTACCATCAACCACCACCCTCTGTCTCCTATCTGCTAGCCAATTCCTGATCCAATTACCTAAATCACCCTCAATCCCATGCATCTGCATTTTCTGCAGAAGCCTTCCATGGTGAACCTTATCAAACGCCTTACTAAAGTCCATATATACCACGTCAACTGCCTTACCCCCATCCACCTCTTTGGTCACTTTCTCAAAAAACTCAATAAGGTTAGTAAGGGACGACCTACCCTCCACAAAACTATGTTGACTATCTCCAATCAATTCATTACTCTCCAAATAACTATAAATCCTATCCCTAATAATTTTTTCTAAAACCTTGCCCACAACAGAAGACTCACCGGTCTATAATTCCCAGGGAAGTCTCTGTTCCCCTTCTTAAACAATGAGACAACATTCGCTATCCTCCAGTCTTCTGGCACTATACCTGTGACCAACGACGACCTGAAGATCAGAGCCAGAGGCTCTGCAATCTCCTCCCTTGCCTCCCAGAGAATCCTAGGGTAAATCCCGTTCGGCCCAGGGGACTTATCTATTTTCAAACCCTCAAGAATATCTAGCACATCCTCCTTATCAACTGCAATACTGTCCAGTTTACAACCCTGTAACCCAGTGTTCTCCACAGCCACATTTATGTCCCCCTGCGTGAATACCGAAGAGAAATATTGGTTCAGTGCCTCTCCAATCTCTTCCGGTTCCACACATAACTTCCCACTGCTGTCTCTAACTGGCCCTAATCTTGCCCTAACCAATCTTCTGTTCTTAACATATCTATAGAACGCCTTAGGATTCTCCTTAATCCTATCAGCCAAAGTCTTCTCATGTCCTCTTTTAGCCCTTCTTCACTCACTCTTTAACTCCCTCCTAGCCAATCTAAAGCTTTCCAGTGCACTACCTGAGCCCTCAAGTCTCATCCTGACATAAGCCTCCTTTTTCTTTTTAACCAGCGAATCAACTCTTTTAGTACACCACGGTTCCCTCGCTCGACCATTTCCTCCTTGCCTGACAGGGACATACTTATCAAGGACTCGCAGTGGCTGCTCCTTGAAAAAACTCCACATTTTGGACGTTCCCAGACCCTGTAGTCTCCTAGTCCAACCTATGCTTCCTAATTCTCTCCTAATAGCCTCGTAATTACCCTTCCCCCAGCTAAAACTACTGACCCGAGGTTCATGCCTATCCCTTTCCATCACTAAGGTGAACGTAACCGAATTGTGGTCACTATCACCAAAATGCACCCCAACTTCCAAGTCTAGCACCTGGTCTGGCTCATTTCCCAGCACCAAATCCAATATAGCCTCACCTCTAGTTGGCCTATCAACATACTGAGTCAAAAAACCTTCCTGCACGCTTTGTACAAAAACTGACCCCTCTAATGAGCTAGAGCTATAGCTATTCCAATCAATATTAGTAAAGTTAAAGTCCCCCATAACAATTACCCTATTACTTTCACTCCTATCCAGGATTGTCTCCGCAATCCTTTCCTCAACCTCTCTAGAACTTTTAGGAGGTCTGTAAAAGACTCCCAACAGGGTGACCTCTCCTCTCCTATTTCTAACCTCAGCCCATACTACCTCAACAGACAAATCCTCATCAAACTTCCTCTCTGACACCGTGATACAATCCTTGACTAATAATGCTACCCCTCCCCCCCCTTCTACCTCCTTCTCTGCTCCGACTGAAGCATTTGAACCCCGGAACCTGCAACAACCATTCCTGACCCTGCTCTATCCATGTCTCTGAAATGGCCACAACATCAAAGTCCCAGGTACTGATCCACGCTGCAAGTTCATCCACTTTATTGCGAATACTCCTCGCATTAAAGTATACGCATTTCAAACCCTGCTCTGCCCCACCCCCACGATGCCGTGCATTGCAGTCCCCATCTATGCCCCCCTCACTTTCATCCCTGCTACTCAGGACCCCACCCCCCCTCTGAATCAGTTTAACCCCCCCTGCATAGCCTTTGCAAATTTTCCCCCCAAGATATTGGTTCCCCTCTGATTCAGGTGTAAACCATCACTCTTGTAGAGGTCCCACTTCTTCACACAAAGGGTTGTGAATGTGTGGAATTCCCTGCCCAGTGAAGCAGTTGAGGCTCCCTCATTGAATGTTTTTAAGGCAGTGGATAGATAAATTTTTGAACAGTAAAGGAATTAAGGGTTATGGTGAGTGGGCGGGTAAGTGGAGCTGAGTCCACAAAAAGATCAGCCATGATCTTATTGAATGGCGGAGCAGGCTCGAGGGGCCAGATGGCCGACTCCTGCTCCTAGTTCTTATGTTCTTAATAAAACTGCACACAATACTCCAGCTGTGGGCTCACCAAAGCTGTATAATTGCAACAAGACATTCCTGTTCCTGTACTCAAATCCTCTCACTATGAAGGCAAACATACCATTTGCATGTTTTACTGTCTGCCGCACCTGCCTGCTTATTTTTATTGCTTACTGAGCTTACTGTTAGCAACTGATGTACAAGGAAACCCAGGTCTCACTGCAAATTTCCCTCTCCCAATCTGTAGCCATTCAGACAATAAACTGCTTCCTGGTTTTGCTACCAAAGAGGATAACCTCACATTTATCCACATTATGCTGCATCTGTCATACATTTGCCTGTGCACTCAGCCTGAACCAATCACACTGAGAGATCTCTGCATCCTCCTCACAGCTCACCCTCCCACCTGTTAGCATGTAACTGGTGACAACTTTGATTGGATGTAATGTGACTAATGGGAACAAGATGTAAGCATCAGCTGACCCAGTAAAACATGGAACGAATAACAGAATGATGTAATAGTCAGCTGACCAGCTGATTCACTATAAATAAGGAACTACGTAGAACTGTGGGGAGCTTAGAGTGGCCCAGGACGAGGCCCCCAAGTTTGGAGTAATGAAGTTTCTTTATTAAACCCTTTCTTTGATTTATAAGTTGGAGTAAGTTTTGTTGTATTTTCAATAGCTGCGTTTTGAAGAGTTCCTTCTGAAGAAACACCCCCCAGCTTTGTATCATCTGCAAATTTGGAGATATTATATTTAGTTCCCTCATCTAAATTATTAATATACATTGTGAATAGCTGGGGAAACCAGCACTAACCCTGAGGTTTCCCAATAGTCACTGCCTGCAGTTTGGAAAAAAAACCCATTTATTCTTCCTCTTTGTTTCTTGTCTACCAGCCAGTTTTCTGTCCATCTCAAAACACTATCCCCAGTCTTACATACTTTAATTTTACACACCGATCCTTATGTGGGACTTTGTGGAAAGCTTCCTGAAAGTCAAATTAAACCATACCCACTGCCCTCCCCCCCCACCCTCCCCATCAACTCCACTAGTCCATCCTTAAAGAATTCCAGTAGATTCACCAAACAGGATTGTCACCTGTCAGGATTTTATACAATCTTGGAAGATGACCATCAACACATCAACTATTTACAGGGCCAATTCCTTAAGTGCTCTGGGTTGTAGATTACCAGGCTCTGGGGATTTATCCACTTTCAATCTCATCAATTTCCCCAACACCATTTCCTCACTAATACTGATTTACTAGGATACGACTGGGACTTGATGATTTATAAGGAGAGGCTGGATAGACTGGGGCTTTTTTCTCTGGAGCGTAGGAAGCTGAGGGGTGATCTTATAAAATAATGAGGGGCACAGATCAGCGAGATAGTCACTATCTTTTCCCAAAGGTAGGGGAGTCTAAACTAGAGGGCATAGGTTTAAGGTGAGAGGGGAGAGATACAAAAGTGTCCAGAGGGGCAATTTTTTTCACACAGAGGGTGGTGAGTGTCTGGAACAAGCTGCCAGAGGTATGACACTGACTCTATGACTCTATGACTGATATCCTTCAGTTCCTCCTTTTCACGAAACTCTGTGTCCCCAACATTTCTGATACATTATTTGTATCCTCCTTTGTGAAGACAGAACCAATGTTCCCCATTATAAATTCCTCACAATGAATCAAGCATCTTAAACAGAGGTTTACAGCATGGAAACAGGCTCTCCGGCCCAACTTGTCCACGCTGCCCATGTTTTACCAATATGTCTCTACTACTGCCTCTGGCAGCTCGTTCCAGACACTCACCACCCTCTGTATGAAAAAATTGCTCCTCTGGACACTTTTGTGTCTCTCCCATCTCACCTTAGTGAGTGGATCAGTGTGTGTGTCCATGAGTGTCCCGTGAGTGTGTCAGTAAGCGTGTGTGTCCATGAGTGTGTCAGTGTGATTGTGTCAGCGTGTGTGTCAGCGTGTGTGTTAGCGTGACTGTATCAGTGTGAGTGTGTCAGTGCAAGTGTGTCAGCATGTGTGTTAGTGTGTGTGTCAGTGCGTGTGTGTCAGCGTGAGTGTGTTAGTGCGTGTGTGTCAGTGCGTGTGTGTCAGCGTGAGTGTGTGTCAGCGTGAGTGTGTCAGTGTGAGTGTGTCAGTGCGTGTGTGTCAGCGTGAGTGTGTGTCAGCGTGAGTGTGTGTCAGCGTGAGTGTGTCAGTGTGAGTGTGTCAGTGCGTGTGTGTCAGCGTGAGTGTGTCAGCGTGAGTGTGTCAGTGCGTGTGTGTCAGCGTGAGTGTGTTAGTGCGTGTGTGTCAGTGCGTGTGTGTCAGCGTGAGTGTGTCAGTGTGAGTGTGTCAGTGCGTGTGTGTCAGCGTGAGTGTGTGTCAGCGTGAGTGTGTGTCAGCGTGAGTGTGTCAGTGTGAGTGTGTCAGTGCGTGTGTGTCAGCGTGAGTGTGTCAGCGTGAGTGTGTCAGTGCGTGTGTGTCAGCGTGAGTGTGTCAGCGTGAGTGTGTCAATGCGTGTGTGTCAGCGTGAGTGTGTTAGTGTGTGTGTCAGTGTGTGTGTCAGTGCGTGTGTGTCAGCGTGAGTGTGTTAGTGTGTGTGTCAGTGCGTGTGTGTCAGCGTGAGTGTGTTAGTGTGTGTGTCAGTGCGTGTGTGTCAGCGTGAGTGTGTTAGCGTGAGTGTCAGTGCGTGTGTGTCAGCGTGAGTGTGTTAGTGTGTGTGTCAGTGCGTGTGTGTCAGCGTGAGTGTGTTAGTGTGTGTGTCAGTGCGTGTGTGTCAGCGTGAGTGTGTTAGTGTGTGTGTCAGTGCGTGTGTGTCAGCGTGAGTGTGTTAGTGTGTGTGTCAGTGCGTGTGTGTCAGCGTGAGTGTGTTAGTGTGTGTGTCAGTGTGTGTGTCAGTGCGTGTGTGTCAGCGTGAGTGTGTTAGCGTGAGTGTGTTAGCGTGAGTGTCAGTGCGTGTGTGTCAGTGCGTGTGTGTCAGCGTGAGTGTGTTAGTGTGTGTGTCAGTGTGTGTGTGTCAGCGTGAGTGTGTTAGCGTGTGTGTCAGTGTGTGTGTGTCAGTGCGTGTGTGTCAGCGTGAGTGTGTTAGTGTGTGTGTCAGTGCGTGTGTGTCAGCGTGAGTGTGTTAGTGTGTGTGTCAGTGTGTGTGTGTCAGCGTGAGTGTGTTAGCGTGAGTGTCAGTGCGTGTGTGTCAGTGCGTGTGTGTCAGTGCGTGTGTGTCAGCGTGAGTGTGTTAGTGCGTGTGTGTCAGTGCGTGTGTGTCAGTGCGTGTGTGTCAGCGTGAGTGTGTTAGTGCGTGTGTGTCAGTGCGTGTGTGTCAGTGCGTGTGTGTCAGCGTGAGTGTGTCAGTGCGTGTGTGTCAGTGCGTGTGTGTCAGTGCGTGTGTGTCAGCGTGAGTGTGTTAGTGCGTGTGTGTCAGTGCGTGTGTGTCAGTGCGTGTGTGTCAGCGTGAGTGTGTCAGTGCGTGTGTGTCAGTGCGTGTGTGTCAGTGCGTGTGTGTCAGTGCGTGTGTGTCAGCGTGAGTGTGTTAGTGTGTGTGTGTCAGTGCGTGTGTGTCAGCGTGAGTGTGTCAGTGCGTGTGTGTCAGTGCTTGTGTGTCAGCGTGAGTGTGTCAGTGCGTGTGTGTCAGTGCGTGTGTGTCAGCGTGAGTGTGTCAGTGCGTGTGTGTCAGTGCGTGTGTGTCAGTGCGTGTGTGTCAGCGTGAGTGTGTTAGTGTGTGTGTGTCAGTGCGTGAGTGTGTCAGTGCGTGTGTGTCAGTGCGTGTGTGTCAGCGTGAGTGTGTCAGTGCGTGTGTGTCAGTGCGTGTGTGTCAGTGTGTGTGTGTCAGTGCGTGTGTGTCAGTGCGTGTGTGTCAGTGCGTGTGTGTCAGCGTGAGTGTGTTAGTGTGTGTGTCAGTGCGTGTGTGTCAGCGTGAGTGTGTTAGTGTGTGTGTCAGTGCGTGTGTGTCAGTGCGTGTGTGTCAGTGTGTGTGTGTCAGTGCGTGTGTGTCAGTGCGTGTGTGTCAGTGCGTGTGTGTCAGCGTGAGTGTCTCACCTTAAACCTGTGCCCTCTAGTTTTAGACCTTTGGGAAAAGATGTTGACTATCTCGCTGATCTGTGCCCCTCGTTCAATCTCTCCAGGGTGAACCCAATGATTGATTTCTTGACAGTTCTTTATTAATGTGAACCTTTGACTGTGAGGGGTTGACAATCGGGTTTCCCTGGTAATACAGGGGAGAGACGAGAATGGAGACTAGGGTCTGGCCTGAGTTACCGCCCCTCCCCCAGCGAGCCTGCTGACTGCAGTGAGGCTAATACTCAGTGGAATTGGCCACTCGCAGAGAGGATTAAACTGAACAGTATCAGAGTGTTGGCAACACACCAATCACAGCTCTGTCCCACACAGAGCGGTTTTTGCAATCGGGATCCCTGTGAAAAGTTCATTCACACGGCCCCCTTCCCCATCCCCCCAACACATATCCTCGTCCCCTCACCCCATCCCCCTCTCACCCCACTCTCCCCCTCCCCCTTACCCCATCCCCCTCTCACCCCCCTCCCCCTCACCCCATCCCCCTCCCCCTCACCCCATCCCCCTCTCACCCCACTCTCCCCCTCCCCCCACCCCCCTCCCCCTTACCCCATCCCCCTCTCACCCCCCTCCCCCTCACCCCATCCCCCTCTCACCCCCCTCCCCCTCACCCCATCCCCCTCTCACCCCACTCTCCCCCTCACTCCACTCTCCCCCTCACCCCACTCTCCCCCTCACCCTCACCCCATCCCCCTCACAACCCCCCTCCCCCTCACCCCATCCCCCTCCCCCCCTCACAACCCCCCTCACCCCATCCCCCTCCCCCTTACCCCTCCCCCTCATCCCATCCCCCTCTCACCCCCTCCCCCTCGTCCCCTGCCCCCCTTTTGTTTATCTTCTGTCGTTAGCCGTGGGTTGTATCCTTTCCTTAGTCTTTCTTTCTCGCTGGAATCTATATTTTCTGAATGTTCTGAAATATTCCTGAAATGTCTGCCAGTACATCAGCACCGACCTATCCCTGAACCTAATTACCCAGTTCACTTTAACCAGCTCTGTTTCATACTCTCATCATCGCTCTAATTGTCTCAGACTCCGTCTCCTTCCCCTTGAACTGAACTCACAATTCAATCATATAATAATCATCGTTAATTAGGGGTGCCGTTACTCTCAGATCATTAAATGGACCCTGTCTTGCTGCACATTACCTGATCTAGTCTAGCCTACTCTCCAGTTGCTGCTAAAACTTGCGTCAGGAAGAATTTATCCCGAAAACACTCTCTGAACTCTGAACCCAGGCTCCCTTTGTCAACCAGTATCATCCACCCAAAACGTAGATTAAAATCACCCAGGATTATTGCTGTACCTTTCTCACAAGCCCATTCATTTCTTCCTGTGTACCATATCCTACAGTGCGTGTACTGTAGGGGATCTATAAACCAGTCCCACAGTGACTATTTACCGTCACCCTTTACTGTTTCACATCTCTCCACAAACAGATTCTGCATCCTGATCCCCACAAATAAACTAATCGCTCTCCATTGTATCACTGTCATCCTTCATTAACAGAACAACCCCGCCACCTCATCCCACTTTCCTGTCCTTCTGGAATATCGTGTGTCCTCCAGATGCTCCGGTTTCTTCCCACACTCCAAAGATGTGGGTTAGGTGGATTGGCCGTGCTAAATTGCCCCTTCGTGTCAGGGGGACTAGCTGGGGTAAATGGGGTTATGGGAATAGGGCCTGGGTAGGATTGTAGTCAGTGCAGCCTTGATGGACCGAATGGCCTCCTTCTGCACAGTAGGATTCTGTGATTCTATCCTTTAATATTCACATCCCAATCTTTAAGAGCCGATGTCCTGAGCCCTGGCATTGGGCAGACAACACGGCCACTCAGACTCTCACTCTCAGCCACAGAAAACTGTGTCAATCGGCCTCACTATACTGTCCCCAGTGACCACAACACTCCTCTTTGCCCCCGCCCCACTTTAATGTCTTTCTGTACCTTGATGCCCCAGTCAGTTCATTCCCTGCAGCCTCCTCCCGTCTCCAGGCAGACTGCAAGAACCTTGAACCTGACGGATAATCGCAAAGTCCAAAGCTCCTCCACTCACCCCTCTCCCCTTCTCAACCCATCCCCCTCACCTATCCCCTCCCTCACCCCCCCCTTTCCTCTCCCTCCCCCACCTCACTCACTAACCCCAGATCGTTATCGAAGCCACTCATGTCCTTTGCCTGACGCCCAGCCTCCATCACACACACGCCTTCCCAGAATAACACGCAATTGTCACAGTGAAAGAGGAGGCCATTCACCCGCCATTTCCACACTGGCGATCGAACTCACCCACTGCCCACCCCCACACCCAGGCAGAATCTCCGAATACTGCCACCCATCACACCTGAGATTAGATACGGTGTGTGGACAGGCTATTCGACTGTGGGGGCATCTCCACAGCAAGTTCAATCCTTACTTCACCTGGCACTCATGCTGGAAGCCAATGACAACCATCCGGAACCAGTCAGCTGACTCAGCACAGCACAGACAGCGATCCCGTGGGTTTTGCTAATCTGTCTGTGAGGGGAGAGTTCACAGGATAGGGGAGACAGTTTACTGCCAAGAGTATCAGGGAACACAATTTGTCTCTCTCCATCCACATCCCCTCCAATGTACACACCTGGTCCCCTCGACACCTCCCTCTTCCCACCCATCGACTATCTCTTCCTCTTTTCCTACCCCCCCCCTCTCCGTCTCCTTTGCTGTTGCTAGGCAGAACTTGCCAGATGCACACCCGCTTTTGTGTGAATATTTATATTCTTCGTTTTGGGAATAAATTTGAATAAATTGAGACGATCTCTTTGTGTGGAGAGTCTGTGTGCTCCTTACCCCCCCCCCCCCCTCCCCTCCACCCTCACTCCCACATTCCCCTCCCGTACCCCTCCCCTGAGCTTGTACCCACCCCCCCGCCACCCCTCCCCCTCCTCCTACAGAAGGAATTCGCTAATCTGTTAAAGCTACGGCAGACGGCAGCAAGAAATCTCACTGGGAAAGCAGCAGAGAAAGCTGTGCCACTGAGTAACCCTGGTTAACTCCAGCTGGACTTACTGCTGGAAATTCCACCACGTGGCCTTTTACCTACAACCGCCCTACCCAGTTAAACAGCCCTGTATTTACCCTTCGCCAATATTTGTACCACAAACAGCAATGGAATTCTTTGTAACCTCTGCTCAGGTCGCCTGACAGGAATGCTTCACGTGTTGGATCGATCGGCAGGATTGGCACACTGTAGGGGTGGTGGTGGTGGGCACAGTTTCCTAAACTTTTCAAGATAAAAGCATGTGGCCCGGAGCCTCAGCATCCCACCCCATCCCAACACTCACTGTCAGAGAGATAACCTCACACCCCCTTGTTATCTGAGTGTTTATTTAGAGTTACCACAAAGCAGCCATTCTCCCGAGGGGACAGTTTCACGGGCCTCCAGATTCCATCACCCACAGGGTCTCTCTCCAAACACCAGCCAGTGCCAGTGACATGGTCCCCCCCCCGACCCACACACACACAGGGTCAGCGCAAAGCTGACTTTGGTGGCACCTTTCACAACCTGGGCCCATCGCCAAGGGTTTATCGGCCAGTGAAAAAGACTTCCTGAAATGTAGTCACTGTTGTAATGTAGAAAGCACCACAAGTAACTTCTGTACACTGCGTTTATATAGCACCTTTGAGAGATCCCACAAACCATCACTGGAGCACAGTCAGATCGGTTTGGTAACAGGTCCCAATCAGTGACAAGCAAAGGTGAGAACCCGTCAGGTGTTCTGATAGATTTACAAACACTGAGGGTGACTCACGGGGGTTAAAGGGAGAGTCTGGTTATTTGAGATTTATTCAGAGCACATTGCCCCGGTCACAGGCCAAGTCAGAAACTGCCCGGGCTCAGATTGTGGAACGCTCCCAGCTGCGGGCAGCCACCTTTAGCTGAAAGGTTTGGGGTTCCAAGGTCGAGGATAACTATTGGGGCAAGTTTATATTTTAAATAAAGGCAGAAATTTGCCAGGAAACAAACATGAGCCTCGTGCATTTGTTGTGAAAACAGTTAAAATAACGCAGCAACCCCGGAGCTGATATGAGGTGGAAATCGCCGATTGCTAAACAATTTGTGCTGATCTGTTATTAACCTCAGAAAAAAACAGCCACTATCTCCCCGTGAATGTCACTGATTTTAAAATGAATTAAACTCACCTTTGGAAGTTAGAGCTGGTACTTAGCAATGTGAACCATAGATAGACTGACAGATAGACAGGTAAGTATAGGCTTTCCATCATTCTCCAGAGACGGACAGATCGAAGCACATCTCCAACAATGAACAAGAGGTTTGAGTTGCCGAGGACTGACCTTAGAATCATATTGTGCGCATTCAGTGAGACGGCTTAAGTGACCGTTACTCCTTCATAACCAAAGGTTCTCGGGCACCCTCATGTCCCACAGCTTATTCTCCGTAACCTTCTGAAGCTGCCGAGTGTATCAGAGAGACATCAAGGGGAGGGGCCTGATTAAAACTTCCCATCACAAGTAGACTCCACACAATTCCAGGACCTCGGCCTTTCCCTTAGCTGCTTGGAGTTGCCATGGCAATCCCTCTGGCGCTGCAGACGTGAGGCCCAGCACACACCCTCACAAACAGGAGGTGCACAATTCACCTGACATGCAGGCCTCCGGCCTAGCTGTTGTTGGACTCTGTTCCCTGGAAACCAGCCAGCTGCAAGTGTCTCTTTGCCTGCACTTTATCCAAAGTACAGCCTGTCCGTCCCCACTTGGAGAAACAAGTCGTTTCAGTCAAGGATCTCCAAGCCTGCGCTGTCACAAGCTCTTACAAAACAGCTAAAACAGAGCTGCCATCGTGTGTGTAGACCAGACAGAGAGAGAGAGAAATCAGGAGAACACAGAATTACAGAAAATGGCCATTCAGCCCAAAGAGTTTATGTCCTAAGTGTTTATACTTCACAAGGGTGGCATGGTGGTACAGTGGTTATCGCTGCTGCTTCACAGCGCCAGGGGCCTGGGTTCGATTCCCGGCTTGGGTCACTGTCTGTGCAGAGTTTGCACGTTCTCCATCACGTGGGTCCCCTCCGGGAGCTCCGGTTTCCTCCCACACTCCAAAGATGTGCGAGTTCGACAGACTGGCCATGCTAAATTGTCCCTTAGCACCAGGGGATTAGCAGGGTAAATACATGGGATTACAGGGAACAAAT
Source organism: Carcharhinus amblyrhynchos (assembly GCF_965287045.1). Taxonomy (NCBI): domain Eukaryota; kingdom Metazoa; phylum Chordata; class Chondrichthyes; order Carcharhiniformes; family Carcharhinidae; genus Carcharhinus; species Carcharhinus amblyrhynchos. The sequence goes on along the minus strand of NC_137350.1, from coordinate 40,044,542 downwards.
CTGGGTGGGATTGCCCCTTAGTGTCGGGGATTACGTGGGGTTACAAGGATAGGGCTTGGGTGGGATTGTGCTGGGTGCAGACCTGATGGGCTGAATGGCCTCCATCTGCCCTTTAGGAATTCTATGGTTAATGGGGTTGGTTACAGATCGCAGCGTCTGTGCACCCCCTCTCCCTACTTTTAAAAAGCTTTCAGGATGATGTTTGTTTTTAATCAATAGATTGACAGGGTAGAAATGTAAGGTTATGTGCAACATTTATAAATTATTATTTGGGTCTCAGCTGGGAAAGTGGATGTCTGATTACAGGTCGTGTGCTTTTGAAATGATGCCAGGACCTCGGGGAAGCTGCACAGGAGGTTTGGACCCAGAATTTGTTCCCAGGCCTAAAAGGGCCTTTAAACCGAGACAACTCTGCCAAGTCAGGAAAATTTGTTAGGCCTGATTTTCCCAACATGAGTTATAGCTACCTCAGTAACGAGAATTTGGCCCTCATCTTACCCCATCAACATATCCATCCCTTTCTCCCTCTGGTGTTTATCCAGCTTCCTCTTAAACATATGGATACTATTCCCCTCAGTCCCTCCCTGTGGAGGTGTGTTATACATCCTACCCACTCTCTGAATAAAGGTTCCTCCTGAATATATTTACCAGCCCAGATTTTGAATTCATCATAACTGGAAATAACTTCCATAAGTCAAACGCTATCAAAGCCAATCCACCTGCTCAGCCTCTCCCAGGGAAAGGAGGCTCAACTTCTTCAACCCCACCTGAATTCAGGTGACCTTAGGACTCAGAAGGTCATGTGTGTGGACCCCACTCCAGAGATTTGAGAACATAACCCAGGCAGACCCACCCCGTGCCGCACTGAGTGAGTGCTGCTCAGTTGGAGAAGCTACCTTTCATCGGAAATATTACATTGAAGTCCTGTCCACCTGTTCAAGTGGGTGTAAAAGATTCCAGGGAATCCTTTAGCGATCAGGATGTCCTGGTCAACATTCCCCCCTTCACAAGACTAATTACAAACATGGCCTCACCCCTCCACTCATTGCCGTTGGCTTTTGTCTTTTTTTGGAACACAATGATCATAAGAACATGAGAACTAGGAGCAGGAGTCGGCCATCTGGCCCCTCGAGCCTGCTCCGCCATTCAATAAGGTCATGGCTGATCTTTTTGTGGACTCAGCTCCACTTACCCACCCACTCACCATAACCCTTAATTCCTTCACTGTTCAAAAATGTATCTATCCTTGCCTTAAAAACATTCAACGAGGTAGCCTCACTGGGCAGGGAATTCCACAGATTCACAACCCTTTGTGTGAAGAAGTTCCTCCTCAACTCAGTCCTAAATCTGCTCCCCCTTATTTTGAGTTCTAGTTTCACTGCCAGTGGAAATCATCAGTTTTCCATTCGTTGTCAGGCACTTTGGGACGTCCAATGGTTTCTCAAGTCACTTTATAAATACATTCTGTTTCGAAATGTCTGCATTCACCAAAACAAACTGCAACTTTTCACTATCTCTCGGAATGGGAATGTGTTGATTTTCATGTCCAGTGCCTGTGTCCGGTTCAGTGGAGAATCTCTCCCTCTGTGAAGAGGCTGATGACTGAGTATCTGTTCCATTTACTGTCACCCCCTGAACGGCAGCTCGCAGCATGTGTAACGCTCCCCCTCACTCACCCCACCCCCCACATAACCACCCCCTGGCCCGGCCGTACCTGGGGAGGTGGCTGGTCCCTTCACCTGTCCTCTCCCCCCTCACCTGATGCTGGAATCCCGGGGATCTGGTCTGGAAACGCTGATCAATAGGCAAAGTGCAGATTAGCTGCAGGGGAAATCTGTCATGATGTGGGTATGCCAGCGTTGGACTGGCGTAAACACAGTAAAAAGTCTGACAACACCAGGTTTTAGTCCAACCTATTTATTTGATAATATGCTCACAAGCTTTCGGGGTTAGTCCCTTCGTCAGGTGAATGGAGAGACTTTTTACTGGGGAAATCTGTGACAGAGATGTCACTGATCACCGTGTGTATTTACAAATCAACTCCAGCTAAAACAAATTGAAACATAGCAACAAGGGCTGGCACAGTGGTTAGCGCAGCTGCCTCACAGCGCCAGGGGCCCGGGTTCAATTCCAGCCTCAGGCCACTGTCTGTGTGGAGTTTACATGTTCTCCCCATGTCTGCATGGGTTTCCTCCGGGCACTCCGATTTCCTCCCACAGTCCAAAGATGTGTGGGTTAGGTTGATTGGCCGTAGTAAATTGTTCCTTAGTGACAGGGAGATTGGCAGGGTAAATACCTGAGGTTACAGGGATAGGCCCTGGGTGGGATTGTTATTGGTGCAGATTCAATGGGCTGAATGGCCTCCTTCTACACTATAGGGCTTCTATGAAAACAGTGAGATTAAGTGTGTGTGGACTGACAGTGCACTCACACACAGACAGAGCAGACAGCAAACACTGACACACACACACACACACAGCAGACAGCAAACACTCACAGACAGAGCAGACAGCACACACACACACACACACACACACGCACACACACACACACACACACGATCTATATGATACCAACAAAGAACAAAATCAGCCTGGGAAACAGGCCCTTCGGCCCAACGAGCCCACGCTGCAATCTCAACACCACCTCTCTACCCATGACCACTATCTAATGTTTTATGGCCATCCAGATTGATGGCCACCTGGAGTAATCTACCACAGGCACAATTTACAGCAGTTTGTTACCTTTCCTTCTTACCGTTGAATTTGATGACACTGGGCTTGATTCTGATCAGTTTGTGATGAAGGCCCTAATAGTTGAATAGTTGTTCAGTGTGGACGTTTCCAGATGAGGAACCTTCACTTCCCCAGCACGCTTGAGAATGCTTGATTTTGCCGCATCATATTTCTGGCAAAGTCAATGCCTTGAATATTGAAGGTCAACTCGAGACATTTGGATCAGTGTGAAAATTCCAAATCCTTCCCTGCTTAAACTCCAACAATGCAGAGTCCGGATTTTCCAGAATCCACTCCAGAAACAGATATTCGACGTCCCGAGAATGAAGAATAGTTTGTTTTCTGCAGCACTTTCTGAACCTTGTTGTTTTTTGTGGGATTCTCAGGGGAGCTCTCCGTTGCTGCACCATAATGGAGAGTGAGCGATCGATCGAGCATTAAAAGCTGCATTACTGAACCCATTAACCCTGCACTCAGCCCAATAATGCAGCAACTCTCTGCAGCCTCACTCGCTGAACAAGCTCTCTGCGTCACTACCTTCTGGGTCAATGTTATTTTTAGCTATGGCCCTGATTTTGACGAGAGGTTGTACATTGAGAGGTTGGTGCAGGGGGAAAGCACATCACCTGTCCGGTTAAATAGGAAAGATCGGAAGGAGAGTGAGACCATTCAAAAAGGGAGGTAGAGAGAAAACAGGGAACTGTAGACCAGTGAGCCTAGCGTCGGTACTGGGGAAGTTGCTGAGTCTATTATCAAGGTTTTCATAACTCGGCATTTGAAAGGCAGCAAAGTCAGCGTGGAAATTACAAAAAGGAAATCATACTTAATGAATCTTTTGGAATTCTTTGAGGAAGTAACTAGTAAAATTGACCAAGGAGATCCAGTGGATGTGGTTTATTTAGCCTTCCTGAAGGCTTTCAACAAGGTTTTACATAACAGGTTACCATGTAAAGTTAAAGCACATGGGATTGCAGAGATGGATAGAAAGCTGGTTATCAGATAAGAAGCAAAGAGTTGGTATAAATGGGTCTTTTTCTGCTTGACAGTCAGTGACTAGTGGGGTTCCACAGGGATCTGTGCGAGGACCCCAACTGTTCACATTATATATTAATGATTTGGAAGCGGGAACTGAATGTATTATCTCCAAATTTGCAGATCTTGCAAAGTTGGGTAGGTAGTGAGCTGTGAGGAGGATGCAGAGATGCTTCAGTGTGATTTGGACAGGCCGAGTGTGTGGGCATCTGCATGGCTGATTCAGTATAATGTGGATAAATGTGAGATTACCCACTTTGGTAGCAATAATAGGAAGACATTATTATTTGAATGGGTGTAAATTGAGAGAGGTGGATATTCAACGAGACCTTGGAGTCCTCGTGTATCAGTCACAAAGTAAGCGCGCAGGTACAGCAGGCAGTAAAGAAGGCAAATGGTCTGTTGGCCTCCATAGCGAGAGGATTTGAGTATAGGGATAGGGATGTTTTGCTGCAATTGTATAGGGCGTTGGTGAGGCCTCACTGGAGTATTGTGTGTGCCATTTTGGTCTCCTTATCTGAGGAAGGATGTCCTTGCTATAGAGGGAGCACAGTGAAGGTTTCCCAGGCTGATTCCTGGGATGGCAGGTCTGTCATATGAGGAGAGATTAAATTGGTTAGAATTATATCCTCTGGAGTTTGGAAGAGTGAAAAAGAAACTTATAAAATTCTATCAGGATTAGACAGGGTTGATTCAGAAAGAATGTTCTCAATGGTGGGAAAGTCCAGAACTTGGGATCATTGTTTGAGGCAGGGAGGGAGGGATGGGGTGGGTATAGTTTAACATCCAACTTATTTTCCCTCTCGTTCTGAAGAGTCAGAGAGACTTGAAACATTAATCCTGTTTCCTCTTCCTTGCTGATGCTTTTCCAGCATTCTCTGTTTCAGCTTCTGGTATCTGCTCAGTTGCTGCTGGTGCCCTGGGACAAACATAAAATAAAAACCAGCCCCGCCTCCTGCTCCTGACCTTTGCTTAGTTCCTTCCACGGCGATGTGTATGTGCTCTGTGTTCAGAAACATGTCACTCCACCGTGAAGCATTCCACAGACAAACAGTTTGACGTGTGACTGTCTAAATGCCCACTGGGGAAGGTTGGCTGCTTGGCACAGTGTGGCAGACCTGAAAACCTTCCTCTGCTGGAAAGAAACACAGGAAGCAAAAGGTATTTGTGGGAGATGAACGTCAGGACTTCAGGATAAGTGTGAAATGAGATTCCTCAGATGTCAGAGTGTCTGGATGCTTACGCACTTGAAACGCAGTCAAAGATCCAGTCCGTGAAATGTAAAACAAGTTTCAGCTGAAGGTAATAAACTCGGGGAAAGTGGAGACAAACACCACAGCAAAAAAACCCAGAAAATTTTATATCCATTAAAGCTAAGATAGAGATACAGATCAGCCATGGTCTAATGGAGGTAGGAGAACAGGTTCAAGGGGCTGAATGGCCTCCTCCTGCTCATATGGTCCACTTGGACAGCTGATGAATTGTAACAGTTTAATAACTGGTCAAAGATACTGCTCCCGATATGAAGCAATTAGAGATGTTGGTTGGAATTTTACCGCCTCGCTCACCCCAGAATCGGAGAGGACACGGCGCGCAGAACGGCATTATCCGCTGGCCTTGGGCGGAATCTTCTCAGCCTCGGGTGGGGGAGGCAGTACCACTCCGGTACGTGTGTAAATAACTGTGTCCGAGGGCAGGAATTTACAGTCTCACTTGTCCCGAAACTGCAAAATTCCCCCTGAAGTCAACAGGCCGTCCCATCTCCCACCCCTTGCCCACTCCGATTCCCAAGGCGGGCAGGATGGTAAAATTCCAGCCTTGATTCTACACAATAATTTACAGAGAGCCAATAGGGATTGGTACATCTTCTTACACATCTTCAAAACTCAAGACTGAAGTTGGGTCATCTTCAGATTCCAGCTGGGTCTCTGACCTGAGGGCAGGACTGGGAGCAGAATGAATGATTATACAGCGTTACTACTCAGCCAGGATCAACCAGATCCACTGTGATCCACTGCGCACAGCAAGCCTCCCTCTGAGCCAGATGTGCAGGGGCAAGAGAACCACTGGATCCACAAACCCACCTATTAGAAAGGGCTGGCTGGACACCAGGTTTTGAATTCAGAGCCAGGGTATTTCTGGGCCAGATTTGATGTAAGGAAGGGTGATCCAAGAAGAACTGAGGCGACTGCTGGGGTTGGAGGCAGGCTGGGAGGAGGGTCTGCCTCGGGGATCCGACAATGTGCCCAAAGATTAAAAATCAAACATGAAACATCCCTCAATCCCTCCTACCCCCTCATGCCCCAACCCCTGCCACTGGAGACCCTCCCCCCAACCTTTCCCTATGACTCCTCATCCCCTGGTCAAACTATTTCCCTACATCGAATCTTCATGGTTGTTGATAGCCGCTATGCCAACTCACACCAGTCCATGTTCCCTTCACCCTCCCATGCCAACTCACTCGGTATCCACCAGGGCCAGACCTCAGGGCCTGTGCACAGATCAGATAAAATACTGTCCCACTACAGACTTCACTATTTTGAAAAATGTTGGGGTTACCGTTGAACAGAAACTCAGCTGGACTCGCCACATAAACACAGTGGCTACAAAGCAGGTCAGAGGCTCGGAATACTGTGGTGCTTAACTCACCTCCTGTCTCCCCAAAGCCTATCTACCATCTACAAGGCACAAGTCAGGAGTGTGATGGAATACTCCCCACTTGCCTGGATGGGTGCAGCTCCAACAACACTCAAGAAGCTCAACACCATCCAGGACAAAGCAGTCCACTTGGTTGGTACTCCATCTACAAACATCTGCTCCCTCCACCGCCGACACTCAGTAGCAACAGTTTGCACCATCTACAAGATGCACTACAGCAATTCACCAAAGTATAGGGGCAGCATGGTGGTACAGTGGTCAGCGCCAAGGACCCGGGTTCAATTCTTGCACCTCAGGTCACTGTCTGTGTGGAGTTTGCACATTTTCCTCGTGTCTGCGTGGGTTTCCTCCGGGTGCTCCAGTTTCTTCCCACAGTCCAAAGATGTGCGGGTTAGGTTGATTGGCTATGCTAAATTGACCCTTTGTGTCAGGGGACTAGCAGGATAAATACATGGGGTTATGGGAATAGGACCTGGGCGTGAGTGTGTTCGGTGCAGACTCAATGGGCTGAATAGCCTCCTTCTGCACTGTAGGGATTCTATGATTCTATCCTTAGACAGCATCTTCCAAACCCACGAACATTTCCATCTAGAAGGAAAAGGGCAGCAGATACATGGGAACACCACCACTTGCAAGTTCCCCTCCAAGCCAGTCACCATCCTGACTTGGAAATATATCGCCGTTCCTTTGCAGTCATTGGGTCAAAATCCTGGAATTCCCTCCCTAATGTGGGCCAACCCACAGCAAATGGACTGCAGTGATTCAAGAAGGCAACTCACCATCACCTTCTCAAGGGTAACTGAGGATGGGCAATAAATGCTGACCAGCCAGCGACACCCATGCCCCATGAATGAATAAGAAAAATTCTCATTCATAAAAACCAATTTACTGCATTTGCATTTCTTCATGTAAGTAAAGCCTTATAACAGTAAACATTTCATTTAACTGCACAATCCCTTAAAGACAACATATTGGAATTCATAGTCCCACTTCAAAGAGAATACTCTTGCAGCTGTCAATAAAACTGTGAAATGGCAGGCACCCTGCTGTAATAATAGATGGTTGTGAAATCAGGCATGCAGCACCATTCCAATAATGGAAATATTCCCGTTTATGCAAACAGACAGAGTAAAATAACAGGCCAGTGTTTTTCATTTTTTTAACACCCCTGACATTTTTTTCAAAGATATAAAGGGCAGGACTTTTAAATGCTGTGGCTGCTTGGCAGGTGCTCCTGACAGATTTGACAGCTGGTTCTGACAGGTTTGTTGATAGCTCCAGTGAGCTTGACAGTAATACATCTATCCAGTTTCTACACGTGTTTATGCATATTTTTAACAATTCCAAACAATACCTTATATTCACAAAGTGTTCCTGACCACCTCCAAAAGTGTCCCAGAACCAGGTCCTAACAGCCATTCAGATGAATCCACAATATTCAGACTTGCTCTTACCTGGTCTAATCTGCAGACTTTGGGTTTCACACTCCAAGTCTATCAAAATCCCCCTGTAGTGGAGCCAGCTGATGATTTAAACAGACTCCCAATCCCCCCACCATGTGTCTTTCTCAAGGCTGGTTCTGCAATTTTCACCCCGACAGAGCTCCTGTCTGTCATGGGGAGAATCTGGGCAATGTCTGAGCTGGACTTTGTCCTGAACACAATGGTTTTCACTGGCAACATTTATCAGCAAGTTTGTTCCAGAGTGAATCCAAAAGCTTTTCAAAGGGAGAGAAAGAGAGCGAGAGAGAGAGAAAGGGAGAGAGAGTGAGAGAGTGAGAGACAGAGAGAGAGAGAGAGAGACAGTGAGAGAGAGTGAGAGAGAGTGAGTGAGTGAGAGATTTTTTGGGCTCGGACAGAAAGAGGACATGTCTCCTTTTCTTTGTGCTCTGACAGAGAGAATGAGAGAGAGGTGTGAAGAAAGAATCGCTGCATCCTGCTGTGCCATCATTAACCCATGAAGAGAATGGAGTACATTCTAAACCAGGACATTACAGGTGAATTATAGGCAAGGTCTGCAATATCTGACTGGACAGGGACAGGGACACAGACATTACACTCACAGAACACATCAGACTGTGTCAATGAAACCCTGACCTCTGAAGGGTCCCAGGTTGGATGTTGGTTTTATGAATGGTTCTATATACTATCACAGCTCAATGACTAGCAGTGATTGGCTGGCTGTTCACTGCATCAGTGCAGTGACTGGTCCCAATTGGCTGGCTGAAAAATGCAACATCACAGTATTTGGCACCGATTGGCTGGCTGTATATTACCATTGTGCAGTGAATGGCACTGATTGGCTGCCATATGGACAATAAGAGATCTATCAGTTTTCAATCCCTCAATCGTTATTCCTGGAATCCAATAAAGATCCTTTTGTTTTTACTCATTCATGGGACATGGGCACTGATGGCCAGCATTTATTGCCCACTGCTAGTTGCCCGAGGGCAGTTGAGAATTGCTGTGGCTCTGGAGTCACATGTAGGCCAGACCGGGTAAGGACGGCAGATTTCCTTCCCTAAAGGACATTAGTGAACCAGATGGGTTTTTCCAACAATCAACAATGGCTTCATGGTCATCAGTAGATTCTTAATTCCAGCTATTTTTTATTGAATTCAAGTTCCACCATCTGCCATGGTGGAATTCGAACCCAGGTTCCCAGAATATTAACTGAGTTTCTGGATTAATAGCCTAGGTATTTGATGGGAATCAGGAATGAGGATCCTGATGAGAGGTGGATGTCAGTTCCATCTCCATTCTGCCCACACAGTGAACAGGAGGAACTCAAATCACCAATATTAGTCTTTTGCAGCGATAAAGATGTTAAATAAAGTAGCAAGGTTCCTCACTCAACTGCAGCGCACCAATCAAATCAGTGTTTCACATTACTTTACAAACTTGAGATTGAATCATGGTGTTAAAGTGGGAATCTCAGTCTTGGGACTCTTTAAACAATGGCTTGTTTTCACACAGCACTTTCAATATAATAAAATATCCCTAGATTTTCCTGGGAGCATAATCCAACAAAATTTGAATACAAGCCATGCAAGGTGTTATTAGAAAAAGAAACCAGAGATTGGTTTTAAGAATCTTCTGAAAACAGGAACATGAGATGGAGAGGATTAGGGAGGGGATTCCTGAGCTCAGGACCCAGGGCACCTAGGGTGAAATATCTTTGTCTTAAATGGGCAATCCCTTATTGTCAAACAGTGACCCCTAGTTCTCCAACAAGAGGAAGCATCTTCTCCACCTGTCCATACCCCCCAGGATGTTAAAGGATTTGATCAAGTTGTCACATACTCTTCTGAACTCTAGTGAATACAAACCTAACCTCTCCAATTTTCCCACATGTCAGAGGGCTGTGGGGCTGGAAGGGATTACAGAGACAGGGAGGCCGGAGAGAGAGAGAGACAGGCCGTGGAGGGGTTTGAAAACAAGGATGTGAATTCTTAAACTCAGGCGTTGCTGGAGGCAACGTAGGTCAGAGAACACAGGAGATGATGGATGAATGGGACCTGATGTAAGTCAGGATACAGGCAGTAGAGGTTTGGATGAGATTTAGTTTATAGAAGATGGAAGCCTGCTGGGAGAGCGTTGGAATGGTCACATCTATTCAGGCAAGGGCGAGGGTGAGAGCAACAAAGAATAGAGACAGCGGTGGAACCTGGCAACGATGTGCAGCCACATTGGTGGAGAGGATTTGGGGTCAAGAGGTCAGATCAGGGTCAACTAGAATTGCAAAGCATCTGCAGAGGGGGATGAAGTACAAACACCTCAACTCGCATTGGCCCAGGCTGTCAGTTAAACATATCGTGTTTACACACACAACAGACCCAGTGCCAGATAAATACCAATCTCATGGTGAACTGCTGCTCTGTCCTGCAGAAACAGCCCCGTTACGGGCCAGCCTGCCACCTTACATCTCAATCTCAATGGCCCTTTACTGCGAAACAGCAGAGACTGGATTGGAGTCATACTTCACATCCTTTACATTCCAGCTCCCTTGCAGCCGGCACAGATACAGATTGGCTGCACTTCTCAAAATAGATACCAGAACTTCTGAAACGATTGAGTTTGAAAGAGAAGGGGGTGGAATGATACAGAGAGCCTATTAGAAAACAGTGCACAGATTTATAGATCATCAGTGCATCAAAACAATGTTTATTATTCATTCCTGGAATGTAAGTTCCACTGGCTTTGTGGAGAGACTGGGAGAAGCTGGGATTGTTATCCTTAGAGCAGAGAAAGTTAAAGGGAGATTTAGTTTGGGTTACATATGAACATAGGAATCAGAAGCAGGACTAGGCCACTTGGCCCCTCGAGCCTGCTTCACCATCCAATAAGACCTGATCTGATTGTAACCTCAACCCCACATTCCTGCTGACCTGCCAATAACCTTTCACCCCTTCGTTTATCAAGAATCCGTCTCGCTCTGCCTTAAAAATATTCAGACTCTGCTTCCACTGCCTCCTGAGGAAGAGAGTTCCGGAGACTCACCACTCTGTGAGGGAAAAGTAGTCTCATCTCTATCTTAAATTGGGAAATCGCTTATTTTTAAATTGTGACCCCTAGTTCTAGATTCTCCCACAAGAGGAACCATCCTCTCCACCTTCACCCTGTCAATACCCCTCAGAATCTTAAAGATTTCAATCAAGTCCCACTTACTCTTCAAATCGCTAGTGGATACAAACCTAATTTCTCTAAGCTTTCTTCATAAGAGGAGCAATGGCCTAGTGATATTATTGCTAGATCATTAATCCAGAAACTCAGCTAATGTTCTGGGGACCTGGGTTCGAATACTGCCATGGCAGAATTTGAATTCAGCAAAAATTATCTGAAAATAAGAATCTACTGATGACCATGAAACCATTGCCGATTGTAGGTTCCCTGATGTTCTTGAGGGAAGGAAATCTGCCAAGCTCACATTCCAAGAATGAATAATAAATGTTGTTTTGATGCACTGATGGCCTCCATGTGACTCCAGAGCCACAACAATGTGGTTGACTCTCAACTGCCCTCAGACAACTAGGGATGGGCAATAAATGTTGGCCCAACCAGTGATGCCCATGTCCCACAAATGAACAAAAAAAAGACAACCGCCCATTATCAGATGAGTAAATCTTCTCTGAGCTGCTTCCAATGCATATTTCCTTACATAAGGAGACCAATACTCTAGATGTGATGTCACCAATGCTCTATACCACTGAAACATAACCTCCCGACACTTATAATCAGTTCCCCTCACAATAAACAACAACGTTCTATTAGTTTTCCTAATTGATTGCTGCAAAAAATTAATGAGATTGTTTTGAAGAGGAAATAAGGAGAAACAGTTTCCCCAGCAGGCAGCTCAGTAACCAGAGGGACACAGAGTGACAAGAGGACCAGTGGGGAGATGAGAATTTTTTCACACAGCGAGTTGTTGTGATCTGGAATGTTCTGTCTGAAAGGGCAGTGGATGCAGATTCAATAGTAACTTCTAAAAGGGGATTGGAGAAATATTAAAAGCAAATATTTACAGGCCAATGGGGAAAGTTTAGGGAACTAAACGAACTGGGTAGCTTTTGAGAGGAGCTAGTAAAGTCACAAGGGGCCAAATGGCCTCCTCCTGTGCTGAGCAGTTATCAAGGCAATTTCAAAAGGCAAGGAAGCGATGACCAACACCAGATCGTGCAGTGTGGTGGGAAGCTGGGGGGCTGTTCGACACACCGATACCTGAGCTAATGACAGCAGTTACTCACAAAGTGAAAACTGGAACCAAACAAGAATATCCAAACAGAGTTCCTCTTCCACAGCTTCATTCCGCTTCTTTCCCTGTTACATCTTGACAATTTCTTTCCTTTCCTAACTCACATGGCCACTGGCTATTGAGATCGGAGGATGTTTGTGTTGTGGAGGACATCAGTGAATACGGAATTAAGCTTTGGGGTTGAGATGCAGATCAACCTTTATCCAATGGAAAAGCAGAACAGGTTCGAGGGAATTGCTTCCTCCTGTCCTAATGTCACAGTCTAGAGGGGCTGAATGGCTCACTTCTGTTCCAGCATATCCTCCATTATCTACATTAAGCGAGCAAAGTCCTTGTGTAAACGAAGGTACACGCACACGAACACACCCACACACACACTGACCCATACCCACACTGACACACACAAACACGCACACTGACACTCACACACACACCCACACATTGCGGTAAATCTTCCTCAATACTTCATATTAATTAAACTAACGAAAATTATTTATGGCAAATTTAAAACTGATACATAAATATATTTCTCTTGTGGAATATACACTCAACTCCTGCCTGATTGGCCTGAGCAGTAGCCCCCACCCCCCCGGGTTAGTTAGCAATGAGGATGGTTTGGTGTGAGTATCAGTTCTGGGAATATTGGGCAGCAGAGGTGACGGGCCGAGAGACTGCTGCATTGTTGGAGATCTTTCAGATCAGACCTGAAACTGACTCCCCCTCCATCCCCTCCTGTAAATGATCCCATGGCCACTATTTGAAAGGAGAATACTGGAATTCCTCCCCTGATCTGGGCAATATTCATCCCTCAATCAATATCACTTTGAAAAAAACAGAGGCTCCAGTCATTATCACATTGCTGTTTGTGGGATCTTGCTGTGTGCAAACTGACTGCCCAATTTCTGAAATTAAACAGTGACTTCAGTTCAGAAAGTACACTGTTGGCTGTAAAATGCTTTGAGACTTCCTGATACTGAGTGACGTTGTGTACACACTGGTTCTGTGCTGCCAATTCAGACAATTCTCTGTCTGACAAATGTGAAGCCAGTGAGGGAACGAGAAATCAGGTTAAAAATAGATCATAAGAAAGAAAGTTTGGTTTTACCCACTGACCTACCGGACCTGTGACAGCTGACTCGCCTGCTCTCGAAGGAAACATTCGCCTTCGTTGTCTCTCTCTGACCTGCAGAGTCATGAATCAACAGTAAATTGCGCAGAGCAATATGGCTCAGCACACTCCCAAAGCAAGATTAAATATTAACTTTGGCAAACTCTGAATCTCCAACTGAATCGTGACAATTAGAGTGTCGCTGCTGTATGGTGTCACGTTCACAGTTATCGGGCCAATTGTCCTTGGATCAAAGGCATGGCTGGTAGCCCAGTGCTGGCACTATGAGTCTCTACACTAAAGGTTGTGAATTCAAATCCCACCATGGGAAGTCGGTACGATAAGTTACAAACTGGCACCGGGTTTAACCCACCCAGAAAGCTGGTGAATTAAACTCCCTCAAAAACAAAAAGCCCACCCGATCTGGGCTAATCTGTCCCCAAACAAGTGCCTGGTTAACCCTTTGTGCCCCACGAGCAGCTAGGGTGAACAAATTTGATTTGATTTATTATTGTCACATGTATTAACATACAGTGAAAAATATTGTTTCTTGCGCGCTATACAGGCAAAGCATACTGTTCATAGAGAAGGAAAGGAAAGAGTGCAGAATGTAGTGTTACAGTCACAGCGAGGGTGTAAAGAAAGATCAACTTAATGCGAGGTAGGTCCATTCAAAAGTCTGACAGCAGCAGGGAAGAAGCTGTTCTTGATTCGGTCGGTACGGGACCTCAGACTTTTGTAATTTTTTCTTAAAGGAAGAAGGTGGAAGAGAGAATGAATGAAATAAAATCCCCTTGCCGACATCCCAGATACAAATTTCAATCAAATTAAAAATATATTACCAGTAAAACGGTCAAAGTGATGCTGTTCTTTCTCTCCAGGGAACGGCTGGCGTTACAAACAGCTGGAGATGATTTGTACAGCACCCTAACCATTCCAGGGTTAAAACCCGTTACATTCTAATCCCTGTTGCATAACCTAGCTTGAATTCCTTTTGAGTTTAGAAGACTGATTGGTGATCAGATCAAAGTGTTTAAAATGTTAAAAGGATTTGATAGCGTGGATTAGAAACTTTCTTTTCTTGTCTATTCTGCCACAACTTTCTCCATGTGACCCCTGTAAAGGTTCAGTTAATCTGACTAGAGTCAAAACACAAAAGGGCCATCATTGTCAGATTAGACTGGGGTTCACGGGTGCCGCAGGGATCGGTGCTGGGGCCTCAACTATTTACCGTATATATATAGACAATCTGGAGGAGGGGACCGAGTGTAGGGTAACAAAGCTTGCGGATGACACAAAGATGAGTGGGAAAGCAAATTGCATGGAGGACACACAAAGTCTGCAGAGAGATTTGGATAGGCTAAGTGAGTGGGTGAGGATCTGGCAGGTGGAGAATAACATTGGCAAGTGTGAGGTTATCCACTTTGGAAGGAATAATAGTAAAATAGGCTATTATTTAAACAGTGAAAAATTACAACTTGCTACAGTGCAGAGGGACCTGGGGATCCTTGTGCACGAGTCGCAAAAACCCAGTCTGCAGGTGCAGCAGGTGATCAAGAAGGCGAATGGGATGCTGGCCTTTATAGTGAGGGGGATAGAATATAAAAGCAGGGAGGTCTTGCTGCAACTGTACAGGGCACTGGTGAGGCCGCAGCTGGAGTACTGTGTGCAGTTTTGGTCCCCTTATTTAAGAAAGGATATATTAGCTTTGGAGGGGTACAGAGAAGGTTCACCAGGTTGATTCCGGAGATGAGGGGGTTAGCTTATGAGAAGATATTGAGTAGACTGGGCCTGTAGTCATTGGAGTTTAGAAGGCTGAGGGGAGATCTTATTGAGACATATAAGATAATGAAGGGGCTAGACAGGGTAGAAGCAGCGAGGTTACAATGGAAACAAGAACTAGGGGGTATAGCCTCAAAATACGGGGGAGTCAGTTTAGAACAGAGTTGAGGAGGAACTTCTTCTCCCAGAGGGTAGTGAATCTTTGGGATTCTCTGCCCATTGAAGTAGTAGAGGATACTGTGTTAAATGTGTTTAAGTCACAGATAAATAGATTTTTGACCAATAAGGGAATTAAGGATTATGGGGAGCAGGCAGATAAGTGGAACTGAACCCACTATCAGATCAGCCATCATCTTACTGAATGGCGGGGCAGGCTTGAAGGGCTGGATGGCCTACTCCTGCTCCTATTTCTTATGTTCTTCAGTGGAATGTAAAAGTTGCATCTTCGCACCAAGTGTCATGAAAATGTGGAACTCTCTCCCTTAAAGACTGTGGATTGTGGGGGGTCAGTTGACAGTGTCAGAGTGAAGAGGGTCATGAAGGAACAACATTCCGAAAGCTTGCGCTACCAAATAAACTTATTGGACTTTAACCTGGTGTTGTGAGACCTCTTACAGTGCCCAGCCCAATCCAACGCGGGCAACTACACATCTTTTTTTTATTGGTTAAGGGATATGGAATAAAGGAGAGCAAAAGAGCAGCCAGAATCTAAATGAAAGACAGAGAATGACTGGAACTGAATGGCTGCCTCCAGTTCCTATCGTCCTTGGTGGACAAGCAAAATGACATTAGCAATAAATCTGTATGTTTGGACTTTTCCAGACACCTAGATTCCAATCGATTGGACACTGTTTCTGTTCCTGTCTAACTAACTGCACCTTCTCCTGGGAGACTGGAGTGTGGGTGCATCACTGCGATGCACTGCTGTGCAAGTGCTACCCTGTCTGGATAACTGGACACACAACTTCAAACTGCTCGTTCTCTGACAGACATTCCCAAAAGCTGGCAGCCAGTAATAGGGTAGGAAGAGAGGAGGTGAGGGAATAGCAAGTTAATTGTAATCATTTGCTGCAATCAATTTAAATAATTCTGATTCAATTATTCCTCTTGAACTCTGGAGTAGCCTTCTGCTCAAAGGTAACCCCAGGGTTTTTTATTCATTTACAGGATGTCAGAGTTGGTGGCTGGGACAGCATATATTCTCAATCCTAATTGCCCCTCAGAATCCCTAATTGCTGCCTTCTTGAACCACTGCCAGTTCCTGAGGTGTAGATACAGTGCTGTTTATGAAGGAAACTCCAGGATTTTGATCCAGTGACAGGGAAGGAACGGCCGATACATTTCCAATGCAGGACTGCGATGTAGTCGGCAGTTGCAATATATCTATCTTGGATTTTTGTTATGTTCCTGTAGAATGTTTAAAATTCAGCTTTATTATATGAGCAGTTGGTATGTCTGGAAAAAAAACATTCAGCTCAGATTCTGGGGAAGCAAGATAATTACTTATTTTAGCCATGTGGTGTTTACTAAGATAGAGCTAATGGACTTTCGTTTACAAAAAAGTACTCTGGGGTTTTTGATTAAAGGAATGGAATGTGGGTTTTCAATTAGGTTTGATTGACAGGATCATGTGATAATGTGGTTAATGGGAGGAGCTATGTGTGTAGCAGAGGAACAGTGTTTTAGTTCTGTCTGGGGTTTGTTTAAAGAGGTCTAACAAATTTGTAAGCTTCTCTGAAAATCAAAACTTCTCTGAAAGCTTTGAGACTGTGAACTTCTTAAAGTAAATACGTTTATGATTATTAACTGTATTTAAAGTGGACTTTTGTGCCTGTAAGAGAATGTTGCTTATTTGGAACTAAAATAGTGATAAATTAGAAATTAGAGTTGTTCCCTTTCATTTTTTTAACTATTGTTCAACTGTTAAAAATTAAGCTGCTTCATTTTCAGAGTGTAATATTTAAACTGTGTCGTAAATGAAGTTTATTTCACTTATAAAAATCCCCAACTTGTCAGCAGAGTGAAGCAATCTATCCTCAAATAGAACAATTGTTGGCATCTAGTCTGGCTTCATAACATACCTTGAGGTTTGGGTCCAGGACCCTAACAGGATGGTGAGTGGCTTGGATGGGACCTCACAGGTGGTGGTGCTCCCAGGTTTCTGCTGATGGCAATGGTCGCGGGTTTGGAAGGTACTATCTATGGAACTTGTGAGTTCCTGCAAAGTATCTGGGAGATGGTGCACACGGCTGCCACTGTTAGTCGGTGATAGAGAGAATGAATGCTTGTTGAAGGGTAGTAATCAAACGGGCTGCTTTGTCCTGAATGGTGTTGGGTTTCTTGAGTGTCTTCCCACCCTGTTTCCATTCTCCCGTACCCACCCCCCCCGCCGTGCTCACTGCCCACCTAGACACCAATCCACCAGTTACCCAACTGCCTTTGTGCAGAGGTTTAACTAATCTCCAATTCTGCTGCTGTCTGCCGTTTTCTCAACCTGACCAAATTTAAGGTTATGTTATTCTGGTTATCAACATCCTGAGGGTTACCATCAACCAGAAACTGAACTGGACCCTGCCGTATAAATACAGTGACTGCAAGAACAGGTCACAGGCTGGGAATTCTGTGGAGAGTAACTCACTTCCTGACTCCCCAAAGCCTGTCCACCATCCACAAGGCACAATCCAGGAGTGTGAGTGAATACCCTCCCCTTGCCTCAAAACTCCAACATTCAAAATTGATTGGTATCCCTTTCTTTTGACAGCACCTTCCAAATCCATGAGCACCACCACATAGGACAACGGCAGCAGATACTTGGGAACATCACCACCTGGAAATTCTCTTTGAAGTCATTCACCATCTTGACCTGGAAATATACTGGCCGTTCCTCAACTGTCGCTGGGTTAAAATCCTGGAGCTTCCTCCCTAACAGCACTGTAGGTGTACCTACACGATACGGTCCACAGCAGTTCAAGAAGGCAGCTCACCACCAGCTTCTCACGGGGCAATTAGGGATGGGCAATAAATGCTGGCCTAACCAGCGACACCCGCAATCCAAGAATGATATTTTTAAAAGTCTGTAAGTGATTTTGGGTTTTTCACAGTAATAATGAGTGTTATAAGGCAGTAACTGTTATATTCACCATAATCTCTGAATCCCAGTACACTGCACTATAGAATCACAGAATAATATAGCACAGAATGAGGCCATTCAGCCCACCATCCCCTTTGAAAGGACTATCCAGTAAGTCCAATTTATCGAGTCATTGAGGTTTACAGCATGGAAACAGGCCCTTCGGCCCAACTTCTCCATTTTGCCCGTTTTTTTTAAAGCTGCTAAGCTAATCCCAATTGCCTGCATTTGGCCCTTATCCCTCTATACCCATCGTACCCATGTAACTATCTAAATGCTTTTAAAAGATAAAATTGTACCTGCCTCTACTACTACCTCTGGCTGCTTGTTCCAGAGACTCACCACCCTCTGTGTGAAAAAATTGCCCCCCTGGGCACTTTTGTATCTCTCCCCCCTCACCTTAAACCAATGTCCTCTAGTTTTAGACTCCCCTACCTTTGGGAAAAGATATTAACTATCAACTTTGTCCATGCCCCTCATTATTTTATAGACCTCTATAAGATCATCCCTTAGCTTCCTACACTCCAGAGAAAAAAGTCCCAGTCTATCCAGTCTCTCCTTATAACTCAATCCATCAAGTCCTGGTAGCATCCTAGTAAATCTTTTCTGCATTCTTTCCAGTTTAATAAGATCCTTTCTATAATAGGGTGACCAGAACTGTACACAGTATTCCAAGTGTGTCCTTACCAATGTCTTGTACAATTTCAACAGGACATCCCATTTCCTGTATTCAATGTTCTGACCGATGAAACCAAGCATGCCGAATGCCTTCTTCACCACCCTGTCCACCTGTGACTCCACTTTCAAGGAGCCATGAACCTGTACCCCTAGATCTCTTTGCTCTGTAACTCTCCCCAGTGTCCTACCATTAACTGAGTAAGTCCTGCACTGGTTCAATCGACCATTTATCCCCACAAACCTATAAAGATTTCCCCCTCCAAATGGTCTCACTCTAACTCTACGGTAACATCGCTTTGTGTTTGATCATCAGTCTCGAGAAGGTTTATCCAGGCTATCAAATTCTTTTAACATTTTAAGCACTTTGATCAAGTCACTAAACTCGAGTCTTCTAAACTCAAGTGAGCTGCGAGCCAAGTTATACAACCAGCAATCATAATTATCCAATTTCATTTTGAAAGTTCCTATTGAATCTGCTTCTGGTGCCCTTTCAGGCAGCGCCTTCCAGATCACAATAACTTACTGTGTAAAAATCTGTTTCTCCTGATCTTTGCCCTTCAGATCTTTTCACATTCATCTTAAATGTGTCCCCTTGTTACCAATCAGACATTTACACCGACATCAGGCCACCTCCACTGTGCTCTATCCAAGGTTGATTTACAGTAACAGAGATTCAGTTATTAATCCAGCAATGATTCAGCATTAACTGTCTACCTGTTTGTTCACTCCTTGTGAAACTCCCTCTCAGCCATAACCCAACTAACAGTCTTGTTTCAAACTGGAACGGCTGATAAATCAACTCAGGGCACAGTGGCACAGTAGTCAGCAATGCTACCTCACAGCGCGTGGGTCACTGTCTGTGCGGAGTCTGCACATTCTCCCCGTGTCTGCGTGGGTTTCCTTCGGGTGCTCCGGTTTCCTCCCACAGTCCAAAAAATATGCTGGTGAGTTGGATTGGCCGTGCTAAATTGCCCCTTAGTGTCAGGGGGTCGAGCAGGATAAATGCATGGGGTTACAGGGACAGCACCTGGGTGGGATTGTGGTTGGTGCAGACTTGATGGGCTGAATGGCCTCCTTCTGCACTGTAGGATTCCATGACAAGGGGATTTCCACAGTAACTTCACTGCAGTGTTAATATAAGCTGACTTGTGACTGATAAATAAACTTAAACAATATAAATCTGTAATTTTTACCCAATCACCTTGTTTATTCCGATACATCAGCTGGTTGGCCTCCCACTCTGCCCCCCCCCACCCCCGCCCCGAGCTCTGGGTTGTGCTCCCTCTACATTGGCTTTCAACCATGATTGTAAAATTCTGATTCTGTTTTTCCAAAGTCACTCCAAGTGATAACTCCTCCCCATCTCTGGAATCTCTTTAATCTCCGCAACTCGCGGAGATCTCTGTGTTCCTCCACATTCCCAATTTCCATTGGGTGCTTGGGACATAAACTCTCCAATTCCCTCCCTAAACCCCTCAGCCCCGCTCCCTCTCCTTTTAAAGATGCTGATTTAGAACCTGTCACTCTCTCTGAGCTTTCTGTCTCCTGTCCAAATGTCTCTTAATGTGATTCAGTGTCAAATTATCACCAATCACGCCCCTTAAGGCATTCCTCTACATTGAAGGCACTATATAAATGCAGGGTGTTGTTGTTTAAATAAATCCCAGCAATGGCACTGTTGCTTTAAGACAATGATTCAGTCTCAAGTTTCAGCCTCACCTGAGTTGCTCAGTTATCCGTTCCTCAGTTAGTCAGTGCTGACAACCTGTAATTGCCATTCACTGCCGCCTGGTACCAGGACTGGGAAGTGTCCCGGTTACAGCAGCTCCTGGCAGGAATTTCCAGGGAAAGGTTCAGAGCAGCTGAAGCATGCGACTGGGTTAGTGTGTGCCAGTGTGTGTACAGACACTCGATCTGTTATAACCCCACCCTGCTCAGTGAAGGGAGATTGTCATTGTGAGTCAGACAAGCGGTAAGATTCAGTCTGCCCTCCCCATTTTCAGCAGTTTGGGGTCTCAGTTACAGCTCACTGGTTCTCTCTGACCTGGAGTCAGAACGGTGTGGGTGATAGTGGTGAGGGGATTGCGGGTGGCACAGTGGCTGGCATTGCTGCCTCACAGCACCGGGGACCCAGGCTCAATTCAGGCCTCGGGTCACTGTCTGTGTGGAGTTCTCCTCTTGCCTGTGTGGGTTTCCTCTGGGTGCTCCGGTTTCCTCCCACAGTCTGAAGGACGTGCTGGTTGGGTGGATTGGCCGTGCTAGATTCACCCTCAGTGTCAGGGGGATTCGAGGGGAAAAGCATGGGGATAGGGCCGGGGTGGGATTGTTGTCAGTGCAGACTCGATGGGCCGAATGACCTCCTTCTGCATAGCAGGATTCTATGGCACCTGGGGGGTGAGGGGCCAGTGGTCCGGGGAGCGGGGATGCAGGTAATGGAGATAGGATGTGGGAAAGGGCCTGGATAAGATATTCTGTTAGAGAGTTGGCTAGAACTGATGGGCTGAACGGCCTCTTCTGCACTTTAGGGATTCTCTGAGATGCAGCAAGGCTGGTCACGCTGCTATTTACCCTCTCTGGGGGATATAGCAGACCCCACGGCATTAGTTTGAAGTCATAATGTAGAGATGCTGGCGTTGGACTGGGGTAAACACAGTAAGAAATCTCACAACACCAGGTTAAAGTCCAAACAGGTTTATTTGATAGTAAACCCACAAGCCTTCGGAAACGGCATTCCTTCATCACACACCTGATGAAGGAACAGCGTTCCGAAAGCTTGTGGACTTACTATCAAATGAACTGTTTGGACTTTAACCTGGTGTTGTGAGATTTCTCACATTAATTTGAAGAGCAAGGGTTTTAACCCCGACACAAAGTCACAAATATAAACTCTCTGAATATTTATCTCGATGCTTTTTCTGTGACTTTCCAGTTTGTAAATTGCCCATTACACTTTAACCACACTGCACTAGCTGTGAAGCACTGGGGACCAGTGGGGGAGGGGGGTTGCCGGGGGAGGGAGTCGGGGGGGGGGAAATTCTCTGAGTGAATGAAAGGCCTTTCAAAATGGAAATCCTTCTGAATTGAGAATTAGACTCATTTCCCATCAGTGATCAGCCACACAGCACAGGGAGATCCCAGGAATATAGTCCAATCGGTCCTGATCTGAGCGAGCCGCGTGGATCAGCAGGGAATCAGTCGGAATGATCCGGGTCACAGAGGGAAGTAAACTAGAAAGGGAATGTGAGGCCAGAGCAAGGCTTCACTGCGATGGCCCCCACAGTCGAATAGCCTCAGCACTCGGTTTTAGGCAGAGTATGTGAACGGAAGTCAGTATCTTCAGGAGAGCAGGAGAAAGGAGTCACTGTCGCTGCACTGAACATTCGGAGGCTCCGGCTGAAATGATTGGGAATGGGAAGCTGTGGGATGTTGGAATTCTCTGCTCTCTACCCAACTGGAAACTCCCCTCAAACTCCTAATTCTTGAAAAACAAATTAATATTCTGCTAATGAATCGTATGGGCTGCAGCGGTTCAAGATGGCAGCTCGCCACCACCTTCTCAAGGGGCAATTAGGCGTGGCAACAATTGCTGGGCCAGACCAGTCACCCCCACATTTCGGTTTGTGATCGGGGAGAATGTGAGAAAAATAGAAATGTGGGAATTGATGCAGAACTTCAACTGTTCCACAAAGGGTACATGCATACTCACTGCTATCTGTATCTTCTCAGTGCCTGTCCAATATGATGGAGCAGGTATTCTTAATAGAACTCCCCCTGTGTGATATCACTGAATTCTAACCCAATGATGTAACAAATAGGAGAGAGAGGGAGAGAGAGAATCAACCTCAAGAGGTCTCTGAGCATTCACAAGAGATAATCATTCCCTGTCAGTCCAGGGTTAGATACAGAGTAAAGCTCCCTCTACACTGTCCCCATCAAACATTCCCAGGACAGGTACAGCACAGGGTTAGATACAGAGTAAAGCTCCCTCTACACTGTCCCCCCATCAAACATTCCCAGGACAGGTACAGCACGGGGTTAGATACAGAGTAAAGCTCCCTCTACACTGTCCCCATCAAACATTCCCAGGACAGGTACAGCACAGGGTTAGATACAGAGTAAAGCTCCCTCTACACTGTCCCCCCATCAAACACTCCCAGGACAGGTACAGCACGGGGTTAGATACAGAGTAAAGCTCCCTCTACACTGTCCCCCCATCAAACATTCCCAGGACAGGTACAGCACGGGGTTACATACAGAGTAAAGCTCCCTCTACACTGTCCCCATCAAACACTCCCAGGATAGGTACAGCATGGGGTTACATTCAGAATAAAGCTCCCTCTACACTGTCCCCCATCAAACACTCCCAGGACAGGTACAACACGGGGTGAGATACAGAGTAAAGCTCCCTCTACACTGTCCCCATCAAACACTCCCAGGACAGGTACAGCACGGGGTTAGATACATAGAATCAGAGAAATCAGATGAGGAAGAGAACCATCACAGAAGGAGCAGTGGTTTGGACTGAGTGGTTTAGACTGAGTGGGTGCTGTTTGGAAGCCTGCTCTGACCTCCTGTGCTGCAGGGTCTCAGTGTAATGTGTGAGGATGAGTGAAGCAGGAATGTAAGCAGCAAATAAAATATTCCAGTCTGGATAGTGGGAGATGAACTGGAATGAATGTATTTGAAGATGAGGTGAGTGAACTGAAACAAAGGATTTCTGTTTGGAAATAGCAGCCACATGGGGGGAATAAAAGTTACAGAATGGATTTGAGTCACAGGGAGCTACTGAATATCCGACATGCTCGAGAGGCTGGAGGAATCTCACCCTTCATAGACAGTCTGACAACCTCTGGCAGAGGCTTTCCAGATCTTTGCTGAATGGATTGAACTCCCTCATCCATCCAGCTGGGAGTTCATTGTTTGAGTTGAGATTTTCTGAGTGACAGGATTCCGGTCATCAGTCATCAAACAAACTCCGACTTGTTCAAACTTGGATCCCTATTTCCATCTCTCACAATTCAACTTCAAATAATTTCCTGCATTTTGTTCTCACGTGTCCTCGCTCACTTCCCTCTGCATTGTTCCTTTAAGTAACTATTCCTGTGGCATCTCCATTGAAGGCTGGAGTTTATATTGTTCCTGCCTTTCCTGTAGAACTCAATCTTCTGCTATTGATCCTACAATTCAACCAAAACGTCACTGCCCCCAGTGTGTCTCAGTGAGCAGATCCTTAGCTGCTCAAACTGCATCCCCTCTTGCTCTGAAACCCTCCAATGACTTATACCTTAAGACCTTAATCATAGGAGCAGAATTAGGCCACTCGGTCCATCGAGTCTGCTCCTCCATTCAATCATGGCTGATATTTTTCTCATCCCCATTTTCCTGCCTTTTCCCCAGAACCCCTGATCCCCTTATTAATCAGGAACCTACCTATCTCTCCTTAAAGACACTCAATAACTTGGCCTCCACAGCCTTCTTGGCAAAGAATTCCACAGGTTCATCACTCTCTGGCTGAAGAAATTCCTCTTCATCTCTGTTTTTAAAGGATTGTCCCTTTAGCCTGAGGTTGTGCCTTCTGGTTCTAGGAAACATCCTCTCCATATCCACTCTATCCGGGCCTCGCAGTATCCTGTAAGTTTCAATAAGATCCCCCCTCATCCTTCTAAACTCCAACGAGTACAGACCCAGAATCCTCAACTGTTCCTCAAACTCTTCATTCCAGGGATCGTTCTTGTGAACCTTCTCTGGACCCTTTCCAAGGTCAGCACATCCTTCCTTAGAAATAGGGTTCAAAACTGCTCACAATACTCCCAATGGGGTCTGACCAGAGCTTTACACAACCTCAGAAGTACATCCCTGATCTTGTATTCTAGCCCTCTTGACATGAATGCTAACATTGCATTTGGCTTCCTAACTGCTGACTGAACCTGCATGTTAACCTTAAGAGAATCTTGACTCCCAAGTCCCTTTGTGTTTCTAATTTCCGAAGCATTTTCCCATTTAGAAAATAGTCTCTGCCTCCACTCCTCCTTCCAAAGTGCAAAACCTCACACTTTTCCACATTGTATTGCATCTGTCACTTTGCCTGCTCTCCTAACCTGTCCATTCCTTCTGCAGTCCCCCTGCTTCCTCAATACTCCCTGTCCCTCTATATATCTTTGTATCATCTGCAAACTTAGTAACAGCG
The DNA here is from genome assembly GCF_965287045.1 of Carcharhinus amblyrhynchos. Lineage (NCBI taxonomy): Eukaryota > Metazoa > Chordata > Chondrichthyes > Carcharhiniformes > Carcharhinidae > Carcharhinus > Carcharhinus amblyrhynchos. The sequence continues at coordinate 40,019,481 of NC_137350.1, read as the reverse complement.
CCTTCAGTTCCTTCCTCCAAATCATTAATATATACTGTGGGAAGTTGTGGTCCCAGCACTGACCCCTGAGGCACACCACTGGTCACCGGCTGCCACCCTGAGAAAGGCCAATTTATCCCCAGTCAGCCAATCCTCTATCTGTGCCAGGACCTTACATAAGAACATAAGAACATAAGAAATAGGAGCAGGAGTAGGCCATCCAGCCCTTCGAGCCTGCCCCGCCATTCAATAAGATCATGGCTGATCTGTCGTGGCTCAGTTCCACATTCCCGCCCTCTCCCCATAACCCTTAATCCCCTCTCTTATCAAAAACCCATCTACCCGTGTCTTAAAAATATTTAGCGAGGCAGCCTCCACCACTTCAACAGGCAGAGAATTCCAGAGATTCACCACCCTTTGAGTGAAGAAGTTCCTCCTCAACTCCGTTCTAAACCGCTCCCCCTTTATCTTGAGGCTGTGCCCCCTAGTCCTACTGTCCTTTTTGAGCGGGAAGAGTCTCTCCACCTCTATCCTATCCATCCCATTCATCATCTTATACGTCTCAATGAGATCTCCCCTCATTCTTCTAAACTCTAACGAGTACAAGCCCAGTTTATTCAGCCTCTCCTCATAGCTCAACCCCCTCAACTCCGGCATCAGCCTAGTAAACCTCCTCTGCACTCCCTCCAAGGCCAAAATATCCTTGCGTAAGTGCGGCGACCAAACCCTTAACACCATGAGCACTTAACTTATTTAACAGTCTCCTATGTGACGGCACCTTGTCAAAGGCCTTCTGGAAATCTAAATAAATCACATCCACTGGTTCTCCTTTATCTAACTTCCTTGTTACCTTCTCAAAGAACTCTAACAGATTTGTCAGACATGACCTCCCCTCGATGAATCCGTGCTGACTCAGTCCTACTTTATCATGCAGTTCCAAGTACTCTGCAATCTCATCTTTAATAATGGACTCTAAAACCTTACCAATGACTGAAGTCAGCTTGCTGCCTCCTTCCCTTCTTAACAGCGGTCCTCTGGGACCCTCCCTGCCTCCAGTGATTATAGACTCATAGAGGTTTACAGCAATGGAAACAGGCTCTACAGCCCAACTTGTCCATGCCACCTTTTTTTTTAAATCCCTAAGCTAATCCCAATTGCCCGCTTTTGGCCCATATCCCTCTATACCCATCTTACCCATGTAACTGTCTAAATGCCTTTTAAAAGACTAAATTGTACCTGCCTCTACGATTATCTCTCAACTTGTTCCAGACACTCACCACCCTCTATGTGAAAAAATTGCCCCTCTGGACACTTTTGTATCTCTCCTCTCTCACCTTAAACCTCTGCCGTCTAGTTTTAGACTCCCCTACCTTTGGGAAAAGATATTAACTCTCTAGCTGATCTGTGCCCCTCATTATTTTATAGACCTCTATAAGATCACCCCTTAGCCTCCTACACTCCAGAGAAAAAAGTCCCAGTCTATCCAGCCTCTCCTTATAACTCAAACCATCAAGTCCCGGTAGCCTCCTAGTAAATCTTTTCTGCACTCTTTCTAGTTTAATAATTTCCTTTCTATAATAGGGTGACCAGAACTGTACACAGTATTACAAGTGTGGCCTTACCAATGTCTTGTACAACTTCAAGAAGACGTCCTAAATCCTGAATTCAATGTTCTGACCAATGAAACCAAGCATGCTGAATGCCTTCTTCACCACTCTGTCCCCCTGTGACTCCACTTTCAAGGAGCTATGATCATGTACCCCTAGATCTCTTTGTTCTGTAACTCTCTCCAAAGTCCTACCATTAAATGAGTAAGTCCTGCCCTGGTTCAATCTACCAAAATGCATCACCTCGCATTTATCTAAATTAAACTCCATCTGCCATTCGTCAGCCCCCATTGGTCCAATTGATCAAGATCCCGCTGCAATTGGAGATGACTTTTTTCACTGTCCACTATGCCACCAATCTTGGTGTCATCTGCAGATTTACTAACCATGCCTCCTATATTCTCATCCAAATCATTAATATAAATGACAAATAACAGTGGACCCAGCACTGATCCCTGAGGCACACCGCTGGTCACAGACCTCCAGTTTGAAAAACAACTCTCAACAACCACCCAATTTTGTATCCATTTAGATACCTCACCTTGGATCTCATGAGACTTAACTTGATGCAACAACCTACCACGTGATATCTTGTCAAAGGCCTTGCTAAAGTTCATGTAGACAACATCAACTGCACTGCCCTCATCTACCTTCTTGTTTACCTCTTCAAAAAACTCAATCAAATTTGTGAGACATGATTTTCCATTCACAAAGCCATGCTGACTGCCCCTAATCAGTCCTTGCATCTCTAAACACTTGTAGATCCTACCTCTCAAAATATCTCTCAACAACTTACCCACCACTGATATGAGGGCCATCTCTTGTGGATCCGCACATAGATGACCTTGTTGATCCTTAGGAGTCCCTACTCTCTCCCTTGTTACTCCTTTGCCCTTAATGTATTTGTATAAGCCTGAAAGATCAATGCCTCCATAATTTTCTCAGCTATCTCTTTTAGAACCCTGGGTGTAGTCCATCCGGTCCAGGTGATTTATCCACCTTCAGATCTTTCAATTTCCCTGGAACCTTCTCCTTAGTGATGGCCATTTCACTGCCCTGTGCCCCCTGACTCTCCTGGAGATCTGCCATCCCTGTAGTGTTTTCGACCATGAAGACTGATGCAAAGTAACTGTTCAGTTCCTCTGCCATTGCTTTGTTTCCTATTATTACTTCTCCAGCCTCATTTCCCAGTGATCCAATGGCTATTTTTGCCTCTTACTCTTTATATATTGAAAAAACTCTTCCTATCTTCTTTTCTATTACTAGCCAGCTTACACTCATATTTCATCTTCTACCCCCTATTGTTTTTTAACTTGTCCTCTGCTCATTTTTAAAGGCTTCCCAATCCTCTGGCTTCCCACTAATCCTTGCCATTTTGTCTGCTTTTTCTTTTGCTTTTATACTGTGTCCTTGACTTCCCTCATCAGCCATGGGCGCCTCATCCTCCCCTTAAGCATGTTTCCTCCTCCCTGGGATGAATTTCTGTTTTGCCTCCGGAATAATTCCCAAAAACTCTTGCCATTGTTGTTCCACTGTCTTCCCTGCCAGGCTCCCTCTCCAATCAACTCTGGGCAGCTCCTCCTCATGTCTTTGTAGTTATTTTTATTTAATTGTAACACCGTTACATCTGACTCCAGCTTCTCCCTCTCAAACTGCAGGGTAAATTCGATCATACTGTGGTCACTGCTCCCTGAGAGTTCCATCACCTTGTTCCCTAATCAAATCTGCCTCATTACAGATCACCAAGTCCAGAATTGCCTGTTCCCTAGTCGACTCTGTTACAAACTGCTCCAAAAAAACCATCTCTTAGGCATTCCATAAATTCCTTTTCTTGGGATCCACTACCTACCTGATTTTTCCAGTCTATTTGCATATTGAGATCCCCCATGATTATTGTAATATTGCCTTTTTTATCTCCTGATTTATTTTCTGCTCCACATCCTGACTGCTACTCGGGCGCCTGTACAGAATTCCCATCAGGGTCTTTTTATCATTACAATTCCTCAATTCTACCCACAGAGATTCTGTGCCTTCTGATCCTATGTCACTTCTTGCTATCGATTTAACTTCATTCCTTCCTAACAATGCTCCCTTTGCCCATCTGCCTGTCCTTCCGATAGGACACATATCCTTGGATATTTAGATCCCAGCCCTGATCCCTTTGCAGCCACGTCTCTGCGATGCCCACATGTGTGCAACAAGCTGATTTATCTTGTTCTGTATGCTGTGCACATTTCGGTACAACATTCTTAATCCTGCATTGACCACTTCCCGCCCCATACATGTCACCTTTTTTGCTCTGCCTGAGGTTAGATTCCTGTCGCTTTCTATAGTCTCTGTTTTATGATGTGGTCTAGAAACGTTACTAACTTCTCCTGAGCCCTCAGCTCCGTTAACCTGCACTTCAACATTCTCCTTTAACTTTGATTTTCTAATTCTCCGTAAAACTGGTCCCTCCCCCCACTAAATGGTTTAAAGCCGCATCTACAATCCGAGTTATACGATTCGCCAGGTCCCAGCACGATTCAGATGAAAACTGTTCTGTTGGAACAGCTCCCTTCTGCCCCAATACTGGTGCCAATGTCTCATGAATTCAAAACCATTCCTCTTACACCAATCTTTGAGACACACATTTACCTGTTTAATCTTATTGATCCTGTGCCAATTCGCTCGAGGCTCAGGCAGTAATCCACAGATTGTTATCTTTTTGGTTCTGCTTTTTAATTTTGCTCCGAGCT